>NC_138375.1:71514992-71689031 GCF_054177405.1 Leptonychotes weddellii | reverse complement strand
CCACTCCAGCAACCCTCAGTTTGTTTCCTGAGATCAAGAATTCCTCATATCAGTGAGGTCATATGATACATGTCTTTCTCTGTTTGACTTATTTCACTCAGCATAATACCCTCCAGTTCCATCCACGTCGTTGCAAATGGCAAGATCTCATTCCTTTTGATGGCTGCATAATATTCCATTGTACATATATACCACATCTTCTTTATCCATTCATCTGTTGATGGACATCTTGGCTCTTTCCACAGTTTGGCTATTGTGGACATTGCTGCTATAAACATTGGGGTGCACGTACCCTTTTGGATCCCTACTTTTGTATCTTTGGGGTAAATACCCAGTAGTGCAATTGCTGGATCATATGGTAGCTCTATTTTCAACTTTTTGAGGAACCTCCATACTGTTTTCCAGAGGAACATACATCAAGAACTTTTTTCTACTGCTTCCCAGGGAACTGACTAATTAAGAGACTACAGATCAATCAGTTAAAATCTGTTCCCTCTTGGTGAAATGGTGGTATTCGTGCTTATTAAACTCAATGCTTTTGTTTTAACTAGATAAAACTTAATAGACAAATATATACTAACATACATATATATGTATGTAAGTATGCATGTGTGTATGTATATTTATACATATAGATAATAACAGACACAAAATGAGAAGAAAAAAGGAGAAACAAAACATGCCCCACAAAAAATCAGTTATCATCAGGCACAGAGGCCTACACAAAAGGAAATGGATCAATCGGGATAAATGAGGGGGGAGGATAAGGAACTATAAAAGTCATGATGAACATTAGAGAGAAGGAAAGAAGGAACTAATTTCAAAGATCTGGATCCAGGGAACTACAAATAATAATTAAGATAAACAGAAAATACATTTCCTTTGAGAACTTGCATTATTTAAGTCATATAGTAAATAAGTCACATTCTTAACTATTTCATAAGTGAACAGGTTATCAACATTAAAGCAAAGTCATTGGCTCTAAAGTGTCTCCTGAAGTCTCTTTAAAAAAAAAAATATATATATATACACAAATATATATATGTATATATATATATATATATATGATTGCATTTCATCAGGAGGTCATGTCACAAGGTATTTGCTTTGATGGAAGCTTTTTTAGTTGGTTTTGTTTTTGTATTTTTTTTAGTTTTTAGTTTTTCCAGCTTTTTTAATTTAAATTCAATTAATTAACATATAGTGTTTTATTAGTTTCAGAGATAGAGTTCTTAATTCATCAGGTTTCTATAATACCCAGTGCTTATTACATCATGAACCCTCCTAAATGTCCATCACCCAGTTACCCCATCCCCCTATCCCTCTCCCCTCCAGTAACCCTCAGTTTATTTCCTATGATTAAGAGTCTCTTATGGTTTTTCTCCCTCTCTGATTTTGTCTTGTTTTATTTTTCCTTCCCTTCCACTATGATACTCTGTTTTGTTTCATAATTCCACATATGAGAGAGATCATATGATAATTGTCTTTCTCTGATTGACTTATTTCACTTAGCACAATACCCTCTAGTTCCAGCCACATCATTGCAAATGGCAAGATTTCATTTTTTGATGGATGTGTAACATTCCATTGTATATATATACCACATCTTCTTTATCCATTCATCTGTTGATGGACATCTGCACTCTTTCTTTAGTTTGGCTGTTGTGGACATTGCTGCTATAAACATTGGGGTGCACATGCTCCTTTGGATCACTACATTTGTATCTTCAGGGTAAATAACTAGTAGTGCAATTGTTGGGACATAGGGTAGCTCTATTTTCAACTTTTTGAGGAACCTCCATACTGTTTTCCAGAGTGGCTGCACCAGCTTGAATTCCCACCAACAGTGTAGGAGGGTTCCCCTTTCTCCTCATCCTTGCCAACATCTGTCATTTCCTGACTTGTTAATTTTAGCCATTCTGACTGGTGTGAGGTGGTATCTCATTTTGGTTTGGATTTGTGTTTCCCTGATGCCGAGTGATGTGGAGCATTTTTTTCATATATCTGTTGGCCATTTAGATGTCTTCTTTGCAGAAATTTCTGTTCATGTCTTCCATCCATTTCTTGATTGGATTATTTGTTCTTTGGGTTTTGAGTTTGAGAAGTTCTTTATAGATTTTGGATATTAGCCCTTTATCTGATGTGATTTGCAAATATTTCTCCCATTCTGTCAGTTGTCTTTTGGTTTTATTGACAGTTTCCTTTGCTGTGCAAAAGCTTTTTATCTTGATAAAGTCTCAATAGTTCACTTTTGCCTTTGTTTCCCTTGCCTTTAGAGACGTGTCTAGCAAGAAGTTGCTGTGGCTGAGGTCACAGAGGTTACTACCTGTATTCCCCTCTAGGAGTTAGATGGATTCCTGTCTTATATTGAGGTCTTTCATCCATTTTGAGTCTATATTTGGTATTGTGTAAGATAATGGTCCAGTTTCATTCTTCTGCATGTGGCTGTCCAATTATCCCACCACTGGTTAAAGAGACTGTCTTTTTTCCATTGGATATTCTTTCCTGCTTTGCAAAGATTAGTTGAGCATAGAGTTGAGGGTCCATTTCTGAGGTCTCTATTCTATTCCATTGATCTGTGTCTGTTTTTGTGCCAATACCATGCTATCTTGATGATCACAGCTTTGTGATATAGCTTGAAGTTAGGCATTGTGATGTCCCCAGCTTTGGTTTTCTTTTTCAACATTCCCCTGGCAATTCAGGGTCTTTTCTGGTTCCATACAAATTTTAGGATTGTTTGCTCCAGCTCTGTGAAAAATGTCGATGGTATTTTGATAGGGATTACATTGAAAGTGTAGATTGCTCTGGGCAACATAGACATTTTCACAATGTTTATTCTTCCAATCCATGAGCATGGAATGTTTCTCCATCTTTTTGTGTCTTCCTCAATTTCTTTCATAAGTGTTCTGTAGTTTCTAGAGTATAGATCCTTTACCTCTTTGGTTAGGTTTATTCCTAGGTATCTTATGGTTTTTGATGCTATTGTAAATGGAATCGATTCTTTAATTTCTCTTACTTCAGTCACATTGTTAGTGTATAGAAATGCAGCTGACTTCTGTGCATTGATTTTGTATCCTGCCACATTGCTGAATTGCTGTATGAATTCTAGTAATTTGGGGGTGGAGTCTTTTGGGTTTTCCACATAAAGTATCATGTCATCTGCGAAGAGAGAGAGCTTGATTTCTTTGCCAATTTGAATGCCTTTATTTCTTTTTGTTGACTGATTGCTGAGGCTAGGACTTCTAGTACTATGTTGAACAAAAGTGGTGAGAGTAGGCATCCCTGTCGTGTTCCTGGCCTTAAGGGAAAAGCTCTTAGTTTTTCCCCATTGAGAATGATATTCACTATGGACTTTTCATAGATGGCTTTTATGATATTGAGGTATGTTCCCTCTATCCCTATATTTTGAAGAGTGTTAATCAGGAAAGGATGCTGTATTTTGTCAAATGCTTTTTCTGCATCAATTGGGAGGATCATATGGTTCTTGTCTCTTCTTTTGTTAATGCGATCTATCATGTTGATTGATTTGTGAATGTTGAACCATCCTTGAATCCCAGGAATAATCCCCACCTGGTCATGGTGAATAATCCTTTTAATGTACTGTTTGATCCTATTGGCTAGTATCTTGTTGAGTATTTTGGCATCCATGTTCATCAGGGATATTGGTCTGTAATTCTCCTTTTTGATGGGGTCTTTGTCTGGTTTTGGGATCAGGACTCATAGAACAAGTTTGGAAGTTTCCCTTCCATTTCTATTTTTTTGGAACAGCTTCAGTAGAATAGGTATAATTTCTTCTTTAAATGTTTGGTAGAGTTCCCCTGAGAAGCCATCTAGCCCTGGACTCTTACTTTTTGGGAGGTTTTTGATTACTGTTTCCATTTCCTTGCTGGTTATTGGTCTATTCAAATTGTCTATTTCTTTCTGTTTCAGTCTTGGTAGTTTATAACTGTCCAGGAATGCATAGTTTCTTTCTTCCAGATTGCCTAGTTTGTTGGCATATAGCTGCTGGTAATAAGTTCTAATAATTGTCTCTATTGCCTTGGTATTGGTCATGATTTCTCCCCTTTCATTCATGATTTTATTAATTTGGGTCCTTTCTCTTTTCTTTTGGATAAGTCTGGCCAAAGGTTTATTGATTTTATTAATTCTTTCAGAGACAGCTTCTAGTTTCGTTGATCTGTTCTACTGTTCTTCTAGTTTCTATTTCATTGATTTCTGCTCTACTCTTTATTATTTATCTTCTCCTGCTTGGTTTAGGCTGTATTTGCTGTTTTTTCTCCAGATCCTTTAGGTGTAAGGTTAGCTTGTGCATTTGAGATTTTTCTAATTTTTTGAGAGAGGCTTGAATGGCTATGTACTTCCCTTTAAGGACCGCCTTTGCAGTATCCCATACATTCTGAACCGATATGTTTTTCATTTACATTGGTTTGCATGAATTTCCCCATTGAGAATAATATTCGCCATGGGCTTTTCATATGTGGCTGTTATGATATTGAGGTATGTTCCCTCAATCCCTACACTGTAAAAAGTTTTAATCAAAAAAGGATGCTGTACTTTGTCAAAGGTTTTTTTGCATCTATGGTTTTTTAAAAATTTTTTAAGACAAAATAATCTGCATCACAAAAATATGTAAAATCTGAAAATTTGTATGACAGATTTTAATTAGATACTTTTAAGAACAAAGTAGTTAAAATAGTAATGCAGTTCATGATGAAGGTTGTTGAGTTCCTTCCCATTACTTTGACCTGTCACCAATGTGTGTGACATTGCTTGAAGCTAAAGAGATAAACTTCATGAATTCCCAACGTCCTCTTTGCCCTTGGGAAAGTAATGTCCACTGAAATACTCTTCAATGAAAAGCAGTTGTCTGGAAAGCCAAGAACTAGTACAAAACAAGCTAAAAAGAGCAGGTTCCTGTCTTCCATAACCCTGCTATCCCAGGCAGACAATACTGATGAGGCCAGAAGATTAAATTATGCCAACAAAATACAAGAAAATATAAGTTAGTTATTTAGAGATAAGAGAGATTGTTTTCTTGCCTCTGAACTGCTTGAAAGTAGGATCCATGTCTTTTTCAGCTGTTTTTCCAGGGACTAACACAAGGCCAGGCATAAAACAGGTACTCAGTGATTGATTGTTAAATGGAATTGAATTAAGAAGGCATTGGTGCCTTTAACTGGATCTGAAATGAAAAGGGAACATGAGAAAAGCCAACATGTATGGAGAACAATGTCTTTGGTAAAGGGCTGTTTTTACCCTCCCGCGCCTACTCATGTTTCTCCTGGTAAGTGCCCTGATGTAGTTCCCCTCCCTCTCAGCACATGGGTTCCAGGTGAGCCTCCACAGATAGCTTAGGGATAGTGTGCAACAGGGACTGAAGCCGGTTGGCATGGCACATCACCCTGGGCAATAACAATTAGTTCAGTGATGGGCACCTGACCCAATTAGAGACAAAAATAATTTTAAGAATCAGGGGTTAGAGGTACTCACTCTTTTGCATATGGGATTTGAAGACCAGACCACAAAAGATTAACAGCTGCTGCTGATCACAAGGGGAAGGCCCTCTTAGGATCAAAGTCAACCAAAACAATGCAGACATGAGCGAAAGAGAAACCCCAGCTCTGGCTGGCGTTGGTTGAGCCCCTGAATCCAGCTGGACCATGTGTCTGCCCCACAGTGTTATTTTGACACACAGCTTTCAGCAAAGGAAGGGGAACCATAGGATTTTTCCCCCATATTACACACAATCTTTAATTTTCTCTGCTCTTGTCAGTTCTTACTGATACACCCCTTCCTCTTTGGTTCCCTCATCTATGAATGATTCCTGGTCCTCACAACCATCCTCCTTATTTTCTATGAGTCTGCTCATTCTACTCTTTTCCAAATACTTGAACTTATGTTCCAGAACTGTCTTATTTGTGTGCAGCCCTGTTCCCCTTCTGAAATATGAGCTCTCCCAGGCAAGGGATTATGTCTTATCCATTTCATATTCATAGAGCCCACACAGTTTAATTTCTGGAACATAGTAGGTACTCAAAGTAATTGTAGAGAGAGTGAGTATGGTGCTATGGAGAGAGCTGTAAAGCAAGTCCAACTAGGTTCCAACTAGCTACTTAACCACAGTATAAAATATCTTGGCATCTCAGGTTCCCCATATGTAAAATAGGAAAAATAGTACAACTTTCATGACTGTGCTGAAAAGCAAATGTTTGAAACATGTTCCTATGATGCTTAGCTTACAGAAAATCCTCAATAATTATTAGTTTTTCAATTTCATTCCCAATAAGTTTTGTATAAGTTGATAATTCAAGCAAGTGGTAAAGAGAATATGATGGAGAACTATAGTTACAGGAAAAAAAGAAGACCAAATTTAGAAGAGAAAGTAGGAACAAACATATTTTGGCAAAGGACTACAGAGAGTGAAGAACACAGATAATTAAAGGTAACCTAGAAGATAGGGGGACTCAAAGAGACCACCGATGATTTCATTAGGGTGCAGAAAAAAAGCAAAGAGCATGTTATCAGCTGGTTAAGAAATCCTCCTCCAAAGTTCTAACAATGTAACTGGCAGTAGCAATGGTAAGCTATAATTTAACTGCTGTGAACACGTTGATTAGCCAGACTCTAATTCTCAGTTAGGGCTACCATCAGCTATTCCAGTAATTAATTGCCCAAATTAGTTGCAAGCATTGAGCTCATTGATAAACAACTTAATGATAACAAAGCATATGGTAACAACAAAAAAGAAACACTGAATATCCAATGTAGGGTAGAACTACCTTCTAGAAATTACCTTAATAATTAGCTGGTATCATTGTCTCACTAATTACTTAAGGTCCCAGGCCTTCCTATGGAATTTCCACTGAACCTTTCTGATGAGATTTGCTGACTGGAAATATCAGGAATAAACCTAAGGATCAGGAAAAAAAATCTAAATGTCAGAATGAAGCAGACATCAAAACATGTATTCGATACATACATACTGTACAGATCAGTGAGTGAAATATCTTAGCCCACTAATCTTTTTTTTCATTACTAGAAAAAAGCAAAGTGTAATTATGACAATGCATTTCTACTGACAGGGTGGACAGTGCCAATAAAGCCAATGAGACTTTATGTAGATCATCTCTAGCATTAACCATTTCTATTCAAATAATATAAATATATTCAAATAATAATATAAATTCAGGTACACAAATTTAGACATAGAGTGTAGCATCTTGGGTTTGGGACCCTTGGTGAATAGAAATTTCCAGATGGCTGACGTTTTTTGTGAAAGTTGACTTCATAATTTTATATACCCAAACTCTTTTATTTTAACTATCTTGGGTGGAATTCTTTTCAAAATAAATCACTTATTTGCCTGACTCCTTATACAAAGAATATTGACTCAAGTTTATCATGATAAATAACAATTATTAAAGTCTTGAATATTTGAATACCCTTTAAGTTAACATTTGCATTACTAGGAATTTGTCTTTATGGCATAGTCTTAAATTTTACTACAAGGATATTCATATAAGGTTTGTTTCATAAATAATTATTTATAAGATGTATAGTCAAAAACCATCAAAATAGTACAGATAAATGGTGAATAAAATACACAACATTTACAATATTTTTACAAGGTGAAAAATGACAAGGAACATGTCACACTTTTTAAAAAGGAAAATATGTTACTATGAAAATATTAATTGTGATATTGTACAATGACACAGTGGTGATGAGCATAGAGCTGTTTGCTCTAACACACACACAAAAAAATCGGGCTGCCTTCTAGTCCTTTTCAGGTCTTGTGCCTGAGTTTTAAAATGTTTCTGCCTTTCTCCACTGCAATACAGCATGTGCTCTGTCTTCTCAATATGGACAGTACCTCTGTCCATAGCAGCCCTCCTCCATTCTCATTCTCCTAGAATCATGAGCTTGAATAAGATGTCAGGGATCCTTGAAACCCATGACCTTCCGGATGCTCAAGTCACCTCAATGACAACTCTATCAAATGCCATTCAGTTGAAACTTGTACCCACACACTTATGACAACTTCTCCCTCTGACTGCTTATTGCTCCTTTCAGTTTTGCAAATTTCTTTCTATTAGTTCCCCTACAATGTTAACATTTTGGTGTTAGGGATAGCCCTTGAAGCCATACAAATCTAAACATCTTTCCAGTTATAATTCTCAAAATATTTAAAAATAACTATCATAGTACCCAAAATCTTCTCTGTTCCTTCATTTTTTCATTCAATCAATGAATCATTATTTACCCCCTACTTTGTGCTGGGCACTGCTCTAGACACTGGTAATATAGTAATAAATAAGATTAAGAAGGTCTCTGTCCTCATCAAACTCACATTTTAGTGAGGAAGATAATAAACAAGAAAATAAATAAGTAAACAAGATAATTACAGAGCACAATAGGTATCAGGAAGAACTGAAGTAGGCTTCTGTTACAGGAAGGTACTGGAAGAGACTGAGTCCATAGGGAAGGCACCATATCTGAGTAGACATGAAAGTTGAAGCTCCACCCACGGGGAAACCTAAGGAGAAAGCACTGTAAGCGGAAGGAACAGCATGTGAATTCACTCTTAAATAAGAAAACTCTCAAAATGATCAAGGAATATAAAGGAAGCAACTGTGGCTGGAGAGAGTGAGAAATGGGAGGAGCAGGGGTTATGAGATAAGGTGGAGAGGTAGGAAGTACCAGATCATGTAGGGACTTGGTAAAAGGCTTAGACTTCTTTCCAAATGCAATGGCAAGCGACAGGCATGAGTGTAATAACATCTGATTTATAATTAAAAGAACCTTCTCGCTGCCTAAACTGTACAAATTCCTGTAACCATTTCTCACAGGAATGATTTGCATTGCTTCTCTTGGTCCCACCCCTCTAAACATGTTCTAGTTTTTCTACATTCTTCTCCAGAAGGGAGCCCACAGCTGAAGGCAGTGCTTTGAGTGTGATCTGATCATTCAGAATAAGGTGAAATAATCACCTCTCTTACCGGGGATCTTCTTCTATTAATTTAGCTAAAGATTAAGATCTCCTACAATGTTGGAAATCATATTAAGAAGATTATTAGTAAATAAACTCTGTTTGAGGGCTCAAAGCAGTAGTTCTCAACCTTGCCTGCCCATTAGAATTACCTGGGCAGCTTTGAAGAAAATCCCTGGTATCCAGACAACATCCCAGACCAATTAAATCAGGATCTCTGAAGGTAGTCTTAAACATCCCCAGGTGGTTTCACTGTGTACCCAAGGCTGAACGCTGGAGCAGAATGGCTAGCCCTGTGCTTCCCAAACTTTAATGAGCAGAGGAATCATCTGAAGATCTAGTTAAAATGTATACTCTGATTTCATGGGTCTGAGGTCTGTATTTCTTAATAGCTTCCAGGTATACCTTTGCTGCTGGGTTAAGAACCACACTGTGAGTAGCAAGAGGTAGCCCAAAAGTTCTCATAGCATGCACCAGAATCCCCGGGAGGGTTTGTTAAAATACAGGGGTTGCTGGACCCCATGCTCAGAGATTCTGATTCAGTAAGTCCATCGTAAGACCTGAGAATTTACATTTTTAACAAGTTCCCTGTCGATGCTGATGCTGCTTGTTCAGAGATGACACTTTGGATCCATTTCTGCTATCTAGCAAGGAGGAAACACATGAACTGTGGGTTCTGCTCTTGAGAGCACAGACTTTCTAGTTTTGACTTGCCTTATGCAGAAAAATTCTCATCTCTTTTCATTCTCCCCTGAATTCCATCTAGGCACATGGTTACATATGGTCTCAACAGGAAAATGCTAGCTAAAAGGCAGCTTATTCCAGGAAGGACAAATATGACAATGACAAGCCAGAAAATGTGCTTTGGTGAGAGGGAAATTAATCTGGAACATTGAAGCCAGCCCCGATAAGTTTCATTAAGAAAAGTTTATGTTAAATTTTGAATTATCTCTTTCTCATAGATTTTAGCTACAGTGTGTAACCAGTCTCTCTACCTAGTAAGATCTCGAATATTCTGAATTCTTTTGTTTTCACTGTATATCTGCCTATCCACTTTCTTGTCTGCTTGGTTTCAGTGCATCTTTGTGTCTCTTGCTTGTGAACATGCTGCATAATACAGGCTAATAAAAATATATGCTACTAAAAAGTAGAGAGTTGGGCGCCTGGGTGGCTCAGTTGGTTAAGCGACTGCCTTCGGCTCAGGTCATGATCCTGGAGTCCCTGGATCGAGTCCCGCATCGGGCTCCCTGCTCGGCAGGGAGTCTGCTTCGTCCTCTGACCCTATCCCCTCTCATGTGCTCTCTGTCTCTCTCATTCTCTCTGTCTCAAATAAATAAATAAAATCTTTAAAAAAGAAAAAGTAGAGAGTTGAGTACCATAAATAGAAAGTAAAGTGAATTGCTCTTCCAGCACCAAGTGTTTCTCAGTACGCATTTTTCTGAATAATATATTTCCTTCAGGCTCATCTGCATACCAAAAAGTTGACAGATATATTACACTTCATCTGTTATATATATATTTCTGATGTGACATCATTCATTTCCTTTTGCTGTTTATCATCCTAAGAATGATTATTTAAATAGTTTTATTTGTAAAATATGTTTAATAAACCAGGAAGTTTGTTTTTCCCTATATTAATACTTATTTACTCAATAAATAAAGTCATTGGTGATGTCCAGGAACTACAAAATAATAGATGATTAACTGTCTATAATGTAGTTTAAAAAAACTACCAAGCTTAGCACTCTTCTATGAATCAGTTAAAAATTCAGTGTTATGATATAATCAAGGTCTTTTATTAAAAAACGCTAAAAAGGGGGGCCTAGATGGCTCAGTTGGTTAAGCATCTGCCTTCGGCTCAGATCATGATCTCAGCGTCCTGGAATCGAGTCCCACATCGGGCTCCTTACTCAGCCGGAAGTCTGTTTCTCCCTCTCCCTCTCCCTCTGCCCCTCCCCCTGCTCATACTCTCTCTCTTTCTCTCTCTCTCTAATAAATAAATAAAATTTAAAAAAATAAAAATAAAAAATAAAAAAACCCTAAAACAATTATGGAACAATTCATCTCAAAATAGCATGGATTCTTACAGCTCTAAATTATAGTATGAAGATGCAAACTGCATATTGAAAACCAGACATGAGAGGTAGATGATTGGAAATCTCTAAGTGTTCTATCAACTACCTGATATTTTCTGAACAAAGGACAGTAATAAAAGGTACCTAACAGAGGTCCTTTTCCTACTTGATTTAAAATGTCAAAGCAGGGGCGCCTGGGTGGCTCAGTTGGTTAAGCGTCTGCCTTCAGCTCAGGTCATGATTCTGGAGTCCCCTGCTTAGTGAGGAGTCTGCTTCTCCCCCTGCTTGTGCGCTCTCTTTCTCTCTCTCTCAAATAAATAAATATAATCTTTTTTAAAAATAAAGAAAGAAAGAAAGAGAATGTCAAATTGTTTTTTAAGGCTTCTGATAAGAAATAGTCTCTGAAGAATCACAAAAGAAGGAAGGAAGGAAGGAGGAAGGAAGGAAGGAAGGAAGGAAGGAAGGAAGGAATGTTCTCTTCAAATTGCATTTTATTATTTTTAAGAAAAGAGAAGAGAAAGATTGACTTGAGGACTTACTCATAGTAAATCTATTCTGGCAGAAACCCAAATATGAACTAGAAGTTTTACATTAGAAAGTGGCATTTGATTGACATTTTGCTTGCCATCAGTCTTAACAGTTTAAGAAAATCAGTAAGTTAACATGGAGTGCCTTGCAAAGAAATATAGAAGAACCAAAGGATATACCAAGGCTCAGATTCTTTGTAATAAATGTTAAAAAGGTAAATTTGGGGGGATGAATTCAATGACATGCTAAATTTTGAATTATCTCCTTCTCATAAATTTGAGCTATAGCATGCAACCAGCTTCTGATTTCATTATTGACTCATTTCATGGATTACACAGTGTTGACCAGCTCCAGGATTCAGGCTGGAACTGCATCGTTGAAGTCAGCAGGTTCTGAGTATTGCTGGTGCACACAGTCCGACATGTTTCTAAAGTTAGCCCTTACAGGAAAACCTTGGAGGTTATTAGCATTTTGGCAGCTAAGGCAAAATGACCAAAAGCCCCTGCAGCCAAAATAGCTCTACCTATGAATTACTATTCAAGCCAATATGTAGGATGTATAATTTCTTCTGTGACAAGAGATGGGAGAAACTGAAATTGAACTACTGGACACAACGTTGCTTAAAAAAGAAAAAGAAAAGCCATTTCAGAAAAAAAACAAGCCCAGAAAGTAATTATAAATGTAAAATATCCTGATTGAGAGAAAACACTACCTGGAGTTTCGCAAAGTCCTTTAGAAGCTAGTATTAATTAAAACTTTCATTAAGAGCTCGGAGTGAAGATATTAATAGTAATCAAGCTTATAAATGATTAGAAGAATTACACAGTTTTTAAAAATTAGAATTAAAGTGGAATATGAGCCTGAGAAGTTGGAGAAACAGGTTAAAAACAAGAAAAATGATTCATTCAATAAAGGAAAACAGTGACGTGGTTCACACAGAAAACAGTGGGTACTACAAAACGCTAATGAGAACAGAACACAAAAGAGCATAAGAAAAATGAAAGATGCTAATAATGTGTTACCAACACAAAAATTCTATAATACATTTATCCTACATTAAGTATAGTATTTAACACAATTGAGTGAATTTTATTTGCATTGCTCTGTTTAGTACCAAGTGAAGTTCATTCTAGGAGAATTATATAATAAAAGAGACACTGATTGTAACATTTTAAAGAGAAGAGAAGAATTAGTAGAAGGTTGGGAAAGAAATACCTTCAATATGAAGGTTACAGGAATTTGTTAGTCCAGAAAAAAAAAGGCAAAGTGAAAATGATAGAACTCTTGAATAATATATACATGGAAAGTAGTACTTGCTGTGATGGTTAAGAGACTTTATAGACAGAGAGAGAGAGACGTGGGCTTGAATCCTACCTCTTCAACTTCCTACTGTTCACAGAAAAGAGCATGACTTGGTAAGTTACCTCACCTTCTCAATTTCCTGATCTGTAGAATGCAGAAAATAATACTACCTAGGTTTATAGGTCTGTTGTGAGAATAAGTGAGAAAATAGATTAGTAAGAGCTTGCACAGGTTTCTGAGTCTCATTGCCTTTGTTAATTAAGAAAATTTAGTTATGGGGGCACCTAAGTGGTGCAGTTCTTTAAGCATTCCACTCTTGGTTTCAGCTCAGGTCATGATCTCAGGGTTGTGAGATCGACCCCCACAACCGGCCCTACGCACAGTGCAGAATCTGCTTGAGATTCTCTCTCCCTCTCCCTGACCCTCCTGCTTGTGCTCCCTCTTTCTCTCTCTCTAAAATAAATAAATACATAAATCTCTTTTTAAAAAAGATTGAATTTAGTTACAATAATGCTTTTCTAAAGTGAAAAACAGGAAATACTAGTCTACCTCCCAACTATGGATTATTTTAAAACCAAGTCGTCTTTTACCCAAAATAAAGGGAATGGTCTAAATCAGATTCCCAAACTTGCAAACAAAGCTTATTTAAAATATTTTATTACATTCCACAAGTTTGGGCTATAGTTTGCTCTCGCTCTTTTTGTCCTTTTTAACTTTTAAGATTTCTAAACATAATGTGTTCTTTCCTACCTAAAACCTTTATATCCTCACTCTCTTCTCATTCCTCATACATATAATTTGAAGTCTACGATTTCTAGTGTCTTTCTCAAAAGGCCTACATTTCTTGTTACTTCTCTAACTACTTTGATCAAATGTTGGCTGCCCGGAATTTCATATAAAATGTGAGGCACTCCATGAGGTTAAGATATTTGGTGAAAGTAAGCTCTAACACTATAACCAAATGCGCCATTTTGTGTATTTTATTGTGTATAGTCATCAAAAAGATTTTCATGTATCTTTAGGAGACCCTACTAAAGAAAGGTATGGTTTTTTCTAATTCACTGGACTCCTAAGTGCCCACAGGGGAGAGAACATATGATACATGTGAGAGGTGTGAATATGAAATCAATCCTGACGAGCTCCCAGCAGTCCTTCGTCATTCATGAATCCTGTCACTGAGACCCGGAATATCTGAAGTGTCAGATGAAGGAAAACTTGGCTCCAATTTCATTAAAATAGATCATTTAGTAATATGAATGCTGTTAAAGATGAAAATGCTTACATAAGAAAAAAGATAATTCAGAGACTTCCTCTGATTTCTGAAATAAAATTGATTATTCAATCACATATTTTTACAGGCAATGTGAGAATTTAGGGCTAGATACAGCAAATATCTTGATGTCAGACAAGAAAATATTGAAGAGATTTTCACTAGGAAGTCTAACAATAATCTTAAACCTAATAAATCCCAAACTGAATTCTTGCTTTTCCCCCTAGACAAAATTTAACTTTACCTGAGCCCTCTGCTCCCACCCTTTTGCATTCAAAGAAATGGATAACCCAAAGCACCACCCTGCACTCAAATATTCCAAGATAACCCATCTCCACCCTTCCTCAAGGACTCAGATAAGAGCCCTCTCCATCCTTCTCATGACTTCCATTAGACAACCTGATGACTCCCTTGCCTACCTGCCTCTCCCTCAAAGCTCCTTTCTTTCTTCTTGAGATGGTCCTTGTTATTAATGATCTTTCTCCCTATTGCAACAGACTGAATAAAATCATCTCCTTAATTGTCTGGTGCATTTTGTTTTTCACACACCAGAAACCTGTTCCAACTCTTAGCTCAATTGATGGTAGTCCATCTTGATAGTCCTCAGGCCACAAGCCTTAGGGTCATCTCTGGTTCCTCTCTTTCCCTCAAACATCCCCATCTGATCTATCAAGAAATCCTTTTGATTTGAACATCAAAACATATCCAGAATCTAGCCACTGCTGAACAACTTCTTCACTACCATTGATCTGAGCCACTATCATCTCTTACATAGATTATTGAAATAACCATCTGACTGGACTCTCAGCTTCCACCCTTGCCTGGCTATCGGATATTCTCAACAAAACATGAGCAAACTTGTGAAATTTAGATCATGTCATGTTCAAAGGTTTTCCACAGTTTCCTAAATTCAGTCAGAATTCTTACAGTGGCCTAGAAGTTCTCTGCAATCCAGGCCCCCATAATATCTCTGACATCATAACCTACTACTCTCCCCTGCTCACTCCATTCTGGCAAACAAAACTGGCCTCTTTTCTCTTTCTTGAATATGCCAAGCACGCTCCTGCCTCAGAATCTTTGCCCTGGCCATTGCCTCTGCCTTGAGCTCCCTTCCTTCAGATAAGATACGTAAGTCATTCAGTCAACTCCTCCAAGTATTTGTTCAAGTGTCACTTTCTCAGCGAAGCCCACCTTAACCACCCTTTAAAAAATTGGGCATACGAACCAGGATTCCACATCCCAATATCATGTTCTACGTTTCCAGAGAACTTTACTCCTCTAAATACACTCTAGAATGTCTTCATGTTTGTGTTTATTGTCTCTCTCTCTCTAGGAGGGAGAAGCATTTTTATGTTTTATTCATTGATATATTTCTTAGTTCCTAACTCTTTTCTCTTTCATTGATATATCCGTAGTACCCAGAGGAGTTTTGGTACATAGTAGGTAGTTCAATAAATATTTGTTGAAAGACTGATTGGCCAGATAACTAACTCGACTGATTGAATGAGTAAGTGGAATTGCAATACTAGCTATCTCTCTGTAGTAATAACGAGTACAGTAATGAAGCTATGCACTGATGACCTGGATTATTTTCCATTATGATTCTGTTGGACTTTTTCCACATCATTACCCCTAGTTCTCTTTCCAGGCTCTGAATGTGGTAGGAAACACTAGTATTACTGTGTATCTGGCACCATGGACACTTCTTATGCATTATCATAGTCACACAGCCCTAAATAATAAGGAAATGGCATAAGCTAAGTTGTGAAACAGTAAGAGTATGTCCATAAGATAATTCTGTTTGTGAATTCATTAGAAACTTACAGGCCATCTGTTGAAGGAGTGTGTATCAAAACCTGTACTGCCAAGATCAAGCCCTAGGCTACTGGGCATTCAATCAAGTCAAGAATGTTCATTCAGGTCTTGATAAGATCTGTAAAGAGTAGCAGAATGTGAGTTGGGGAAATCAGAGACTCTTCAGCTCTCTGCACCATTGAGGAGAGATTCTTGAGTGGGCTAGAAGAGGACCACAGGTTTTATTTAAAATTTCTAAAAATAATTATTTAAAAAGAAAGCTTTTATTTATTTATTTGAGAGAGAGAGTGAGTGAGCAGGAGGGAGGGAGAGGGAGAGAGAATCTGTAACAGACTACATGCTGAGCTCAGAGTGGGATGTGGGGCTCGCTCCCACGATCGGGAAATCATGACCTGAGCCAAAACCAAGAGTCAGATGCTTAACCAACTGAACCACCCAGGTGCCCCTCTAAAAATGTCTTAAGGGTTTTTTCCCAACCAGTTCATTTTCAATTCACCTATTAATTACACTGATTTTATTTGTCAGTGGCTCAAAAACTTGAGGATGAATCTGTGTGCATTCTAACAAGACTGCCCAGTAAGTAATCTAGAACAATTAAGTCTGAAGGAAACAAATGGAGCTTAGAATCAGAAAGACTCAGTTCAAACCCTGTACCAACCACTTATTATGTTTATTTGGGCATGTTTTTAAATCTTTTAACTTAAATTCCCTCATCTAGAAACTGAGAACAATAATCTGTGCTTCAGAGAGGTTGTAAGGGTGCAGATAGATCTCCAGGGAGTCAGATACCAGGTGTTGCTCCTACTCGCAATTAAATATATGCTGCCTTCATTTTTTATCTTCCTGAGGTTTGGTACCAACGAAGAAGTCTCCCTCATTCAAATGCCAAGTGGGAATTAAAGAACTCTGCTTAAATTGCTAAACATTCTCCCAGGTTTAGGTACTTTCTGTCATAGGTTTTTCTGTTCCTTGAACACTCCCAGATTGGTCATACCTTGAGACTTTGATCTCTGCCTGGAACCCTTTGTCCCTTTTCATTACAGGCCTTCATTACAGGGGTGGTATCTCAGAAAGTCCCTTCCATTAATGATGGCTTCTTCTCGGCCTTCTTACTATCATAGCACCCTATTCCTTAAACTCTATAGCATTATTAAAGCTATTCTGTTTGTTAACTTGTTTATCTCTTTATTCTCCACCACCACCAGAATGCACATTCTTAAGGGCCTTGTCTGAATTGTTTACAGCAGTATCCCCAGGACTTAGAAGATTGGTAGGCTCATTAGTGAATGCTCAAAAATCAGTTGCTTAATAAAAGAATTAAAAAGAATTTGTATCTAGTCCTTTCTTTAAGGAGGAGCAAGTATCCCGGATGCTGACTGCTAACGGGGGGGGGGGGGTCGGGGGTCCTGGGGCATGCATCTCCTCTCCCCCACGGACTCCGCCCCCAGAGTGCAGGGGAAAGGGAAGCTTCATCTAGTTCACATAGATCCTGCATCACTCATCCATTCCTCACATTCTTTGTTGATGGACAGTCCCAACTGGGACAGCTGAAGAGCACATTAACTACTCAACAGCAAGACCCTGACCTCTGAGGATTCTTTCCTACTCCTAAACTATCCTCTTCTTTTGAAACAACCCCCACTCCTGAATTCAGCCAGATTTATTTCACTTAAGCTTCTGATAAACATACAGTTTTCATCCCTGGATTCATTCTCGGGCTTGAGTCTAGCTTTGCTTCTGGCACAAACACTACCTGAGCCTCTTTATATGGCTTGGACAATTTGAAATGATGGGATGATAAAATATGAGAAGAGAAGGAAGAGAAGACTTACTATTTTTGTACTTGTGATTCTTTGAACAGATTCTTTTGGTCCCATTATTGTTCCAATTTATTAAATTGAGTTAAAATGTATATTTTTGGAATTCTCTCTTAACACTGATAAAGTATAAACATAATCATCTATTATATTAGAACACAGCAATTAAAATTCTTAATTGTTATGTTGACTATTAGAATAGAGGGTAGCCAATTTCCTATATATCTTAGATTTCATGGAATTTCGAGGATTGTAGTATATTCCATTCCATAATGTTTTTTTTTTACCTTGTTTTTTTTTTCTTTTTTTTTTCTTTTATTCCGTAATGTTCTTATACTGTTCTTGCCACTGTGTATACAAGTTAGTGTCTGGATAGAGATTTTGCCTCTAAAAGAAACTATAAATTACCACAATAGGTCTAAACTGGTTCACAAAAGAATAACTTTGCAGTTATTTATCTCTCTAAAAAGATAATTTTCCAACTTCAGGAAGTTTATTTTTTATAGAGCAAATGTAATGTAAGAGTGGATATATACTTTGCCTCGTAAAACTTATAAGATCTAGAAAAGATAGTCTGTGTGTGTGTATAATGACTGCAATTGAAATAATCAACAAATACAATAGGGAAAAGGCCAGTCCCTGCAGTTTCATGTTCTACTCTTTTACCCTGTACCGAGTGGCTAAAAGGTTCATGACAAAAGATTTTCTAATAGCAAGCAGACAAAAAAATAATGGCTTTTGTCCTGGCACTTCAAGGAGATTATGGTCCATTTTTTATCGTATTTGTTCATGAATATTGACTTTATTTAATTTTTATTAAATGAATTTAATATGCATTCATTTACCTACTTTATTGTATACATATGTAGGGATACTTTAGTACTGTAGGATTTCTCTAGAAAATTAGACTCACATAGTTGACAGAATGAAATAGTTTTCATGTTCTGATATTCTTTTGTTTATTTGTTTTCTTTGTTCAATAGCTCTGTGTCCAGAGGTTTCATTTTTAAAATCTGCAATTTACCAGAATTCTTTACCTTAACTGTCATATGAGTTGATGGTTCAAGACAGCGGTCTTACATCTTTGTATAGAGGGAAAAAGCACAGCAAATTCTCATCCTTTTAAAAATAGAAGTAGGTCTTGGATCCTTTTATGTTGTTACCCAAATTAAACAATGATTCTCTCAAACAAAACAGGTCTTCATGAACTTCAATAATATTTAACTAAATAAACTATTTTTATTAATCACATGTAGAAAGTAGCATTTCTCCTAGCATTATTTTATAAATATTCTATTTCTTACCAATCTTATTATAAGTACTATTAATATTTAAAATAGGTATAATTTATTAGCAATAATAATAATTCTCAAACATTATAAGTACATAAAGGAATTGTCAAATTGAGAGTCAGTCTGAAACTAGAGAAGAATTTCAACAAAATACACAGGAAAACCAAAACAAGAAATACTAGAAAACAGATTCATATGTTACTAGATAATTGAGATGACTCCCCCAAATTGCAAAAGGAAAAATTTAGAAACATCAAAAGTAAGCAAACTATGTATGATCTTAACAACTGGAGAGTTGGATGTATACATTAGCTGAATATTTTAAAAGCTGAAGTTCTATCACATTTAAGTGGAAATTCAGAAGATGGTGCAAATACACATTGCATCATCAGGTTTCTTAAGTCAACAGACAAATGCTAAGTCGATTTTCCTGAAAAGTGATTTCTTGTCCCTTTTCTATTCCCATCTTTGGTTTATATTGGTTGGTATGAGGGAAAAAAAGAAAGATTAAAGTGAGATAAGAGAAAAAAAGTAGTAGAGCATTGAGCAAGATAAAGAATTTGGGGAGAAAAAATAAGCTATGTCCTTTTACTAATGGACATCCAAGGCCCAATTAGAAACTTAACAGTTTTTAGCATGTATGAATGGGACTGTGGAGGGGGGGTGACTAATACAAATCAAAGCAACCAAATTAGATAATCTCAAAATATTTTTCCACCACTACTGTTTAAAGAATCTTTTTTTCCCCAATGAAAGTATACTCAAGAGTTCTCTCTGATGGATAATTTTTTAAAGTGTGCATTGCTATGAAAGCTAAGCAATTCTGAAATTCCTGTTGAAATTGAAGAAGCAAGAGATTTATAGTTTAAGAATTCATTATGAAAATTCACCCTTTTTTGTCTTGGTTTCAGAAAAGATTCCACAGAAAACAGCCAGGGTTGCCCAGAGGGAAAACTAAGGCTCAGGGTTCCAAAGTGAATAGTGAATCAAAAATCCTGGAAATATCATGAGGCTAAGGAAAAGGTAAATGTATTGATTTAATGAATGCATTTACATGATGATTGACAAGTTAGCATCCAGGTTCCACTGCCCAATATTTCTGGGAAGGGGAGGGTAAGGGGATTCTGGCAGCTTGTGCCTACTATTTCTGTGCTGCCCAGGGCCACTTTAGCAGGAGAGAGGGGAAGGACAGGGTCTGCGTTAGGAAATAGATCACTAAGCTTGCTTTGAACTCTTGTTCACCACTACTTTATGTGTCAGCTTGTCTTTGTGTTGGTAGAAGGAAGAAGAAAAAGAAAAACATAAGACTGGCCTTTAGATTCTAAATCAAAGCTCTGCTCTGCTGATTGCTGGTGTGGCTTGTCAAAGGCGAAGCAAGTAGGGACATTGAAATTCCTTGTTTCTACAAACCAGGAGCTGAGGGGCTTTTGTTTTGGTTTGCGTTTTTGTTTTTTTTTTAATTCTAAGTATCAAGAAGAGGATTTTTCAATGTATCTTACATTTACCTTAAAATATCGCTAATATTTATTTTTTCCAATTTGGCCCTTGGAGAGGATAAAGCAAAGTGAGAAAACACCTTAAAAGGGAATCTATAGAAGGTGTGAGGAGGCTTCCCTTGTCACCTAATTTCAGAACCAGAAGGAACCAGACCACTGCCCCTAACACACTCTTTTTTGATAGTGACCCCTAGGTTCAAAGACATTAAATCAGTTGCCCAAGAGTCCCACTCAGAAAGTCAGGTCACGATCGTCCTCTCCGGATTTCCACTTTGTCCTTACGCTGCCCTATGCTGCCTCTAGCGTTAGATCAGGAAATTATAAGGAAGAGTGGGGACAGGAGAATAGGAGAAAAGCTGGAGAGGGTCAAAGATATTTCTAAGGAGGCCAAAAAAAAAAAAGTGGAATACCTAAATCAAGATGTTGGAACCTTTCCCCGGACAAAAAATAAAATAAAATAAAAAATAAAGCACCCTCCTCGTCCCAGGCACTGAACGCACAGAACAACAGCTCCCGCTGAATACCTATGATGCTTACTTTCAACTTTGGAAGATCAGCCTAGGCAAAGAAAGTTAATCCCTTCCCTCTTGCTCTCCACACCTTCCACTCTGATTCAAGTGACTGTCGTTCTCGAACATTTCGTGGGCTTGCTCTTTATAACACATTTCCTCACCTGAGTCTTTGACGTCTTTTTCAATTCTCTCCCCCCTCCCAATTCGCAAATCGTTATCCTGGGCTTTTGTAAGCTGTAAACATCCACATTGGCACCTTGGGTGGACAGGAAAGATCGCTGGACTCCTTATTTCAGCGAAAGTCCAGAGACCATGCCCGCCACTACGCCAACCCCCGCCCCGGCCCCGCCACAAACACCCACCATTTATACACACTCGGAAGACCCTCACAGATCATTTCTGTAGAAGAAGGGGTGCATTTTGTGGCTGCTGGTGCACAGTTGGTGAAAATCGTGGAAAGGAGGGCGGGGGACTGCATCCGTGCCTGTGCCGAGGCGCGGAGTGGGAACAGCCTGCACGTGTCCGCTGCCGGCCTGCCCCAAGACCGCTGGTTGGTGCCACGGTGGGCAAAGGCAACACGGCGGGGTGGAGGGCGGCGCGGAGGGTGGCGCTGGCGCATGAAAGGCGTCTTTGTGCGGAACTTGGGGGTGAAGAGGCGGTGAGAATGGAGAGAGCTGAGCCGGGACTTGGAGGCTGGGATTCTGGGGCGCAGCTACCAGCCACTCCTCCGCGGCGCTGCAAAGGTCCGGGTAGTGCCGACAGGGGGCGGTGTGGCGCTGGAGGGGTGGGGTGAAGGCCCCTAGGTTTGGCCTTCTTTGAGACCTGACGCGAGAGAAAGACACTTCGAGAAAGCGGGAGGGAATTGAAGGATTTGCCTCCCGCCCCCTTCCCTAGGTGGCCGGGAGATCGCGCTGGCTGGAAGGGCGCAGCCCCTCGCCCGGCGCTCACTCAGCAGTCAGGGAGGCGAGAGCGCGGCCCCCGAGGCGGAGCCTCCGTCCTGCCGCCGGGTATCGCTGCCCCCATCTGGGGGAGAGAGGCGGGCGCCGCGCTGCCCTCCCTCTGCGCCCCCGCCGCGTGGCTTGCGGCTTATTTTCCCAGCTGGCAAGCGTCGCGCTGCAGACAAGGGAATGCCTGTGGTGAGTTGTTTATTTTGTCGAAGTTTGCGGTGGGCCAGGGGGACGTGGGGGGCGAGCGGCAGGCAGAGGCCCGGACTATTTTGTTTAGGTCTTGGTCCACCTGTGTGGTATAAATCTGCCAGCCTCAGGGCGGCGGGGGGCCAGGGTGAGAAAACCCCAATTCTCCAAAAGGCCACTCTAGCAGACCTAGAACCACATTTGATTCTCCACTCCTGGAATGGCTAGATCCTAAGCTTCCACTACTTCCCATACCCCTGATCATTGCTTCCCGCACCCGTTGCGTACAGGGCTGGCGCTGTAAAGGACAGTCAGCGCCTATGACCCAGGGACAGCTGGCCACAGAAGTACCTCCAGGGTACCCTTCCCCATTTGTTGAGGGTAGGAGAGCTGAGTATTTGATATGAGTGGCGCTCTTGAAACTAGTGGGAACTTGTTTTGGCTACTTGTGGCATGAAGTCCCTTCGGGCGTATCGGGTCTGCAGAGTACCCCAAACTGGGATCCAGATTGGTCAGAGTTTCCCAGACTTGAGGCTGGGGGAGGGGGGGTGCGGTAAGCGGTTGGCTCCCAGGGGAACCCAGAGGAACCCCCAGGGCTGATGACAGTCACCACCGTGGCTGCTTGGCCTGGAAGAAAAGTCTAAATACATTAGCGAGCTGGTAAAGCTTTTAAGGCCTTCTCGGGAGTGAGTGGCTGGCTAATGAGAGGTTAATTTTGTTTGGAAGAGAAGGCTGCGCTGGTTTCCTGAGATAAATGGACAGGAAGCGCATTACCTCCGCGTGCTGGCAAGCGGCTCCCAAATGCTTTTTGCACCTGCCGCTTTGAGCGGTGTGATCCGCTGCAGAGCCCGCAGGGATCGTGGGGGCCGGCTGTGTACGCTCGGGTGATGAGCCCCACTCACGCCCCGGAACCCCTCCTTCCGGGGGCGCAGCGCTCACGCCAGGCTCTGGGGTCTTCTCTCACACCCAGGTCCTGCGTGCTCCAGAACTCGGGGGCCCCCTGATCCCGTCAAGCCCCCTCCAGGATCGGAAGGGTTAAGAATGATGTAAGTACAATCCACTAGCTGCTTGCTGCTGGGCTGTCGGACTCCGGGCTATTTCAGCCCCCGCTTTGCGGACACCCTGGACTGGGGAGCAGCGAGGGGGGCCCTTACTCTAGAACGGGTTGCACAAATCCCTACCGCGGTCTGCTTCCTAGCTCCTCTGTCCTAGGTGAGACCCTCGTGTTAGATTTCTGGAAATGGAGATAAATCAAGAGGCGAATGGTTAAGACCGCATGTATAGGTTCAGGAAAAGAAACCTCTAATTCTTATTTAGAATCCATTCATGTTGCTGGCATGTGTTTTAATTCTATTCACTTGCACGTTCATACCATGGGATGCTTTGCCGTGTCCTCTAATTGTGCTGTTCTGGTCTCATCTTTCCTTCCTGAAAACAAAGATGAAGATAAAGAGTACAAGTGGCAAGAAATAGGGTGGGTTCGTGAGCTGTGCATGTTTTTTTTTTTCAGATTAAGATGTAAAACTTTTATAAGTCATTGATTTTATGGGGGAAAATCCCTAGATTTTTCTTTATAGAATCTTAAAATCCTCCTCAACTTGCAGCATTGGAGCTG
This sequence comes from Leptonychotes weddellii, assembly GCF_054177405.1. Classification (NCBI taxonomy): domain Eukaryota; kingdom Metazoa; phylum Chordata; class Mammalia; order Carnivora; family Phocidae; genus Leptonychotes; species Leptonychotes weddellii. The sequence continues at coordinate 71,665,187 of NC_138375.1, read as the reverse complement.
GAGGAATGGGTGCGCTACAGGCGACCATTCCAAGCTCTTGCTTTCCAAGCCCATTCGGGATCTTGCTAACAGTCCGAATTTACCCTGCGAGTCTGTCAACTGACGTAAAGACTTGAAAACAGGAACCACCTTGCGGTTTAATTGTGAAAATTAACATTTTACTCTAGCCGGCTGAACACTTATGTGGTAATAAAAAATGAATTGTTAGCCTTATAAATCTTGAGCTTGTCAAATTTTACAACAGATGAGCAATAAAGCACTTTAGAAAAAAATGAAGTTTTCCCTCTAAAGAACAGTTGCATTTCGATACCAGAATTTGCAGTGACTCAAGGACGCCCTCTATTGATAAAATAATTTAGAGCACTGTGTGTTTAAGAAACAGGATACAGAGGTGGGGGAGAAGTGGCAGGGGGAGAAATCAGAGAAAGTAATGACAGCGAAAAGACCCCAACTAAACTGAATTTGATCCTTAACTTTTGGTTATGTGTTTGAAGTATAATCAATAAAGTGGCATGCTTCTTTCATAGGGGTCGAATTAAATCTTGGGTTAAGGAAAAAGAAACATCTTACTGTTAGTCTTTGTTAGCAAAATACTTTGACTCAGAGTTGGTTACTTTTAAAAGATGTTTACCAGTATTTCACTAACTTTAGTTCATTGATTTATGTAGCCATTTCAAGAGAGTAAATTTTTGGTCTCATAGTATTTACTCCACAATACTATCTAAAAATCCTATCAGATAACTCCGCCTGCAAAAAGTCCTTTCTCCAGGCAACTCTGAAGCTATTATTAGGCATATTATGGATATACACAAGGTTTGGATTATATCTTGGGCAGGGAAAGGTGTGTTTACCACTTGAGTCATCATAGTATGTAATAGATGAGTAATGAAAAGTTACAGTAAAAATAGATAGGCATCCTTCATTAGGGACCTAGTGGTTTGTACAGTTCATAATGTGTCTAATGAGTAAGCTGGAGTGATCGAAGGTTTGCCCTCAATTATCCTAGTCCATTGATTAGCACATTGTAACGTGTGGAGTATTAACGTGTCCGCGGTTGATACGAAATTAGAGATTATGAGTAGTGAACGGGTACAGCTGCAAACTGCAATTTGGCTATAAGTGAATTTAAAATGGCAGCCCTGAGCCCCTTGGAGGAATGGCAAAGGCAAGAGTAGTCGAAGTAGCTCCTAGCCTTTGAAGCCATTCTTGAGATTAGATACCACTTCACACCTACTGATAACAAATTGGAACCTAGCATCAACCTCACAGCATGCTTTCCTATAACAACACTTGGCAACCTCTTTTCTGGCACACAATTGGGTTTTTTCCCCTCATATTTGGATCCATCCAAGTGACAAAAGTAGAAAGTGACCTGCCATTGAATTAATATACTAACAGACTATGAAAATTTGTGGAAAAGCCACCGAGCAACAAGAAATGATGGCATAATTACTCTACACTGCTTTAAAAACTCACTATCCCCATTAATCTAATTACATTGTAACCGAACACGTTGAAGTTCGCCCACTCTCAGACTCCTCCCCGCTGCTTTCAGGAAGGGAAATGTCAGAGGAACAATAATGCCAGAGCCTCTAACAGCTGCCAGCGAATTCCGCCGGGAGCTGGTGGGTACCTTCCCAGCCCATCGGATCTGTTCCGGACCGCAGGTCACATTCGGACTTCCAACGCCGCTGGGTGCTAGCTTTACCAAACGTCCGGAAAAGGCTCGGAACGCGGTTCCGCAGATGTGATTGGCTGCGAAGGGACCTGCCGCACGGCGTTCGGTAAAAGCGCCCACTTCCTCTCAGGAGCCGGAGCTGGAGCGGGAGGGACAGAGTGGGGGTGATTTAAAACACACACACACACACGCGGGAGGGACAGAGTGGGGGTGATTTAAAACACACACACACACACGCGGGAGGGACAGAGTGGGGGTGATTTAACACACACACACACACACACACACACACACACACCAAAAAACCTTAGGGGGAAGTTGAACCCAATCAACATTAATTAAAGAGAAAAAAGCCGGTTCTTTTGTAACGCCGGCAAAAGAGAGTTGCCGTCGCCAGTGTCTGTAGGGCACAAGGAAACAGATCGCGGAAAGGGGTGAAGGGGAGAGAAGAGGAGGGAGCAGGAGGGAGGCTGGGCCCGGGCACGGCGGACTGGACTCGCAGCCGGCGGACGCGGAACTCGAATTACAATGAGCAAGCCGAGGGCGGGAGGAGGTGCGGGGGGCGGGCGCTTTGGGCCTGCGAGTGGCGGGCTGGGCCCAGAGGACCCGCATTTACGGCCAATGGGGTGGGAGGGAGGGGTTCGGCCGTGGGTGGGGACGACGTGGATTGGCGCACGCAGGGAGGGCGGAGCGGCAGTGCGGGGCTGAGATTGATTGACCGCGGGGCCGCCGCACAGAGATATCCGGGCTGCCGGCGGCTGCTTGCTAGGGCTGGGCGCGCCTCCAGTGGGTCCACGCCCGCTGAGCCCACGCTGGCCGGGACCGGGGCGCCCGCGCTTTTGGGGCCAGGCTCGGCACTAAGCTCACCGTCTTTGTGTCTTCTCTCCCGCCCGCTCTGCCCCGCCCGCCGCCTCCGGCCGCCGCGATGCCGCTGCGCCCCTTTGCCGCCGCCGCCGCCGCCGCCTCGCTCCGCCCGCGGCGCGCTTTTCGCTGCGGCGGTGGCGGCGGCCCGTATCCGACGCGGGCCTGAAGGAGGAAGAAGAGGAAGCGAGGTGCGTCCCACGGTCCATGCCGCAGCCACAGCCACGAACCCGACACGGCGCCCGCGCCGCCGCCCTCGCCGGAGCCCACGAGACCTGCATGGACGGGCATGGGCTTGAGAGCAGCACCTTCCTGCGCCGCTGCCGCCGCGTCCGCTGCTGCCGCCGGGGCTGAGCAGCGCCGCCGCCCCCAGCTCTGCCCGCCGCCCCTGGCGTTGCTGCTGTTGCTGCTGCTCAGCCTCGGGCTGCTCCACGCAGGTATGAGGCGCGCGCGCGAGGGGAGCCAGCCCCAAGGCCGAGTGCTTTGTTCCCAAACACCCCCGGTCCCGAAGGCACACGCTGGGGCAGCAGGGCGGCGTGGCGTGGTGAGACAGGAGAGGCCTCACGGGCTCCAGACCTGCACTTTTGCCGGGCTCGCGGCGCAGCGGCAGGAACACACCCGCGGGTGGTGCGGCGCGCCCACGGCGCAGTGGAGCGGCCTCTTCCCCTCCCTCTTACTCCTTCCTCCGCCCCACTCCAGTTTCCCCGCCTTCGGCTGGGACCGTTGATAAATCTCCTTCCCGGCAGCCGCTTATCAAAGATTTAGAGGGTGGGGGCGACGGGGCCTGCGCCCCCGAGACAAATGTTCCGGGTGCTTTATTGCTCACTGCATTGGTGTTTTCTGAAAGTCAGGCTGGGATCAGGTTTCCGCCGCCGCCGCCCCCTTCGAGGGGAGACAAGGAGCCTTGTGCTGCTTCTCTGGAGTTGGGGGTGGCGATGAGGGGAAGAAATCGCCCCAGATGTAAAGATTTTCACCGGAATTTGAAAACCTGGGGGTTAATCTCGAAGTAACTTAAACGTCTTTAAACAGGGATTTCTTTCGTATTTGCGAAAGCTGCTTTTAATTCAGCTTGTCACCCTCTTTGGAGAAACCAGTGCTTTGTGGCTCGCCGCGTGTTTGCGGGTTCCAGGAGGGGTTGACAGATCTCACAAGGCTTTCTGGAGGCCGGCGCTTCCTCTATGGAAGCAGGAGTGAGTTATCTGTTCTTAGCGAAGTAGGCCTGCAGATGAGCCTTCTAGCAGGTGATACTTATTTTTCTTGTGAAATAAGTTGCATTAATACAATGATCTATGTCAGTTGCATCTCAAAGCGCGGGGAGGGGAGAATTTCTAGGACGGTCTTTCTAAGTAAGTACCACGTCTAGGAGTTTGTCTAAAGAATTTATTTAATGCCAGATTGAAAGATAAACTCTTATTTGAGAACAGCTAGAGCATTAGATAAATTTTTCTTAGAGACCTTTTTTGTCCTGTATTTTATGACAGCAGTCTCAACGCTCTCTGATCTGGAGAATCCTGAACTGTAATGCCACCCTCCTGTGTGGAGTAGTATTTATTTATTAAGTCATACCAGCCTTGCTAAAAATGTGGGAGGTTTTTAAGTAATGGGGAAAAAATGTGGCATTTGAGGAGACTTAATTTACTTTTCGTAACTTTGCATTGTGATGGAACAGCTGCGTTTTAACGCTCACTTGGGGAAACAGGGTGTAACATTAAGTTTTACAGTATTAAGGCTTTAAATGAGTGACTTTAGAATCTTAGAAAGTAATGGCAACCTGCTTATGGTCACATGGAAATTTTTAATGATGTGTCAAAAGATACATTCAGGAGTGTTTTGTGTGAAGAATTTGTCTTCACAATGTCAAAGTGTATGTTTCTTGAAAGGGAAATTGAAGTATTAGGTAGGACTGTGTGCCCCTCATGACTGCTTGGATATTGTTTCCCTTCGTTGTCAGAGGGTACTAAGACAAGATTGGAATGTGGTCCTTGAAGATTTCTTTTCTGGCCAGTTATGAAAAAGTTGTTTTAATGTTTAATGTAAGGTGCCTTATTTCAAGAACTTGGGATGTGAAACTCTTCTCCATATCTTCCTGTGTCTTCACTAAAGTCACCATTGGATTCTACCTAGAGTTTCCATGGTGAGTGATATCTGTGAACAGCTTGTTGGGGTGGAATGATTAATTTGGTTACAGAAAAAAAGGGCTCCTTTTGAAAGATTTCTTTGAAGAGTGTTGCTATTGAAATGCAAGGATTGTTTCTCCTCAGAGCCTAGCGTAGTGCTCTTTGCAGATGGGCTACCATATGTTTTATGCCTGGATCCATATAATTTGCCTCAGCACCCCATATGGCCCTGCATTTCACTTAATTCAGCTTCAGCATATCTTATTTCTTTTATTATAAACTGGTGATTGTGCTGCAAATTCACACATGCAGTCCTGGCATCAAGGAAATGGTCTTGAATGGTGAGGTCTTTGAATCATTAACGAAGGCTGTAGACCCACAAATCCTTTAGCACTTTCATTAACTGGAATGAAAACACTATCACACCAATCGTGGATCATCTGACTTGAAAAATGGAGACATCTGTAACTGCAGATTTTGTTTTCTGCCCTAGGAAATGAAAAAAGTCCTTTCATACTCCCCCCCGCCAAGCAAACCTGTACAATTCCTGAATGGAGATGCAATATGGGAGTTACTTGCTTACTCATACTCTTCATGGCTTTGTTGGCTACATCCTTGAGATTGTTTCTGCTCTACATTGTCTTGGCATCTTGACAGGAAGCTTACTTTACCGCCTGTAACAGGCAAAGTGTGCACTGTCATTATAAATTCATGAAGCCTGGATATTTCTGGGTGTATTCTGTATGCTGCAAATTAGTCATTATACAGGAGCCTGTGATGGGGCTGAAACTGCTGACCCAGATGCACTCTCTAGTTAGCCTTCCTCTTTTCCCATCGTCTCTCTTTGAAAAGGCTGTTAGAAACCTCATCCCACACAAAAGAACCCAAGGAGTTCTTTTTGATGTGACATTTATCAAAAGAATCAGCACCTGCCTGCTAGGAAAAAGGGCGGGGTGAGGACAAGGAAAAAGGAGGTGGGAATCTATATTCTGATTCTCTTCTGCATCTCATGCTCTTCTTACTTTGCATATTTTATGACTATTTAAAATAATTATAAGTAAATGTATGCTCGGATAGATTTTATAGACCATAAAAAGAACAAATAGGCATTGCAGGTTCAGCGGAAAGTTCTTGTGCTGTCATTTATTCGTAGTCTAGGAGGTGTTCATTACTGACTGATCTTGGCCCAGTTTTCATTTCCTTGCTTTCTGCTTGCTGTGAATTTCATTTAAAAAGAAAAAAATAATTGATACAATAGTGAAGTCTTCTTTTAAGCTATCAGCTATTGTTGTGAGAATCAGGAATTTAGAGATTTGAGCTGAGGAAGGAAAAGGAGATTTGAAGAAAGGCACTTTATCCTGGGCTTCGTTCTAGCTATTTATGATCCAGCCACAACAAGGCCTTTAGTAGCCCTTTGTCTTGATTTTTCCCATCTGTAAAATGGCTTTAATGCCTTTGAGGTTGTTGGTTGGCTTTTGGTTTTTTGAGTCAAACAGTTGAAAATGACTTGATCTAATTTGGAGAGAGGAATTCTGTAAATATAGGAGCTGCTTTTGTCAACTCTAGAATGAGCCAACGTGAGGTAGGCCAAACACATGAAGGTGTTTTTGTGATTATTTTTTTTTTAAGTGTGATTTAGTGATAGCTCTAAGTCCATAGCCCCAAAACGTTGAGAGAGAGTGTGTGTGTGTATGTGTGTGTGTGTGGTGTGTGGGTGTGCGGGTGTGTGTGTATGTATTCCTCCCCCCAGGTTAGAGTACCCAATCTAGACTACATTTTTCTCTTCTTGGTCTTTGAAATGTAAAAATAGTGGGGGAGGTGGCTTGAGAGGTTGTCATCCTCCAGTCTTTTCTGCTGAACTCAAGCCAGAAACAGAGATTACGGGTTATTCCATTAAGGTTTAAAAGCATTTTAATACTGAAAAGATTAAAGTATTTTTCTAAAGTTTTAAGTCTTCTTCAGATGAAGTCCTAAATCTTGATATTATTCTGAAGTTTATGTCCACATCTTAAAATAATTATGTATTTAATAATACTCTGATTTTTTTTCCCTCCTCACCTAGAATAGGAATTATAAAATCTTTTATGCCTGGAAAAGATCACAGAAACAACCTCCTCATTTCTCAGCTGAGGAATCTAAGACTTGAAAGTTTTGAAACTTTCTCCAGTGTAGAGACCTAAAAAGAATGTTTAAATAACACAAAGTATGTGTTAAAGTAAGTTTCTATAAAACCTGAGGTGGATGATTAGGAAAAGTATTTTCTTTTTCAGTAATTCCAGCATTCCCACTTTATGGACCAGAATATAAAACTGATTGGCACACACAACTGACCTAGTATTGGCCATTCTTGCATCTTTTTATGCTTTGAGAGGTTTTTAATTAAAAAAAAAAAGATTTTATTTATTTTTTTATTTGAGAGAGAGACTGCACATGCGGGGGCCAGCGGGGGGGGGGGGGGTTGTGCAGGAGGAGCAGAGGAAGAGGGACTAGCAGACTCCACACTGAGCCCAGCATGGGGCTCAATCCCAAGATGATGAGACCATGACCTGAGCCCAAATCAAGAGTTGGGTGCTCAACCAACTGAGCCACCCAGGCACCCCTTAATTTTTTTATATGAGAAGCTAGTGGCAAAACATCATTTGAAAATTGACTTTAAAAAGTGAGGCAGTAATAGTTGTTTTTTTTTTTAATTCATTTTAGCTTTGCTTAAATCATTAGGTGTATCTGAACTGTCGACTTAAGGAACAAAGTCATTTGTATATACTCTAAGAATTCTGTGTGCTGTAGTTCCCCGGTTCTCTTTCTGATAAAACAGTCAGTGGAATCCTCTGTCCGTGTAGCATGATTTCAATTTGGGGTCCTTTTTTGATTCATTGTACCTTTCCTGATGGGCTGCTTGGGATCTGGGATCCAGTGGTAGTGGATATTAAGGGAGAAGTAAATACACAGCTTGATCAAATAAATGAGTCACTTTATTTTTTTAAGAGAACAGTTACATTTTGTAGCATCCAGGAGATTGTCAATTTATATACAGTTAATAAACACCCCTAAAGAAATGCAGAATAACTTAGCACCTGGATTTTTTATTATCCTGTAGCTGTACCAGAATCAGGTAAAGGTGTTTTAGCTAACCATGCTGTAATTTAGGTGTCCCTACCTAAGGTGTGGAACCTTAATCGCGGTTTTCTGCATCGACCCCATGCTTTCCAAAGCAAATGACTTAACGCCCTTTTCAAAATCAAAACAAAGTTCACATCTTTGGCTTGGCCTTGGAGTTGAGCAAAGGAATCTTTCTCAGAATCTAAACAATAGCAAAGTTGATAAGATATCCATTTAGCCATTCCCCGGTAATTTTAACATAAGAATACTGGGCTAGACTCATGTGCACTCACAGCGGCTCATGATTTCAAGTTTTAAGGTAACTAATTGCGGGCAGTTTTTCTCCCAGTGGCTTAATTTGTGAGAGACACAGAAGCACAATGCAACCCTATTTCTTTTTTTTTTTTTTAAAGATTTTATTTATTTATTCATTAGAGACAGAGAGAGAGAGGCAGAGGGAGAAGCAGGCTCCCAAGGAGCAGGGAGCCCGATGCGGGACTCGATCCCAGGACCCTGGGATCATGACCTGAGCCGAAGGCAGACACTTAACCATCTGAGCCACCCAGGCGCCCAATGCAACCCTATTTCTGAAGGCCTTCTGAAAATCGAGGATGTGAAATCGAACAAACAGTTCCCAAAGGGGAATGTCCTTTTCTCATGGTGCCTCAGGCAGTTACGGAGCATTCAGAAAACGTTGGGTCTTCTCTTCTTGCTCACAGGTGACTGCCAGCAGCCGGCCCAGTGTCGAATCCAGAAGTGCACCACGGACTTTGTGTCTCTGACTTCACACCTGAACTCTGCCGTCGACGGCTTTGACTCGGAGTTTTGCAAGGCCCTGCGCGCTTATGCTGGCTGCACCCAGCGGACTTCGAAAGCCTGCCGTGGGAACCTGGTGTACCATTCTGCTGTGTTGGGGATCAGTGACCTCATGAGCCAGAGGAACTGTTCTAAGGATGGACCCACATCCTCGACCAACCCTGAAGTGACCCACGACCCTTGTAACTATCACAGCCACGCAGGAGCCAGAGAACACAGGGGCGGGGATCTGAACCCTCCCAGTTACCTTTTTTGTGGCTTGTTCGGAGATCCTCACCTGAGAACTTTCAAGGATCACTTTCAGACGTGCAAAGTGGAAGGAGCCTGGCCGCTCATAGATAATAACTATCTTTCGGTTCAAGTGACGAATGTGCCTGTGGTCCCTGGATCCAGTGCTACCGCTACAAATAAGGCAAGTACACTTTTTTCCTTCTGACTGAGAACTGTTGGATTCTTCAGGCAATTTTTTTTTCTTCAGATGATTTTTGAAGTATGCTACAAAAGACCTAGTTTAAAAGGAACTTTTTCTTGTTCTTGACAAGCAATTAACAAGGTGAATGGAGGAGTAAATGAAAATTATTTAGTAAAGAATTTCTCACTGGAATCCTAGGGCTTATGTAAAATGTGGGTCTAAGTTTAAGCAGTGATATGAAAAATTAAAACACAAGCTGAGGTTTTATGAAAAGACAGGCCCGTTTAATGGAAAAATGTATACTTATGTATGCTTTTTTTTTTTAATCTGTGATGTCTTTTTTGAGGGTGACTCTTGTCACTTTGATTTCTAAATCGATATTCCGATTTTTCGGATAACTCAAGTGAGTGTTCGGAGTAAAGAAAGTTCTGAAACCTGGGGCAATAGCCCATCAGGAAACGTAATTTATTGGAAATTTGGAAACTGTAGTAAAATATAATGGCTATAAGCCAGCTTCCTAGTTGCAAACCCACAATTGTGTTTTCATTCTTAACCTTGTTGTGACTAAGCCATTTTAGAATTGGATATTGTAGAGCAGTGATGTATGTAATCTCAGGATAACAACTGAATGAAGACGCTGAGGGGAAAACTGACAAAATTAAGTTAAACTTACCCTGCCTAGCTGCCCGCCTGTCTGTGTTCTTGTTTGTTTGTTGTTTTAAAGAAACACATACTTAATAGAGATCACTTAAACCAACTTTAAGGCACCGATGTCAGTGCAAGTAGGTGAAGGGCTAGGAACGAGGTTCCCGTTTGCCAGTGAGTGCTAATTCAGGCATTGGTAAGTAAATGTAGAGGTCAGAAAAAAGACTGTCCCAAGTAACTAGCTCTTTCCCAGTCTCCCCTAATCACAAAAATCACACAGACTGTCTCATCTTGCTCCATTTCCTTTATTCATCAGTTGCTTTAGACTAAAATGTAATTGAAAAGGATCAAGCTTTTGTAATATTTATGATGTTCTTTTGATTCCAAGACACTCTCCCTTGCTTCCAAACATGTGTGGCCTATTTTTTAAGCGAATTTAAATTATTTTACTTGGCATTTTGAGGAGGTAATTTTACAGCGCCTCCAGAGATATCTGGAGACACCCCGGGGGTGTCACAAATCTAAGATTAGAAGTCATTGCTCTGAACAAAGAAGTCTGTTACATTAGTCCAGACATCTTAGGGGAACTCAAAAATGTTTACACTTCAACTCCCAATAAAAGCCCAGGCTTGCCTTTCCAAATCCTACATCTCAAATAAACCTTCCCTCCTCTGGTTTTTATAAGTATTTAAATAATTTTTCCTATCTGTATATTAAAATATGTGTTGGCTCTAAGTTATGGTAGAAAGTTACACAATTATGAAGTTACAAAACAAACCATGGCCAAAAATCCATCATTACTGCAGTGTCCTAGGGCATAAAACCTGGGAATAGTCTTCGGGAAAACGTGAGACTGAAAATTCAAGAAGGCAGTTCCACTGGGAATGGAGAAAGTCATAATTGACGGTGTAGATAACTGAGGGCTTGGATGGCTGTCAGCAGTACTTTGGAGATAAGCAGGTGCTTTGTGCATGGGAAAATATTGGTTCTTTTCACAAGCCCCAAATTTAATTTTCCATGCCTTCCATCCAGTCACGTGTCACTTCTGCTTATTAATCAGCTTTTCAAAATTCTGTACTTTTTACTGATCATGGTGGAATTATTTGGGGACCACCAGTTACCTTTTGAGTAAAGATATTATATGAATGGAACAATTGACACTGAAATACTTTAGGTCAGTCCATCTCGGTTGTGATCAGGTCTATCATCATTCATCGTTTTTAGCAAATGAGTAAGAAGTACAGCTTTGTTTCCGCCCCTCCCTTGCAAGTTTGATAAGGATCAAAAGTTTCACCCTTTGCAAAACGGATATGGGAGGCAAGTTGTCCTCTGACTTAAATTCCAGCAGACAGTGAGAATACTCGGTCTTGAAGCGCACTGTTGGAAAGTAGTTCCCACATCTGGTGACCACGCTGTTCAGGAGCAGATGACTCTCTGGCTTCATGACCTCTGGTAGTTGTGAGGTTTTTGTCCTTTTTTTTTTTTTTTGCAACTCTCTCCAAAGCTCCCAAAAGCATCTGGAAGGTTACTGCTGAAGACTTATCTCAGTGCTGGTATGACCTATGCTGGTGAAACACAACTAAAGGCCTAAAATTTTGCAGCGTAATTTCCTTTTACCTACCCAGGGCCAAAATGAAACCTTATAAAAAAAAAAGAAAAAAAATCAGATCTTTTGGGAACTTATTTCATATGTACTTTTGCCTCAGAGCATTTTTATTTTTATTACCATCATTTTTTCATTGTTTAGAATTTTTAAGTGTACTGCAGTACTTTTTAAAAAAATCTTTGAGAAGATTTTTTTTGTATGAGCCTCCGCTTGACTGAGCCCTCAAACACATACATAGACCAGCTACTTGGTAACTTAGCATCGCACTCGGCAGATACTGTATCGTACTTGAGGCCAAGGATTTTTAATGACCCATGTGCTCAGTGTCACTAGATTGAAAAGCTGACCAGTGCTGTGGTAGAGGTTGGCCAACTGTGCTGCTAAAATTGTCTGAGAGCACTCATTCATTTCACTACCTTCAGCGCCGAACTAAATCACTGGTCCTGGTTGGCAGGAGCAGTGAGGTCCTTAAGACAGTTCCTCAGTCCTGGGAACGTGGCTTCTTGAGTGAGCCCTCTTCAAGGTCCTCTTTGTGATCGCTAGCTGCCCCTGAGTACCTTTCTCTCATCACAAAAAGACAAAAGGGGGGGGGGGCGGGAATCTAAACGGAATGAAAGAAAGTGAAGTCGTCTGTATTCAAGGGGCCATTTCTCAGCTAAGCCTTTTCCTTTGTCCACATAGCAAGCAGTGAGTTCAGGGCAGCTAGACCTGCAGCACTCAGCAGTGTGGCCTTAGCTCCCGCCCGTCTGCTTTCTGTCCCCCCTTCCCTGGGGAACTTAGTGTGGTTTTCCAGTTGGTCACAGTGCATACAGGTATGCTTCCTCAAGGCCACTCGTGCTGTTAGGCTCTCCACCAGCCTGTTTGGCTCCCTCTCTTCAGAGGAGTCTTGTGCGGTTGCTACTTCGCCAGGTAGGTGTGTTCCTAAAGGGGAGGCCAGGGCTAGCTTTTTATTTCCACCCCAGGGGCTGCGGGGCTTTCTGGCACACCTCCATGCCTCAGCTGAGATCCATACCAGCTCTGGGCCATCTTCCCCACCTTTGGTTGTGAGCAGCAGCTTCAGGCCTGCAGGCCCTGGAGAAGAGAGATGAGAGGGACAAGCTTAGAACTGGCAGAGTTGGCTAAATAGGAAAGAGAAGCAGGTTTTGTTTTTAGGGGAGGAGGAAACTATTTAGGTTCCAAAGAGGACACGTGTACCTAGCTCCCCTGGGCCTCAGGTAAATAGGCTAGATCACCTGTGCAGATAATTATCTTCTGTACCACCTCTTGCACATTCTTTTTGCCAGCCCCTTCATCTCCTCTTGACTTCACTCTGTGTATCTGTGTATTTCTCTTTAAGTGGACTTATATGCCATGATTACAGAAAGTGATTCTGGAGTGAACTTTCTGGGAAGATTCTGTACTTTACAGATATATTCATATATTCCTAGCAGCCTGTATTAAGATTGCCAGTCTCTCGGGTACATTTAAAGTGATTCCTTTTCCAAAAAATTTCAGGAATGCATTTATTGTACACCTAAACAATGGGAATACTTTTTAAACTTATTTTTTTTACAAGTACTTTGGATACCTTTGGTTTATTTTTCTATTTGTTTTAACGTAATCATGTCCTTTTTCATCACTCCAGCTTTGTCATCCTGTCCTTCAATCTCAGTAAAACAAAATTATGAGTAGGAGAGGAGATGGGGGTTGACAGCAGGTTCCTTTATAGATCGGCTACAGAATTTTCCATGCTTCCTCCTTCAGTGAGAAAAGGTGGTTTACCTTAAAGTGTTTGCATTTGGGAAAGAGGTGTGTTGTTTGTCTTGCCCAAGCCAGGTGACTGCAGGCCAGGTGGGTGAGCGCTCTGACGTGCCTTGCGCGCTCCTGCTATGGCTCTGGGCTTCCAGCTCCTGGTAATCCCATGGGCAGGAGCACCAGCGCCTCTCCAAAGCATGGGAAGAGGGCAGGCCCAGCAGTTACCTATTTTTTGAAGTCCGTAATTATCCCTAAAATCCAGATTCCAGCTACTTTCTGGGAAATGCCTGAAAACTTGGTCTGGTTGATGATACTAGAGATGTAGGAAGACTTTAGATTGTTCGGTTCATTCTTGCTTTCTGTCTCCTTCAAACTGTGTAACCCAAGGTGTTTCCTCGTGATACATCGTACTCCCTTATGGGGTCCTAGAACCTGACTTGGGTCCTCTCCTCTCTTCTGATGCCCCTTTGCATGTAGATGTTATTCCATATAGTACATGGGCAGGTAAACCAGTATTCTGGACCCTTTCTCTGTTGGTTACAAAAGCAAAGCCTGACGTGCCTGCATTTCAAAGATTGTTCACTGTCATTTTAAGCAATCTCTGGATCAAGGTTGGAGAAACCACCCTCTTTGGACCCCAGGCCTAGCGCATTTTCTTTGTGGCCAAGTTTTTGTCCCCTATTATGTTTTTATTTGTTTGTTTGTTTTTTAAAGATTTTATTTATTTATTTGAGAGAGAGAATGAGAGACAGAGAGCATGAGAGGGAGGAGGGTCAGAGGGAGAAGCAGACTCCCTGCTGAGCAGGAAGCCCGACGTGGGACTCGATCCCGGGACTCCAGGATCATGACCTGAGCCGAAGGCAGTCGCTTAACCAACTGAACCACCCAGGCGCCCCCCTATTATGTTTTTAGTATCTTTGTGGAGATCATCTGAGCTACACAATGGTGATCATTCTTATTTTTATCGACTCAAGAAGATGCCTCGTACTTTGACGGCAGGATTGTATTTTGAATATATGGACACTGTTCTTGCATGTTGCATTGTTAGGAGGGGACAGTGACATTTTCTTTGAGAATATAGAGCCCTTTCTTTCCAGAGATCACAAACTTTCTGGCAGATATATTGTAACTAATTTTTAAAGGCTAAAATTGCTCTTTCTTTTGTTGGGATTACCTGTTACGCAGGAAATTCTTGCCATCTCTTTATAATTGTTCCTTGTCTTGGTCCTCATTTTTTGCAAAAATGGTTACCAAAAAAAATACTGATTGAGGCATATTGGGGAACAGATGGGGAAGAAGTTTGCAGTTGTAGCTTCCTGCTCAGTGTAATCATTTCTCTGATAAAAACGTATGATTAACGCAGCACTGTCACACATCATATGGCCTCCTTTGGGGGTGGGGGGGCGGTGAGGGAGATGCAGAGGTGATTTCAGTCTCTGTCTCAATCTAAGCACATAACAAACCTGCAGCAGTCGGTGGAGCATTGTGGGGCTTGTGTGTAAAACTAGCCATTCGAGGTTTCTTTCTAGAACATTGGTAGGCTGGTTCTAGGTGTTTCTAGAACATTTGTAAGCTGGTTCAGGTGTTTCTACTTAGCAAGTTGTCACAGGGGTCAAGAAGGGGCCAGAGAGATGGGCTGATGTACCCTGGGCATTATCTCTCCACCTGGTCGCTGTCACAGGTCACTGTTTTTACTCCTGGGATTTGGCATGGTCTCCCTTTCCACCTACCACAGTCATGGTGGCCCCTCACTTACGCCTGGATCTCCTTATTCCCATAGGGTCTAGAACCCTGGCTTACACCTAGATTTCCTTATTTCCAGCAGGGTCTGGAACCCTGGCTGCCACTTTTAAAAGGTTGTTGGTCTTTAATACCAAAAGCTTTCTAGAATTTGACTGTCAGAGTCTCCAATTCTTAAATTCATTTTTCTGGGTCCTATCTCATTTTTAAAAACCATGAAAGCATGTCATCAATGACCTTCTCCTCCCTGAATTTACTTATTGTAGAAACAATATTGAAACAGTAAAGAATAGTTTTTAGAAGAGCAGAAGTCAGCTATAAATCTAGGTGGTAATGTTCTTATTTTATCCTTTTCCATCTCCATGTTTGTATTGGGTATAAGATTTTAGGCTCAGGAACTACCTAACTTTGTTTCATACAGGTTCAGCAAATTTTCTGTGGAGGTAAAAGGATTTCCAAGTAATTGGGGGGCGGGCAGAAAATGGAGGAGAAATTATTTGCCTGTATGGTATATCCCGAAGCATGAAAGATCATTTTGTAAGATAAATGGGCCTACCTTGGTTATTGTTCATGCTGTACTTTTTTTTTTTTTTTAAGATTTTATTTATTTATTTGAGGGGGGGGCAGTGAGCGTGCGTGCATGAGCGGGGTGCAGGGGCAGAGAGAGAGCAGACCCCCTACTGAGCAAGGAGCCCAACGTGGAGCTCGATCCCAGGACCCTGGGACCGTGACCTGAGCCGAGCCTCAGGCAGATGCTTAACCAGCTGAACCACCCAGACGCCGCTATGCTGTACTTTCTGTACAGGCTACATCATCGTATTGTCCGTGTGCATTTAAATACCCTGGGTAATGAGTCTTGTACCATCTTAATTCTCTAGAATGAAGAGACTTAAAGATGTTAGTAGAAACCATCTAAAATTGTGTAAAGTTTATATCCGCATATCTCCTAAGTCCTGTATTTTGAATCATCCTTCACTGTGCCACTCCCTCTGTCCCAGCTGTGGTTTAGAAGGAGGAGGAGACTTTGAGAATATCCCGCATTTGTAAATGAACATAACCCATCTCCTGCCCAAGCCAGGCAGGTTTCCATCACGGCGCCTGCCGGCGGGGGGGGGCCTCTTTAAAACAGAGCCAGGCTCCTGCATGGTTGAACCGAGCGGCACAGGCCAAGTCTGATGCACAGCTGAGCGTTACAGCTTCTTTTACTGTCACGTTTCCCAGTGTCTGTCTCTGCCCTGTTAAATTTTCTTTGAGTTAACATTCTGAGAGGAAGGGGCGAGAAGGAAACATTGGATGGTTGGTACTTTTCTGTTGGCTTCAGTTAATGCTAACCAAACAGTTTCTGCCAGCGCGGCATGTGGCCCCAGGAAGTTACCTACAGTAGTGAACAATGCAGAATCTACCTTCCCCATTCTGTCCAGATTTGTTCGCACTGCAGTAGAACTTGCTCTTCCACTGTTTTGAATTTTGTGTTCTCGTGGGTGGGGTAACGGAAGAACTTTTTAAACTGCTCAACTTGACAGTGATAACAAGAATAGCAACACGCATCTAAGGTACAGACTTGAACTGTGAAAACACGGCACTGTTGCTTGTAGGAAGAGCTTTCGGCGAAACTGGGTCTGTGGCGAGAGGAGTTCTTTGTGTCCAAGTTAGCTGGTTATTTTGAGAGTGGAAGCCAAAAGAATGTTTGGCCAATTCTGGTGGGGTTGTTTGAGTGTTAGAACAGTCTGTGTACTGTGGGTAGATTGATAGGACAACATTTAAACACTAAATTCTCCCCTGCTCTGCATCGGCTCCTGAAATATAGGGGGTCCGGGTTTAATGTCTACACCGAAAGGCGTGTGAGAGTGCATCCATGCGTTGCCCTCTGCGCTTGTGTGCTCCTGCTCTCTTCCTCTCTCGCTGCCTCAGGCCGATGAAGACCGAGGATATTGTTTTGTAGCATTTCAGTTAACTGGCTTGAAATAGAGGGTTGTTGCCTCTAACCTCCTCTTTCCTGAATGGGCTTTTTTTTTTTTTTTAATAGCCCTGGGAACTTGAAATTGAACCTAGAAGTGGTAGGGTGTGAGTGTACTGTAAAGACCTTCAAGCCCTTTTACTTTTTTCAGTTTTGAGAGGTGATTTAAAGTGATCGGAGGTTGTGATTTCCTAATCCCCATTGCTTCGGGCAACAGCTATGCTGAACCAAGGCCTAGAGCTGTTTGCCAGAGGTCCTGCTCTAGGGCCTCAGGATCTGTGGCCCTGCCCCCTCCCCCACAGGGGATCCCTGAAGGCAAGACCTGTTAGGGCAGATCCCGGCCCCTAGAGTTACTGCCTCCAGCCCTGGCTCTCACCTTTCAAAATACTTCTGGCCTCTGGTCAGAAGCCTAGTGGCAGCTGAGGCCTGTAATACTGTCCACACATACCTAACTTCCCATCTAGAAGCATCGTGAGTCCCTACACGTGCTGGCCTCCTTATAATGCGAAGTCTGAACAGAGCAAACAGACATGTACCATGTTGAGTCCTCTGAGTGGCTAAGACTCGAGGACTCGAGGACTTTCCTCCGCATGCCCAGCGCAGCATGGCTCTGGTCTGTACAAGGAAGCTGGCAAGTTTCACTGTCTCGGAGCCTATTTATACTTCCAGCCTTTCTTGTCTTCTGTCTACAGAAATTACTCTTTGGAAGTCGACATTTTTGTGCCTCTTTCATGTATCATCCGGGGCCTGCTTCCCTTTCACTCTTGCATATTCTTTCCAGCCACTGAGCTTCATGCTTCTCCTCTGGACCACCCTAGGAGCCTCAGCCGTGGGTGTCCTTCGCCTCTGCTTTGGTTTCTTCTTTCTCTGTCTGTTGCCAAGAAGCCCTCCAGCAGCCAAGGCAGCCCTTGTTCCTGCATGTATTACCTGGGGCAACACTGAAGACTAAATAAAGCTGATCCATTCCATTTCTCTGGAATCCTGGAAGTGCTCCTAGAACAGAGCTTTGTGCAAAGAGATTCTGAGGGTAGAGAAACCTATTTTGAGACCTCTTTTGAAAGTATCAGGCCCTTAAGCGCTCATTCCAGCCCTAAGAGGAGTCTAGGGTAAGATTTTTCATCTGCTGCCTTCCCTTTAGTACATGTACTATCTTTCTGTTAGCGTCTAACAAAATACACTTTTCTAGGTCTGAAGTTCAGCCTTCCTGTAGGTGGATACTTGATGTATAGGTTATGTCGTAATTGTAAAATTATACTTCAGTTAGTAACCATCTCAGCCTTTGCCCTAAATACTGTATATATAAATACGGTTTTGTTTTGTTTTGTTTTTCAAGTATCCTCTGTCAGTGTTATATTAGTTTCAGGTGTACAACATAGTGATTCAACAATTGCATATGTTATAAAATGCTCACCACAGTCAAGTGTAGTCACTATCTGTAACCCTACAATGTTATTACAGTCTTACTGACTATATCCCCTTTGTTGTACTTTTCATCTCCAGGAGTTACTTTATAACTGGAAGTTTGTACCTCTTAATCCCCTTTATCTCTTTCCCCCATCCTCCCACCCCCCGGCCCCCATCCCCCAGCCACCAGTTTGGCCTCTGTATTTTGAGTTTGTTTGTTTGTCTAGATTCCACATACAAGTGAAATCATATGGTGTCTCTCTCTGACTTACTTCACTTAGTCCAACACCTTCTACATCCATCCATGTTCTTGCAAATGGCAACACCTTGTGTGTGTGTGTGTACACACATCTTTATCCATTCTACTTTCAATAGACACTTAGGTTGCTTCCATATTTTGTTGATTGTAAATAATGCTGCAATAAACGTAGGGATGCATGTATCTCTTCAAATTAATTTTTATTTTCTTTGGATAAAGACTCAGCACTGGAATTACTGGGTTGTATGATATTTCTATTTTTAATTTTTTGAGGAACTTCCATGCTGTTTTCCACAGCGGCTCTGGAAAGTGGCTGCACCAGTTCACATTCCCACCAGCAGTGCACCAGGGTTTCCTTTTCTCTACATCCTCACCAGTACTTGTTATTTCTTGTCTTTTTGATACTAGCCATTCTGACTGGTGTGAGGTAATCTCTCATTGTGCTTTTCATTTGCATTTACCAGATGATTAGTGATATTGAACATCTTTTCACGTGTCTGTTGGCCATCTGTAGGTCTTCTCTGGAAAAATGCTTATTCAGGTCCTCTGCCCATTTTTTTTCTTCCAATTCTTATTTAAATTCTAGTTAGTTAACATAGAGTGTAATACTGGTTTAAGGAGTAGAATTCAGTGATTCGTCACTTACATATAATACCCAGTGCTCATCACAAGTGCCCTTAATACCCATCACCCATTTAACCCATCCCCCACCCCCACCTCCCTCCCTCAACCCTCATTCAGGTCCCCTAATGTTAAGAGTCTCTTAGGGTTTGCCTCTTCTCTTTTCTCCCCCTTCCCAGACGTTCATCTGTTTTTCTTAAATTCCACGGATGAGTGAAATCATAGGATATTTGTCTTCCTCTGACTGACTGATTTTGCTTAGCATTACACATTCCAGCTCCATCCACATTGCTGCAGATGGCAAGATTTCATTCTTTTTGTTGGCTGAGTAATAATCCAATGTATACATACATAGCACATCGTCTTTATCCATTCATTGGTCGATGGACACTTGGGCTAGTTCTATAGTTTGGCTGTTGTTGATAATGCTGCTGTAAACATCGGGGTGCACGTACCCCTTTTGAATCTGTATTTTTAAAAACTTTCCTCTGCCCATTTTAAATTGGATTTATTTTGGTGTCTTTTATATCTTTTGAAAATAATTCTATTACCAGGTACATCATTTGCAAATATCTTCTCCCATTCAGTAGATTGCCTTTTTGTTTGTTGGTTTCCTTCACTATGCAAAACCTTTTTAGTTTGATGGGAGTCCCAGTAGTTTATTTTTGCTTTTATTTTCCTTGCCTGAGGAGACATATGGAGAAAAATGTTAAGTCCAATATTCAAGAGATTCCTGCCTACGTTTTCTTCTAAGAGTTTTATGGTTTCCAGTCTCACATTTAGGTCTTTAATCCATTTTGATTTTATATTTATGGTGTAAGAAAGTGGTCTACTTTTCCCAACACCATTTATTGGAGAGACTCTTTTCTCCATTGTATGTTCTTGTTCTCTTTTGTCATAGATTAATGGACCATATAAGCATGAGTTTCTTTCCGGGCTGTCTGTTCTGTTCTCTTTATTTGTGTGTCTGTTTTTGTACCACTACTGTACTGTTTTGATTACTTCACCTTTGTACTATAGCTTGAAATCAGGGATCGTGATGCCTTCAGCTTTGTTCTTCTTAAGATTGCTTTAGCTATCCAGGGTCTTTGGTGATTTCATACAAACTTCAGGATTATTTGTTGCAGTTCTGTGAAAAATGCTGTTGGTATTTTGATGGAGATTGCGTTTAATTTGTAGATTGCTTTGGGTAGTGTGGACATTTTAACAGTATTCTTCCAGGCCATGAGCATGGTATATCTTCAATATTTGTACATCTACTTATTTGTCTTAAATTTCTTTCATCATTGTTTTATAGTTTTCAGAGTAGAGGTGTGTCACCTGGTCAGTTAAAGGTATCCCTAGGTATTTTATTCATTTTGGTGCAATTATAAATGGGATGGTTTTCTTAATTACTCTTTAATAGCTTCTTAGTGTATAAAAAGGCAACAGATCTCTGTATATTAATTTTGTATCCTGTAACTTTAGTGGATTGATTTATTCTAATAGGGTTTTTGGTGAGGTCTTATCAGTGTCATCTGCAAATAGTGAGGGTTGTACCTATTCGTTACCAATTTAGAATGATTCCTTTTTCTTGTCTGATTGCTGTGGCAAAAGTAGACATCTTTATTTTATTCCTGATATGAGAGAAAATTGACCATCAGAAGACGAGATGTTCTAGACCTAGCGATAGAGCATGTGAATTTTTTCCTTTGAAGCATGTACCCTTACTGGAGTGGTTGATTTTTGCTCACACTTTGGGACTTACTGTAGAGGCTGGATGCCACTGACCTGTGTAAGAGTAAAAGGGGCTGTGAGCAGTATTCTCTCAGCCTCCCAGAGGTACCTGTTTTTTTTCCAACCTATAACTGCACCCAGAGGATCTGATGCAGTAGACATGTCAGCTAATTATATGAAATAGAATTAATTTTAGCTTCCTTTACCACAAGCAGAATTTTAACCAGGTACTTATCAAAATTGTGTTTCTCTCTGTTCCAGCCTAATTTCTGTGAGTATTTCAGCTTGCTTTTGTTGGCCCATTTTAATCCAAGAGCTAAGAGTCCCTTGATCTGGGAGTCCAGTTCTGGAATTTGAGGATTCTGGTGAATCCTCAGGTTCCTATCAACCCTGGGGAGGCCCTGCACCTGCAGCGCCAAATAGCCTGACTAAACCTTGATAATTGTTTCTTCCAAAATACAAGAAGCACAAGTAGTTAAGCGTACAGCCTTCAGGGAATTCTGCTGTTTGAAAACCTACGCCCAGCACTTTGCAAAGCTGTCGAGCCTAGGGAAGCTGTGTCTGTCTCTTGGCAAAGCAGTGCCTTGGTTTTCCTTCCTTGGCTACCTCGTTTTCTTTTTTAATGCATTTTCTTTGCATGGTGGAAAGGAGAGGCAGGTGCGTCTAAACTTTGATTTTTCACAGCGAACTTTAAATCCTTATATCACATGTGGAAAGATTGATTTGTAGCTGCTCTGTCTTCCGAATAGACCTTGTGGATGGTAAAGATCTCAGGGAGTGAAACATTAAAAATGAATGAGGAGAACTAGTTTGTCTGAGGTAGGGGTTGAGAGGGACTTGGTAGGAAAGGTTTAACAAAAGGCATTGATGTTTTAAATGCACAGAAATGCCGTCCATCAATAATAAATGGTGTGGCTTAGAATAGATGTGCCAAATTGAGTTATTACAGCATACGGATCAGTTCACAGAAGGGGAAAGTAAACAGCATGGCTGGTGTTTTTAAATTATCTGTTTGAAAGCATTAGAATATAGTTTTGAATATCCTCTTTTGCTATCAGAGCATAAAGAGAAAACATTTAGAATTTCCAAAAATTCTAAGTTTTGATTTTTTTAAGACTTAATAAGAATGAACAAATTCTGTTTTTCTGAAAATGAATTTCTGGCCTTACCTGGCTGAATGCCTTTTTTAAGAGCTGGAGTTGTAATTGTATGAGGAATGAAATTAACATTACCGAATGTTAAGTCAGGTACAACTGTTGCCTAGTGTTTTCCGTACCTACATTGTATCCCTAGATACCTCTTCACTACATACTCCAACTACAGAGGACCACTCAGGAAACCCCTCTCTGTGGTTTGAGATTGATTCATCCTCACCCTCAGTATTTTGATGCAAGGGCTAATTCTGTACATTTATTTGCTCTGCGTGAGAATTTTCACCCAGAAGAGAGACAAAAAGAAATGCCAGCTTCACTGTCTCAGAGAGAAAATGACTTCTAGAAAGCTGGACAAAAATCTGTTAAGCAAACTGGGATCTTGGGTCGGTGTAGACCCTGCTGCCAAAGTCAAGCTGGGAGTGTTATTTGGTCTTCTAGAGGGATGGGAGTTAGTTTAGCGGCACAGGCCTGGCAGAGGACAGTAATGCAGGGGGCGTTGGAATGACTCCAGGGTTGGAACTGGTGTGCTTCGTGAAAGCACTAGGCTTGGTAAGGCACGTGGAACTCTTCTGCTCGTGTTCATATCGACCCTCGCTTGCCCGTTTGGGAACTTGTTTGGAATCATCTGTTGTCTCTTTTTCCTAAGATGAACAAAAAAGCACTTAATTCTTGCAAGTAATGTGAATTTATTTTAATTTGAGGTTTGTTAGGATAGAAAGACAGTCTTTGAGTGTGAATGCTCCAGTTGAAAAGGAGGACGATTGTATGAGAAGTCTTACTCGCCCTTATTGGAGCCATCTGTGTTCGCTTTCAAGTCTTTCAGGTGCAGAATGTACTTGAATTAATCTTTTCACCTCTAAGGGATCCTAGCTTGCCCTAAAAAAAAAGCACGTGTCAAACTGTCTTTAGAGCCACCAAATAAATCTATTTTATAGTCCCATTAGACATCTCACTCAAAATCCACTCTGGAAGGTCCTATGGTTGGATGCACAACAAATTTCCTGCAGTCATCTCTGGTCCACCTCCTTTGGGTTGTTAAGAAGGTGTTGAAATGTGAGACGGCTGGTAGTGAAATGAAATTGTGGGTCAGGGTAATTAGGAAGGGCGAAAACCCAGCATTTTCATGGTACATTGTCTGACTTTTAGTTGAAGCTGCAAACAACGGATATGAACTAAACCAGTTGCTCCCGTGCAGCTGGTTCAGATCTAGCTTTATAAACTGGCTGAAGTAAAATGAAATGGCTGGAAAATTCCAGTCAAGTAATACCAGTGGGAACATATGGAGTTAAATAGTGTGAGTAAATGCTGGCCCGGTTGAGGAAAAAAAACTACAGACACAAACTTGAGGGTGGTGGTGAGGACTTGTAGAGAGGGCTGGGGAGGGGACAGGCAGGGCATTTTCTGGCCTTTGTAACAAGGGTCTATTGTCTGGATCAGTTCCCTTGCAGGAGGTAGGAGGAAAACTTCCAGGGAAGTTTGTAGAGTGGCCTGCCTACCTTCTTGACTGATAATTTTTTTTTTCTTTAAGAAAGAAAGAAAAATAAGCCATCACTTCAGTTCCTGACAGTAACACCAATCTCAAAATGTTGTCTTTCTTCCCACCTTGTGTGACCCAGAAGGCCCCGTCTGTCTTCATAGTCCTCTTCCCTTGCACCACGCGTACCGGAGGATGTGGAGTATGTTGGAGGTGAAGGTTCAGTGTCTTCTAATTGTTCTAAATAAGGAAGGAAAATAGGTTTAGTCAAGGAAAGCTTCTGTAGTATCAGTTTTTGCTGCTTAATTTGGAGAATTGAGAGTTGGCTCGAGGAAAAAAAAAAACTTGAGAAGTTCAAGGGCTGTGGTGCTGTTTGGGGAAAACATTTGCTGTAACTAGGTTGAGGGTATTTATTCTCTGCCAGTGCCTGGGAGCTGTATTTGCCAAGTGATTTCCCAGTCGCAGGGATTAGCCAGTCATGTGAGACATTTGATGAAGAGACTTAGAGAAATCTTGGCTGAGGCATGTGATTGGTGGCTGTGGGTGGGATGGCCCCCTCCTCGACTCTGCTTCACTCCCCGGCGTTTGTAAGAATGTTTGTAGATGAAGAATCTTCTTAGAAATCAAAGTTCCGATGGGTGTATTATTAATTACGCCCCGACGTTTCTACAGGACTTGGAGTCTTTTTCTCTCGGAGCTATACCACCACTCATCTGTCTGGGGAAGAAGACAAGACGCCAGCTTATCGGTAAAAGTTATCTGTACCCCAACGGCATACATAGTTCTGTTTTAGGAAAGAGAATGTTTCTTGATGGACATTCCCTAGATTTGCAGCAAATTTTTATTCTAAACCTAGAGGACTTTTTCTTTTTCCTTAACAGGGACACTTCATTGGTGAGGCCAAGCCCGTGGGCTGCGGTTAGTGATGGGCTCCAGACTGGAGGGGAGCACCGGCTGTGTCCCTGCCCGCCTGCTTAAATTTGCATGTGTTCCTGCCCACAGATAACCATCATCTTCAAAGCTCACCGGGAGTGTACAGAGCAGAAAGTGTACCAAGCTGTGACCGATGACCTGCCGGCGGCCTTTGTGGATGGCAGCACCAGCGGCGGGGCTGGCGACCCCAGGAGCCTGCTGATCGTGGAGAGGGAGAGTGGCCGCTCCGTGGAGATGCACGCCCGCTACATCGGGACCACGGTGTTCGTGCGGCAGCTGGGCCGCTACCTGACGCTCGCCGTCCGCATGCCCGAGGCCCTGGCCATGTCCTACGAGGAAAGCCAGGACCTGCAGCTGTGTGTCAACGGCTGCCCCCTGAGCGAGCGCATCGATGACGGGCAGGGCCAGGTGTCTGCCATCCTGGGGCCCAGCGCGCCTCGCACGTCTCCGGCACCGGCCTGGCCGGGCTACACCCTGGAGGCTGCCAGTGCTCAGTGCCACGAGAGGATGCCCGTGAAGGACATCTATTTCCAGTCCTGCGTCTTCGACCTGCTCACCACTGGGGACACCAACTTCACGGCCGCTGCGCACAGTGCCTTGGGGGACGTGGAGGCTCTGCACCCGCGCCGCGAGCGCTGGCACATTTTCCCCAGCGGCAGCCAGGGGGCGCCCCACGGAGGCGGCCCCGGGGCTGTCACTCTCGGACTCCCATGCTTGATCCTCATTGTGTTTTTGTAGGGGCGTCTTGTGTTTTTTTTTATTTCTTGTCTATAACAGAATTTTAAAATATATATTGTCATAATATATTGAGTAAGAGAGTATATATATATATATATATGTATATACCATGTATATGACAGGGTGTGTGTCCGGGGGCCCCCACCAGAGTGTACATATTGTGTTCGACTGTCTTCATGGATGTTGGATGTAGTGCTCTTTGATTGTATTGATTTTGTGTTGCCGTTTTGTGAAATATTTTATAACGTCCCTGCCTGGGGACCTGTTAGAAAGCACTTTATTTTTTATATATTAAATATTTATGTGTGTACCTGGTCAGTACGTATAGTACATATACCCAGACACCAGACGCAGCGCTCCCTTCGACGAGGACCAGGGACGGTGTGTGGAGCTGTTCCTGGCCGCTCGATCCTGCCTTGGCCCTTGGCTACGGATCTGCCACCCCCGGGGCAGCTGCGTCCTTCCTGTGAGCCAGGGGCTGTCCTTAGCGGCCTCCTGCCCTCACTCAAGGTGGACGGACCGCGAGGTCCCCCGCCGCCAGGCGCTTGGGCTCTTGTGAAACAATGCAGCTCGACGGCACCCTCGCCCTCCTCCTCCACAGCTGTCACTTTGTCAGAGGGCAGGGAGACTATTACCACGGTTTTATAAACTAGGATCGTTTTAGCTGAGCACTTACCGTATGTGGGGTTGAGCCAGACAAAACTGCTGTTTCGATAGGTCAGAAGGGTCTAGAGGTGGCAATTTCACGGATAAATACCAGGCGTGTTGCTAGACCCGAGGAGCTCTCAGACTTTCCCTCATCCCACGTCCCTGTTGAAACTATCACACGTTGCTCTTCTAATTGTGCAAGCCCAAGTTCTTAGCCTTCTGGTCCTTGGCTGCTGGCACTCAGAAACACACTGTTCCCTGTCTCTACCCCCCAGTAAACCCACCTTAATCTCACCTTATGATCCCAGAGATTAGGGTTTGTTGGATTCTTGCTTCATATCAAGGCCCAGTTCCCGTCACAAAGTTTGCCGCTCTTCCTTGCCCTCCACACCATGGTCTTCCTCACAGTCGCTGATGTATCTGTATGCATGATGGAATGAACAGGGTGTTAGACGACAGGAACGCTTTCCTGGCCTGACCCAGTATGCGACTAATTGGGTGCTGGTTAATCCAGACATTCTCACTAAGCAATGTTGCTCCCCAGGCGCTCTCTCTCTTTCATCAGACACTCTCCCTCGTAACATCTGGAGTATTATTTTGTCAGTTGCTCATGTCACGTAAAATTCCTATAAAGTCGCTCCTTTCCTCGTCCCTTTCACTGTTGGCATCCCCTTGCAAAAGGAAAGCACCACCAACAAAATGCAAGCACCATGAGGAAGTGAGTTCTAGGGTAGGTAAATTTCTCTTGTATCTAGGTAAATGTTTGGTACCAAGGAGAAAGGATACAATTTGTACCTCACCTAAGTGCAAGGAAAAGTCAATGAACTTTAAATACCACAGCAATTTGGATCCAGATTGTGCTCAGTTTTAGACGTCCAGGTCATTTCTGCCTTTTGCCAAGTCCCATTGATTAGGCTCACTGCCAGAGGCCCCGACTGGCAGGAAAAAAGGATTTCGTTTTGTGAAATTCTGTTTCTTAGTGAACTGAGCCATCATCCGATCACAGGATGGAGTTGTGGGTTCGTCTATAGGTGGCAACCCTCCTCTCGTTTTCTGGTGTGTGACAGAATCATCTTGGCAAGTCTGGGAAGATCACAAAGGCATCCTGCTGCTTACTTGATAAAGATGCAACACCAGAGAATTGAAACCTAAACCGGTTAACCTTTTATAAAAACTGGATTGGAGCCTACCTGCCATCGGCTCTGAACTGAGGCTGTTTTTGTTCACCTATGGAACCGTGTGCCAGGTTCAGAAGCTAGAGTTAGCTAGTAACTTCGTTATGTAATTGAGTAGAACAAAGGAGGAAAAATAGAGTACTTATAACCACTATTCTTGTGTAAACAGTATAAAAGTGAAGTAAAAGCAGTAGAAATTTCTACAATATCTGGCTTTAGAGTGTATATGGTTAATAGAACCTTTGTCCTTTTCAGGGAAAGCAAAACCACCACCTCGACTAATAGTTGGGGAAAGACACTAGGCTGTGTGGCCGCATCATAGAGGTGGGAAGGCCACTTAAAAGCGTTCTGTATCACTAGTATGTGTACCAGTGTATTTGGCTATTGTCCCTTTACAATCAGTGTCCCTGTACCACATCTACAGTCCCCACAGATAACCGTCAAATACAGATGCTTCTCTAGAGAAGGACCAGGTGGTTTTTCCGTTTCTTTTCTAGGACTTGTAGAGAAAATACTACTTGTACATTTTGGTTCTTTAAATCCTCCCTAGCCCACAGAGTTTCGGGTTATACCAACATGTGGATAGGCTGTAGCTATTCAAAGGTCTCCTGGGGGAGCTTTAAACTTGGGAGAAAACACTGGTTTTCACAGATGCTCCACATGGCTGTCTTTAAAAGACTCAGAACATTTTTTTTTTGTCCTTTTCTTCTCTTTGTTATGCTTGGAAATTCCCAGTGTGTCGAGTCTTTGCAAAGAAACCTTTAGATGTGGTTCATAGGTATATGAATAAGTATCTGTGTAAAACAGTGAGTGTGCGGTGTGTAAATACTTTAAATTATTATGCTAGAAAAATAAAGTTACATACCATGCTGTGGAATGTTTGTTCTGTGATTATAGTGACACCTGCTGGAAGAACTGCAGAAGACAGGAGCCGAAGAAAGCGAGCGAGGGTGTGTTTGTGCCAAATCCTTGGCGATTACTAACAACACATTGTACAACCTGCCCATAAACTCACTGATTTTCTAAACTACATCTTTCTTGTAGTTTTTCATTTTTAAGTTTAAAGCAATTTCAAATAAGTCAGTGGCTGTGAAACTGGTCCACTGGTATCATCCCAAAGGTCTGTCTGCAGTAATAGTTTTGGTGACTTGCAGACATGGGAACTGCACTGTGGTTCTTTTAAGATAGCGTGGACTGCAACAACTTCCTTCTGGTGGGAAAGACTTGGGGGCACGATTTTTTTTTTTTTTTTTTTTTTTTGGCTTTGGGAACTTGTAAATCTCCTTTTCTTGGGTGTTCTAAAAAGAGACATCACAAGATCTCAACTTGTTCTTTGTGCAAGAAACATGCCGAAGGGTAGCAAAACTTGAAAAAGAATTAAACCCAAACTTAAGTCAAATACTAAATGGGACAAATTACAACTGGAGGAAACCTATATAATCATTTCTTAAATAGAAGGTTTAATCCGTACTCTTAGTGTTCATCTGTAGTTCAGAATTAAAAATAAAAGTCATCTGAAACACACAAAATTGGATGACAGTGATAAAGCCACTGACTACCTAATGCATAAGCTGGTAGTAAATGAATACAAAGAAATAATCCACATCAAAATGAAGTCTATGCTTAGAAGTCAAAATTTCTCTTTCAGTGTACTCTTTATGTCCAGAACCCCAGCTTTTCAGGGATTGAAATTTAAGTGACTGCCCAAAAACCTAACAAAGAGGTCTTTATTGTCTTTTTTTTTTTTTTTAAAGATTTTATTTATTTATTTGACAGAGAGAGACACAGCGAGAGAGGGAACACAAGCAGGGGGAGTTGGAGAGGGAGAAGCAGACTCCCTGCTGAGCAGGGAGCCTGATGCGGGGCTCGATCCCAGGACCCTGGGATCATGACCTGAGCCGAAGGCAGACGCTCAACGACTGAGCCACCCAGGCGCCCCAAGGTCTTTATTGTCCTAAACAGCAAACGGAGACTTTAACAAAACCCTAAGAATCCTGTTATCTGATTATTTTTCTTTTCTTTTTTTTTTGGTAGCCACAACATTTAGCATTCTACTGCAGTCGGACTAATGCAGTCTTGGATTGCAGCAGTCCTTTCTCAGAAAAGATACTTTGTTTATGGGAACAGCAGGAAAAAACTCTAGCAAGGTCTTTGCATGTGTACCAAGGAGTATCTCCACCAAGGAGCATCTCCCTGCATCAGAGAATGTAATTAATAAGACAAGGAGAGAGGAAAGGAAAGGGGAATGGGGAAAGGGAAGGGGAATAGGGAAAGGAAAGGGGAATGGGGAAAGGAAAGGAAAGGGAGGGGAGAGGAGGGGGGAGGGGAGATAAAAGGAAAGAAAGAGGGAGTGAGGGAGGGAGAGAGAAAGGGAAAGGGGAAGGGAAAAGGGGAGCAAAGGGAGAGGAGAAAAGAGGAAAGGAAGGAAGGAAGGAAAAGAAAGAAAAGAAAAAGCGAGCAGTTCATGGTTCCTTATCTGACTGCCTAGCTCACCATATTGTTTCTCCTTTCATTCATTTTCTGTCTTCCAAATGGAAAAGGCATATTCACATTATTATTTAAACTGTATTTTCCTCTAAACTTACTACTCTCTACCTCCACCAAGTAAACAAGATATGTAACACTATCAACTAAATAATAGGATATACAGCCTTCTGTACCCAAAATATGAAGCATATGCTTGGAGTGCAGAAGTGTTTGTGTTTCTTATGAGTAACATGTAGATGTATAAGGTAGAGTGGGGCATCTACAGACCAGGAGGATATGCTAACAGATCCTACACAGGTGGAATGTTCACCCTTCCCAGGTTACGATGATGTTCGAACCAAGTGAACAAACCAGTCTGGTCAGCTAATGTATATTAAAGTATGTCCATTAAACTCCAGCAAGAAGAAAACGGAGCCAAGTTTTCTAATTGAGAGTTCTTCATGTAGGACAGTTCAATGACCCCCCAACTTTTTTTAAATTATAATAATGAAAACTCCCAACTCCAGGAAAAAAAAAAAAAAGGGCACTCTGCTACCAGATGGAATACATAAGACCAAACCATACACAAATTAACCAAGTAGGAACTGCACTTGGCATAAATGACATATTAAAAAAAAAAAATGATCATCTCAATCACTAATATAGCAGCAGCACCTAAATATGTGAAACAAATACAGACATAAATGGAAAATTGACAGTAATACAATAACAGTAGGGGACTTTAATAAACCCTACTTACATCAATGGATAAATCACCCAGACAGAAAATCAGTAAGGAAACATTGGCCTTAAATGACTCATTAGACCAAACTGACTTAATAGATACATATAGAACATTCCATCCCAAACTGCAAAATAGACCTATTTTTCAAGTGCACATGGAATACTCTCCAGTACAGATTACATGGTAGGCCACAAAAGAAGAATACATTCAAGAAGACTGAACTCTATTAAGCGTCTTTTCTGACCACAACATTATGAAAGCAGAAATTACAAGATAAACACAAAACAAAACAAAAAAACACAAACACATGTAGACTCAATACATAAGTGAACAACTACTGTGTCAGTGAAGAAATCAAAGAGGAAATCAAAAAATATCTTGAGACTAATGGAAATGTAAACACAACTTATCAAAATCTATGTAATGCAGTAAAAGCAGTTCTAAGTTCATAGTGATACGGGCCTTACCTCAAGAATAAAGAAAAATCTCGAATTATCTACTTTATACCTAAAGGAACTAGGAAAAGAAAGGTAAAGCTCATAGTTAGTAAAAGGAAATCATAAAGATCAGAATAAAAATAAAGATTTAAAAAAAATGAAAATATCAATGAAACTAAAAGCTCGTTCGTTGAGAAGATAAACAAAATTGATAAACCTCTAGCCAGACTCATCAAGAAAAAATGAGAGGTACCTGGGTGGCTTAGTAACACGTTAAGTGTCTGCCTTCGGCTCAGGTCATGATCCCAGGGTCCTGAGATCAAGCCCCACATCGGGCTCCCTGCTCCGCGGGAAGCCTGCTTCTCCCTCTCCCACTCCCCCTGCTTGTGTTCCCTCTCTCACTGTGTCTCTCTCTGTCAAATAAATAAAATTAAAAAAAATAAAAAAAAAAAGAGGGCCCAAATAAATTAAAAAAAAAAAAATGAAAGAACTTACAACCAATATAAAGGATCATGAGTGGTTACCTCAATTATTGCCAACAAGTTGGAAAATGTAGAAAAAAAATCATTAATTTCTATGAACACACAACCTTCCAAGAATGAATCACAAAAAATAGAAAACCTGAATAGACCCATACAAGAAACAAAATTAAGTCACTACTTTTAAAGCTCCTAACAAATAACATTTTAGGACCAGACAGCTTCACAGGTGAACTCTATGAAATATTAAGGTGTTAGTACCTATCCTTCTTGAATTATTCCAAAAAATTGAGTAGGAAGAAATGCTCCTAAATTCATTTTACAAGGCCAGCATTATCCTGATACCAAAACAAGGCAAAGACACCACAAAATAGGAAACTATACACCAATAATCCTGATGAACACAGATGCAAAAATCCTCAACAAAATATTACCAAATTCAACAATACATTAAAAGAATCATACACCATGATCAAGTGGGATTTATCTCAGAGATGCAAGGATGG
Source organism: Leptonychotes weddellii (assembly GCF_054177405.1). Taxonomy (NCBI): domain Eukaryota; kingdom Metazoa; phylum Chordata; class Mammalia; order Carnivora; family Phocidae; genus Leptonychotes; species Leptonychotes weddellii. The sequence continues at coordinate 71,633,767 of NC_138375.1, read as the reverse complement.
TTCAACATCTGCAAATCAATCAACATGATACTCCACAATAACAAAAAGGATAAAAGTTCTATGATCATCTGGGCGCCTGGGTGGCTCAGTTGGTTAGGCGACTGCCTTCGGCTCAGGTCATGATCCTGGAGTCCTGGGATCGAGTCCCACATCGGGCTCCCTGCTCAGCGGGGGGTCTGCTTCTCCCTCTGACCCTCTTCCCTCTCTTGCTATCTGTCTCTCATTCTCTCTCTCTCAAATAAATAAATAAAATCTTAAAAAAAAAAAAAAAAGTTCTATGATCATCTCAATAGATGCAGAAAAAGCATTTGAAAGTTCAACATTCATTTGTGATAAAAACTCTCAAATGGGTATAAAAGTAATGTACCTCAACATAATAAAGTCCATTTATGACAAACCCACAGATAAGATCATACTAAATAATGAAAAGCTGAAAGCTTTTCCTCTAACATCAGGAGCAAGACAAGGATACTCACTCTTGCCACCTCTATTCAGTGTAGTACTGAAAATCCTAGCTGTAGTATTTAGCCAAAAGAAAGAAAAAAAGGCATCCAAATTGCCAAGGAAAAAAAAAAGTTCTCCTATTCTCAGAAGACACAATCAAATATACAGGAAACACTAAAGACCCCACCAAAAAAACAAACAAAAAAACTACTAGAATAAATGAATTCAGGAAAGTCACAGGACAAAAAAATGGACAAACAGAAATTGGTTGCATTTCCATACACTAATAACAAGCTATCAGAAAAAAAAAAAATTAAGAAAGCAATCCATTTACAATTGCACCAAATAAAACACATAGGAATAAACTTAACAAAGGAGGTGAAAGACCTGTAATCTGAAAACTATAAAACAACAATGAAAGAAATTGAAGATGACACACGTATAAAAAACATTCCATGCTCATGAATTGAACGTGTGCCTTCGGCTCAGGTCATGATCCCAGGGTCCTGGGATTGAATCCCCCATCAGGCTCCCTGCTCAGTGGGGAGTCTGTTTCTCCCTCTGCCCCTCCTCCCACTCATTCTCTCTCTCTTTCTCTCTCTCTCTCTGTCAAATAAATAAAATCTTAAAAAACAAACAAAGCAATCTACAGATTCAATGCAATCACTATTAAATACCAACAGCATTTTTCACAGAATTAGAACACATAATCCTGAAATTTTTATGGAACCACAAAAGACCTTGAATAGCCAAAGCAATCTTGAAGAAAAACAAAGCTGGAGGTCTCACAATCCCTGATTTCAAGTTACACTGCAAAGCTACAGTAATCAAAACTATATGGCACTGTCACAAAAATAGATACATAGATCAATGGAACAGAATACAAAGCCCAGAGAGAAATTCACTTACATGGTCAATTAATCTATGGCAAAGGATGCAGGAATATCCAATGGGAGAAAGACAGGCTCTTCAACAAATGGTGCCAGGAAAACTGGGACAGCTATGTGCAGAAGGATGAAACTGGACCACTTTCTTACACCAAGCACAAAAATAAGTTCAAAATGGATTAAAGACCTAAATGTGAGACTAGAAACTATAAAACTCCTACAAGAAAACATACAAAGTAATTTCTTCGACACTGACCATAACATTTTTCTAGATCCGTCTCCTCAGGTAAGGGAAACAAAAGCAAAAATAAACTATTGGGACTATGCCAAAATGAAATGCTTTTGCACAGCAATGCAAATGATCAACAAAATGAAAAGGCAACCTACAGAATGGGGGAAGATATTTGCAAATGATATATTCGATAAGGGATTAAAATCCAAAATACATAAAAAAACTTACACAGCTTGACACACACACAAAACAATCCAATTAAAAAACAGCAAATCTTGGGTGCCTGGGTGGCTCAGTCGGTTAAGCATTTGCCTTCGGCTCAGGTCATGATCCCAGGGTCCTGGGATGAAATAAGTGAGATAGAGAAAGACAAATACCATAAGATTTCTCTTCTATATGGAATCTAAAAAGCAAAACAAAGACAGACTTACAGATACAGGCAACAAATTGTGGGTTACCAGAGAGGGGAGGGGGCTGGGGTCAGGCAAAATAGGTGAGGGAGATTGAGAAGCACAACTTCATTGACTGGGTTGCACTTAGAAGGTTTGGAGACAGGGCCTGTGATACTTGCATCATGACCTTAGCTCTTGTCTGTAGATCCTTTCCAGACTAGGCCAGTTACAGCATACTTAACTTTTCAGAATGGCTTATAGTAGAGAATGACAAAAGGCAAGAGGCTCACCATGGCCACTGAGCAAGTCCTCCCATTCTCTGATCTTAGAATTTTTTTCAAATATATCAAGTGAGAGGAGAGGAGTTGTGAGAAACTGCACACAGACTCAATAAGAAAGCAGCATGGACAAAGGTTAACGAAAAGATGTTGAAAAGGACTACAGAATAATAGCATTGAGAAGGAGAAAGTGACAAAAAAGTAAACAGTGTAGGAGGGAGGACTGAAAAAATTGTATACCGCTAAAAAAAAAAAAAAAAAAAGACCTGGAATGGAGATACAAAAATGCAGGGAATGCCAGAGATATTTATGAAGAAAAGCAGTGGCATGGAATAATCAGATCTCCTCTGTATCAGTCAGGGTTCTTCCTGAAATAGAACCAATGGAATATATATATAACCACATGTACATATATAAATATAGATAGTGATATGCTGCATATATGTCCGTGTGTGTGCGTATACATACATTACATAGATGTAAATATCTACAGTTGACCCTTAAACAACACAAGTTTGAACTGCATGGGTCCATTTAGGATTTTCTTAACATTTTCTCTCACTTAAGAATACAGGATATAGGGGCGCCTGGGTGGCTCAGATGGTTAAGTGTCTGCCTTCGGCTCAGGTCATGATCTTTCAGTCAACAGTAGGCTATTAGTAGTTAACTTTTAGGGGCAAAGTTATATGAGGATTTTTCACTGTATTGGGAGTTGGGACCCCCAGGCCCTGTGTTGTTCAAATGTCAGGTTTGGGGGACAGGGAATTTGTTATAGAAATTGGCTCATGCAGTTATGGAGGTTGAAAGGTCCCACCATCTGCCATCTGCACACTAGAATACTGGGAAAGCCAGTGGGAGAATTTAGTCTGAGTCCAAAGGCCTGAGAACCAGGGCACAGCTGGTGTAAATCCCAGACTTTGAAGGTCCAAGAACCAGCAGCTCCAATATCCAAGGGCAGGAGAAGATGGACGTCCCAGTGCATGAAGAGAGAGAATTCACCCTCCCTCCATCTTTTTGTTTTTTTTCAGGTCCCAGTGGATTAAATGATGCCTACCCACATTGGTGAGGATGGATCTCTTTACTCGTTCTACTGATATCAAATGCTAATTTCTTCCAGATACACTCACGCAGACACGTCCAGAAATAATGTTGTACAACTCTCCGGACATCCTTTAGTCCACTTAAGTTGACATATGAAATTAAACATCACATCCTCCTTTTATATATTTGCTTTTAAAATTTATTATACATTGCCTCAGGCATTGGAAAGAGTAATAACTGATCAAGACTCTATGATTTCCTCAACAAAATTCAATTTGAGCTACCGCAAGCACAAAGGGAGGAGTGGGAGGGTTCTTCTAAGGTTTCAGAGGTAGCTTACAAAATCCCAAGGGCAGGGTGGAGTCAGGCCCACAAGGCTGAAAAATGCCTGGAAAGGCATTAGGGTCTCATCTCTGCTTTTGATTCTACAAGTACTTTTTTCTCTCTCACTCTGCAGGCTGCTTTCTCTACTTCACAGGAACTCTTAGTGGAACATGGCCACCTCACCAAGTTGTAGTTCCAGCTACCCACAGAGAGTTTAAATCCCTAGGAGAAATCTCTCTGGCCAGCTTAGGACAGATAGGGAAACAGAACACAAAATGGGCAGGGAGCCTCTCCTTCACTTCATCACAGACTTCCATGAAGTTTTGGGATTTTAAAGCTCTAGGACATTGGTGCCCACTTTTTTCAGGCTCTGGGAGGGAGGGAGGTAAGGAAAGGAAGGAAAAGAAGCAAAGGAAGGAAAAAAGGGAGGGAGGAAAACAAGCTAAAATTCAACTTAGTGATGCCACAAGAGTAGAACTAGGACTGAAATTAGAACAAAGGAGGAAGGAGTGAAGAATAAGGTGACAGATGTAACCATTATCATCATAAAGACTCCAAGCTCATGGTAACCACTTTTTCTGACACTTACCTATTAGGAATACCAAGATGGAGGCTGTGTGAAAGAGATGAAGTTAATACTAGAAATGGGCTGATCTTACACCCAACAGAGGGGAAGCAAAGGGATTTGTTGATCATCTATTATGTCAGTGCAAGCAACTTGCAAACTCCATGTGGTTTGAGGAAAATGAACAGAGGTTGACTAATTAGAGTGTGATCACCAAGCAGTGAGAGGTGAAGCTTACATTAGCATCCAGGTTCACTGAGATTCTAAAGTCCATGCTTGCCATGTGAAACCATGCTCCAGTCCAATCGTGTTTTACTGTTGCTATATGATTTACATTAAATTATAGCACCTACTTGAACGAAAACGTTAAGAAAGTCTAGATAAGTAGCCTATTAAAATCATTCTTTTATGAATAAATATTACAAATTATTTTGTTTGCATCTAAAATATTTGAGGATGTTGTCATAAGAAGGTAAATCACATATCTATAATCTTACTTAAATACTTTGGTCAGTTACTATAAAAATGAACTTCACCATCCCTGTTTGAATCAACAGGGTCAAAATTTAAAAATATTTAGGCTGTTTTCTGTGTAAATACTGATATAAACACATGTATGTGTATAACATCAATAAAATCTTATTAAAGGGGTGCCTAGGTAGCTCAGTCGGTTGAGCGTCTGCCTTCAGCTCAGGTCATGATCCCAGGGTCCTGGGATAGAGTCCTGCGTTGGGATCCCTGCTCAGCAGGGAGTCTGTTTGTCCCTCTCCCTCTGCCCCTCCCCCACTCTCTCTCTCTCTCTCAAATAAGTAAAATCATTACAAAAAATAAATAAAATCTTACATAAATATCAACATTACTAACCACCTCACAAAAACATGCTGAAACTTGTCAACTCATCATAACCACATTCTTTGGCAATCATGGGATAGGACTATAAGTTCACTTTATAAAGTAACTCCCTGCAATTGAAGAGGGATCTTAATGAGTAGAAGAATTGGATGGAGTGTAATGTTAAAGGGAAGAGTTACTCAGTTAACAAACATTTCTTGAGTACCTACTAACTACAAAATACTGTTGAATGCTAGAGATCCGAAGCTAAATAGCCTATTTCCTTACCTAGAGAAACTTAAAGTCGTTCAACCCTCAGTGCTCGACTTTAAAAAGGAAATGTTTTTAAATGGGCTAACACAGTTTTCAAAAAGCAACATTTCATTTCTAGACTGTCTATTCACAGTTTCAATAATGTAAAGTACTTTCTGTCATGGTTCTATGGATTAGCTAGACTCAGCCGGGTGGTTCTTCTTTGAGCTCTCTCATGCAGTGGTGGTTAGGGGTCACCTGGGAATACAGTAAACTAAATGCTCACTTGGGGGGACCTGCGTGGCTCAGTTTGTTACGCGTCTGCCTTTTGCTCAGGTCATGATCCCAGGGTCTTGGGATCCAGTCCCGCATCAGGCTCCCTGCTCAGCGGGGAGCTCGCTTCTCCTTCTCCCTCTGCTGCTCCCCCTGCTTGTACTCTCTCACTTCTGTCAAATAAATAAATAAAATCTTAAAAAAAAAAAAAAAGTGAGCAGAGTACAAAAGCAGGTTCCTAATGCCCAGCGAAGATCAATCAAATGGAGTTAAGGTCTAATACCAGAAACCAGCAGAGCATCACTTACTTCCACTACATTCCATAAGTCAGAGCCATCACAGGACTTATCCAAATATAAGGAAATGGAGAAATAAACCATCTCTTGATGAGGGAGTATCAAAATCATATGTAGACGATCATGTAGGATTAGACTTATCTAAAGATATCTTTGGAAAACACCATCTGACAGATATAAAAGCATTGGTTTGACCAATATTTTATTTCAAATTATTTTCACTTACTTTTAAAACTTTAAATGCAGTAAATTATCATCTATCTAGCTTAAGTTATCCTATCTACACTTTCCTAAGGGAAAGAAAGAAATGCCTCATTTGGGGAAAGAACTCCCTTCAAATAGTAAGATAAGTACTAGTTCATGTCTAACATGTACATCACACACACCCACACCCCACATAGAACAGACACAAGTCTTCAATATGGAAGGCAAGATCATAAATCCAAACACAACTTTCACTGATTATAAATCTACGTGCTTATAATTCAATTCCAACTGAAATTAATCTACTGAAATCATTTAGATGAGACTGTTAAGTGTTTCAGACTGTATAATCATGTCTCCTTGGAATTCACAACCTATGTCAAGGGGCAGAAAAATATTATCTCTTCTTCTTGATGAGTCTTAACAACAGTTGGTGTGTCCCTTATTACTGTTAGTTTTTTGGCTTTTTTTTTCCCCAAATGGCTACCAAAACAAGTTGCACAAAATACAGAATTGAGTGGACTTTTAACCTGTTAATTTAGAAACAGTTTCAAGCATCTCTTGTTGTTCATCAATAGAGACGAGATTACTGTAAAAATCTCAACATTTTTCTATAGTGCTCTGTATAAAATAGAAATGTGAATCATTTTTACAGTAACTAACACAAATTAACTTTGGTGAAACTGTTCTCAACTCTTCATTTCTTAATAGGGTCATTAGGTAGACTTGGGAAACCCCAAAATATTCTCCTGATGCTTAAAAATTTCTAGGTCTCTATATATTTTAGTCTTCTTACAAAGACAATTTACCTAAGGGGGACTTAGAAAATCCAGATGGTAAATATATGGGTTCTTCCAGGGCCAGAAGAGAGAAAAGCATATTAGAAGATTGCAGTTTTTCCTGAGAAGGACTTCCTCCTGCCTCACTTTTTGGTGCAATGGAGAGAAGTCCATACATCTCCTATTCTCCATGAGCAAAGATTCAGTCTTCTTTCCTAGCTCCCATCCCCAGTGTAAGCCTTGTTGCCATTTATCAGTATAGAGAGTCCTGAAGGCTCCCAAGCTCTCTGAATGATGAGGTTAGGAAGAAAGTAGCAGGAGGCTGGTTCACTGAAGGGCACTTTGAATCGATTATTAACATGTGTTGGGTATGCAGGTCAATGAATCCTGGGAGTGGGCTCAGGTGGCTCACTGAAGAAGGTTACTTCCTTGGGCTACCTTTGACCTCAATCTAAGCAATTTATTTATAGTTGGGATAATGTAGTGATAACATGACCTTAAAGTAAATTGAACAAGCCCATTAATAATGCAATGATCACCCATTATGAAGCCCATTTTTTTACAGGAAAGATGCATTTAGGTCTTGGGTAGAACTTGATAGGGACCAAGATGGTAGAAGCGTGGGAAGAAACTGCAGAAACAAAGATAAAGGGTTTGTTTTCTGAGGACTAAATGTGTCAGTGTTCCCAACACTCCAGTTCATTAATCAAGTTGGCAGGAGCATCAACAAGCTTAATTGGTAGCAAATTATTAAAATGGGAAAAATAATATATCCAAATAGGTGGGAAATGTGGTCTAAATTTTATAAGATTTTAATAGACTCTTAATGGATTCTTTTCTGACTGTGCCAATAATATGTTAGTAACACTTCTTTGGCCAGAAAAAAAAAAATCTCAAGGATTTACTTCTTCATTACAGACTATATATCCCTATTCTCTTGAGAATCTTACTCCACTTAAGTTTACTGAACTACACTGATGCAATATAAAATTAAGCTGATTTCAGTTACTCTTGTTCATGATGCTAAAATTGAATTCCTTAAGGTCATACTTTGTTCTATTGTCTACACATTTTGTTGTGCCATTCCCAAAAATCTCTAGGTAACTAAAAATGATAAGGGTAAACAATGAAATCGCTAAGTGAAAATCAGATGTAATATACCAAAAATTCAGAGAATCAAGGAGTGTTCTTTTAACTCTACCCATAGAATATGAAAATGATAGAGAGAGGCAATGTCTAACCCCAAACACTTGCTCTAAGGACAGGCAAGCAATGTTTCAATTGGGTACAGATGGGTATCTAGAACATTCAATCTCTAAGCCCTGAACCTTTAACACCTCTGCCTCCCACACTGGATGACTCAGTGCTACAGTCTGGTTTATCTAGTCCTCACTTACCCGGAACTTTTTTTTTTTTTAAGATTTTATTTATTTATTTGAGAGAGAGAGAATGAGAGAGAGAGCGCATGAGGAGGGGAGGGTCAGAGGGAGAAGCAGACTCCCCGCCGAGCAGGGAGCCTGATGTGGGACTCGATCCCGGAACTCCAGGATCATGACCTGAGCCGAAGGCAGTCGCTTAACCAACTGAGCCACCCAGGCGCCCTACCTGGAACTCTTGATTAACTAATCTATTATGTATGTCTTACAAGAGGACTTTCCCAGAAATACTTCTGCAATCTCCTCCTCTTGAAATATTTTACAAGAAAGCTCTCCCTCTGACAGCTTACTCAGCATAATACTGTATTCTGTGTAGCTTAATATTACGTTTGTCGGAGCATCAGTTATCTGGAAAACTTGGCTATCCAGGACACAACCACGAGTAAATAGGAAGATAAAAGGTCAGGTGAGCCACAAAAGGAATCTAACAGAATATGTGCACAAAATCTTACGCCTTTTACCCACAGGAAAATTTCTTGGCCATCACTCAGGGCTTAGTTCTATTTTAGACACAATTCTTACATGTTTATCAGCCAAATTCTTATTCACCATCAGAAGGAAAATAACAGATATACAAAGGGAAAAGAGAAGGCTAAGAGAAGCAGACAGTAGAAATAACCAAAAATAAACCCGACAACCGTTTTGGATGCAGAAGTGCGAACTTTAAAACATCCATCAGAGTAAAAGCCACATCATTGTGAAGTAGAGTGCAGAGAGTGTGGGCACAGACAGGCTTCTGCCTCTCGACCTCCCCTGAGGCCATCGGGGATGTTCATGACAGTGGAACCGAGTCCTCGAGAGTAGGTGAAATTATATTTTGAGTTCACCAAATAAGAAGGCAAAATGTGTACTGCCCATTATGTAATGTTTTCCAATAAAAATAGCTGAAATAAAGGATTTTGTTCGTTCCTTTATTAAATGGATTTTGAGTGTTTATCATGTGCCAAGCTCCACTCCTACCCCCTGCCTTTTGTTTTTAATTTTAGATAACTGAGAGCTGGAAGATCAGCTATGATCCTCAGGATATTCTCCAAGTTAATCCTAGACTAAGCCAGGACATAAAGATAGTATGTCACTGAGCCAGCCCACAGCTTTCTCCCTTCTGCAGGTCTGCCGCAGCCCCAGGCTGCTCTCCATGGACTGTTTATGATGTGACAGAAAAGGATGATGAGACACAGCCCAGTAAAACCTACTGCTTCAGTAACTGTGAGAAACTTAGTGGCAATGATAGATATTAGGACCTGGGGATGTACTTTTCTCTCTGCTCTTAATACAAGAAACAGTATTATCTCTTGTTTTTAAGTTATGGGCTCTATGAATCATATAGCTGATTGCCTTTCCTATTTTGTCTTTGTCTTGTACCACAAAGCTCAAAGCTAACTAATGATTCCACTACTTTTAAAAAATTTCTTTAAGTAATTTCTACACCCAACGTGGGGCTTGAACTCGTGACCCTGAGATCAAGGGTTGCATGCTCCTCAGACTGAGCAAGCCAGGTGCCCCTCCACGTCTTAGTAATAGTAAGGGATTTCATGGGCATATTTTTGTGTACTGGATTTTGTTTCCAAACCCTTTGTTTTCTAGGTGCCTCATCCTCACTTATTTTATCTCTTTTTGCTATGTTGTTTTATTTTTAAAAACTTGTATGGAATTTACCACATGCTAGACGCTGTTCTAAGAACTTTACAAATATTAACTCAGTTATTTCTCATAACTATGCTATGCAGTAGGTACTATTATATCCACTTAGAGGTGATCAAAAATTGAGGCACTGAAAGATTAGTTATCATATAGATCTTTTAGTCTACATAAAATATTTTTGGAAAACAAGAAAATATATAGCAATCCTTAAACAATTAATAAAGTTAACTGGAAAATACACTTACAGATACATATCTTTATTTCCCAGCAGGGTCAAATATACCAGAGATATAGATACAATGCTTAAATTCAGATGATTTTAAAGTGCCTATTGGATTCTTGAGGCCCTTAAAATACACCCTGATCTAATCAAAGACCTTGGGGTGGGAAAGCAGTAATTTGATGATTCAGAGAATACTTCCTCCTGGCCTTCCAATGGATGTGCTTCCCACTTCTTTATTAGGAATCTACAGTGCCTGGGCCCCTGGGTGGCTCAGTCAGTTAAAGTTAAGCATCTGCCTTGGGCTCAAGTCATGATCCCAGAGTCCCAGGATAGCATCCTGCATCAGGCTCCCCACTGAGCAGGGAGTCTGTTTCTCCCTCTGACCCTTCCCCCTCTCGTGTGCTCGCTCTCTCTCTCTCAAAGAAAAGAAAAGAAAAAAAGAAAGGAAAAGGAAAAGAAAAAGAAATCTATGGTGCCTATACATGCCCTAGTGAATGGCCTCAGTCCCTCACAGCTTAATAGTGCTCTTCATGCCTGAGAATAAGTATTCCAAGTCTTCAGAAGTTCTGAGAATCCAGGAACAGAATTTCCGTGAGTATTTTAAGGATTCTTTTTGAGGTTTTTAGTGCAGCATACTGTGAATACTTCCTTGAATTATTAAAAATCATGGGACATCTGGGTTAATTAGCAGAGAAATCTGAATGAGTCTTTTACACCCAAAGCACTTCTTCTCCTGGGTTGATATTATGCCCTTGAGTTTAACTCTGGACAATTCAGCAGAGGCATTATTGGCTCTGACAAGACTAATCCCACTATGAGAACAAAATGGCAAAGAAGATACTTTCTGACTCCTTATTCCCTTTAAAATCAACCCAGGAATGAGTACAAAGAGAAAGTCAGTTTTTGATGATACTAAAATAAATTCACATTCCCTAAACCATGTTTAAATCAGAAGTGAATAGTGGAATGGTCATGCATTTACCAGATAAAGAAACATCCAATGCAGGTGAAGGTAGATACAGTAGAAAGCAAGTCAATTTGCCCGGAAGCATTTCTGAAAGCCTCAGGAATGGGAGTAACAAGGTATCAAGAAAAGCCTGGGTCATTCAGGCAACTAAACAGAGGGTTATTACCTATGAAGCCATGAGAACCCAGGTCTCCAGTCAAAAACTGGCCCAGAGAAACAACCTATAGATAACTACTCCTGGAGGAGACAACCCTTCATGAATGAGACCAAACCCCCACCTCTATCCTACCCCCCCAACCCTACCCTGAGCTTAAAAGGTTCTGGGGAGGGGGCAAGTGAGGGGAAAAGCAAAATGCAGGGAAAATATTTTCACAACCACAGCCAAAGAACTGGGTTCCATTTTTTCAAATCCTGAGAACAAATGAGGAACTCTGGAAAACTAAAAATCTAAGAGCAGAATTAAAGATACTACTAGGAGAATTGGAAAGTAAGTCTAGGAAATCACCAAGAAGGTAGAACAGAAAAACCAAGTAATGAAAAATAAGAGAGAAAAGGTTTATTTGGTTTGGTTTGGTTTTACTTAGAGTATCAAACCTGGATGTGAACACTGACTCTCAGCAGTGGCAGAAAGACTGAACTAAAAAATAATTTGGAAAAGACAAAAAAGGTTGCAGAATGAAAGCAAATAAAACATGAAAGCACTCCTGGTGGGGAAATTGGGCAAAGTCCTACAAAAAATGTTACCGCGCACTACTGATCCATTTAAGAGAAATATTTGAGCATACTAATTGAAACACTACATGAATTTAACTAAAACTTGTGATTACACCATATTGGAAAAATTAGGTGGATGAAAGATATAAGAGGGCAAAAATTATTATCTGCTATAAAAATTAAAAAATGCTTAAAATTGATGAATTATGAGAAAGCAATAAATATATAGAAATATAGCGGTAAATGCCAGGACAAAATCTTACAGTTTAAAGTGGTTGCTTTTGAAGAATGGGATCTGAGTGTGAGGGTCATGGGAACCGTGTGGGGTTTTTTGAAGCCTTTCCTTAAGAAAAATTTTAAAACAGGAGCATGATTATCCTAAAAACTGAAAAATACAATTACTACATCTACACAGACTTTTCGGATCACAAAAATGACTATCCTTTGATAAATGTCTATTCTTCACAGAACGCATATGGATAGTAATGATGATACATCATAGGGGATTTCCTGGGTAACAAAGTGAAATTTAAGGTAGTACTGGTCAGAATCTAGATCTGTCTACATTTGAGGCTATTAGTACAAGTCTTTGGACTGTTTGAGTTCTACTTTTCTGAAACACAATATGGAGCTTTTAATCTCTGAAGTAAATGCCTCAGGACAGTGTGTTTCAAAGTGTTTTCCTCAGACCCTGGGCGGTTCCTGAATCTATGAAGGATCCTCTTGTTTGGCAATTAAAACATTTTTTTAATGCTTACAACTGTTTGCATGTATTTCACACATTTGAAATTTAATGTGAATTTTTATTTTTGCTAAAATCTCGTTATGTTCTAACAATTTCTAAACTTTTAGAGTTTTACATGTGCTATTTGGACTGATCACAAAATCTTGCTTAACATTCAACTACATTGAAATATTGTCTGCTCATGGTATTTTCAAGTCAATTGAATATTGTCATTTAAATTTGTTAAATTTGAATTTTTCATCCTTACCATCCTAATTCAAAGAAAATATATCCATAGCATGAAGTAGTTCATTAAAGATTAAAAGGAGTGATGAAAATGGTAATGTAAGTACTGGGTCTCATAATAAAGGTAGATATATAAATAGGGTGTGAAACACCTAGTAGTATCTTTAATTCTGCTCTTAGATTTTTAGTTTTCCAGAGTTCCTGGGACTCTGTGAATATAGAAAGTGAATCTGAACAAGCTAGAGCAAGAAAATCTAGACATGTAATGATTTTGCACAAGCAGCCGACAAAAAAAAGTGTGATTAAATACAGTAATGAATAGAAGATAAATGAACTTTATTGGAAAACTGATCCCCTGCCACCAGTCCCAGTGCATTATCTGTTAAAACACTTGTCTATGGTGGCATACAGTCCTAGAGGGTTTCATGCACAGTGACTGTTCTTGTAAACTTCATCACAATTTTGTAACACTGTGCAAAATAATGCTATTCAATACACAGTTGCTAAATTTTTTTTCTGAGGGCAGATGAATGACCAACTACATACTTGTATTTATACACCTGCTACCTTTTACAGCTGTGAAGACTTTAAAACCAAAAAAGGTCAATGTCATAGGTTATATTGGAAAGAATTATTTTCAAAAAAAACCAAATGTTCAAACAACGGGTCTTACCAGGTATCAATAACTTATATAGCACTATGACAATAAATAAACTAGTGAACAGAATAAAGGCAAGAAATTGACCCAAGTACATGTAGGAATTTGATATATTATGGGGATCTATTGAAAAGTTTTCTAAGGATGAAAGCACTAGCGGGCCTGGCTCTCGTGGAGATGTTTTGGACACTATCTATTTACTTGCCCCAGAGTTCCCTGTGGACTCACTGGCCCATCCCACCCAGGTGACCCAGAGCCCCTCCTAAACAACTCACCACCCTGCCACACCTGACAGGCACCCATGGCCATCACCAGAGCCCTTTTAAAGTGTCTTATCATCCTACCATTCTCAGCAGGTGGCCTTAGCCAGCACCAGAACACTTCCTAAACATCCATGTCCCCGGAGTCCAGCCCAGCGCATTAAAACACCTGCAGGAGTTGCAGGCAGACCCCGTAGCGAGCCCCACTGGAGGCCTGTCTTGCTCACTAGAACGCGATAGTAGTCATAGCCAGGCCTGTAGCCAGCTACACCAGGGGTTAGCACCACGCCCAAGTGGGCCCACAACAGTTGCAGCCAGGCCTCTCAGAGACAGAAGCCAGGGTCCAGCCCCAATTACCAGTACCCAATAGCTGTCACAGCCAAACCTCACAAACTTTTTAGATCATAAAACCCTTCATTTAGTGTCTTAGGAAATTTTTTTTAATTTTGTCACACTTCTGCACAGACAGAAGAGTCCTACACAACAGTGAGTCTGCACCAATCACAACCCAGCCACAACAGGGAGGTGCGTTCAGCCCAAACAGGGGGTCCTGGGGCAGCTGGCTCAGGTTACAAGATGGGTTTGTGTTACTGAACCCCAAGGGGGTTACTGAACCCCTTCGCGTTTCTGCACAAAGTCACTCCTTTAAGATGGAGAGACATAAATGATCGAACAAACACATAGAAACAGAAAGTTAGGTAAAATGAGGAGACAGAGGGATATGTTCCAAATAAAAGAACAAGAAAAAAAACTTCAGAACAAGAATTAAAACCAAGATAAGCTACCTATCACATAAAGAGTTCAAGGTAATGGTCATAAAGATACTCACTGACCTCAACAAAAGAATTAATGAGAACAGTGATAAGAACTATAAAAAAGAACCAGAGTTGAAGAATACAAAAACTGAAGTGAAAAATACACTAGAGGCAATCAATAGCAGATCAGATGACACAGAAAGACCAATCAGTGATCTGAAAGACAGTGTGATGGGGGCGCCTGGGTGGCTCAGTTGGTTGGGCGACTGCCTTCGGCTCAGGTCACAATCCTGGAGTCCCTGGATCGAGTCCCGCATCAGGCTCTCTGCTCGGCAGGGAGTCTGCTTCTCCCTCTGACCCACCCCCCTCTCATGTGCTCTCTCTCATTCTCTCTCTCTCAAATAAATAAATAAAATCTTAAAAAAAAAAAAAAGACAGTGTGATGGAAATCATCCAATCAAAACAGCAAAAAGAAAAAATATGAAAAAAAAAAAGAGGCTAGCTTAAGGGAACTCTGGAAGAACATCAATGGTACTAACATTCACATAATAGGGGTCCCAGAAGGAGAGAGAGAAAAAGGGTGAGAAAAACTGTATGAAGAAATATTGGATGAAAATTTCCCTAATCAGGGCGCCTGGGTGGCTCAGTTGGTTAAGCGACTGCCTTCGGCTCAGGTCATGATCCTGGAGTCCCTGGATCGAGTCCTGCATCAGGCTCCCTGCTCAGCAGGGAGTCTGCCTCTCTCTCTGACCCTCCCCCCTCTCATGCTCTCTCTCTCAAATAAATAAATAAAATCTTAAAAAAAAAAAATTTCCCTAATCAGGTGAAAGAAACAGACACAGTTTTGTAGGAGTGAAATAATAAAGATCACAGCAAAAATAAATGAAATAGAGACTAAAAACAACAACAGAAAGATCAATGAAACTAAGATGGTTCTTTGAGAGGATAAACAAAACTGATAAACCTTCAGCCAGACCCATCAAGAAAAAAAAAAGGACCCAGATAATTAAATAAGAAAGGAAAGAGAAGTTGTAAATATACTACAGAAATACAAAAGATTATACAAGAATAATACAAACAATCCTATGCCAACAAATCCTAGAAGAAATGGATAAATTACTAGAAACATACAATATTCCAACAGAGTCAAAAAGAAATGCAAAATCTAAACAGATCGATTACTAGTAATGAATAGAATCAGTAATCAAAAAACTCCCAACAAAAGTCAATGACCAAACAGATTCTAAGGTGAATTCTACCAAATATTTAAAGATGTATATTTCAAACAGTTGAAATGTAGACTACAAAATCATATCTACTGTAATATAAGCAAGAATTAAAAGAAGGTATGAATTAATACATTGATTTGGAGAAAGAAATGTCTTCCTTGAGCCTTAAACAATATGTTTATTTAGATAGAAATGAAATCTGGGGCTTGTATACTTTTCAGTGTTCCTCACATGGTCTTAACTCAATTGATTTCAAAAGTCCAGAGGTGAGAAAAGCCCATATTTTGTTTTAAGGTAGTTAGGACAATGATCTTCCAACTGGCTTACACTGACTTTTCACAGTGCACATGATTTCCAGATTCTCTTATTTCATATGTAGTATTTCCTACAATAGTTCTACCTGAAGACATCCTTGGGGCTGAAGATGATGCTGGTTTTCCTTGCCCACTCCCTCTACATAATCACCTTTCTCCCAATTTATAAATGAAATGCATGTCCCTCACTCATCCCTAGTCTTACCGTGGGACAATGCCATGATTTGAAAAACCTCTGGAGCATCAAGCCACAGGACAAGTCAAAATACTGCTAAAGCAAGTGAATGGATTCTAATGAATGGGTAACACTCATTTTACAAATCAAGTAGTTTTCAATTCTTTCTTACTGCAATATAGGAGTATCTAAACCAGTCATCAACTACTAGACCATTAAAACATTTCTGATGATCAATCATTGTGACTGTCTGCATGTGACAGGGGAGGAGTTTAAGGAATTTTGTTACTGCCTTGACAAAACACCTGCCATTTCTATCTACATATTTATGTGATTGTTTGTCAGAAGAAATAAAATTGATGCTGAATCCTGTATCATTCTAAAATAAATATATCCTCATCCATCTCATCAATATCTACTTTTTGAGTGCAACTTTACTTTTTAGGTTTAATAATTATCAACACTTAAATTTATGCTATCATGCTTAATTATATATTAGTAATAACTAATTATGCTCACTTGAAATTTTTTTAAAACTCTTCCAATTTATATTTGTTGCAGGAAAAGTTTGAGAAGGCAATCTAGAAAACCCTACAAATATATATGTTGTGATGGAAGCTTGTATACGAGAAGTAGAAAAAATACAAATTTTCTAAATGCTAAAGATTTTCCTTATAATATTTTTACATATTACAAAGGTTTTTTTTTTTTTTTAATTAGTTAAATACAATGATAAGGGGCAGCTGGGTGGCTCAGTGGGTTAAGCATCTGCCTTCGGCTTGGGTCATGATCTCAGGATCCTGGGATCCAGCACTGCATAGGGCTCCCTGCTCAGCAGGGAGTCTGCTTCTCCCTTTCCCTCTGCCCCTGCCTATTCTCTCTCTCGCTCTCTCTCTCCAATAAATAAATAAAATCTTTAAAAATAAATGCAAGGATGAGGCCAGGCAGGGCAGGAGTAGAGGAGTACCACCCATAGAAAGCACAAGTTGTTGGCCCCTCCCTCCTTTGCTCCCCACCATCTAACTTTTAAATGGATGGTGATGGGGGCGCCTGGGTGGCTCAGTCGTTAAACGTCTCTGCCTTCGGCTCAGGTCATGATCCCGGGGCCCTGGGATAGAGTCCCACATTGGGCTCTCTGCTCAGCGGGAAGATTGCTTCTCTCTCTCCCACTCCCCTTCCTTGTTTTCCCTCTCTTGCTGTGTGTATCTCTGTTAAATAAATAAAATCTTTTAAAAAAATAAAATAAAATAAATGGATGGTGATGGCTAGCAAATTGTCATGTGGTTATCTTTCTTTGGCTATATGGAAAAAGTGATATACCTTTTATTTTAAAATGTCAGTATTTAAAATACACTGGAGGGACGCCTGGTTGGCTCAGTCGGTTGAGCGGCTGCCTTCGGCTCAGGTCATGATCCCAGGGTCCTGGGATCGAGTCTCACATCGGGCTCCTTGCTCGGCGGGGAGCCTGCTTCTCCCTCTGCCTGTCTCTCCCCCTGCTTGTGTTCTGTCTGACAAATAAATAAATAAAATCTTTAAAAAAAAAAAAAAGAAATAAAATACACTGGAAATGATCTTTTGTTACATAAAAATTATGCCCTTGAAAATTTTTAGATACCAACTTAAATATATTTTAAATATCTTAAATTTAGTTATCAATTATCTGAGGGGAGTCTGAGAGCATACATTTCGCAGAACACCTGCCAAGTTTAATGGGTGGATTCACACCGCCCTCTTGTGGTTATGATGATGGAACACATCATTGGGACATGGGGTGTATTGGAAACAGGAATTGCATTTCTTTCTTGTTGCACTGGATAAATAGCAACTTGTAGAGATGATTACATCTCACATATTCTCCCTAGTTTTATGAAATGTGGTTATAGTAAAAGGATTGTGAAAGTTAGGATATGACAACCCAATGGATCAAAAAAAAAAAAATCAGCTTACTTGCCTTCAATAATTGTGATTTGGTATTGACCAAATAACAAGATTTCTGCTTTCCACAGACATCCAGACCACACATTAGAGTCCAGAGACAAACACAGACACTCCATCAGCTGAATGTAACATCAGCCTATAGTTTCAGGTTGCTCTCAGGGCAACCGTGGAGATTTACCTTCATTCAAACCTCCACACAGCTTCCTCCCTCCTTGCCCCCTTCCTCCTACTTCTGTCCCAAGGAACCCCATACCCTGGTGCTGTCAGCAACTAGGATATCCATTATGGAGAAAGTGTGGCATGGTAGATGGAGCAGGGGATAATGAAATTTCCAACAACAATATCTGAATTTTTACCCCACCCATCACTAGTTGTGATCTTGGTAGAATTAATAGAATTCTCCTGGTTAATTTCTACAACAGTAAAATATCAGCCTCACGAATGACATGTACAACTGTAAAAACACATAGGTAAGGCGCTCAACAATAGCAACCAACTATAATTACTGCCCTTTTACACATGAGAAAGATTAGCAGGTCTGCCCATATGGAGGATATAGATTATAGCCCCAGGGGGTCACTTACGTTATCTTAGTCATTTTTATTTACTCAGTCACAGCAATGCTATCACATATATCTTCCCTCCTAATTTTCTTTCCTAATCTCGGAGAGAAATATTTCACCCTTTTTTAATCTTTATTAAACTTACTTGCTCTTCTCCCTTCCTCAGGGGATGGAACTTGGTTTATGAGGAGTCTACAGATGCAGCCTCTACAAATACCAGCCTCTCAGCAATCACAGCCTGAAAGCACTGCCACGCTCACTTCTTTTGCGATGGAGAGGACCAGCTTCTCCCCATATGCTCTCAAACTCTAGCACTCTCACCTTCATGGAGGCTTGATCAGTGCAATTAGCCCCTCTCCTCAGCATCATGTTGCTTCCCTTTCTAATGAGAAATATCCTCAGGTATTTGCTTCTCTTTCAATCAAACAACCTCTACCCCCTAAATAAAAATTGTCTTTGTATTCCACATAACCCTGTAGATAAGGATTTATTTCTCTGTTCCCCTTCATCATTAAACATCTTAAAAGAGTTGTTCATAGTCACAGTTTCTATTTCCTCACCTCGCATGCTTTCTTCAATCTACACCATGTGGAATAAAGTCCTTCCCCTTGACTGAAACTTGCCAAAGTCAGAAATTTTATTCTGATACCAATTCCAAAACAACTTTCTCTGTTCTTAACAGATTCCTTAGCAGCTTCTGACGGTTCACCACTTAAATGAGAAAAAAAAAAAATGGTATGTGTAATGGTATCTTAGGGATGACTTGGTAGTAAAGAATATGAACTCTCTCAAAGTAACTTAAATAGAAAAAGATTCATTTAAAAAAAAATCTCTATTATCTCACAAAATCTCAGGGCAGGAAATACAGCCAAACCCTATAAGATAATTCACTAGGCCACTCTGGGGATGCATGGTCTCTTGTTCCTCCTGCTCTCCCCAGGTCTGCTTCATTCTTATGTTCCTTCGAAGATTTCCGATATATAACTTTCTAGGTCAAGGGATCAATGAAGACCCTTAAGAGTCCCTAAGTCTCTCACAGTAAATTTCCATGAGAGAAACCTGATTAGTCCAAGTTTGAAGTGTACATCTTTTCTCAATTAGCTATGGCCAAGGAGTGGCAGGATCACTGTGATGGTTAATTTTTACATCAACTTGCCAAGGCTACAATAGATGTTGCTGTGAAGATGTTTTTAGATGTGATTAATATTTAAATGAGACTTTGAGTAATGCAGATTAACTCCCTCCCCCCCAAATTTGAGAGAGCCTTATTCAATCAGTTATAAGCCTTGAGAGCAAAGATGGGTTTCTCAAAGAAGAAATTTTGCCTCAAGTTTGCAACATAGAAACCCTAACTTTCCAGCCTTCTGACTTGTCATAAGGATTTTGGACTCGCCAGCCCCCACAATCATGTGACCCACGGCCTTAAAATTCATCTCTCCCTCTCTCCCCTCCCCTTCTGTATCCCATTCTTCTCTCTGTATAAATACAGATAAGCTGATAGGTAGGAAAGTAGGTAGGTATGGATAGAGATATAGATATTGATTCTCCGGAAAACCCTGACTAATACAGTCACAAAGAGCAAGCTTGACCATAGCAATCTGTTATTGGAGACGAGCAGAATGGCCCCAGATGTATGATGCATATAATTACCAGAGAATCTCAAACTTATTTATATTTATACCTCAATGTGCATGCTCAAGTAAAAATTTGCCAATGTATTAACATCTGTTCATTACTATTTAATATATCAATTCAAATATTATTAGTTACCTAATTAAAATTTCAATCTCTTAAAGAACTGCCTATTAATGTTTACATTTTATAGCTTCAAAGGCTAGAATTAAAACACAGAAGATTCTTTGGAACCCTCTGCATTCTTGGAGGGAGAGAGGTGATAGTTTAAAAAAAAAATATCCTAGGGCGCCTGGGTGGCTCAGTCGTTGAGCGTCTGCCTTCGGCTCAGGTCATGATCCCAGGGTCCTGGGATCGAGTCCCACATCGGGCTCCCTGCTCGGCGGGAAGCCTGCTTCTCCCTCTCCCGCTCCCCCTGCTTGTGTTCCTGCTCTCGCTATCTCTCTCTCTGTCAAATAAATAAATAAAATCTTTAAAAAAAATAAAATAAAATAAAATAAAAAAAAATATCCTATATATAAGAAAAGTTCATTTTAAGGGAGAAAGAGGTGGGAAGCCCAAGGACAAGAGTGGGAAGGAATCCAACCCCCTTTATGACAGCAGTTAGTCACCACTAAACCTTTACTCTTGCCACTTCTTTCTAGAATAGCAAAAGACGATCTTGAATTCCATCCTAAGTATTCATCTAAATGCTAAAATTACTGAAGAAATGTAGATGAGGTGGTGTTTTGTTTTTGCTTGTCTTTTTTTCAAATCATTTATAATTAGAGTAAAACCAT
Organism: Leptonychotes weddellii; assembly: GCF_054177405.1. Taxonomy (NCBI): domain Eukaryota; kingdom Metazoa; phylum Chordata; class Mammalia; order Carnivora; family Phocidae; genus Leptonychotes; species Leptonychotes weddellii. The sequence continues at coordinate 71,612,715 of NC_138375.1, read as the reverse complement.
AATTAACTTGAACTCTACTGAGCAGAAAATAAGCGATGCAGAATCTGAGGTGAGGAGAGATGGTTTGAGGAAGGAAAACGGTTGATAAAAATAAGCAGAGTTCAAGGTGCTAGCAGACAACCAGACTCTAAAAACAACACTTGTGAGTTGGGGAGAGGTCACCGTTATTGGACAAGGAGGTGGAAACCATCCACCGAAACAATATACTTAAAGGGGCAAAGGTCCGTGGGATTGCTAAGGGCAAACAGGTCAAGAGAACAAGTAGAGTTGGTCCATTTTTAAGGATTCAAACAGAGAAAAGAGGTCTGACACGAGGGAGATAGAACATCTGCTATGCAGCAGGCACTATGTTTGCTTGTCGGGGACATTTTTCCTCTTTCACTCTTGCCGTCCAGGTCTTAGCGGATTCCACTGGGGAGCGGAGAAGTGACTGCCGGCTCCAGCGTAAACCCTGATTGAGCTAACCCATCACTTGTCCTCCTTTTCTTGTGCCGCAGACTGGGTTAGGCATGTGCACATACACATACATGTATACAGTGCTGGCTGATGGATTATGAGGGGAAACCCAGTGTGGAGACTTCTGAGAAAAATACCTTTGGTGTTAATAAAAAACCCGGGAAGAGAAGCCCCCTTCTGCTACATGATGTTTCTCTTAGAACAGCAGAAGCAACAATGCAGTGATGAAGGGCACTATCTCAAGGAAGGCAGAGTAAAAGAGGAAGTAATCTGGGCTCTTGATTACATCACTCAATTTTGATAATTAGCCTGGAGACAAAGTACTTCGGGACTATCGGAGGTAACTTCCCCTCATTGTTCAAAACAGTTGAATAAGATTTTCTATTACTTTACTTGCTGCCCAAAGTGCAAATTAATACCTAAAATACAGCCGGAGTCTTAAAATCAAGGCAAGTGAGAATCAACAGTGTCAAAAGCTCTCAATAATTCAAGAAGAAAAGTCATTGGTCTAGATGCAAACTGAAAGGAAAAAAACAAACAAACAAAATCTTTAATTTTAAGGTACATGTGCTAATTTAATGCATGCAGGTGAGGACATTTTAAGCATATTTGTATCAGGGTTTAATCAGAGAAGGAGGAGGACAGATGGGGATTTGGTACAAGGATTTGAACTTATTGATTGTGGGAGATGCTTAAGGAGTCTCTGAAAGGCAGCTGACCTTGCATGTGATGCTGGAGTTTGATGTGCACATGTCAGACAGAATGGGAAGGGAAGACAGATATAAAGTGAGGAAGAGAACAATCCCAAACTCACAAGCAAGAGCTGGAGCCCACAAAATAGACTGAAAAATATGTGTCCATTTTTATTGCCTCTCACATTAATTGAGTATCCTGCAGAAAATAGGGCCTTTGATCAAGCCAAGGGGTCAGAGACAGGTGCAGTCCTGGCCACTGCCCATGCTAGGAGGTAAGCCACAGGTAAGTGACAATATGTGTAATGCACAAATGGTGCCTCTTCATTCTACTCTTCAAATCCCCTCAGAAATCTCCCTTGTGGTCCAGCCTTACCAGCAACATACAGGAAAGGGAATTCTCGGGAATGTAATGTAGACAAACAAGTTGACACACAACAGAGTTACCCACATTTGCCAGTCTCATGAAAGAAATAGAGTCTATATTATCATGGTGTTACTTTTTCCTAATCTCATAGAATGGCCTTTGGAAAGGACATTTGATATTTACATATCAGTATCAGACTACTAGAGTCTTTTAATAGCACCTGTTTTGCAAAATACTTACACCTGCTCAGGCATCCTCCTATTTCAGTAAGAAGTTACAAATAAGGGACCATTTATCAGCACTGGACTATACCCTGAACTTGGTGAGTACGCAGATAGTGAGAAGGTAAATTCTGAAAAGAGTTGCTTTTAAAGACACATATCTCTTGCTATGATGTCAAGAGACTTCTACCAAACGGCCATCCTCTGCTCTCAGTTTTACTCAAATTTATCAAAAGTTCTGTTGTCTCAAACCAGAAAATTTAACCCCATAATGAGGGTCATCTAGAAACAAAATAATGTGAAAAAAAATGCTTAACACCTGAAAAATTTATTTTGCCAAACATGTTTTCCTATGTTATAACTGAATGAAAGACTAAGCAGCAAATAAACCATAGATATGTTCAGAACTATATAATAAAGGCCAAGTTAAGAAATATGTACTTACTATTGACTTCACCAGTAATTAACCTGTAACACTTGGGCAGGTCAGTGTACCTCTTTGTGCTTCTATTTTCTTATTATACTAAGTGAAATAAATGAAATAAATTTTAATTTCTGACTCTTATTCCATACAGATCAAAACCTCTAAATGCATCCATATATTTAAGTCCAAAATATTTAAGAAGTATAGAATAGAACAATTTAAAATATAAAGATATTTCCACTAATTCTGACACTGGCATAAATATACTGTGAACATATTATAATGAAGTCTTTAACTATTTTATAATGATTTGCAGAGACCAAAAAACAAATCCAAGCAGAGAAATTTTGCATTAAATGTGTCATACATTTTTCCTTATACATTAATTTGTATGAATTAATTAGAAACCTTAAGGCCCATATAAATAATGTACAAAGAAAGAAATACATTTGCCTAAAGACACATAATTTTGAGAACAGCAAAGAGGGTAGCTTTGCCCTACCATGTAGTAACACTTTTGTAATGCAGTAATGATGCGGTCAGACAACTGGAGGACTGAAACAAAATAGCACAAAATTCCACTTATGTATACATAATAACTTGATATAGGTCAAAAGTTACACCATGAATCAATGGGAATAGGAAGGACTATTATCATATAGTGTTACAGAAACTAGTTCACAATACAGAGAAAAATAAAACTATATCCTTACCTAAAACCTTGAACAAAGTAGTTTCCAAATTAATTAAAAACTTAAAAGTAAAATCTAAAACCATTAAAAGTGAAAAGAAGATAATGTAGAAGAGTGTTTTGTGACTAATGTACAGATAAAGGACATAGTCAAGTTCAAAAGTACAAACCATAAGGTAGGGAAAAGACAATGGATTTGATTATTGTTAAGAATTTTTGTTCAGGAGCATCTGGGTGGCTCAGTAGGTTAAGCATCTTCCTTCAGCTCAGATCATGATCCTGGAGTCCCAGGATGGAGCCCCATGTCGGCTCCCTGCTCAGCAGGGAGTCTACTTCTCCCTCTCCCTCTGCCCCCCTCCCCTCCCCCGCTCAGATTTTCTTTCTCTCTCTCTCTCTTCCAGTCTCTCAAATAAAATCTTTAAAAAAGAAAAGTATTTTTGTTCAATTAAAGATACCATGTAAAAGTTAATGATAGATAATAAATTGGGAGGAGATATTTACAATAGTTTAAACCAATGAGGGGCTAATTTTCCAGCATCCCAAAGGAAGGAGAATAATCAATAAGAAATCAAAATAAAATAAGAAAAGCAATAGGAAAATGGGCAAACTATATGAACAGGCAATTCACAGAAGAAACTCAAAGGAATATGAATTATAGGAAAAGATGCTCAAACTCATTGTTAATCCAGATGTGCAAATAAAAAATTTAAAAATAACACATGAAAAGATGCTCAACATCCTACATTATTAGGGATATAGTTGCTAATTAAAGTAACAATGAGATACCCCTACACACCTATCAGGATGGCCAAAATCCAAAACACTGACAGCACCAAATGCGGGAGAGGATGTAGAACAATAGGAACTCTCATACACTGCTGGTGAGAATGCACAACTGTAGACTCTCTTTGAAAGACAATTTGACAGTTTCTTACAAAACTAAACATACTCTTACCATATGATCTCTTTGATATTTACCCAAATGAGTTGAAAACTTAGGTCCATACAAAAACTTGCACATAAACCTGCACATGAATGTTTATATGAAAGCTTCATTCATACTTGCCCAAACTTTGAAGCAGCCAAGACGTCCTTCAGTACGTGAAGGGATAAGTGAATTGTTACATCTAGACAGTGGATCATTCTTCAGCACTAAAAAGAAATTAGCTATCAAGCCATGAAAAGATAGGAAAAAACTAAGTTGCACATTACAAAATGAAAGAAGCCAATCAGAACATGCTACATATTGTATGATTCCAGCTCTATCACACCCTAGAAACAACAAAACTGTGGAGACAGTAAAAGGATCAATGTTGCCAGGAGTTGGAGGAAAGGAGGGATGAAAAGACAGAGCATAGAGACTTTTTAGGTCAGTGAAACTATTGTGTCTGACATTATAATGGTGGATACATGTCATGCATCTGTCACAACCCACAGAATGTATACCTCTAAGATCAAGAACAAGACAAGGATGTCCACTCTCACCATTTTTATTCACCACAGTACTGAATGCCCTAACAGCAATTAGACAAGAAATAAAAGGCATCCAAATCAGTAGATAAGAAGTAAAACTGTCACTGTTTGCAGATGACATGACAACTACATATAGAAAACGCTAAGTACTCCATCCCAAAACTATCAGGACTGATAAATGAATTCAGTAAATTTGTAGGATACAAAATTAATACATAGTAATTACTTGCTTTTCTGTACAGTAATAATGAGCTATCAGAAAGAGAAATTAAGAAACCACAGTCAATTGCAAAGAGAATAAATACCTAGGAATAAATTTAATCCAGGAAATGAAAGACCTGTACTCTGAAAACTGTAAGACAGTGATGAAAGAAATTGATGAAGACACCAATAAATGTAAAGATAGATCATGTCCATGCATTAGGAGAATATTGTTAAAATGTCCACACTGCCCAAGGCAATCAACAGATCTAACGCAATCCCTATCAAAATAATAATAGTATCTTCCACAGAACTAAAATAATCCTAAAACTTGTATGAATTACAAAAGACCATGTATAGCAAACAATATTGACAAAGATAAAAAAGCTGGAAGTATCACATTCCCAGATTTCAAATTATACTATGAAACTATAGTAATCAGAAGAGTATGGTACTGACACAAAAATAGACACACAGATCAATGAAATAGAACAGACTGCCCAGAAAGAAATCCACACTTATATGGTCAATTATTCTATGACAAAGGAGGCAAGAATATACAGTGGGGAAAGACAGTTTCTTCAATAAATAGTGTTGGGAAAACTGTACAGCTACATACAAAGGAATTTAACTGGATCACTTTCTTGTACCATACACAAATATAAACTCAAAATATATTAAAAACCTAAATGTAAGACCTTAAAACATAGGCAGTAAACTCTTAGACATTGGCCTTAGCAATATTTTTCTGAATCTGTCTCCCCAGGCAAAGGAAACAAAAGAAAAAAAAAAAAAAAAGGAATTGGGTCTATGTCAAACTAAAAAGATTTTTAACAGTGAGGAAACCATCCACAAAACCAAATGGCAACCTACTGAATGGGAGAGGGTATTTGCAAGTGATATATCTGATAAGGGATTAATATCCAAAACATATGATGAATTCATACAACTCAACACCAAAACAACAAATAAACAAATGAAAAAATGGGCAGAGGACCTTAATAGACACTAGTCATAATGGCTAGTATCAAAAAAGACAATCCTCTTGCAGTGTTGGTGGGAATGTAAACTGGTGCAACCACTATGGAAAAGAGTACAAAGTTCCTCGAAAATTAAAAATAGAAATATTATATGACCTAGTAATTCCACTACTGGATATTTACCCAAAGAAAATGAAAACACTATTTTGAAAAGATGCACTCCTATGTTAATTGTAGCATCATTTATGATAGCCAAGATATGGAAGCAGTTGAAGTGCCCATCAAGGGATGAATGGATAAAGAAGATGTGGTGTGTATATATATATATATATACACACACATATATATATACACACACACACAATGGAATATTTCTCAGCCACAAAAAATGAAATTTTTTTTTTGTGACAACATGGATGGACTTAGAGGTTATTATGCTAAGTCAGAGAAAGACCAATACCGTATGATTTCACTCATATCTGGAATCTAAAAAATGACACAAATGAATGAACAAAAAGTAACAGACTCATAAATACAGAGAAAAAACTGCTGGTTCCCAGAGGGAAGGGTGGTGGGGTAATGGGCAAAATAGGTGAAGGGGATTAAGAGGTACAAACTTCCAGTTATAAAATAAATAAGTCAAAAAAATGAAATAAGTCATGGGGATGAAAACTACAGTACAGAGAATATAGTCAACAAAATTATAACAACACTGTATGGTGACAGATGGTAACCACACTTAGGGTGGTGAGCAATGAGTAATGTATATAATTGTCAAATCAATATATTGTATTCTTGAAGGGAATATAATTGTATGTCAACTATACTTCAATTAAAACAAAACAACAATAAAAAAATAGTGACAAAAGAAGAGGAAAGAAGGAAGGGAAGTGAGGGAAGGAAGGAAAGAAAGAAGGAATGACCCAGGCAAATAAACTACTGAAAAAAGATAAAAAGCCATCGGAGGCCTCTTCATCTCTTCCACCCCCACACTATTGCTCTTCTAATCTGTGCACCTCCCTGGTACCCTTCACTTCTTCATTCCAGCTCTCTTGCTGAACTTCTCTTTTTCTCAGAATCCCTCCCTATCCCCCTCCTTAGCACCCAATTGAACCTGCCCCTTTAAAATTAGACCCTATGAAGATCCTAATGTTAAATCCTTAATTTCGCATATGCCCTGGACTAAAGATTTTCCCAAAGTAAGCGAGGTTTCCCACAGATTTGCTGAGGAGGGGCGCCTGGGTGGCTCAGTTAAGCGTCCACCTTCAGCTCAGGTCATGATCTCAGGGTCTTGGGATGGAGCCCCACGTCGGGCTCCCTGCTCAGCAGAAAGTCTGCTTCTCCCTCTGCCGCTCTGCCTGCTTGTGCTGTCTGTCTCTCTCTCTCTGTCAAATAAATACTTATTTTTTAAAAAAATTGCCAAGGAATTTAACATAGTTGTTTGAACTTACCAACCTGGTTTCTCAGACTTCACCAGCTAGTTCACGTGCTCTTTGGCAAAGGCCAAGCCCAACACTGGAGGCAAACAGCTAAGCAGGACGATTCTGAAAAATCTCTAGGACTGCAAATGTGAGACCAACTCCTGGCCTTGTATACTGTCAGGGTTGCAATCACTAAGCGACTTCACCTGGTAATGCCTAGGGCTTTCTCAAAACCTATTGACTGGAGTAAGGTTCAGACTTGCATTCAGAAACCCGATGAGCCTGTGCACAACTATTGCAGTTGACTCCAAATTGTTTCTAAGGAAAATTCTGGTCTTCTACCGATGTTGAATCCACTTGGGTAGTCTTCCACTCTGTGTTTATGAACAGGCTGAACTGTGAGCTTTTCTTTCTAGTTAAAAGGACCAGGATGGAATAGGGAACCACATCCACTCTAGCTTTGGTTAAGTTAGAACATCGGCTCGTGCTCACCGTAGGTGTTTCAACTAAAAGGAAATCCACTGAAATCCTTAATTTTCAACTCCAACAAATGGAGGCCCCTAAACGAAGCCAAACTTTGTCTGGTCTTTATCATTACTGCAAAAGCTAGGACACTGGAAGAAAGATTGTTACCAATTTAAGCTCTCCAGGAGCCTTCAGCCCTCCAACCAACCTTTTCCTAATTACAAGACTCTGAGGAACTACAGGAGCATTTCTCCATCTTTCTCCAGGTTGGAAATGAATCTCTCTCTGTGTTTATTGACACCGGAGCTGCACTGTTGGAGCTCAACCCCACTGTTATTTAACAGTCCCTGCCTTGACAGATTCAAATGGTTCAACTAGCAGGAGTTTCTAATAAACCTCAATGCATTCCTGTCTCTAAACTTACTCCCTTTTATTTACGGCCTCTATGAGATACTCACCCTTTTCTCCTGACTTCTTTCAGCCCTATCCTTTTATTGGGCTAAGATTTCTTAGAGAAATAACACACTAAAATTTCTTTCTCCCGAAACGGGGAGATAATTCTAGAATTTGATAGCAGTAACCAAAATAGGCGACCAGATGAATCAAATAACCCTTCAATATCTTTATTTGTTCCATCTCTGGCAACACGAGACCTAATAGTAAGGATACTAACTATGGGTCCCTATTGGATAAGCTGTAGGGCATCAAGCCCATAATAAAAAATTATTAGGAGTATTCAGGGGTTTACGGCCTCCTTACTTCTGCCCTGGGGATAGGATGTGCCAATATCTCCTTACCTTTATTTAGGAACGAAAACATTACAACTAGACTCTAATGCCCCAAGGATTTACCAAAAGTCCTTCCTACTTCTTCCAAAATTTAAAAGCAGTTTTAGACAATAGAGTTACCTGGAGGCTCTGCTTTATGACAATATGCAGAGCACTTGCTTTCTCTGCTCCCCTTCTCAGGCCTATTCGCATGGAAGACAGCATCCACCTGTTAAACTTTTAGCCTTAAAGGGACACAAAGTCTTCAAGGAGAAATTGCAGTTTGCTCAAACTAAACTTTGCTATATGGGGCACCTAATTTCAGAACAAGGGCTACATTTAGATTCAAATGGGCATCTTGAACTTGCTCAAACCCCAAACCAAGTGCCATTTACAAGGTTTTCTTGGCTAGCAGGCTACTGTATTAAAAAACAACATGGGGCACCTGGGTGGCTCAGCCAGTTGAGCGTCTGCCTTCGGCTCAGGTCATGGTCCCAGTATCCTGGGATTGAGCCCCACATCGGGGTCCCTGCTCAGTGGGGAGCACGCTTACCCCTTCCCCTCTTCCCCCTGCCAGCTCGTGGTCTCTCTTTCTCTCCCTATCTTTCTCTGCACTCTCTCTCTCAAATAAATAAATTAAAAAATTAAAATAAAAACAACTTTAAAAAATAACAAACCTGACCCTATTATTTGGGAAGATCAGGATGATTTAGCCTTTAAAACCCTCAAGGAGGGACATCTAGGTGGCTCAGTTAAGCATTTGCCTTCAGCTCAGGTCATGATCCCAGAGTCCTGGGATCGCGTCCCAGATCAGGCTCCCTGCTCAGCGGGAAGCCTGCTTCTCCCACTGCCTCCTGCCTCTGCTCATGCTCTGTCTCTCTCAAATAAATAATTAAAATCTTTAAAAACAAAATAAAACCCTAAATGAAAGCTTAAAAAAATCCCCTGCCCTTGGACATCCTAATGACCAATTTCCTATTTCCCTCTCCCTCCTGAATTCTCATTACACATACCCACTCCTCACATAACTAATCTTAACCCTGCCACCCTCCTTCCCTCTTCTATGGATGGTACTCCTCAGGAATTTTTGTCTCCGACAGGTCACCTCCTGCCCCTGCCTGAGGACTTACAGGGAACTCCTTTGATTAACACCAACTTTTTTGTACTGACAGTTCTTATTTAAAAGGATCAAAATGGTAAATATTATGCTAGGTATGCTCTTCCAACTCCTTTGGAAGTCATCAAGGTACCTTGGTTACCTCGCCCCAACAGTCCGAACTGTCTTACTTGAGCTTGCATTTTAGCCGACAGCAAAGCCACATATGCGTATATGACAATAGTGATGTCTTTGCAGTAGCTCATGACTTTGGAATGCCACAAAGTACACTGCTCTCAAAGAAACCAACAACCAAACTTCTGTCATGGTCCACGGAGATGTTCCTTCAAATGATAATCTAGAAAAGTTGACTAGAGATGCCCAGCAGTTGGCCCTAGAAAAGGAAAAACAATATTGGAATTCTAGTAATTGTTAATTTGGTTAAAAAAAGAAAACTCTGGCTTACGCCAAAAATAATCCAGTCCTGCCAGAGACTCCAAATTTCCCATTACTGATTATTATCCATGCATTGAATCACTGGTATACTGAAAAAAATGATAATCTTTGTGAATCAGCAGTGGGATATATTAATAAGGCTGCAAAGAGTGCCTGCTTTGCTTGCCTACCCCTCCTGCTGAAATATGATTCAAGAACACCTGTTCACACTGCTCCCAAGCACTTTAAATTCCCGAATGGAGGTTTGATATTTGGGGCACCTCATTTCAGAATAAGAAAAGGTCTTGATCTACTAGAAAAGATCATCCCAACCTGAAGAAGCCCCTGGAACTTCAGAGTGATGGGGGAAGTCCCTTCACTGGACAAGTGTTTTGACAGATCTGTCCTGTTTGGGCAGTTTTACAGCACTTTCACTGTGCTTACAACCCTCAATCCTCAAACATGAGAACAGTGTAGGGGCGCCTGGGTGGCTCAGTCGTTGAGCATCTGCCTTCGGCTCAGGTCATGATCCCGGGGTCCTGGGATCGAGCCCCGCGTCGGGCTCCCTGCTCTGCGGCAAGCCTGCTTCTCCCTCTCCCACTCCCCCTGCTTGTGTTCCCTCTCTCGCTATGTCTCTCTCTGTCAAAAAATAAATTAAAAAAAAAATTAAAAAAAAAAAAAAACATGAGAACAGTGTAATTAAGACCCAATTAGCAAAATTTGCAGAGACCCTTCAAATACCCTGACCAAAGGCACTGCCATTAATCCTTCTAAATCTCTGGTCTACTCCTTTTGATGATATTGCGAACACCTAATTGTTAAACCATGCTTTAGTAAAACAATCTTTACGCAGCTTGCCCAAGGGGATGAAGACCTTAAACATCTCACCATGCAGCCCAGAGATTTTGTCTACTGGAAACGATATCTCCAGAAAGATTTCATAATGCAACTCTGTTGGAAAGGCCCCTCTCAGGTACTGTTAACCAACCCTTATGCAGCCAAACTCCAAGGAATCGATTCTTGGATCCATGTGTTGCATCTAAAGAAAGCACCAAACCCTGACTGGACCTGCACACCAACTGGTGGCCTGAAAAATAGATTTCCAGGAATCAAAACAGCTGAAGGAGAGAGCTTTCCCCAAAATGACAGAACCAGGCTTGTTTACCTTCTCCTTGCTGTTGGCTTCTTACCTTATTTCCTTCCTTACTTTCTTGACCCAATCTGTTGCAAAAAAAAGGAAACCTCTCTGTTGATCTGTTACCAGAAACTCTGATCTATTTCATGACGTCAGGGATCCCTTGGTTTTATCTGTACGCAATTTTTGTTTGATTCCAAGACCTATCCGTTTAGGCTGTTAGAGCCAGATGCTCTCATACCTGTTTCAACCTTTCTCTAACCATAACCATACCTCTTTAGCTGGTTGTCTTCAAGTTTGGCTCCTGGTTTAGAACTATTATACACATACAAACTGGGGTCATTATTCTGCTATGTAATCATTTTTAAATTTTGCACCTGTTGCCTGTCAAATCTCTACAGAAGTGATGCATCCAGGAGGGTGGTGTTAGCTCAGCACTTACAGATGGTCTCCAATGCTTCCAACCTTGTAAGATCTAGACCTCAGATGGGAAATGCCTGAGAGTTATCCCTCATTCCCTTCCTCGTTACTCAAATGAGGTCTCAAGAGTTTGCAATCTGTGTATTTTCCCTCTGATGTGGAACAAGACAACCAGTAAATGTCCTTCCTGGCACCAAGGGACAAAACCACTAAGTATCAAAAATCTAATCTTGAGCAGCAATGTTTTGAGGAAAGATCTTAATCAAAAGGGGGAAATGTGAAAATAAATAAAAGAAATCTCATTTAAAATTGAATAGGGAAGCCCTGAAGCATGAGCTTTCATGTACTGCTAGTCACCGTAAGAAGCAAACCTCACATTTCCCAACAGGAAACTTATTTTACGTACCCCAACAGTGCGAAGGAAGAATTTCTCCTTATCTAGCAACAGCCCAGCCAATGAGAACTCGGTGAAACAGCCCTCTCAGCTTCCTTTCTTCTGTAAAAGCAAGCCCCTCTCCTCTGTCCTCCAGACTTGGCTCTGGTTCACCATAATTTGCTTGTCCTGAGATGCAATTCCTCTGCTATTCCCCAATAAACTCATTTTGCTGGTAAAATAGCTGGCTCTTTTGTTTAAGGTCAACAAATAGGAAGGACTTAGAGTAGCCACAATAATTTGGAAAATGTACAAAGTTGAAGCACTCTTACTACCTGACTTCAAGAGGTTTAATATAAAGATACAGTAACCAAGACTATTTTATTTTAGCATAGGGATAGTCAGTAGAATATTCAGAAATAGACGCACACATGTGGTCAACCGATTTTTTTTTAATATATATAAAGAAGTCAAATAACTCAGTGAGGAAAATTACTCTTTTCTGGAAATGATGGTGGAAAAACTGGATATCCACATGGAGGAAAAAATGAGCCCCAACTCTTAGCTCTCATCATATAGAAAATTAACTTGAAATGGAACAATGACCTAAATAACTCTTCTAGAAAAAAAAAAAAACACAAGAAAACCTTTTGGCTCTAGGGTAGACAAAAGCTTGTTATATGGATGGATACAAAATGTATGAAATATTAAGGGAAAAAATTGGACAATGGACTTCATTAAAATTTAAAGCTTTTGCTCTTTGAAAATTACTATTAAGGAAAAAAAGGCAAGTCATAGATTTACAATACATATATCTAGTAAAAGACTGTTATTTAAAATATATTTATTACAGAGATGTTGATAATGTGAGAGGCTATGCATATGTTGAGGGCAGGGGACATACGCAAAATCTCTAGTTTCTGCTCCATTTTGTTGTGAACATAAAACTGCTTTAAAAAATATAATCTATCAAAAAAATATTATCTATTAAAAATACAGGACAGAAAAAAATGCTTACAGCTCAATAACAAGAAAGCAAATAATCCAACTACAAAATGGGCAAAAGATTCGATAGGTATTTCACATAAGACCTATAAATAGCCAATGGCACATGAAGAGATCAGTATCATTAGTCATCAAAAACATGCAAATTAAAACCATGCAACTGCATTACGTAACTATTATAATAACTTTTTAAAAAAACACCATAGCTAGTGCTGGCAAGGATGCAAAACAAGTGCAACTTTCATGTATTGTAAAATGGTACAGCTACGTTGTACAAGTTTGACAGCTTCTTTAAAAGTTCAGTGTTTATCATATGATTTAGCAATTCTTTTCCAAGGTATTTATCCAAGAAATGAAAACATATGCACAAAACTTGTAAAGGAATGGTCATAGAAGTTTTATTCATATTAGCTAGAAGCTGGAAACCCATTAAGTGAGCAGTGGATCCATACAATGGAGTATTATACAGCAATATAAAGCAATGAACTACAGATACACGCAACAACATGAACTAATCTTAAAAACACTATATTGAGCAAAAGAAGTCAAAAAAGAGTGTGTGATTTCACTACTTATTAAACTCTAGTTAGATAAATCTATCTGTAGTAATATAAAGTAATATAAAGCCAATCATTAAGTGGTTTCCTAGGCTACAGTTTAAGTATGGAGATTGACTGGAAAGAACACAATAAAAACTTCAGGGGTGATGGAAATATTCTGTATCATGATTAGGTTAATGTATACATTTCTCAAACCTCACCAAATTGCACATGTATGGTGCATGCAATTTACTGTGGGATATATATTATGCCTCAATAAAATTGACTTAAAAACCCATTTTAGAGAGCCTCTTCTTAGGATACAGTTCTAAGAGAACATTCCTCCTATCCTAACATGAAAAAATAGTTAATCTAAAAAATCATAGTTTTACTTGAACCCATTAGAGTATAGAGATCACCAGGCAACAAAGTGAACTAAATTCTAAAAAATGACAAGATTCTCCAAGGGGAACTGATATAAATGAACCATATATTTGACAAGACAAGAAGAAAGAGTGCATAAAGCAATTAAGAATAAATCAGTTAGGGGCACCTGGGTGGCTCAGATGGTTGAGTGTCTGCCTTTGGCTCAGGTCATGACCCCAGGGTCCTGGGATCGAGCCCCACGTCGGGCTGCTGGCTCAGCAGGGAGCCTGCTTCTTCCTCTCCCACTGCCTCTCTCCCTGCTCTTCTCTCTGTATCTCTGTGTCTCAAATGAATAAATAAAATCTTTAAAAAAAAAAAAAAAAGAATAAATCAGAGGCACCTGGTTGGCTCAGTCAGAACATGTGACTCTTGATCTTGAGGTCATGAGTTTGAATCCCATGTTGGGTGTAGAGATTACTTAAAAATAAACTTAAGCAAAAAAAGAAGAAATCAGTTAATGTTTAATGGATTTTTAAAGGATGACTGTGCTAGGCTAGTGCTATAGTTTGCAAAAACAGCAGAAACAGAGGTGCTACAGGAAATGTTAAATTTTTGAAAGAAACACATTCATAATGTCCATCTGTCCAAAATATTAACCAGCAGTTTGAGATAGTTCAATTTCATCATTAGATCCCACTACATTACAAAGTTGTTTTTTTATGGTTTCTTTGATAAAAAGTACTATGAGAAAATAAATGTAGAATAGGTATTGAGGGTGGCAGTCTCCAGTATGATTCCGTGATTTAAGAAGTTGTACAACAGGTGCACACATCCCAAGGATAAGTACTTGTGGTTACTATCATTTTTCTTTCAATACTCAGAAAGCTAAGATTAGAAAGGAACTTCCTTGACAAGATAAAGGTCATATACAAAAAGGCTATGGCTACTTCCATATGCAGTGGTGAAAGAATGAATTTATCCCAGATGGGAATAAGGCAATTCTTATAATAGGACGCCCATTCTTACCAACATTATAAAAGAAGTCCTAGGAAGTACATTAAAGCAAGAAAAAAAAAAAGGCATAAAAGATTGCAAAGATACAAATAAAACTCTTTTTTCCAAGATATGATAATCTATGTAGAAAATCTCAAATCTGGAAGAAGCTGTTATAACTAATTATTGAGTATAGCAAGGCCACAGGAAAAAGGTTAAATCCAAAAATCAATAAATACTTAAAAATTGAAATTAAAGGGGTACCAGGGTGGTTCAGTTGACTGAGCATTAGACTCTTGGTTTCAGCTCAGGTCATGATCACAGGGTCATGGGATCAAGCCCCGCATCGGGCTCTGTGCTCAGCTAGGAGTCTGCTTGGGATTCCCTTCTTTTTCTCCCTCTCCCTCTGCCCCTCCCCATGTTCTCTCTCTTAAATAGAATCTTTAAAAAAATTGTGATTAAAAAAAGCATTTATAAGGGATGAATTTAACAATTCAGCAAGATTTGTATAGTGAAAAATCACAATGAGAGAAATTAAAGACATAAATAATGGAATATATACTGTATTAAGTCGGACATCTCAATCTTGTTTAACTATCAATATTCTCCAAATTGATTATATGCTCAATATAATCCCAATCAAAATCCTAGCAGGCTTTTGGTAGAAATTTACAATTTGATTCTAAAATGTATGTGGGACAGCAAAGGAATTTAGAAGGCCCTAACAATTTTGAAGAACAAAATTTAGAACTACCACCTGATTTCATAATTTATTATTTATTTAAAGATTGTATTTACTACTGAGAGAGAGCATGAGAGCGCAAGTGGGGGTTGGAGGGGTAGGCAGAGGGAGAGGAAGAGAGATAATCTCAAGCAGACTCTGTGTGAGCAGAGAGGCCCACATGGTGGGGCTTGCTCCCACGACCCTAAAATCATGACCTGAGCTGAAACCAAGAGTCGGTCGCTTAACCGACTGAGCTACCCAGGTGCTCCCATAATTTACTATTTAAACTGCAGTAACCAAAACAGTGTGTTGTTGGCATAGGCAGAAATATAAATTAATAAGACAAAATAGGAAGCCCAGAAACAGACCCACCTACATATGAACAACTGATTTTCAATAAGGTAAAAGAGAAATTCAGTGGAAAAAGTCTTTTCAACAAATGATGTTGGAAAAATGGATATGCATATCCAAAAAAACAAAACGAAAACCTAAAAATATCCCCCCATAACTCCTTTCGTTCATACTGCACATTATATACAAAAAACTTGAGATGGATCACAGACTTAAATGTAATTCCTAAAAGTATAACCATTTTAAAATATAAGAAAAATCTTTGTGATCTTGTGTTAGGCAAAGACTTCTACACACAAAGAAGGAACCATAGAAGAAAAAAAAGGGAGAAACTGGATTTTATCAAAAATTTTTAAATTCTACATTTCAAAAGACACTGTTAAAAAAATGAAGACAAGTCACAGACTAGGAGAAAATATTTGCAGTTTATCTGATACGTGAATTGCATCAATAATTCTATTTATAAAACTGGAAAAAAATTTGAAGACTAGAAAGAAGAATGACAAACACATTAAAAGATGTTGAATACCATTAGTCACTAGGGAAATGCAAATTACTCGTTACCACTAGACACCTACCAGAATGGCGACATGAAAAAAACAAACAAGCAAACCCTACCATACAAAATGCTCACATGGTTAAAGAGCAACAAGAACTCTCATCTATAGCTGGTGGAAACATAAAATGGCATATCCACTTTGGAAAATAGTTTGGCAGTTTTTTGTAAAGTAAAACATATACTTTACCATACAACCTAGAAACCCCGAAGTATTTCCCAAGGTTAGAATATGCCTATCCAGAGACTGGTCCATGACAGTTTACTGCATCTTTATTCATAATGGCCTAATGACTGGAAACCCAGTTGGTGAATGGATAAACTGTAGAACATTCAGTATGAAGAACAGCACTTAATAATAAAAAGTAATGAGCTACTGTTAATGCAAAAACACATTAATCTCAAAAACATTATACTAGGTGAAAGGTCAGCTCAAAGCCTTTATTTTGTATATTCCTTTAAATAACATTATGGAAAAGGTAAAACTATGGGGACAAATCAGTGGTTGCCAGGGACTAGGTATGGGGAAATTAGTATAGGATAACTTTTTTGGGGTGCTGGAAAGGTTTTTGTATCTTAAATATGTTGGTGGTTAAATAACTGTATAATATGTCAAAGCTTATTACAATGTATACCTAAAAAGGATGAATTTACCTAATATAAACGTGATCTAAATTTTTAATGGGAAAAAATATCAAAAACCAGCCAGGGAGGGAATTTTTTTTTTTTGGCTATTTCACCTTAAAGACATTGGAAATGCAACATGTTTCTCTTGCATTATGGTGTCTTTACAAGTTGTGTTCTTCCCTTATGAGTAGAAAAAGTCTATCATGCCACCTAACAACATATTTCCTATCAAAAGATAAAGGAACAGACAAATCAAAATGTTTTATATTTTCCTATTATATATCACACCTCTGAATATCTCTTCACAAAGTATCATCTTTCCTAAGCAGCCGTAAGTTACAAATACCAGTTTTCATTTATATATAAGCATAGTGTTTTAATTTTAAGAGGGGACTTAACCTCTGTATTATTCAAGTCAATAAAATAAATATTAAAATCCCCAAAATCATATTACTTAAGGCCTTTCTCTATTTTAATTTCTAGATGAGACTTAGGTATTTCTCTATGTTTCAGGTGATTCTTATTAGTTGAGTTAAAAAGCAAAAGATAGTTTGATAGTTGGTTTATATTAACATGCTTAAATATCAATTTAGAAACATTTAAAAGTATTTTTTGCATTATTTGCTAAGTAACAAACTACTTAAAATTTTAACAATGAAGCTACATTTGTGAGTTCACATTACAATTTCAAATGAAGCTGGGTTAAGTCCAAAAGAATCCCATATTTAAAAATTAGCTGTTTTTCCACCACCTAGGCCCACCCCAAATCAATATACTCCTTGCAAAAGAAAAAAAACCACAACTATAAAACTCCATTATTATTTAGTCAGAAACAAAGTAACGAACAGGAATTATGCCAATTACCCCAGTGGGTATTCTTTAAATCTCGTGGAAATGAAATCAGTGTCAATCAGTGTATCTATACAACCTTTTCATTATTTAACTACAAAATGGATTATAGAAATTATCACATATGTAATCTACTATGTTTCATGCTATAAAGGTTTGTTCTATTAAGCCACTCACTCTGAAATTAATGAACAAATCATTCACACTCCAGTTTTCCACAGCTTTCCAGTCTAAAATTATTTTCTAACATATCCTGAACAAAGAATATTTTCTTTATAAGCAAACAGGCCATTGCTTTTAATAAGAATCATTTATTGTATATTATTAAAGTGGAGGGTTAACTGGTACAGTACTATGCATAATCTCTCACCCTTGAAAATTTAAACACAAATGGATAAAAATAGCAAAGCAGAATGAGCATGTAAAAGACAAAATTTAAGCATATTTTATAGAGAATGTTCCCTGTGATATTTATGCACTAATGTTCTTCTCCATTGTGTTTTAATAAATTTATGGCTTATTCCTCCTCTACAGGATTGTGGACTTCTTACAAATAATGAACATATTTTCCATCAATTAATGTTACATACAGTTTTAGATTTTTCATTCAACTCAACTAATTAGGTGACTAAAATATTCAACTAAATGTGGCATTGTTAAGAAATTAGAGCCCATTCCATTGCCTCAAAATATGTAATAATGTTCTTCTATGTAATCTGTACAATAGGATATAATGCAAATATCCCAGCTACAAAATGTGAATTAAAAATGCCAACCCTGATCTGCTCACTGTATTAATATTATAATTTCATTAAGTATTATATTTTTTTGTTAAATGCTATCTGTGGAATAATCATTTATACTAAACGTGGAAAAAAGTGGAAAAGCTTAAAAAATGTGTACCGGCACTAAACTGTTTAATCACTTTTATATTTAATTATAAATTAATGTTTAGAAAATGAGCTATTCTTCCTATGTTATCTGATATGCCAGGAAAAAATAGATTATTATTTTCCAGGGTAACTAAAAGAGGTATCACTACTCAAAAAAAAGGGGGGGAGGAAAGCTTTGTTTTGTACACATAAAATTTTAGACCTAAATGGATAAAAGGAAAACGTTTAAAAAATACATCCATCTATGGACGAATTTCTGTAGATTGCTCCCACAGTTAATCAACAGGGACACATTTAAGAATATTATAGGCATATACCAATATACTTATATTTGTCAAAGTTAAGATTCAAATTTGCTACAGCACAGCACACATCCAAGAATGTATGCTACATGATTCAAAAAGTTCCACTGAATATAACAAAATAAAAATCTGTGAATAAATATAAGGCTTTCTAAAATAAAATCTGCAGGAAACCAACAAGAGTCCAACAAAGATTTCTACGATCTAAATTTTACTTCATAGATTCACATAGTCTTCAAAATAGATTTAGTTGTAGTGCCACACATTAACAATAGTTAACTGCTTACCAAAATACCTTTTTCCTGGTAGCTAAACGTTACTACTTAAAAAAAAAGAAAAAAAAAAAAAGTTAAGTGCTTGGAGTAAGAATGCAGCAGAAAATTACAGGAGCCCACATATCCTTTTTCTTAAATTTAATTTGTCATATATAAGGTTTTTATATACAATCAGTGTGCATTGTAACAGTTTATATTAAAAGTCAATCAAGTTTATCTAAAATGTTACCTGGCTGCATAGCACATTTGACATTATTGCCCACATGAAAAGGGAAAACAAATGGATTTACAATAACTTTTGGCCATTTTGGATTCTGAAAAGTGTTCATACACCTACCCTTTTAAACCAAATGCATCTGAAAAAAATGTTTCCAGAGCATGCAGTTTAGATTTTACATATTATCTCACCATTTTGTTACTACAAACACAATATTTACTACAAAAGAAAAAAAAGAAATAACATGTATCTAATAAAATAGTCAATATAAAAAGAGGACTAATGGAATTAAGTGGCCCCTTTCCCCATTTTTACATTCTAAACAATGATTCCATCAAGACAAATCATTAAAAAGTGTTATTACACTGATATTTTTAAATGATAAGAAGGCCTGAGTTGGTAGGGAAAGGAACAGTCAAAAAAAGCCTGAGAAGGGAAAGGAAGTAAGGAAAGCTCATTTAATCCATTTACAATAATTTACAGCCATTTGTGTGTGTGTGTGTGTATGTGTGTGTGTGTAAAAAGGCATAATAATAGATCACAAACAGGAAATTCCTGGCTATTTTACAGATATAAGTACAGAATTTAAATATTCAAGCTTGTGATGAAAAGCGGCAAGGTGGTCGCAGTGTACAATGTAAACAAGTAGCTTTGGAAAGTGAACAAAGTCCTTGAGTGTTTTTTCTTTATTAAGAAAAGAACTCTCTTTCATTCCTTCCTGAAACATGATCACAGGTCAGAGTAAAGTTCATATACAAACATAATTTAAATGGAGGTCAGTCTAAAATCACTGACTTAAAAACAGTTTTATCCAGCCTATATGGAAGGGCAGTGTTGAGGTCCCTGTAATAGTAAACATTTTCCATTTCTTTAAAAAAGAAAAAAAAAAAAGTACTACAGTATTTGTAGTACAGTGCAGCATAATCCTTAAATATAAAAATATTTTCTCTTCTGTTGGGATAATAGACCTTGCATCCTGGAAAGAAGTAACAATACTGCTACTGATAGAAGATCTGTTTATATCTTTCAAGTCATGTAAGGCAATTACTGTGTTGGTTTATGATATATGGCTAAAAGAAAAGTCCAGAAAGACAAAATATCAGTTTTTGTTATGTTTTCCGACTACTCCAGGTATGCTCAGGTGTACTTTTGTGTTCAATTGAGTGTTCAAATGGAGATCTGGAGCCATAAGGAGACCTCTGATCTAGTGGTGATCTGGGGCCACTACTGGAAGCTCTGTGGTCCATTTGCCAATCTGAGTGATACCTATAATCCCTGGAAGATTTATGGTGTGTATATTCAGAACTTGCCCGATGGTCTGAATGTAACCGATGGTCTGAATGAGAACGATGATCAGAATGAGATCTATCCTTTAAACTTCCTTCCAAATTTGACCTGTGATCTCTACTCCTGTGATCATCCAGTTTTCTGTGTTTCTCTCTATCACTGTAATACCTAATAAAAGACAAATTAGGAATTAAATTAATAATGCAAATTAAATGTTTCCAAATAAAATAATTATTAAAAAATAAAACACAAAAATACTTTAAGGCATCCTTTTAATTGTATATAAGCTCTGTGTTTCACTACAAAAACTTCCTAAGTGAGCTTTAGTTATTGGACCTATCTCTGCATGCCTCTCTGGAAAAATCATTCAATTCACAAAACTAAAGTGAACCATACAGAACACCTCAGGCAGCATCTAATTTTACATGCCCATTTTATTTTTTAATTATTTTTTTAACTATTTAATACAATTTTATTTTTAGTTAAAGCATAACTGATGTACAATATCACATTAGTATCAGGTCTGCAACATAGAGATTTGAAATTAAACACATTATGAAAAGCCCATCATGGTTAAGTGTAGTTACCATCTGTCCAAAGTTATTACAATACTGACTATTCCTAAGCTGTACTTTATATCCTCACAAGTTATTTTATACCTGGAAGTCTGTACCTCTTAATCCCCTTTACCTATTTCACCTATCCCCCCCATTCCCCTCCCTCCTGACAACCATCAGTTTGTTCTTTCTATGTCTGAGTCTTGATTGTTTTTTTTTTTTAAGATTCCAGACACAAGTGAAATCATATGGTATTTGTCTCTGAGTTATTTCCTTTAGCTCACATGCCCATTTTTCAATAAAGTTGCTACATTTTATTCTATGCAAAAACTGTACTAATGCATCTTAGTTATCTGGAAGTGAGGATTAAGATAATGATCTAGAATACCCTTGAAATCAGAGCCTTTTATAAACCTCTAAAGCAGAAAAAAAATAAAAACCTCTAAAATGCAGTCTGTGAACTAATTTGCGGGAAGGGAATTTTCATTAGTTGGGGAAAGGTCGTTGTTATAAACAACATAAATTATGTTCTATAAGCCTGTGAAATTATAAAAATTTACTACTACAAATACAGCTTTTCATTTCGTGTGCCCTTTTCTAATTGTGAGAGCCATTCTACAATTGATATATTTAATGACAGTGCTTCTACTACAGAAGGAATTATTACAGTGAGCACAACTAAAATGCAAAGAAAATCTACTAATTTCTTTCTCATTTTTTACTTTTCTGTTTTTTTTTTCTTTTCATAATTATCATTAACTTATGAAAATATTCCTTTACCAAGTAAAATGTATTTTGTTGTTATTTAGGTTGTTTACTACTTAAAGGCTTCAAATAACAATAAACAGAGAAACCTTCCTGATTTCAAGACTTCCCAGATTGCTGTGATTAAGTTTAAAATCAGGAAAGTGTTTTCACGTGAGTTAATTTTTCCCGTGTTTTTTTTTTAATGGAATGGAACACAGAACTCCCCCCACCAAATTTCAGTCATATTCCATTGAGCTTTTATTTTACTCTATTATTGTATTTTGAAGAATATTTGAGCCAATATTCTAACACCAACCAATAAAAATGAATCCTATGACTTATTAATTACAGAACTCCCTACACTTTCATCTCTTACTGCACACGTGGATCTTAAATTTAGAATTAAAAAAAAATTTATAGAAATTCAGTTCTCAATATTAACAAAAAGTGCTATGTATCAGTTTTTTTATTTGTAAACAAACACCTTCATTTCACTTAAGATTTGTTATGATTACCTGAATACTGAATTGACTGATAAAGTATTGTAAATTAAAAAAAGACATGAATAAGCAAAATTTCAAAACTAATTGTCCAATTTACCTGCTTTCCTGCTTGTAATGATCCCAGTCACGATGATCTTTACCATTGCTAAAAGAAGAATAGGGTCTTTTCCTAGAGTCACTCTTTTTGTAAGAATCTCCCTGATGTCGGTCTTTATGATGATCATGATACTGAGATAAGTGTCTGTCAGATGAATAACTGTCCCTGCTGCTATCATCATGATTTGTATTCTCTTTTAATCTTTCCACATCTGTTAGAGAAAAGAATACAGCTTTTGTTAATGATGTAAAAAAAAAAACAAAACAAAAGCATGGTAAGCAAAATTAACTTTGCTGCTAGGTTATAAGAACTCCTATTTCAACTCCAGAAAAACAAAATCAGTTGCCCAACAGACAGTTAAAGACTTTAGAAATGGTCTATAAAGGCAGTATAGTAAGGCCTACAAAAGGGTTACTGTATTCTGAAATGTGAAAAAATATAACTGAAAAATTTAAGGCCCATTTTCTTCTCAGACTATACTTTTGTGACTCTTGCACCAATAGAATACATTATTCGAAATAGTATTTTTAAAAAATACATTCACTTTAACAATTATTCTATAAGTTCTAGGAACTGACAAAAGGTTGATTTATGGAAAGGTTAATTAGCTTTAAGAATTACTGTTTAAGATAACAGATTCGATATAGAAATGTGGGTATATATTATGTAAAACAAACCTGAAAGAGGAAAACAATTTTTAAATTTACTCTCCAAAACAATTAGTAACACTTACCTGGATTTCTAATCACTTGAGCATTCAAGTTGCTGTTCTGGTCATTATTTTGCTAAAATAAATGCACATATGTAAGAATCTTTTAAGTGGCTTCAAATACCCTTACAAAATAGGAAAAAGAAAAAAAAAAACCAAAACACCCTAAAAAGAAAATTCTGATGCTGAAAGAAGTCCTCATATATTAGAATGTATAAATGTATCACTTCCAGATACCTTTTTTTAAAGCATAGACTATTTGTCCCATGACTATCTTAAAAATTTGACTTGAAAGACTTTTAGACTTACAGAAAAGCTGCAAAAATAGTACCTAGAGTTCCCATATGCCTTTTACCCAGCTTCTCCTAATGTTAGTATCTTACACAACACCACAGCATAATCAAAACTGAGTAATTAACATTGGTACAATACTATGAACTGAACCTGAAACTTTATTCAAATTTTACATTTTCCCACTAAAATCTTTTTTCTGCTCCAGGATCCAATCTGGTATTCCATATTAACACTGAGTTTTCATGTTTTCTTAGTTTCCTCCAATCTAGGACAGCTTTTTTTTTTCTTGTCTTCGATGACCTGGACACTTTCGTAGAGTACTAAACAGTTATTCTGTAGAACATCTTTCAATTGGGGTTTGTGTGATATTTTTCTCATGATCAAACTAAGGGTATGCATATTTTTGCAAAGAATTCCATAAAAGTGATGTACCTTTCTTAGTGCATGTAATGAGGGTTTATGATGTTAACTTTGATCAAATGTTTAAGGTGGTTATTAAACATCTTGGAGGAGATACTCTCAGTCTATGCCATATCTTGTTTTCATGCCCACTAATTTTAGCTTCCTTCAGAAGATCCTACCTGTAACAACTTTTATTGTGCTCTAACAGTGATTTTATATTTCCTTCATTCCTTCTACATTTATTAATTGAATTCTTCTATAAGGAGGTAGGTCTCAGTTTTAGTAACATAAAGGAAAAAAATATGATGCATTAATTTACCTGAGATTCCTGCCGTTTTTTAATAGCATGTTTATATAATTTATGTAATTTTCTTGCATCAAACTCCGTAAACTTAGATACAAAAATCCACAGGTTTCTAGAAGAAGAACAGGTAAATTAGTCCGGTGGAAAATATTTAGATTTTTCATGGAACCCCCTAACCTCTAGATAGAAACACACATACTTAGTCTTCTATGGAACAAAGTCTAAGGACATTATTTCTAGTATTTTTAAAAACTTTATATGGCTAAGACTCCAATCTTTTTTTTTTTTTTTTTAAGTAATCTCCTCACCCAACACTGAACTCACAACCCTAAGATCAAGAGCTGTATGCTCCAATGATGGAGCCAGCCAGGTGCCCCCATATGGATAAGACTCCAAATGAGACTAAATACTAAGTTTTACTTCTCTCCAAAATCCCCTCATTTTATAATCTTTTAGAGTGCAAATAGTAATCCATCCTAATTTGAAACCAAAAAACTTTAAACTTACAAATCAGGAAGGGACTCATATTATGATTTATATTAGTATAAAAGAAACAAACCATGGTAGTAGTCCGACTAAAGATACCATTAGATAATGCGGATTAAGTTTGTTTAAGAAGGGTCCTAAAGAATGTGTTAAAGAGCAACTGTATGGGAGCCATGAACAGAGAAACTTTAACTCTGGATCTTGAATATAAAAAGAGAATGTGGCTATATTTCCATTTAAGCCTAATATATATATATCTATCTATCTATATATATAAAATTGATCTTCACTATATCCCTGTTCTATGGTTCTGTAGTTTGAGGGACATGATATGAGTTGAAAGAGCTTGAGATGTATAGAATTCTGTTTTACAGTATCTAAAGAAAGCATTAAAACTCCAGTATATGTATTTCAGCTATAAATAAAAGATTAAGCTAGACAATATAGTACTTTAGGATTATTTCCTCTCCTTCCTCTTATCATCTTTTTTTAAAGATTTATTTATTTCAGACAGAGAGAGTGAGCAGGGGGAGGGGCAGAGGGAGAGGGCTTCATCCCAGGACCCTGAGATCACAACCTGAGCCAAAATCCAGAGTCAGATGCTTAATTAACTGAGCCACCAGGTGCCCCTCCTACTATACCTTATCGTTATCATTCAATTGAAAAATATACAGTCCCTTATATATAGTTTATAAAGGGTTTTAAGTACAGATGATGTTATTTTGTGGATGATTACTAGTGGGCTCAGAGATATTCTGTAACTGTTCAAGGTCACAAAGCCAATAATTAGCCAAGATGGGGACCAAGCATGTCTTCTGATGCCAACTCCAGGAATCATTCCATGGCATTATAAGCACATTAACTTCAGGCTATTATTATTGTCCATGCATGGCTTCAGTGTCTTCAGACATGATAGCTCAGTTTCATTTGTTTTCAAAAACCTAGTGATCATAATCAACTTCCTGTCTCCTCTCTCTAACATGGGTCATGGTTGATTTTAAGGAGAAAGGGGACAAGGATAGAATCTTTAGTGTAATCATCAGTCCTTCAGAAATATGTCATTATTACAGTTTTTTGCTTTGATGTGTAGCTGCACTGCCTAGAGCAAGGAAATCAGCAGGCTAATAAACTGATATGACTGGCTGTGGTCATTTTGCAGTATTCCTAACTTGTCTAGTAGCTTGACTTAACACCGATCTCGGTCTGGTAGTCATTAAGTGATTTGTGTAATATTATAGCAGCTCAGATTTACAATTTTAAGACCAACTGTGTTGCTGCTGCTTCTAAAGCAAAGGGGAAGATAAAAATCTGCATTTTACACTGCCTGAGAATATTAATTTTTACAAGGCTGTATACTTACACCTGGAAGATGAATTGCTAAATTCATGTAACAATAAATTCATTTTTTTGGTACTGCAAATTCTGAAGTTATTACTAAGAAAAATTTGGCAAACTAGGAATTTCTAAAAATAAAATGCAACCTGAATTTTAATGAAACAGTTTTCACTTTTTTTTTTAAGACTGTAATTATTTGAGAGAGAGAAAGAGAGAAAGCACATGCGAACACAGGCAGGTAGAGAGGCACAGGGAGAGAGACAAGCAGAGTCCCCACTGAGCATGGAGCCCAATGCAGGGCTCAATCCCAGGATTCTTGGATCATGACCTGAACTGAAGTCGATGCTTAACCCCCCAGGCACCCCTTCACTATACTGTATTTAAAGGAAGAGGTGCCACCTGTGGTTTATCATGATGTATAATTAAGCAATCATTCACAAATAAAAGCTTTAAAGTTAAAGGAAAAAAATGAAAACAATCACCCTCAGATTACCTCTTTAAACATTATTTTGTTACCTAAACCTCAGAATAAGAAAAATAAATTGAAATATAAGACACAAATAGATAGTTACATAATTACAAATTTAACATTTCCTGAAAAGTACATCACTTACTTTCTCCACTGCTTGATTTGTTCAGGATTTGTATACTCTTTCAGACATTCTGTGATATGGTCTCCAATTTTTATTAAACACTGTCTAGTATGCTCCAGTTGTTCTCTTTCTGAAAGGCCTTTTTCAGGCCTATCAAGTTGTTTCAAAGCTGCTTTGACAGGCCTCATCCTTTCTTTACACTTTAAAATGGGAAAATAAGAACATGTATGGAAAATAAGAACATGTATTAAAAATAAGAACTCAACAAAGATCTACTTCCTTCAAATGATATCGATATGAGTAAATACAGCACTGTTTGATGCTAAAAAAGCATTAAAGCTTGCCTCACAGCTCTTAAATATCAGGGTTTTTCCTCTCAGATTTTCTTCAGAAAGTAAGGTTTTCCATTATCATTTAAATTCAATCTTTCTGTATGTAAAAGCTTTGGGTTTATTTACCTTCTGTAAAAATAGTTTTTTTACACCCTGTAACACATCATTAAGCAGTCTTAAACACAGAATGTTAAAAAATAATATATCTCAGAACACAACTTAGTATCCTAGAATCACTCTAATATAGAGTAAAATGTAAAAAAAAAATAAGGATCTTCATAAAATAAAATATGCTGGCAAAGCTATTAAAACCAATATAGCTATAAGTATAAACTGTCTATTCTTCTAAACCTTTGGAAAGTAAGAAAAAGAAAGTAGCTAATGAATTTTGCTCTTATATTTTAGTTGGTCAGGGAATTGGGGATGCTTGATAGGAGCCAACCTTTTCCTTGGCCTACATATCACTGGCATGCCAATAAAAGGATGATGTATCAAAAACTGTATGATTCAGTTAAAGTCCAACATGGGCAATAAACACTATAACCTTAAGCCAAAACTAAATTAAGAATATTACTAAAAAAGCAAACTATACATAAATTTTATTTATGTATCCAAATGCAAAACAAATTTAAAATGAACGGTAATTATATCCTCAAGTAGCAAAGTTGGGTTAGTTCCAGGAATGTTAAGGATGATCAACTACAGACAATATATTTAGCTGATCCAACGCCATTTATTTAAAGAAGAAATCCTATCACTGCTGTGGAAGGGCCAGTCTTATTAAGTGTCTATATATGTATGGAATCGTTTCTGAGTATTTTATTCTGTTTTACTGACCTATTTGTCCAAATCACTTGGAAGTTATCCATCTTCTGTCAGGAATAATTTAAATAATATTAGAATTACATGCTTTTTAGTTATTAGAACTCAGCCAGGCCTGATGTCTTTTTTTAAAAAGGGAAAATCTTTTCCTTTCTAATTTTTAGCAGTACTCCTATCTGTTCTCTACATTTCCTGCTTCTTGCTTGATTTTGGTAGTTTCTATTCTGCTAGAAAATGATTCATAAAATGTATATAATTTGAGTGCATACCATGTTCTCAGCATTGTCCCAGACCCAGGAAACAGAGCAGTAAATACAAGAGATTTGCCTTTGCGGAACCTGTACTCTACTAGGAGAAAAGAGCCAATAAAGAAACAAGATGCAGCGTGTTGGATGGTGAAAACTGTGATAAAGAAAAATGAAGCAAGAAAAAGGAGAGAGATTCCTCCTTCACATAAGACTTCAGAGAAGAGTGATGTTTGAGCATATATCTACAGAAAATGAGGGAGTAAGCCACTTTTGAGCAGAGGGACGAACAAGTACCTATGTTCTAAAACTTGTATGTTCAAAGGCATAGTATAAATGCCAGCATGGCTGGAACCTACTGAGTGAGGGAGGTAGCAAGAGATGAAATAATAAACCAGGTGCAGTATCTTTTAGCCTATTATCATGAATCTTTCATCCTGAGCGAGGGAAAGCCACTCAAGGATTTGAAGCGAAAAAATAAGAGGGGGTGACTTGACCCTCTCTGTAACAGTCATTATCACTCTGGTTGCTGTGTGGAGTATGCACTGAGGAACGAAAAGGGTATAAGCACAAGAAGAGTGGGGAGCAGTGAAAAACAGCTATGAAGCTATTGAAATAATCGAGGGCAGAGATGGCTGTAGCTTCAAGTAGTATGGGAGTGCCAATATGATTTGCTCAATGACTGATAGCGGTAAAGAAAAAAAGAGGAATTCATGACTAAAATCTATGTTAAGGCCAAGGCCTGAAGTTGGGAATTGGAGCAATGATAACAAATATTTATAAAGCACTTATTAGGTATCAGAAGCTATGTGTTGTGCAAAGGCACCTCATTTGATTCTGGTAGTAGATCTATGCAACACTATTTTATCGAAGAAACTGAAGCTTAGAGTGAAATGACATCTGTCAAACCCAGGTCTGATCTCAAAGGTTGTACTCTTTCTTAACTGTTAAATTATAAAATGAAATTTAGGAGACAAATCAATATGACACAAAATCAAGAGGTGTCAAATTAGGCAAAGATGTGAAGGAAGGAAAATGAAGAACAAGAAAAGGCCACTGAGTTTAACAGTCAGAGCTAGTCCCAAATAAAATTTATATAGCAGTAAAATCCTAATCATGCAAGCTCAGAAAGTCTGGCTCCAGAGTCCATGTTTAAAACTATTCCATTCTTCATTTCCATAATACAAGTGATTTTAAGATCTATCATGAAAGTTAATGGAGAAGAAACTCGTGCACTGGGTACAACAGGAAGTTTTCCATTTCAGCAGTTATATGAACAAGGCAGAAGTCTAAGGAGGAAATGTAGGCAAAGAAAGGTGGCAAGAGGTACAATTTCACCTCTCAGTAATGAACAGACAGAGTAAGGAAAGCAGTTCAAAAGAGTTCAGTCTTCACTTCAGAAAAGCAAAAGCACACCACCACCTCCTTATTCCCACCCAATAGAGAGGCTTTAAAAAAAAAAAAAAATCAACAGAAAATGGATAGAGAGGCTAGATTAAGAACCAGGTCACAAACAGAAAGGTTAACCTTAAAAAGATGCTAAGGAATCAGCATGTAAACCTGAAGAGATAAAGATGAAAGTCCAGAGATATGTTCAAGTAAGATGGAAGACAGGAACAAGAGTAGCTTATTCTGACTGTCCCCAGCATTCTTAGGGATTGGAGGGATGTAAACAGCCAAAGTGAGGAGGAGAGTAAAACTGTGTTAAGGAACTACTACACTTAAAGAGCATGAAAAATATTTGAAGCTATATTAGGGCATGCCAAAGAATTAGCAGGAATGAATAAATGGGTTCACTGATCAACATTCTCTAGTTAGGGTACAGAGTAGAAGAAAATGAGACAAGCAGGTAACCTGGGCATCTAGAATGGTGTAAGAGGTAAAACAAAAACATGATTTTAGAAGTGAAAATTTCCATCTTTCAAGTATAGCATTTGATTAATATTAACAATAAAACTGACTTAAGATTACACCCAAACAGCAAAAAGATGCAGATTCTAGAGATCCTAAAGAGGAAATATCCTTTTTTTTTTTTTTTAAAGATTTTATCTTTTTAGAGAGAGAGAGCATGCATACTCGCATGTGTAAGAGGGATCATGACCCGAGCCAAATCAAGAGTCGGAAGTTTAACCAACTGAGCCACTCAGGCGCCCCAAAGAGGAAATATCTTATATGAATATATATTTACATATATTTGTGCACACTGTAACTGTATATAAATAAGATACATTTATATCAGACTATAAATTTTCCCTTTAGGTGCTACCAATAATAACGTATCTCTTACTGAAGGATAATTTGTACCTGTCTCATATCATTCAGTCTTTTTTCTCTAGTAACATTACTACTCCTTCCTGATTTTGCTCTGTATCTGGATTTTTCAGTCCTTTATCAATCGATCTGCTGGCATGTCTATATTCAATAAGAACATCCACCCCAACCACTACCAATTTTTTGCGCAAAGCACTAGCTGAAAACTTTCCATGTATCAACTCTTCTGGTCATCATACTGACTTTCCTAACAGCAGCACTCTGGCTCCAGAGCCAGTACATTCAATTGCTACACATAACTGCTTTCCCACACTGCAACCTCACTATAAAGTTTTTCTCAAAATATTTATCACAATTAATTTCAGTTGAGACTATTTTGGGTTCCTGATTATATCCAGTAAATAACTCATTTGGAAAGAGGCCAAGATAGATCCTCCCTGACTTTGGTGAACATAAAAGCATGACAGCATGTAAGACCAGTGTTACTTAAAGTGGCCTATGAACCTGTACTAGTCCACAAGGGGGAATAGGTACAGAAATTTTAGAAACCTTTGTATCAATTTGACAGTGCAATTTTATGTCTACTGAATCTAGTAACATAACGGGGCTTACATTTTGCATTTTTTTCCTTATTTTCACTTTTCTAATGAAATATTTTCACTATTTGTTTTTATTGTACTTTCTAAGAATACTGGTCTATAAAAGATTGGGAAAAAAAGCTAGTTCTTCACTGTAGATAAGAAGCGATGTTACAAAGATAAAAGGTTCAGGAACAGAGTAGTTTACAATTCTAAAGCTGAAGGGAAAAAAGTTTGCTCCAAGTATTCCCTAAATGCCTCTCCTTAAAGTCTTTAATTTATTAAAAAGTTTTTCCAAGTTAATTCTAAATTTAAGATAACTTACAAAATTTAAATTTATTGCCTTTATCAATCTGAACTGCAGTACTACCCAATTCAAATACACTTCTAAATTAAAAAGCTCCAAAAGATAAAACTTCCAATTAACATAAAATATTATATGAATTCTTACTAATAACCAGCAAGTCTACTACTTACAATGCTGAATGTCTTCTGATCTAGCTCTTCAGATTCTTCAGATATGGGAACTGGTTCACCACTTGCGGTGATATGAACTGGAGCATCTGACACTGAAGATTTCTTGGATCTTTCCTTGCTATCAGACTTGGATTCGCTCAACTAAAGAAAAAGAGAAAATAAAAACAAAAATCCAACAAAAACAAAGGTGAAATGATTAAAACTTCCAGAAAACAATTAATATCTCACTTTATTCTACAATAGTTTGTTCACATTCCATACTCTATTTTATCTTTCTGGGAAACCAAAAATAAATCTACTCTGTAATGTTACCCTATACGTAAAGCATTCAAAAAAAAAAAAAAAAAAAAAGATTCAAACCTATTTTTCTCCTTTTCTAGATACCCACATGTATTTTTAAAGAACTCAGTTATTCAGGCTAATTTGGGCTGACAGGCAATTTATTTTCCTAAAATGTAAATATGCTGATTGTGTCACTTTCTAAGTTTTACATTACGATTTGCATACCTTTTCTTCCTTTATGTCTTTTTCTTTCTGTATAGCTTCTTTTACTTTGTTTTCTCTTTTCTCTTTAAAATCTTTTTCCTTTATATCTTTCTTATCCTCTTTTTCTTTTATCTCCCTCTTAAGTTCTCTTTTATTCTCTTTTTCTTTTGCTTCCCTCTTTTCTTCTGATTCCTTCTTTATAAAAACATCTGGCTCAGGTCTTTCTTCACTGTCTCTTTCTGTTTTAATTTTTTTATTTGGATGTTTCACAGAAGTGATCTCATCCTGAAAAGTGCAAGTATGGCCAATGTATTACTAACCAAATCTTGACAAAGACTAATTTCTTTTCTTTGCATGACTACGGAATGCATGTATGTGGATTCAGAAAGAAATAACCCAGAATCCCATTAATAATGATACATGCAATGTTCACCTTCCTATAAAAACTAAAGGAAGCCAGTCCCATTCAAAATTCAAAATAAAATTAATGGAAACAGAACCTCATTTAAATGGCAAATGTTTGAAAAGGAAGGACCTTTGCTCTATATTCCTCTTAGTGATATTCATTAGATGAGTAAAATTATGTTCCATACGTGAGACTATGTAATGAACTACAAAAAAGGAACTTCAAGTACCTAAAAGTAAAATTTCAGGTCTTAGTTCAAATTTTAAATGTCAAGTATACTAAAACATGCTATGTCCCTTTCTAATACAAAGTCTGTTTTTCTAAAACACATTCTTACCTTATCATCATCTTCATCGGATTTCTCTGAAGGCAGGGGCGAAGAATCACTCTTTATTTCTTCTTTCACTTTTATAGACTTCATTGCTTTATTCTTCTTAGCTCTTGCTTTTCTCCTCTTTGATCCTCCCTAAAAATAATTATTTTTATTCTAACCAACTCCACAGATTCAGTCAAAAAAAAATTTCTTAAATACTAAATCTAAAAAGCTAAAAGAACACATATTCCTACCCAATCCTTAGTCTAACAGTAGTAAGCTACATCAATCTTAGAAAGTCAACAAAAGTGATATAACTTAATGAATCAAGTACATATTATGAATAACAGATACTAACTATAACTATTCTTTTCAAAAAGGACTAGAGAAAAGTGGAGGTTGAAAGAAACAGAAGGAAGGTTTTTCACCTTCCTAAATTACTATTATCTGAACTAAATTTGATCCTATCAGAGATAGCATTAGAAATATTTTTATTGGTACACAGTTACTGACATTGTGGTTATAATGCAAATGGTTAAAGGCTGTTAGTTTCTAATCATCTCTTCTTCAGTGTATTTTTCCTACTTTTTTGGCCCCTCCCTAATAAATAAGCTCAGTGATCTTTATGCTGCACCTTCAGCTCTCCAACACCAAATAAAACAGTAATAAAGGCTTGACCCCTTAAAAAGTATACCACTCTAAACAAGGTGCCCCCAGTACCTATCCAAACACTAGAAAAAAAAAAAAAAATAGGATCCCACTTCTGAAAGATAGGACTTACCAGTTTTAACAGGAATGCAGAGATAACTTAAGGCAAAATATCACAATATGCAATTAAAGTTACCAAATTACAGAAAAATACACTTATAAGGTCATATTAGCCTCAGATGTCTAGGGCTATCAGTAAACTAAATTTATCTTACTGAAAAGTAAATTGCTCTTTAAGCATCTAAATTTTAACTTACTGCACCAGAAAGTCTCTGAGCTTCTTTTTTTGCAAGATCTCTACTAAGTAATTTGATGAGGTAGTCTGCACGTGTCTGCAACTGCTTTGCTTGTGGTTTTTTATCAGGATCATCAGGAAGAATCTGAAAAGAAATTAATTTTTTCAGGTTGTCTTTAATAAATAATATGAGAAATTTATTGCCTATAAAAGGCTTACTCATTTAAAGAAATACATATAATTTACTGGCAAGTTACAATTGTTAAAATTTGTAGGAATAAACAACTAAGAATGCAAAATACATTTTTTTATACTACACCACAGCAAAGATTTCATTTGCCTGGGAATGAGTTCTAAATAAATACATGAAAAAAAAATCCTTCCATTCAAAATAATAATACAAAGTGTGAGGTTAAAAATTTCTTTCAAATATACAAGTGTATTTAGCATCCAGTGTTATTAAACATTACAGTATTTTTAGATTTCTTTCCTCTCTCAATAACAGTATATATAAAGTATATAAAAATTCCTTAGGTACAATGTATCAGCTATTTAGGTGACCCAAAGCATGCACTCTGAAGAAATTTTTACAGTAGGAATTTAAGCTATTCAAGTTTAGCTTCAGAGGTAGCAAATGACACAACACCAATATCAAAAGTGACTGTGAAGAAGTAAAATATAAAAAGATAACTTAAATGATAATAAGGCAATGTTTCCAGTGTTTTCCAGTCTAGGCAAAGAAATGATTTTAGCTGTGGTAGTATCAAATCACTAAAACCCCTAAACATTGTTTGATAATAAAAAAAAAAAATTTATTTTGCTCTTGAATAATATGACAGAATGAGAATTTTACTTTAAGCCTAGTAATATAAAGAAAAATACATCTATGCCTTAATAATAAAAATACAATTTCAGAGGTAAAGCAAAATTTCAGAGATCATTTAAATTCAACCCCTCATGAAAACCAAGAAGCCAAGGTCATACAGCTAGTTAGAGCCTTGGTTTCCTATCAATCAAGTTTATTTCTTTTTTTTTTTTTTAATCAAGTTTATTTCTAACATAATTTAAATTTTTTTTTTTTAAAAGATTTTATTTATTTATTTGAGAGAGAGAATGAGAGAGAGCGAGCACATGACAGGGGGAGAGTCAGAGGGAGAAGCAGACTCCCCGCCGAGCAGGGAGCCAGATGCGGGACTCAATCCCGGGACTCCAGGATCATGACCTGAGCTGAAGGCAGTCGCTCAACCAACTGAGCCACCCAGGCGCCCCTATTTCTAACATAATTTAAAAAGCAAAAATCGAATTCAACATCAGTAGTCAACAGAAACAAGAAATATTTAAGTACCTTGTGTGTTAAACTGAGGTCAGGATCCATTTTAATCATTTCCCAGCTTCCATATCCGTATTCATAGATACCAATTAACAAATTGGAATCATCTTCTTTGCCCCAGTCTATATCAAAATGAGCTGCCTTTGTGTGGCATGGGATAGTATACCTGTATCAAAGTTAATAACCATGGTCAAGTTTTTAACTGCCATATTAAAAATTAATTTTGAAGAATATATTTAAGTTATTGGAACTTCAAAATACTATGCCTTATTTTATTTTTAAAAACATTTCATTCAAACTAGCCAATGACATAAGACATTTTTATAACATACATACCCAAATTATTGAATAACAAGAAATAATTTACAATGAATAAAGTGAACAACTCACTGTTTTCTTTCTTCGGGATCTGACGGAATGGATTTGTGCAATGGTATTAATTCTTCTTCATGGGAGATGACAAGCTTGGCATTCACCTGTACACCTGATATTCGGAATGTTGGACCCTTCACTTTTCCAAGTCTACCACCTTAATTTTTTTTAAGACATAAAAAAATATGAAATACACAATTCTACAAAATACAAAGCAAGATATGCTATTATTTACATTAATAAGCATCACTTATTTAACTATATTTATAAGTATTGCTTCTTTCTATTATTGGGGGGTGGCACTTGCTGGCAAACCTTAAATTTCACTACAAGATTTTTCAGTACATACTATAGAAATTATAATATAGCAGATGTGGATTCAAAGAAAGCATTTCATTGAAAGCATTTCCATAATTGTTTTCTCAATTGCACAAGATACATCTATTAATACTGTCACCTTCTAAATAAGTGGCCTAGTATAATTTTTTTCAGTATACCTTATTACTAAATCTTAACTAAATATTTTCATTTAGGTAAATTACAAAATAAGCATAATGAAGTAACTATGCCCAAAGCCAATATCACATATGTACACTATCTTTTCCCAGCCATCTATACTAAAAATACAGTAACTTCTGATATTACCAACTAGCTCGAATATACCAGTTAGACATACACTATTGCTTTCAAGAATACAATTCTGTTACCCATTTCCTATTACCCAGGAATGGTCCTGCTTTGTTTTCTAAAGCGTCTTTTAAGAGTAATGAATAGGTGGCTATGATATAACAACCTCTTAACTCAGTAAAAGCATTATGTGAAACTTCCATTTACCTCTTTAAATCACTCTCACTTAAATATTACCTGTTCGTTCTGTTCCTGAAGAATTATCCTTTAAAGCTTTAATGCAACCATTATGCACCAATTCTCCTAGTCGTCTGAGGTCTGTCTCTGACTTATCAACTAATTCAGCATCCCGAGCAATTGCATCTAATCTGTTAATGAAATAATACAATTTTCAGGTAAATATGCAGAATAAAGTGGTGCCATTTAAGAGAGAGTAAGTTTCACCCTGCCTCAAGCTCTACAAGTCACTCTACATGCCCTACGAAGTCTAGTTCATATAACTGGCACAAGATACATAAAAAAGGAGTTCAAAAAATGTTTAAAAAATTTGGCAGGGAAACAATTCATTTATATATTCAAGAATAATAAAGTTAACCAATTAATTCATTATAGAAAAAAATGGTATGCTTCCAACTTGAAAATTATGTAATAATTCTACAAAAGCTTTTCATAACCAATCAAATCTTAAATTCTAAAGCATTGTAATATAGATGACCCTTGAATAACAGACTTGACCTGGACAGGTTGAGTTACATGTGGATTTTTTTTTTCGATAAATACAGTATAGTAACTCTAAATATTCAAAATAAAACAGAAAGTATCTTTAAGAGGGAGTTTTGGAGAGAAAAAATAGAACTGAGCCAATCTGAGTCTTTGCCACTGTATATTCAGACATTGGGCTTGCCACAACAAAGGACAAAGAATATTCAAATCACCAACACGTACTGAAATTAACCATTAACTTAAAACACACACACACACACACACACACAACTGTCCTGATATTCTGAATTTTAATAGTTCATATAAAAAGGAACCATAATTAGGGAAACTTAAGAAAATTTCCCTAGTAAGGGAAAACAGAACTGTTCTTTAAGTCAAAAGACTAAGCTAGCAACTCACCTTCTCTAAAGGATAAATCTGCTATTTATAAGTTTGGGATGAAAAAGATGGGATAAAGGCATGTGAAAAGTACAATTACAAAATGCTGAGTATTTTACAGACATATGTATTTTATAGAAACCTTCATTTGTAGATGAAATTTTCGAGCCTAGAAAGAATTAAGAATATGAGAACCTTTTTTTTTTTTTTTTTTAAGATTCTATTTATTTATTTGACAGAGAGAGAGATAGCTAGAGCAGGAACACAAGCAGGGGGAGTGGGAGAGGGAGAGGCAGGCTTCTTGCTGAGCAGGGAGCCCGATGTGGGACTCGATCCCAGGACCCCAGGATCATGACCTGAGCCGAAGGCAGACGCTTAACGACTGAGCCACCCAGGCGCCCGAATATGAGAACCTTTTAAAAAATCTGAAATTTGCTTTCTACGGACTAACGTTGTAAATGATTTTTAAAGCAAATTTAACAAAGTAGCTAAACCCAATAGTAGTGTGTATAAAGCTGACAGCATGTAAACACACATTCTGTAATTCTATGAGAATGACAAACGTATTTACCTTTCCAGAGGGCCACCAAATTTCTTGTAACTCTTGATAAACCTAACAGAAAATAATTGCTTGGTTAAAGTGTGGGTTTCACTATCCACTAAAAAACAGATTTATAAATACGTGGAAATAAGAAAACAGCTGTTAGTGCAAAAATTAATTCAAGGCACTGTTACCATACTAACACAAATGAATAAACTATGCTAAAGACAAAAATGTTAAAACATTAAGATATACCAAGCAAGACATATTTTAACACCCAGGATGATGTTTAGAAACCAATATAAATAAAACAATAGAAGCTAAATTTTATTTTAGAAATTACTTTATTATTTTCACAAGACAAGTTCAAGGCTCCCAGGAAGTGTGTCCAGAATTATCAATCATACTACACCTCCTCACATTCGAAGTATTGATAAAAGTTTACTGAATAATAGCTTTATTTCAGATGTATGGTATAATACCAACAATGGAAAATAAAAATTTTACTTAAGAACAAAGCTACCCAAGTGGTTGATGGATGAGGGAAAATATCCAGGAAAAGTAGAAGTTGAAATGTTCTTCAACTAAAGACAGAAAGTCCAGCAAATCAGGTGGTCATAAAAATACCCTTAATAAAATCTAACAATATATTTAGTTTTCTGGTAGAAAGAATGAGGAAGAACTTTATCGGTCAGGTCTATGATTAAAAGAAAAGAGTTACTACAATGGCTTGAAAGAAACAACAAACTCAAAATATAACAGTGAGCAAACCTTTTTACAAATTTCATAAGCAAAAATATTACATAAACAAAAGTAGGCTGTTATCCCAGTCCCCTTATATGAATGTATATAAAGAAACAAACATATTTTGAAAGAAAACTGTAATTTATCCTACGTGACTATCTTACCTCAATTCCTACTTGGACATATCAGAAATGCTTTTAACATTGTTACTTTCAAAAAGCAAATCTCCTCAGTGTTAAAAAAAAAAAAAAAAACTAGAAAAATTTGGAACTACAGTATTCCCACATAAAAATAGTAATGTTGGGAGTCATAAATGCAGGCAGAAATTTTAATAAATAAGTCTAATGTACTAAAATATACATTCATTTTTAAAAGGGCCACTATTCTGAACCACATTTTTAATAAAGCCAAAAAAATTTAGCAGTCTAAGTAGATTAACAATAAATAAATAACATGCAGAGATTAGATACCAAACTTTATTTTTCATAGCTATAAATGAAGACCCAAAAGCAGAACCATTCAATCCCTACACAATTATCATATATTTGCCTTCTCTAAAACTTTCATTTTAATCTTTGAAAATTATGGGATTTGTCTATTTTAATTTCACCTTCTAATAAAAGGAAGCTGAAGTAAAATAGCCTTATGTCATCTTACCGCCGAATTTCTGCATCACTAAATCCTTTGATATTCTCTCGAGGAATAGTCCGTGGTCTTCCACGTTTCTTTGGCCTTTTCCTTTCTGAGATCGAGTCACTATCAGATCCAGAGTATCTCCTACTTCTACTGCGCCTCCCTTCACTTCCATTAAAACTAATCTGGAATTGGAAAACAAAAATTTATCAAACTTTACACTAAAGAAGGCTTCTAACTATAAGAGCAAAGAAAACATTAAGAAAGAAAAGACTGAATTAACAAATTCAAATCTTGTCTGTATATCAAAAAATTTTCTATAAATAAGATTAAAAAGCAAACAAAACAGAGAAAAACATGGTAGGTTAATGACAAAGAGTTATTAAAGGCCCTAACATTTTTAAAAACATTCTTATATATCAGAAATAAAATACAATTTTTTTTTTTTTTAAGATTTATTTAGAGAGAGAGAGAGAAAATGCACACATGTGAGGAGGAGAGGGAGAGAGAGAGAAAGAGAATCTCCAGCAGATTCCCCGCTGAGCATGGGGCCCAATGCTGGATCTCACAACCCCTGAGATCATGACCTGAGCAGAAACCAAGAGTCACACGCTTAACCGACTGAGCCACCCAGGCGCCCCCAAAATTGTCCTTTTGTAAGAATGAGAAAAATTATTAACAAGCAATTAATCAAATACCATAAACATAGAATTAAACAACATCAAAGGTAAATTTTTTTAAATGAGAATTAAAGCAACAATATTTATTTATAACACTCATTATTTAACAGAAACATCAAAACATATTTTCTGTAAGTCTCTGGAAGTCACTGTGCATTTTCTGAACCCCTAATATGTTGAAAGCTAATTGAAAGTCAAAGACAGTATTCAGTTCTTACTCATTCTAACCTCCTCTCATCCTTTCAAAAGTAGTAATATAATGCTGTGCTTCCGTGTACTATAAAAGGAAATCATTATGGGATTGGCAGGAATAAACACTAACAAGAAACTACATACATGGTCACTTTCAGACCACACACATCACTTGGCTCCATTTCTGCCTATTGATAGGATGCCCCAATCCTAACAACAAATCTCATCTACAAAATCCTAACTTCTCTTACACATGTCAAAATCACAAGGCAATCTAATAGTCTAAAATATCAGAAAATACAGCAGACTCGTAAGAAAAGATGGAACCTGAATTCTGGCTCACCTGTGAAAAGCATGAGTTGTGGTCATCAAATAACATAAAAGCAGGCAAAAGGAAGGTAGCTAAAATTTACTAAAGGCTTTCTTTGGGTGACTATGAGAGTCCTGGAAACGAAAGGCATGGAGAACAGAACCTGCACCCCCTCTCAGATATTCCTCCGCAAAACTCCCAATAGGTGCTCATGAGTAAGACTGGGCAGGAGATCAGAAAAAACTTTCCTTCCAGATGATGGCCTGGAGAAAGGGAGCAGTTTTCTACTGCACTGAGGGCACCTCACCGAAGAAGACAGAAGACACAATACTGTTGCAGGAAAAGAAAAACAAAACACTCTACCCCTGAGGGAAGGATAGCAAGAAGGATGACTAAGCAATTCCCTCATTTGCCTCAGACTCAAAATTTAAGGAGGCACCAAAAAAGCTCAGAAATATAATGTAATATTCTAAAAAACAGAAGTTAATTCAAACAAAAAATCTAGTATTAAAGTTTCTTTCCTTTTGTTGCAGTATCTGATGTAGCCTGGCATGGCCCTGTTACCATTATTTAAAAATCTCCTATTTTCTTCATTTGGGTCATAAAATAAACAGCAATAAATTTTTAAAAATTCCTATCCCACAAGGTATGCTGATGATGACAGAATTAAAATAGAAATCAACTAACAAAAATAATCATAGTATCTCCCAAATACTTGGAAATTAAACACACTTCATAACAACAAAAAAGAACAAAAACAAACCAACAAAAAAATACCTACAGGTCAAAGAGTATGTCCATAAGGCAAATTAGAAAATACTCTGAAATGAATGAAAATGAAAACACAACAGGTATCAAAATTTACAAGATTCAAAAAAGGCAGTGCTTAAAGGGAAACTTGTAGCATTAAGCGCTAATAATATTATAAAAAGAAGGTCTTGATTAAATTGTCTTAAGAATACATCTTAAGACACTTAAAAAAAAGTAGAGCAAATTAAAGCAAAGCCAAAGAGTAATAAAGAGCAGAAATCAATGAATCTGAAACAGAAAAATAAATGAAACCAGGGATGATTTTGGGGGGATTTTATGAATAACTTTATGCCCATAAATACAACAACTTAGATAAAATGGACAAATTCCTTGAAAGAAACAAACTACCAAACTCACTCAAGAAAGAAATATTCTGAATAGTTCTATATTTATAAAAGAAATTA
Organism: Leptonychotes weddellii; assembly: GCF_054177405.1. Lineage (NCBI taxonomy): Eukaryota > Metazoa > Chordata > Mammalia > Carnivora > Phocidae > Leptonychotes > Leptonychotes weddellii. Next base: position 71,571,470 of record NC_138375.1, on the reverse strand, counting down.
GTGTTTCTAACAAAGAAAACTCCAAGCCTAGATGGTTTCCCTGACAAATAGTGCCAAACATTTAATGAAGAATACCAATTCTATACAAACTCTTCATAAAAGCAGAGGAGGGGTGAACACTTTCCAACTTATTTTATGAGGCAAGAATTATTAAATCAGTTAAAAACACTAAAAAAGAAAACAATGGACCAATATACTTTATAAACAAAACCAGATAGTCCAGGTATGAATACCCTTACAACAATAACCTTTTAAATTAAAAAGTCACCTGTTTTGCACAGTTTCTCATTCTTGGGAGCATATAAATTTCTTCAAGTTCCTTTTGTCTTTCTTCCTCTTCTAATCGTCTTCTTTGATCTTCTGGAATTATTTCTTCCCAATTCTTTGAATTTCTTTCTGGTTCCAACTCAATGTCATCCTCATCCATATTTGAAAAGTTGGCAACCTTAAATTCAAGAATTTTAACAGAATAAGCATTAAAGAAAAACTCATCCTTAAATTACATTTTGCATTTTAGGGGAGAGGACGTGACATACCAGAATACGGCAATAAAACTTAAATATCCTCAGGATAATGAATAGGACTATGGATTAAACCAAAAATGACTGCTAAACTATCTAAGTTCTTTATTAGTTCTTTATTATTTATTATTTTTTATTAGGTCAAAGTAGAATAAACCAAAAAACTTCTAAGAATGATTCTCTTTTGTCCTGCTGCTCAACAAAATTAGTTGACAGACCAACAAAATAATTTATACTAACATGCTAAATCATCTTCCGCTGAAAATACCACACCAGTCCGTTAACTACAAAGTGCTGTAGAATAAACCAGTATTCTTATTTTTATAATCATAAAAAGTAACACAAAAGCGGGCGCCTGGGTGGCTCAGTTGGTTAAGTGACTGCCTTCAGCTCAGGTCATGATCCTGGAGTCCCGGGATCGAGTCCCGCATCGGGCTCCCTGCTCGGCAGGGAGTCTGCTTCTCCCTCTGACCCTCCTCCCTCTCATGCTCTCTGTCTCTCATTCTCTCTCTGTCAAATAAATAAATAAAATCTTAAAAAAAAAAAAAAAGTAACACAAAAGCTACTGACAAGACACAAAGAACTCTGGGTCCATAGATAACCTGAGGTTCCTAGTTTCTTCATCTTAAAAAAAAGGGATAGACTGAGCTCACTAAATTTTGTGAAGATTAAATAAGATAATACATTTAAGGAACTATGAAGACTCTGGTACATGGAAGGGATTCGTTAAACCTAACTGCCAATAGTGGCACATTAAAACTTAGAGAAAGTGGGTGAAAAAAACCTGTGCTTATCCTGTGTTAAGAAATGACACTGCAAATAGTGTTCATTCTCTGTCTTTATTTATTTTAAAGATTTATTTATTTGAGAGAGAGAGAATGCACACGTGCATGCATGGAGGGGGCAGAGGGAAAGAATCTTTAAGCAGACTCCCCGCTCAGTGTGGAGGCCTACATGGGGCTCGATCCCAGGACCCATGAAATCATGACCTAAATGGAAACCAAGATCAGATGCTTAACTGACTGAGCCACCCAGACACCCTGTGTCTATTATTTAACTGTGATGAAAGCCCAAAGCTAGCAGTTTAGGAGAATTAACTCACCGTTATAAAAGTAATCTGTATTTACTTTACTTAGCTTATCAGTGACATTTTTTCAAACTGCCAATTAGTCAAATTAAAAGCAAATAGTGTAACCATGTAGAGTTAATCAGACAATACCCAGATTACGTACAGGTTCCAGAAACCTTAGCTTCTCCTCAAGATTAAAGAAATAGTCCTCTAACTTATCTCCCTGCTTTTAATTCTGGCTCCATTACAGTATATCCTCCACATTGCAGCCAGAGTGATTCATTAAAATTACAAACATTTTTATTCGCTGTTGTGTCCCTGTGCATGGCACACTACAGGTGCTCAATAAATATTTGTTGAATGAACAAATGACACAAACTGAACTGCTCTCCTTAAAACCCTCAGTTCATGAAAATGGCTATAGAGGAACCTGCTTCTTTACACTAAACAACTGGCATACAACTTACTCTGTGAGGCTGGCTGACTTACATTGCTTTAGGACTCCTTGCAACCTTTTACCCCTCACCAAACCAGGGGTATTTACAGGTCCTAAAAGGAGCTCATTGCTTACATGGACTGAATAACTTGAGTTTTCTTAGGTGTGATAATGCTTAACTTAATGTCAAAAACTGCTCCAACATATAGAAGGCTAAAGCCTTTTGTCATAGAAATCTCCATTAGAGATCATGTTCACTCATTTACCCAAATATTTGAGGATGTGCTAAGCACTTTAGATGCTAATTAGAATAACAGCCCTCCTCATTCCACTGTATGTACCTATTCATAAATGATTTGGTCCTTTTCAAAACAAGTTGTTACTGGTTTGTCAGAATAACAGAGAAAAACTTTCATACACCATAGCAAATTTTAAGCCAAAAATACTGAGAAATTATCATGTTGATTGTGCTTAAAGAGATTAATAAAATGCAAAATGACAAAAAATAATTTTTTTGTCAATTTAGATAATTTGAAAGAAAAATTAAAAAGAAAAATCTACCTTGAACTGGGAAAGCAATTCATCTCCTACAGTTAAAGGGCCTGGTTCGTTTTCATGAGTTTCAGCCCTCTTCAAGATCTCATCTATATCCATTTCCTATAATTAGAAAGAAATCTTTAAGTATAGTTTAACATATTTTGAAGTAGATACACCTTATACTTACAAATTTAAAGAAATGGCACATTTTGAGGCAAGTTTTTTTTGTTTTTTTGTTTTTTTTTTACCTGGGGCTCTTGTTCTTCTCCTTCAGGTTCCTTAAAAAGCTCCTCAGCGCCAAACTTTAAAATGGCTGATAATTCTTCTTTATTGAAAGGAGTAGAACTAAATCAAGAAAAACAAATAAAAATGCTTAATACTAACAGTTAACAATATTTACACTGCACTTTTATTCATTATTGACACAGTCAACTTTATATAATTTATATGACAGAGTTAGACATGTTAAGTATTATAAGTGTACTTATTTTAAAAGTTAAGAACTTGAAACCTAGAAGTTAAAGGAATTTCTCCCAAGATTTATAAAACTTGAGTGGTAAAATCAGTACTAAATGTATGCTTTTGACTAAAAATTAATCCAGTGCTTTAAAAAATTACAATACTAAATATGGTACCTCAAAGATCTGCTTATAGCATGTAAGATTTCAGGAAAATGACTGCAGAATGATTCTAAATGACTTTTTTTTTTAAATATTAAAGTAACTACCAGGGCGCCTGGATGGCTCAGTTGGTTAAGCATCTGCCTTTGGCTGAGGTCATGATCTCAGGGTTCTGGGATAGAACCCCGTGTCATCGGGCTCTCTGCTCAGAGGGAAGTCTGCTTCTTTCTCTCCCTCTGTTCTTCTCTCCCTGCCCCCGGCTCATGTTCTCTCTCTCACATGAAAAAATCTTAAAAAAAAAAAAAGTAACTACCTTGAGGGGGCAGAACCTGTATGTAGTACTGTCTTCCCAGTTGTGTCCATTCTCTGAATCACAAGGTGATCCAAAACCATCTTCTTTTTCGCCCTTTCAAGTATATCCTCTTCAACTGATCCCTTTGTAACTAGACGATAAATATTCACCTGTAAAGATATGCATAATGAAACATAAAATGTAGTAAAAAGGATTCATTTTGCTCATCTGAAATACCCAAAGGTCGGCAGTTCTATATCAAACAGTACCACCATATAGGGATATTTTGAAAATTTATGGGAACATTTTTATAGTTTTTGAAATCATTAGGTGGGTTTACCAATACTTAAGAGCAAAGGGACCTGGGATACCAGACATTCTGCATTAAACTGGACATTCAGGTACAAAGAAAAAGTATCCTCAGTCTTTCAAGTCTTACAAATGATTTTTAAAAACCTTTTTAAATTATTTTGAGTCTAAATTTGAACTCCATTTTAAGGTAAACATGAAGAGTTTTAATGAAGTTATAAAACATATACTAGTTTTTTCAGCATTGTAACTATTGCATAAATCAGTAGATAATTGGATACCCTTTTATTTAAATCTCTGTCAAAGTTATTTCCAAATGTGTATAGTATTAGTGTCACCAATAAAACTCATCTGTACTACTCATCTATACTCATTTTGTAGTTGTTGCTCGTAAATATTTAATAAGGGATATGAAATACCTTGTGTCAGATTTAGAACCAAATACTAGTAAAGCCACAGGTACGTGCATGATTTCACACATATGTGGAATGCTAAACAAATGATCATAGGGGAAAAAGAGAAGCAAACCAAGAAACAGACTCCTAACAACAGAGAACAAATTGATGGTTACCCTGGGGAAGGGGGGGTGGTTAAAAAGGTGATGAGGATTAAGGAGGACACCTATTGTGATGAGTACCAAGTGTTGTATGGAAGGGTTGAAGCACTATAATGTACACCTGGAACTAATATTACACTGTATGTTAACTAGAATTTAAATAAAAACTTAAAAAACAAAAAACAGCCAAGTACATGAGGCATAGGAATCTTAATACACCAATAATGAAATAATAAAGAATATATCTCAATAATCATTAATAAAAATATGTATTCATATTTATATATTTTAAATGTATTAAATGATAATGTATTAAATAACTTTTATTTTAAAATATAGTCATATTTATGTCACATTTATTTTTTAAGTTTTGTAACAAAATAGTAAGAAATCTGTTACCATTATTTTACAATCTTACTCAAATATTCTTCCTAGAGGTCTACCATGCAACTTTCTATAGTATTTTATCTAACTGGTTCTTCTAATGTATCCTCTACTTTCTATCACCTATTAGAAAATGGGGTGGCCTTTAAGAAGTATTTAAGTAGTATAAATGGAACATGAGCCCAGCCATGTATTGAGGATTTCAATATAGGAGGGTTTAGTGCAATTAACCACTACTCCCTATCTCATTCATAAAACAGGGCTATTTTGACTATTCACATATACATTAAGCCCAGCTCACCTGTGAGATTATCTTATTTCCTCACCCTCTCCTCTCTGACAGTCTATAATTTATCTTGGCATGTTATTGTTATTATCCCTACTTCAAGTTTGCTTCTCTTTATTATGTGTAAGTCAGTGTTGTTATCTAATTTTAATGCTAATTTCTATTGTCTTATGCACCAATATACCCGATCTTTCCTTCCTTTGTACTTTCTATGGAGAATGAGTCCTGCTCTAATTTTCCCAACTCTAAATTTGTTCTTTATATTCCAGTGTAGTCCTATATATTAAAATACCTATTTTTTAAAAAGAGTTTGTTTTTTTACCTAAATTGCTATTAGGGCATTCAAATTATTTTCAAATTCATGTATTCAATTCAAGGAAAAGGGGGTGCTAAAAAAAGCTGTTGTAAAAAGGGGTCTCTGGGTCTGATGATGTTAAGAACCACTACTGTAAATACAAGCTATCACACTTAGGGGTATGCAATGTTCTTCCAGAGTATAAAAATTACAGAAAGAAGCATAATGTATTTCTGATGAGAGTTTTATGAGAATTATTTGGGCAAAATATTTTTTTTCAATTAAAATTATGGACATATTTTTCAGTAGAAAACATGATTCTTAAAAAGGTAATATAAACGTGATCTTTCTGTGCTATTTGTTCGTATCTCTTGCTTTGGAGAAGTCTGATAAGCACTACTCTAGATGGAGGTAAATGAATTAAAATACAAGGACCAAGGCATCAGAATGATGACATACAGTTTTTCTCAAGGCCTATTACAACGGTGTCAGATAGCTGTACAAAAACTATAAAATCAGAATGGCTTTTTTGCATAAAGAACCTTACAGGCAAATGGATTAATAAGATACAGGTTAACAAAAAGGTAGCAATATCCTAAGCAAAATCATAGTTAAGATAATAAAGACATTTTAATGCTTATGTTTTGAATGAAAAACATTGGTACTCTACAGCTGTAAACAGAATGTATGATTAAAAGAGAATGCATAATCCTATTATGGCAGGCCTTGCAGCTGTTAGGTCTCTGAAATCCAGGTCTGACAGCTGTGTGTGTATGCGATGCGCGGTCCCTGCCGTGCCAGCCCCAGAGTGCCACCCGGGTGCCCTCCATCCACTCCCCAACCCCTCCCCGCTCGGATATTCAATTCTGCCAAACCTTCCAGGTGATTTTGGTAAATCTGAGTTCCTGAGTACTTTACCTGTTAAAGAGCAACATGACTGTGTTCCAATGATCTGACCCAGAAGATAAACCAAAATCACTTCCAAACACCGATGATCATAAAAAAGGAATCTAAAAGTAAAATAAAAGAAAAAAAAAAATACCTGTTTCTTCTGCCCAATTCGATGAGCTCTAGCCTGTGCCTGAAGATCATTTTGTGGATTCCAATCAGAATCAAATATAACAACAGTGTCAGCAGAGGCTAAATTAATTCCCAGGCCTCCAGCTCTCGTGGAAAGCAAAAAGCAGAAATCCTGTAAGGAATTATAAATAGGCTCAATTTTAAATTCGTCTTAACTGTGACTGTGAATAATTAGAGAATTTTACAACTGATTTTTTGAATTTAAAAGTATTTTACCAATAAAAGTAAAGGGCAGTTTTAAAAATTAAAATACAAAAACCTCTAGCAAAACCAATCAACAAAACTCCTAAATACAAATATACATGGGAATAATGTATATCAAATTTAAAAATTTGTAAATGAAAGTGGGCTAATTTATTTTGAATCAAATTAACTCTCCTATGCTGAAATAGTATTGATTAAGAAAGGGTAAAATTCTTCAGATTTAACATAGAATATTGATTTTAAAACCTCACTTACAAAGAAAAACTGGGTAACAAACAATAAGATTTTAAAAAAAAAAGCACATTCAACTAAAATGATTAATTTACAATTTTAAAAGCATTCATACCTCTGATCCTTCAGCATTAAAATGATCTAGAGCTTGTTTTCTCAGTTCCCCTTTTATTGATCCATCTAATCTCTAGAATAAAACACATTAAAATACTGCATATAACAGATTCAAATATTTAAAAAAGATATTAAATCAACAATGAAATTAAGTATGAAAAGGCAGTATTGCTTTTGCTAAGGCCGTAAGAGTATAAGGCACTTAAGAGGCAAGAAGACAATACCCAGGCATTCTGTCTCTCAAGTCTGTGTTCTTAACCACTAAAACTATTTCCCCAGATAATAACAATAAGTAATGACAATGGCTATCATTCTGCCTGAGTCTCACTGTAAGAAATACATTTTACACATGAATGTGTACACAGCTGTATACCCGAAGCAAGTTACATGACACAATGTACCATGATATACTCTCATATATTAAATCTATTTCATTTTTTCAAAATGTTGGTACAACTCATTGAAATGATTCCCAGATCCATTAATAGGTTACAGACCACAATTTTATAAATGCTGATTAAGTCCAGTATGGTTACTGGACCAACAGCCATCAGTGTCACCTGAGAACTTAGAAATGCAAATTTTTGAGCCCCATCCCAGATCTACTGAATCAGAAACTCTGAGAAAGGGGTCCAGGGGCTCAGCTGGTTTAGTGTCTGCCTTTGGCTCAGGTCATGATCTCAGGGTACTGGGATTAAGCCCCATGTCGGGCCCCCACTCAAGTGGGGAGTCTGCTTCTCTCTCTCCCTCTGTCCCTCCTCCCTGCTCATGTTTGCTCTCTCTCTCTCAAATAAATAAAATCTTTAAAACAAAATTTAAAGAAAGAGAGAGAGAATGAAAGGGGTCCAGCAAAAGCCCTTAAGTTTGAAAGTCACTGATTTGGGGAACCATGGGTTCTAGTCAAATAGCCTGCATTTGAGTGTCTTCAGTATTCATGAGTGCCTGGGCAAGTGATCTTGACTTTTCACCTTGTTTGTTTCTTTCTCAGGGAATGAACATAATAGTAGTACTTCCTTCACAAAATTCAGAGCACTCCGTGAGAGAACACAGTAAAACACTTAGCTCAGTGTTGGATATATACGGAGTCCTCACTAAATATTAGCTGATGTCCAAAATAAAAAAAAAAGAAACTTAAATAGTCCTATTTGTTTCTTTTTCATTAACAATTACAATTAGTAAAGACTTTTAAAAACAGTGGGTATACCATTTATTGAAGTATGACCTAAATCAGAAGAGTGGTAAAAATAATTTTCTCTGGGAATTAATCTGGGAATGAGAAGGGATTAGAGGCACAGAATTGCTAATAAGCACTTCTTTACTATTTGTTTGACCATGTACATGTAATAGTTTGTCTAAAAACAACCAACAGAGGGTTAGGGTGGGGACAGAGGGGTGATATGGAGAAACACGGTGATAGCTAAAGGGTACAGTTTCTTTTTGAGGGGATGAAAACATTCTAAGATTGTGTTGATGGCTGCCCAACTCTGTGCATATATTAAAAAATCACTTAATTGTACACTTTAAATGGATGAATTGCATGGGAAAGAAATTACATCTGAATATAGTTGTTAAGAAAATCAAATGATACTTTTTCCACACTTTTCCCCTCGAGTGAATGACTATATATTTCTCAATCATGTTCATATCACCAAAAACCTGTCCTTCAAAGCAGACATTACCAGAGTTGTAATGTTATTTTTATTTGTAATTACCTGCTTAATGTCTATCTTCCACATTATGATGTAAACTCCAACAGAGCAGGGATTATGTCTGTTGAGATTCATCTTTATAATTATGCTTCTATTTTATATCCTGCACTAAATATATATCATTTACTAGTTATATGAGTGTTCACTAGGTTCTAGGCACTGTTCATAAAAGGATTAAATAAGGATTAAATTATTAGAAAATACTGAGACTAGCACCTGTCTCTTAACATTAAACACTCATTCATATTAGCTTTAATTACCCTGAATGGATTTCAAAATAAATACTGAATACATGGAATATAAGACCATTTTGGTCTTTAGTACCGTCCTTGGAGTCATCTATCGTTTTATACAGCAAGCTATGTATTAGAATAACTGTGAGAACATGATTCTTCAGAATGTGTAACAGTCCTGGTAACATTCACAAGGACTGCTCTCTCTTTCCCTTCCTCAAACTAAAGCCTAATACATAAAGCTGCCCATTTAGATTTGAGCACAGAAGAGAAGTACAGAATTAAAATAAAAATTAGAGAAAAGAAAAATTGCTTTGCTGCTAAATATAAGGTGAAGAAGAAAAAAAAGGAATAATGATAAACAGAATTTTTAAATTTTTATAAATTTTTAAAAGATACATTATCTTAAAAGTACAGTTCATATAAAAATCTATACAGAAGAATTTCAAAGGTAATTTTGTGGAACACGCTCAAGAATCAGATGAAATTTAAGTCAACAAAAAAGAAAAAATGAAATGCTTACTTGAAAGGGGAATTGACGGTATTTCAAATATTCTGCAAGTATATCTAACATCCGCACCATTTGAGAAAAAATAAGAACTCTATTGCCTCGTTCTCTTAGGCGAATTAACAGTTTGTCAAGAAGAATCAATTTTCCGCTACTACGGATTAAGTGCTAGGAAACAATAAATTACAACTGTTACAGCATGTGAAAAGAATCAAACGAAACAAATACTCCACTTAGTACTTCATCTTCTTTAATTTATATTTAAAATCAAAATGTTATGTTTTTATAATGTTGGAAAACAGTTTCAGTTTTCAAAATTTTCTAGGACTTTCTAGGATCACTTTAATCTATGCCAGCTAAGATTTTCCTTGCCATTTAGCACCTAGGTTTTTGTCATGTTTTGGAGTAAGGGGATGGGGGAGCAGTTTCACTTTATTTGCTAGTTACTACACTACTTCTCCAAAAATCTTTGAAAAATAATATACTAAAAGAAGCAGCAACTAAAGGTTTTAAAACAGTAAGAAAACCTATTTTAATTTATACATATCAGTCACTGAACCTAGCACTTTAAAGCACTACTGTGACTGGATGGCAGTTGTGCCTTCTTCATACTTTCCATTTGTCTTCCAGAAGTGATAGGAATGGTAAAACCTGAGGTCAAGATGTCTTTCTCAAGCCTACCATTTGCCATATCACAAATTCAGCACATTCACTGATGTGAATTTTTGTCAATTAAGAATATACTAAGGGATTTCTGCTGGATAAATCTTGGTAGTCCATACAAATCCATTTTTAGAAAAATGATCAAAATAATTGGATAAATTATAATTTTGAAGCCTTTTTTAAAGACTAAAAAAAACCCATTATTTAATTATACCATAACCAAAGAGAAATTCTAACCAATTATTAAAGCCTCGTGGCATTTTTAGTTATAACTGCAATAAGCATTCCCAGAATTTTGTTTTACTATAAAGTAACAATATTTTAAAATCCTTACTTGTAAGGCCTCCTGTTTATTATAGAATTCATTATTATCTGGTGGTTTAATGAGGTAGCAATGGTTACAACATTTCTTTAGCTCCATCATAATGTTCAAAAAGCCTGAGGTACTGCCCTTGGAACCTTTGCTGAGGGCTTTGTAATTCCTAGTTAATATCCATCTGTTTAAAGAAAAAAAAAATAACATAAAAATGAGCTTTAGCAGAACACTTACCAGGATGAATTCTAAAATCATGAAAAAACAATCAAGCACCAAAGCAAAATTGCACCATTATGAAGTTTACAACTGGATAATACAATGGACCAAACCTCATTCACAAGACTAATGAACTTCATTCATAAAATTAATGAGAACACAACACATAACTTGTTATCTGTGCTATATACAGTAAACGCTTAATGTAACATAGTGAGTGTAGTGTATTAATCATTTTTACCCCAAAGTTACTTCAAAAATGGGTCAGCTATCATCTATATTAACCTTCCTACAAATTTTACTACATTAGGCAACCAAAACATAGACCTGTAAGAAACCTCATGAGCATACCTGGTTTACCCACACTGCCTTCTCTAAATTACAATTAAACAATACATATGCAACTTGTAGAAAAATTACAGGTGGTTATTTTATCACTCCAAACTATTTATGTAACTATGTAACATTTCCTCTCACCACAATATACTTTGTCTTCTACCATCTTTTATTTTCTTCTTTTTTATAAGGTTAATCTTGGAAGGGACTTGAAACAATTTTATCTCTGATTTGCCTCAAAATGATAGGAGGTGGGGCAAGTGGGAATGGCTAGAGATAAAATAAGACTGGCTATGAGTTGAAAACAAAGCCAAGTGTTGGAAATTTATTATGTCATCCTCTTTTTGTATATGTTTGAAATTTTCCACAATACAAACCTAAAATTCATGCAATAAATGTATTTTCTTTTAATGTATGCCACTTTACAGATGTTACCATAAAATAAGTTTCTGAGAATCTAAATGCATGTAGCAGTGCATTTTATGCAATTAAATGTTTAAATAACTATTAGGACAAATATTACCTTTTGATTCTTTGAAGTAGTACTGTATAGATCTTACATATAAATTTAAAGTATGATTAATATTCTTCAACAGGGGGCCTAAAATTTTAAGTTTCTTTTTCTGGCCTCTACCTCTGTCAATTATATAATTATCATAACTACAAAATAATGCCTTAGTATCACTAACACTTTAGTATTAACACTTAACAGAACTCTCTATATGGTAACAGAGCATATAATAGACAAACACAATTAAGTCTTAGGTCACCCATGATCTTGAACATGCCATTCAATATCTCTTCGCTTCAAGAGCCCATAGAATAAGCCTATTCTAAAATTCAAGAATTGTTATTGCTCTAAAAACCTATTGTGGGGTGGGGGGACACCTCGATGAGACAACGTTACAGAGGGTTATTTAGAATTAAACATCCAGAACATGTGGTCTGTTTACAGCTTACTTGTAATACTGTTTCTGTAAAGCACTCATTTCCATTCTTAAAATCTGTTCAACCTTGGCAGGAAGAGATTTTTCCACATCTTTTTTAACTCTGCGTAACAGAAACGGCTCAAGCTCCTTGTGGAGGCTTGCATAACCATATTCTCTGCCTTTTCCATGTTCTTCTTCAAAATCTTCCCAGGAAGAAAACCTTAGAAGTTTAAGAAAATGGAAGAACCACTGAAAAAAGTCATATTGCATATGAGTTTTTTGAGAGTAGTCATATATAAACAAAATATAGACTTTCAGGAAAAAAGATCTGCTAATATTAGTCACTTCTAAGAACTATCCTTCCCAAGAAATGTCCTATATATATATAAAGGTGAAACATAAGTTGTTTTACAAAAATTATGATTCTCTTTGAGCTAAAGATGTTAAATAAAATTAAAGTATTTTCAAATACAGAATTATCACTAAAATATTTCTCAAAGAATTTTAAAATTCTGAATCTATTGAAAAAAAAAATGTTTGTCATCTTGAACAAGTTATATGACCCTTATCTAGTCTAGTTTCCCTCAAAAGGGATTACCAGGACCTTATTATTATAGTTATTGCTACTATTAAATACTAAGAAGGATACTGTTTCAGTTTTTCAAATGAATATTATTTTGAACAAGGGCAAAATCAACTGTTTAATTTATTACACATGACTCAAACTTCTTTACAAAACTGAAAAATTAAAATATTAGAAATACGAAATGTTGCATCCCATTTCCTTTTTTTATTTTCCTTCTTAAAAATCTGTGGTCTAATGTTCTAGGACAATAAAACTTCTACGGACCTTACTACCTACACTAATTATTTTCCTGCTAAGCTTAACATATGAAACTAATATTAAAACTGTATATCCCAATTTATCTTACTTTTCTGGCATAATGAAATGTAGCAAAGACCAGAGCTCTTTGAGGGAGTTTTGTAGAGGAGTTCCAGTAATAAGGAGACGGTGATTGGACTTAAAGTCTATTAAAGTTTTATACAGGAGAGAGTCATCATTCTTTAATCGATGTGCTTCATCTACACCTATAAACGCCCAATTCAGACCTCCAAGGAATGCCTTAAAATGAACAGAGAAACACAGTTAATATTTTAAGAGAAAAATTAAATTCAAATTAATAAACCGAGGCAAAGTAAAATTAAAAGCAAACTTGTCTTTTTTTTTTTTTTTAAAGATTTTATTTATTTATTTGACAGAGAGAGACACAGTGAGAGCAGGATCACAAGCAGGGGGAGAGGGAGAAAAAGGCTTCCCGCGGAGCAGGGAGCCCGATGCGGGGCTCAATCCCAGGACCCTGGGATCATGACCTGAGCCGAAGGCAGACGCTTAACGACTGAGCCACCCAGGCGCCCCAGCAAACTTGTCTTTTTTCAAATAAAAATTATATATTATTTCAAGATTTATTGAAATCCTCAAATAAAGTAACTCAACATGCAAAACAAAGTTCCTTGCATGACTAATTCACCCAATGGAAAACAGAGAAAAGCAAATGAAAGTTTTTACTAGCTTACACATTCAAAAAAAGGAAAAAGAAATACAACAGTATCATTAAAATAGTATTTAAAATTTTTCACAGATTTTTAGCTTAAGGCCAGCAGAAGCCTCTATTAATGTCAATTTAGAGAAAATATGATATAAATTTGGAAGCGTCTTATTCCAAGTGTAGAAATAATTCACCGTATGATTTTTATGAACTGTGGATCTCTAATATATAAATGTGGGTCTCTGACTTAAAACAGAGACAGGCCTCATTCTGCTATTTAATGGTTGTATGACCTAGGAGACAAGAACATTAACCTCTTTTGACACTGGATTTTTCTTTCCAATAAAGCAGAAATAGCAATATCTTATAAAATAGATGGGAATTACTTGAGATATGAACTATAAAGAACTAAATAAACAACATCTATAAAGCATTTAGCTTAGTGCTTCACCCAGGGGTAGCTTAATTCTTTTAGGTATTTTCCTCCTCTTTGAAGATCTTACAAATCAACACACTATACCAAACTAGTTTTATATAAGTCAATAGTTGGCAAACTTTTCCTGTAAAGACCCAGATGGTAAATATTTTAGCTTCTTGCAGACAAATGTGTGATGGTCTGTCACATATTCTTTGTTTTTACACCATCTAAAAATGTAAAGACCATTCTTAGTTCAAAAGTCATAAAAAACAAGCCAGATTTGACCCACAGGATGTAGTTTGCTGATCCATAATTTATCTTCTCACCCTATCCACAATATATGGTAAAGGAAAAATGGATATACACCAAACAGAAAAGCATAGGTAATACACACCTTATCCTTCAATAAAATTTCGTAAGTTGTTAAAAGTATATTAAATTTTAACCGTTTGGTCTGGGGATGCATCCATTCATGAGTTCTTATCTATCAAGAAATTTTAAAAATAATTTTAAGACAATCATTAAGAAAAATATACTTTTATTTGAATATCTAAAAAAAAATCCCTCCCAAATACACAAAAAATCTATGTTTATATAATAAAATCATTTTAATTCTTAACACAGTCCAACAAGCTACACTCATCTTACTTATAAATAAAATATAAATACCACAGCATACCAAAACCTATAAAAATAAAGCAGACACATTTTTAAATACACACTTTCTACTGAAGGAAGTTCATATTTAACAAAACATAAGTGATTAATTCATTTAATAACATAGCATTTATGGATGAAATATGATGTCTGGGTCTGCTTCACAATATTTGGGAGGAAAGCACTCTGTAGAGGTACAGATGAAACAAAACCGGCAAAGCATTAGAACTGTGAAGCTGGAGATGGGCACACAGAGGTTTATTATAGTCTTCTGTTTTCATGTATATTTCAAATTCTCCATAAGAACTTAGAAAAAATATATATTACATAAAGTAACACTCAGATGAAAACTGCCTTTTATTACAGCCAATTAAATATGTATTGAGTACTTTGTGACAAGTTTTACACTAGAAACTAAGACTATAAAGACAAGTATGTCTAGATTTTTAAATGTATGGAGAAACAACTTACCATATTTCTGCTGTTAATGTCACCTAAATAAACCACAGCATTCATTTGAGAAGCCCATGTCTGAATTTCCCTTTGCCAGGAAGTAAGAGTGGAAAGTGGTACTACTAACAGAAAAGGTCCATATAATTGATGTTCATGAAATAAATAGTTCAGAAATGAGATCGTCTGTATTGTTTTTCCAAGGCCCATTTCATCAGCAAGTATGCAACTATTTCCTCTACAAAATTAAAGACAACAATTATGTATGCAATAGATTCAAATTTATAAAGAAACCTTTTTACATAACCCATATACAAATTTAAAGTTAAAATTAATCTGAAAGGTATACAAACAATATACCACTTTTATTAGCTATAAATAATAAATGTAAAGGCCTCTGTAATAGTATAAAAAAAGTGGACGAAGTTCATCATTTTAGTCCAAAGGAAGCTTAAAGAGTAACAGTAATATGAAGTAGTGCAGCAATTAAGGTTAAACTCAAACTCCCCTGGATTTTCTTCTTAGTATGTAATAAATATTACTATATACTAAGGAAATTCAAAAGCCTGCATATAAATACCAGTCTTCATCCTTGATATTGGTGGAAATCTTTTCCAAATCCTGTATTTGTAAAATTCGTATGCCCTCAAATTAAACAGACAATTCAAAATATACTCACTTGCACCAAGAGTGAGCAAGCCAATTTAAACCATTCAGTTGATAATCTCTTAATTCTAAACTCTCATGTCCTCCAATATAGGATGGCTGCTTCTTTAGGGCTACAAATCTTGGCCTTTGTTTTAATACCTTTAGTAGAAATAAATGTAATAAGAAGAACTATCAAATGTGAGAATCTTAAAAGATCAAAATCTCAGATTTTACCATAAATTTTGAAATTTTATCTCAAATTTTCAAGCTCAGAAATTCCATGACTCAAAATATATCTCAGGATTCATTCAAAGAAGACTGTTTTCTCTTACTGTAACAACATTGTACAGTGAAATATTTTGCCCTCTTTTTTGGACAAAAAATGATAGAAATAAGTAAGGTCCTGCTGAAATACTTGAGTCTTACACAGTTCAGAAGCAAGAGCTATGTTAAATTCATTCATTTAACTGCTAGTGCAGCCCTGACCTAGAAATAAACCATACAACTGGCTTAACTTTCTGATTTCTAAATTACCATTATCAGTTTAATTCAGTCTTATAGTAAGAAAACAAATTCTAATAGTACATAGACCCTCAAAACTACTGCTGATAATGTCTCTAAGTAAAAAGATCTTATATTAGGCAAGGTAGTCCTAAGTACCACTTCTTTTCTTATGGGTACATCCCTCTTTTCTTTCCTACCTTCAAAGAAAATATTCACTACCTTTTAAAGCAAGCATATATATCTATTTTCCAGGTAATTTCCCCTATTTGTTCTCCCCAAGACACTCCTCACAACTACAACCACCAATTTATCATCTTCCTGACAGTTTCACTCACCAAGGCTAAAAGACAGCACCACATTAAGACCGCATGGCAATCACCAGAACACCTTCTCCCCTAAGACCTATCAACCAAGCAGTTCTCTCTCTTAGTCTACCTGAAATCAAGATCCAACTCTCTATTTGGGCTTGTAATATTTATGATGTGTAAATACTATTTTCATTAATTAAAAATTTCCAACAATACTCACTTTGCAATCTTTAAAAGGAGTGGTTTTTGACTGATTCCTGCTAAAATACTCATCTATGCATGCTTGAAACTTTTTGGAAATTAGAGCTCCATCCTCCCAGCTGCACTCTGAGTATGGAAGGCCCTGCCATTTGCAATAATAATCAGGATAACCAGCTGCTGACTTCTGATTGGAATGAGCTGTGAGATAAATCAGATATTTATTTATTTATTTTCACACTGAATCTTATCCAAGGACTAATGTTTGGTAAAAAAACTACACAAGCAAAAATTAGTCATCTGGTTTACAATACCCTATGACAGTAAGACTAAACTACTGTATTTGATGTATAAGCAATACATTTAAATTTTTCTCAGATCGAAATGGAAAGATAAAACTTTAGTGAGAATCATTTATTACTAACCAATTATTCGTTCCACTATTTGATACTGTTTGTGTAGATCATCTGTGAGTTCTTGCTGGCAATTATAATATTCCACATCTTCTGGAGAAGCATTTTTCAACCTGAAAGATTATTAATCCAGAAATAAGACTTCAAAATCTCCCCTAAATAACCATTCCCCCAAATACTATCTGTAGCACAAAATCTCCCATTTGCCACTTATCATGTGAGTCAGCTGAATAATGAAGAAACTGAAATAGAATAAAGTGAAGCATCATTAATTTTTAATTTAAAAAAATGTATAATTTATAATTTATGAGATGACATTCTACATGACTATTATTAAGGAGAAGTTTAGATACGGCTATTTCCAAAAAGTTTTACCTTCAAATATAATTTAAGAGTATAAATAGTTATTTTAGGTTATTGGATTCTTTTTTTTTTAAAGATTTTGTTTATTTATTTGACAGAGAGAGACACAGCGAGAGAGTGAACACAAGCAGGGGGAGTGGGAGAGGGAGAAGCAGGCTCCCCTCTGAGCAGGGAGCCTGATGTGGGGCTCGATCCAAGGACTATGGGATGATGCCCTGAGCTGAAGGCAGATGCTTAACCGACTGAGCCACCCAGGGCTCCTCTTAGGTTATTGGACTCTTGACCATGTATTCCTTATTAACAAAAAGCTTGGTAATCATCTTTGAACTGTTAAAAAATTAAATGTAATATAAAACGTATTTACCATCTTTTTGTTTCCTGATCTTTTTTCTTATAATTATCCAATTTTTTCATTCCTCTAACATTCTGCTGCTTAAGGGTTTCTTCTGTCTCCCAAGTATTGTGAATATGGGACCATCCTTTCCATTTAATTAAATATTGGATCTCGCCTGGTTCCTTGTTTTTTTCAAATCCTGCATTTGGGTCACCATCTGCTTCAACTGCATAGATGGTTGTAGTAGCACCAGTAGCTGAAAAAGAAAACACAATACATTCCATGTAATTCTGCTATAAGATTGTTTCCTTCAACTCAAAAATTCAAGAATATGAAGAGAAAAATATATGTGCTTTTAAATAAGTAAAGAATCAGGGTACAAGAATTTAAGGAAAATTGTATTATACATACATAAAAGAAACTCCAAATTTTAGAATGGAAAGATTATCTAATTTAATTCCCTCAGTTTTAAAATTAGAAAAAACAAAGTCAAAAGACAGTGGCACACCTAAGATCATACAGTAATTTATAATAACCGATGACTGGATGCCTGATAACTGGAAATAAAATGATGAAAAATCACCTTTAAAAACTCCAAAATTATGTTGGAGATATATGTACCCTCGTGTTCAATGCAGAATTATTTACAACAGCCAAGACATGGAAACAACCTAAGTATCCCATCAACAGATAAAGAAAATGTGATTCACATATATAATGGAATACTATTTAGCCACAAAAAGAAGGAAATCCTGCCATTTGCAACAATGTGGATGAACATTGAGGGTATTACACTAAGTGAAATAAGTGAGACAGAGAAGGACAAATACCATATGATCTCACTTACAAACAAACAAAGGAAAAGCTCATAGGAAAAGAGATCAGATCTGTAGTTACCCGAGGCAGCTGGCAGATGTGTGTGGGGGGTAATAATGTAGATGTATACAGACTTCCAGGTGTAAGATAAATAAGTATTGGGGAGGTAACGTACAACACAATGACCATAGTCAACACTGCTGTGCAGTATATTTGAAAGCTACTCAGAGAGTAGATTTTAAAAGTTATCATAAGGAAAAAAAACTTTCCTTTTTTTCTTCTTCTTATTCTATCTATATGAGATGATGGATAAATATAAACTAAACTTACTGTGGTAATCATTTTGTAATATATGTAAGTCATGCTGTTCACCTTAAATTTATACATTGTATGTCATATGTCAATAAAACAAAACAAAAAAATGCATGTGAAGATAACTAATTTGAGATGAAAGAAAAAACATTTAAAAATAACCAAACTATTTGTGAAACTGAAAGCACCTAAATAACAACCATTATGTAGGCATGACAACTGAAAAGCTCAAATACGTAGATTAAAAATTTTTCTAATTATCTGTAATCAATGAAGTGAGGTTAAGTGGATTATTCTGTGGGAAGAAAACTCAGGCGAAACAAAGTATATTTTATAACAAATAAGTATAACAGATGAAAAGCCACCCTCTTCACTTTCAAAATGGAAATAACTTCAAGAAATACTTCACTTTAGTAAATATTACTGAAACAACCAAACAATAAATATGTTTTTTAAGAAAATACCTCCTTTTCTCCCAATCCGACAATCCATAAAACGTTCTATTGTTTCAAATTCCTCTTCCTCAGGTTGAGGAACATCCTCCCCACAGACTTCCAGTAGATCATCAGAATCTGTTTTCATTTCTTCATCTTCTTTATAGCTAACATTGACAGTTGCCTGGCGACGAGAACTTCTTTTATCATTATCATAATCTTCTTCATCATCTTCCTCCTCAGATGAATCAATCTGTCTCTTTTTTTGTCCAAGAATTTTCTTCCCATTTTTTGCCTTAGATCTAGGTAGGGAAGACCAAGGGATAGAGGTGTTTTATAGAAACACTAGCATAGAAAACAAGACGCAAGACACTATATACAAAAAGAATACCTTCTGTAACCAACAATTTTCAGTGTCAAGTTGAGAACATACTATACTCACCTATTTTGAGGTTTTCTGCTTTTAACTTTGTTTTTTGGCTCATAATCAGATTCTGTTTCATCACAACTGCTTTTATCTCTTTCTTCTTCAGATTCTGAATCTGAACCAGATTGAGATGGAGATCCTGACCCAGACATTTGCCAATCTTCACTGTACATAGAATATATAAAGTATGTTTGTTTATCCTTACATTGTATAGCAAATTTTATCTCTGATAAAAGTACAAAAAAAAAAATCAAACTGAACTACATTTCAGTTACTATAAAAAAAATTGTTGCTTTTACCCACACCAACACATTAAAATGTGAGTAGAGTAAAAAAAAAATGCTAGAAAATATTCTTCACAGATTTCTGCTATAATGCCAGAGTTTTGTTAATCATTTAGTTATACCTCAATGAATGGCAAATAAGGAAATGTTACTCTGATTAGCACTGTGGATGAAAACATAGTATGCTATTTAAAGAATCACAGGGTTAATTTTGAAAATCTTGTAGAATTATACTTGCCATCTCAAAAAAAAAAAAAGATTCTAATCCCTCTCACTTCAGTTTTCTGGAGACTGTGATTTTTTAAAAAAAATACACCCTGAAACTGATTTTTAAAGTACTGTACATGTTCATTAAGAAGCTTAAAATACAGTATAGAAAAATGTATTTAAAAAAAATCAGTCCATTTTAAGCAACAGTCAATGATTACCTTACCTTTATTGCTATTTTTAGTCTACTTGGGGTCTACTTAATTCTAATACACATGTAGAGAAAAATTACTGCATGAATGCACATGTTAATATTCTGCTATAATATAAACTTCAAATGGAAGATACGTATTAGATTCTTATATATACGCCATACCCTCTCTCTCACAGCTACTGCTTCTACTCCATTCCTCTGTATCTCTTGTGTCAATTATAACTATGTCAAGAGTTACATAAGCACGCACATATGCTAAAATCTGGTTTATGATAAAAACATGAGAAGCAATTTCTTTTTTATCTTGAGATCTTTTTAGAGTTTGCACATTAGAAATAGCAGTATATAAATTATGTAAAAGTATCTCCAATTCGTATTTTTTATAATACAAATTATAATGATTTTTATATCTAACCAAGCCCACCCATCACCCAAATCACTAGATTTTTTAAAAAATATTATTTGGCTGCACCTCTGCTAAGTTTACAAATTACTAACTCAGTGGAAGAGTTTATGGAGCTGATGAGACACAGTAGTTGAAAATGTAATTCATAAACTAGAAGACGTATCTGAGAAAATTAGCCATAATGTAGCATAGAAATAAAGGGATAAAAAACATGATACAGTAAGATTTATGAAGATGGATGATCCATTAGTATATATAATAGATATAATCCAATATGACTGATATATATTAATAGTAGTACCACCAGAGAAATTTATAGGATAAGAAAATGTCCAGAAAATAGGAATCTTCACATTAAAGATATATAAAATGAGTGAATAAAGTGTAATAAATAAATAACAAATCCAAAGCTAGACACACCAAAGTGAAACTGCAGAATATCCAAGACAAGTAGAAAAATAAGACCTAAGACAATGGAATGATATTTTTGACAAAATGAGGGAGAAAAAAACTCAGACCATCTAAATAACTGAACTGAGAATCTGAAGTTCCCTTAAACACCTTCTGGGTCAAGATGTTTAGGAAATTATATTGAATTTCTAAATGAGTTCTACGGGGAAAGCGAATTTCATGTGCAAATGAACAGTAAGATAGCTATTAACATAAATTAACAGAAATACCCAAAATTCCACTGGTCCCTACACTTCCACATAGTTTTCCCAAGTTATTAAGATTTTCTGATATTATGACCAAGTAGATCTCTGGAGTTTAAAAATACATAGGAGAGAGGGGTTAGAGAAGATAAACAAGTGGCACAAAAACCTCAAGTCCTCACAGAAAGATAAATGCTAAAGATTAATAGTTTAATTAACCTAATAAGATACCATGAACCAAGACTTTACAAAAGTCTACTTTTGACAGTTTTTCATAAAAAAAGTAACACAACATCAATAAGGTATTCCTGCTATGAAAGTGATCGGTTGAACAAAATGACATACTCTTTATGCTTTTTCCTTTTGACCTCATTCGATGAGTCATCAGAATCTTCACTGCTGGAGGAATCCTACAAAGAAGGAAAAAAACCAAGCTAATGTTATTAATGATTAGAATTTGACCATGGTATCAAATTTTTGCTTGTCATACTATTTGACATTCACTTTGCTAATAATGCTAACTATAAAGCTTTGTTCCCATGTTGTTATATTTGTACTGTTAGCACATAAAGTAATTAGTAACATCTCTATTACAAATTCGTAACATAGCCATTGACATTAGGTAAATATCACAATGTCAGCATTTTGTATAACACCTTCAAATCTACCATCTCTAGAAACCATTATTGTTGCCCAGTATGGCCTCAAAAAGGAATTGTAATTATTGGTATGTTCAAATTTTGATTTAATATTTTTCTGCCCCATTAGACAGTTTTTGATATAGTTCTTTCTGAATGTTTCTGCACAAACACACATGCTGGTGTACTTACGTGTGCACAGGAACTATACTGTTTAAAGCTATGGCCTATTCTTTTAAAAAGATGTTGTGACTTGCTATTCATCTATACTGATTTAATAGACACATTTGTCTATGTATATTTTCATAGTATTCACAGTTTATTTCTAGTTTTGCTGTGATGAGCAAATGTACACACATGTCTGTTGCTTATTTTGGATTAATCCCTAAAAGTAGAATTATTGGATAAAAACATACTGATATTTGAAGGCTCTTGATACATATACTTAAATGTAGTTATTTCCTCATCCTTTCAAAACACTTACTGTTTGTAATAATTTCATAAATACCTACACCCAGTTAAATGGGCATTATGTCGACTTTCAGTGAAAACTCACCTCCTCCGATCCACTATTAGATGAAGCCTGCTGCTGCTGCTGCTGCTGCTGCTTCTTGAGCATTGCAGATCTCTGAACGGCCAGAATACTAGGGCTAGATTTCCAAAACTGCAACAGAAATATACCCAGTAAAGGATGAAATCTTGAAAAAACTGAAAAAAAGTTAATTTACTGGACAGCATTATCACTGCCTCCAAATACTAAGTTAAGACACTTTTCTGCACTCACATTACGTGTAATACAATATTATGGCAATTAAAATAAAATTCTGAGCTTTAGTTGCATATAAAAAATTTATGGTGTGCTGAGTTTCATAAACAATATTAATCAATATATTCTTTGGTGTTGAATATTATTTTCAAAAAACAAAGTGACAATATGTGACACCAGTGCTACTTGAAAACTGGTTGCCTGGTTTTTTAATTGATGTGAGGTGAAGATGAAGAGCTTAAGTCAGAATGCAAATCAACTATGTCACTAAGTATAGTTTCAGTTCAACTGACTTTTATTTTTATTTATTTATTTATTAGACAGTAAGATTTTCTCCATGTCAGAAGCTGTGTGTTGATGTACATTCTGGCCCAAAGATCTCATCATGACTGGTACTCGAAGTAACACTACTGTATTCCATTATGAGGTACAGATAGGTTTTAGTAAATCTTGTAGTAGCTTTTTTCAAACAGATGACCCTTAGCCTAATCTACCAAGTATCTTCAAGGAAGCAAGTTCTATTAGATTCTCCTGCTATTAGCAATAAAGTACCTCCTTTGAAGATCTTGAAAGTAGAGATCAGACACTCAAGATTAACAGAGAGACCTCACAAAGCCTTTAATTTTTATCCATGAGACAATGAATATTTATGAAACTCAGTTTCTGCCTTAGAAAGTGTTTGGTGGGCCCCTGGGTGGCTCAGTCGGTTAAGCGGCTGCCTTCGGCTCAGGTCATGATCCCAGGGTCCTGGGATCGAGCCCCGCATTGGGCTCCCTGCTCAGCGGGAAGCCTGCTTCTCCCTCTCCCACTCCCCCTACTTGTGTTCCCTCTCTCGCTGTCTCTCTCTGTCAAATAAATAAATAAAATCTTTAAAGAAAAAAAAAGAAAGTGTTTGGGGCGCCTGGGTGGCTCAGTGGTTAAGCGTCTGCCTTCGGCTCAGGTCATGATCCCAGGGTCCTGGAATCGAGTCCCACATCGGGCTCCCTGCTCGGCGGGAAGCCTGCTTCTCCCTCTCCCACTCCCCCTGCTTGTGTTCCTGCTCTCGCTATCTCTCTCTCTGTCAAATAAATAAATAAAATCTTTAAAAACAAAAACAGAAAGTGTTTGTTTTGTACTTGCTTGACTGCTTCTCCTCAAAGCCAATCAAGTCCACAGATATTTAACTACAAGTTTGAGAAAGTAAATTTTAATGTTTAAAATTAATGTCTTCTAAAAGCTAGATTAAGAATGCTATAAACCAATGTTATAAATTTTCCCAAAGTAGTAGTACAAGAAATCTGTCTTTCAGGATACTTTATTACCTCAGCTCCATCAACTTTCGGTGGTTTTGCTTGGACTTTGTTTTCTCGGGAAGTGTCTGATTCAGACTCTGACTGACTGCCCGATTCAGATCCAGATTCAGAGTCACTGCTACCTGACTGGCTACTGCTTCCATCACTACTGCTTCCAGAACTTGAACCAGATCCTGAGCCTGAAGCTGACCCAGAATCATCATCCGACTGGCTACAATTTGAAAATAAACAGATTTCAAACAAAATTTATTAGGAATTTAATTTTTCTTAAAAGTCAGCAGAAATCCCCAGATCATTAAGCCTTGTTTATTTCACATTTCAACATTCCATAGCCAAACAAATAGAAAAAAGAATTAATGTTAATCTATAACAAATGACTTACTTGATAGATTTAGTACAGTTTTGGTGAAAACATAAGCAATCAGATCACAATCTTCCTCCAAGATAAGAAGCAAAATCTATCAAACACAGAATCCTGGGCTAGAAACTTGGGAAAACAAGACACTGAAGCCATAGTCGCTATCTTAAAAGGCTATTTAACTATAGGAAATCTAATGTAGAAATTGTGTGAAGAAAAGGATTAATGTGCTGAAAATTCCCAGTCATACGTAGAAAAAAAATTGTAGTTTTTACTTGTCTTTAAATTATATCTGTGTTCTACCATTCTGGGGAAAAGTGATTTATTAAAATTAAGCTATGAAAAGGGGCGCCTGGGTGGCTCAGTTGGTTAAGCGTTTGCCTTTAGCTCAGGTCATGATCCCGGGGTCCTAGGGACTGAGCCCACACAATTTACTAATAGCTTTGCTGAGAGTATCACTGAATCTATCACGGTTCCACAGTAATAAATCTGAAATAATAGTAAATTGTCACAATCCTTCCTAACCTCTGTATATCACATGTGAAAGCAATTACCAGTTCATTGAGAAACCACCTTTTTTCCCATTACTAATTTTCAGTCCAAAGTAGCCTAGAAATGGTCTGGCCTAAACAGGTGATTATGTAAATTACTATTATTCCCAAGGTCATTTGTTCACATAGTGTTTACATCTGAATTGTTGAAAACTGGGGCATTAAATTCTTTATACACACATTTGACTCAGCTTTTGATGTAATTTCACTTAGCTTTCTGACAAACAGCAGTTAATGCAGTTTACGCACACACAGCTAAACTCAAGCTTCATGTCCTCTGCTGTAATTTTCAGAAATACCACCAGATGGAGGTATTACTCTAAGGAAATAGACTGCACTATTAAAAGTAATTCATTTATAAAATTTTTCCTTTTCTAGAGCGAGTTTAGTATTCACAAGGAAACACAGACATAAAAGTTTGAAAGAAGACTTCTGATTCCAAAAGTTAGATATAAATTAAAATGCTTAAAATGCAAACATGTATATTTTTAAAGTCGAGTAGAATATTCACAGAAACAGCAAAAATTTGCCTTTTAAAGTCTATGATACCAAGATCACTTTTCTAAAAGATTTATTTATTTTAGAGAGAGAGAGAGAAAAAGACCATGTGCATGCAAGTGACAGGAGGAACAGAGGAAAAGGGAAAGAAAATCCTTAAGCAGACTCCCTGCTGAACGTGGAGCCCAACTGGGGGCTCAATCTCTTGCCCCTGAGATCATGACCTGAGCCAAAATCAAAAGTCAAAAGCCAAATGAGCCACCCAGGCACCCCTCAATCACCTCTGCCGCAATTTTTAACTGTTGGTCACATGGTTCAGAGATCCAAAAACAGCACAGTGCCTCGTAATAAACAAACCCCACTTAACCATATTTCACTTCGGTCCCTTCAGAGAAATTTCAGCAAGAATATTAAGAGAAGATATTTTTCCTGACATACAATTTTATTTCTTTTTTTTTTTAAAGATTTTATTTATTTGAGACAGAATGAGAGAGAGAGAGAGAGGACATGAGAGGGGGGAGGGTCAGAGGGAGAAGCAGACCCCCTGCCGAGCAGGGAGCGTGATGTGGGACTCGATCCCAGTTCTCCAGGATCATGACCTGAGCCGAAGGCAGTCGCTTAACCAACTGAGCCACCCAGGCACCCAATTTTATTTCTCCTTTAATCCACTTTCATTTACTCAATAAACTTCACTGACAGTATTGTGTATTAGGCACTGGGCAAGACCAAGAGCATACAAAATCCTTACCATTAAAAAACCTCTAACCTGGGGCGCCTGGGTGGCTCAAACGGTTAAGCGTCTGCCTTGGGCGCGGGTCATGATCCCGGAGTCCTGGGATCGAGCCCCACATTGGGCTCCCTGCTGAGCGGGGAGCCTGCTTCTCCCTCTCCCTCTGCCTGCCACTCCCCCTGCTTGTACTCTCTCTAATAAAAAATAAAAAAATCTTTAAAAAAAAAAAACAAAACCTCTAACCCGGTATGGAGAGATAGTCATGTCAACCAATAAATGTTGTTCTGCGCTATTTTTAAGATAACTGATCTAGGTGAATGGGGAGCACTGCATATACAACCAAGAAAAAAGTGCGACTGATAGAAAAGGAAAATTGCTTGTAAGCTTCTTGAGGATATCATTTATTTTTTTCCAGAGTACCTAAACACAGAACTTTACACAGGTGAGGATGCTTAACAGATACTCGAAAAATAGGTATATAAGAACGACTGAATTTGGGGGGCTATCATACCCCTGTATTCTTGATTATGTCTTGATTAGTCATTCCAGATGAATGGCTAGTCAAAAGTCTTTAATAAATCAAAACTCTAAGGGAAAGGAGGAATCTTTCCCTTCATATTCTTTAGGTTGTAGTAGTTCCGGCTGGAGATTAAAGCAAACAGTCTGAATCTAGATTACTCTAATGGCACAGACCTATTATAGAATGTCTTTACCTTATGTATTGGAAGTATAAAGTATTTTATTTAGTTGTTCTTAGTAAGATTAAGAATATACAAGATTAAATAAGAAATATTTTACATACTGCCACAGAACAATCTCCAGAATATAGTTAAGTAAAAAACAAAACAAAACAAAAAAAACAAGATACAAGACAATCTTTATAGTATGCCTCTTTTGTATAAGGGAAAAATATACATAACTTGCCTATATTTTAAAAATAGCAATAATGGCAGCATAAACCAACAATTAATTTAAAAAATGGTTATCTACAGAAGGAGGGATAGAGGGAAGAGTAGAGGGAACAAGGTTTGAAATGAGTCCTCAGATTCAAAACATGTAAATATTTTACATAATTTTTTAAAAAAAGAAAATCCTAAAAATTTTAGGAAAAACACACAGGTTCAGGAAAAAAAAAATCTATATTCAGACATAAAATTTTGAGCTAAAATTGTTGAAAAACCTCCCTATTAATTCAGCCCACTGCTGTAAATGCTCTTTCCAGAATAGAAATCTGGGCATGGTCTAACTTTCTTTTATAAGTCTTCAGTGTTTCTATAACAAAGTGCAAACACCTATGAGGGCATTCAGGAATTTGTCTTTGCCAGCCTATTTCCAGCCAGTTTCCCACTTAAATCCTTAGTTTTAGCAATGGCAAACTACTTAGAATTCTGAGAGCCAGTTTCTCTTTCCACTTCCTGCTTTTGCTTAAGTACTTCTCTTTTTTTCCCCCACTATGTAATTCCTACTTGAGCCTCATCTCAGAGGCATTTCTCCAAAACTCTCTCCTAACTCCATTATTCTCAATCCAACCTTAAATTAGGTATCCTTCCTCAGCACTTCCAAAACACTATTACATACCACTATCTTGGCTGTGAGTACACTATGTAATGAACACTGTAGTATTGTTTTCTTTGGTGTTTTTGGTATCCTACCTTTCATATTCTACTATATGTTTCTAGAGTGTTGGGATTTTTACTTGTCCTTTGTATAATGAACACCAAATGAAGAGCATCTTTGATGGGTGGATGGATGTACATATAAACAAACAAAGATATATATGGCTTCAAATTCTTGTATAAAATTCACAAATATAATCTGCCTACAAGAAATATTGCTGAGCTCCAACTAACATTTTATTTATTTAGGTAAAAACCAATAACAATGATCTTCTATACAACAAAGTTACTTAAGAGATTACTTAAGAGTTACCCTTATTAATTATATTAAATCCCACTAGCACATTAACAATAAAGAAACACTGTATTCTTTTCCTTACCTTTCTCAATTTACAAAACAAAACCCACCATAAGTTGATGGGCACTTTGATAAAATTAAATTGTTTTCTGAGGGTAAATTAAATATGAATACATTTAAAAAATAAAATAGCAATTCAAATTAAAGTCTCTTTTCAGGCTTGTTTTTATATTCAACTTCAAATATAAACAAAAGAGCAATATAATGAATTACCATATATCTAAAAACCCACCTTATAATTATCAACTCTTACCAATCTTGTTTCAACTAATCCAGCTTCCCAAACACACACAATCTCAGACATTTTAAAATTTTATCCATAAATACTTAAGTACTACAAATAAAAAGAAACCAACACTATTTTTAAATACCACAATACCAGTATCATATCTTTAAAATACCACTTACTCCTGAATTTTAATATGAAATTAAACATTAAGTCACACGATTTCGTTTCCTGGACTGACTGAATAGGAATCCAAACAAGGTTCACATACTGCCCTTGAATTGTATTTTTTTAAGTCTCTTTCATCTTATTTATTTAAATTCCAGTTACTTAACATACAGCATGATATTAGTTTCAAGTGTACAATATAGAGATTCAACACTTCCAAACATCACCAGGTACTCATCACAACAAGTGCAACTCCTTAATCCCCATCAGCTATTTAACCGATCCCCACACCCACCCCACTTATGGTAACCATCAGTTTGTTCTGTTAAAATTCTGTTTCTTGGTTTGCCTTTTATCCTTTGCTCATTTATTTCCTTAAATTCCACATATGAGTGAAATCATATGGTATTTGTTTTTCTCTAAGTCTCCTTCATTAATTTGACAGTTCCCTTTTCCTCTTTGTTTTCTCCTGCAATTTATTTTGTGGAAGAAATTAGGTAGTTTTTTCTGCTTTTTCAGATTTCACTTACTGTAACCCTGTGGTATTAACATATTTTTCTGGCCCTTATAGTTCTTGTAAATTCTTGGATCAAGAGACTCAGATTAAAATTCAGCTTTTCTTAGCAAGACTATTTTTTCAGTTGTTGTGGACTTCTATCAGAAGAAACTTAAGTTTGGTTGTCTCTTTTTGAGTGAGGTTAAGGTTAAGTTATGGCATTTTCAGCCTTATCTGTTCATTGCAGTTCCCTATAAGCTCTCTATCTAATGTTTTTAGCAGCCATTGATCATGATGGCTTTATCACCTATTTATTTAGAGGCAGTAAAATGGTGCTGTATCTTGCTTTATTTACCCATTATATAATTTCTTCATTAACAGGTGGAAAACTTTTATAATGAGAAACTTTCGTATTTGTTAACCTTAAGGTACAGTTCATACATGAAAGCCATTTTCATTTCTTTTCCTTATTTGTCAGTTTTGAAAGTTAAATGCATCCTTTCAAAGTCAGCCAATAATTTTTATGTCTCATGAACTCATGGATTTGAATTATGTGATGAATTTTAATCCACTGTATCATTGTTGATTTTCAAATTGTCCCATCTTTAGCCAACAGGAAACCCTTTATTAGTTCCTGAGCCCTTTTGACAAGAACTCAAGCAGTCTTTGATAGCTTCCTCACTTTCTGGTCTGACAAGAAGAACCAGGCTCATCTTGTACATTTCTTGTTTCAGAATGTAACTCAGACATTTCATCAAAAAGCCCCGCTTCTGTTTAGATTAGAATTTAAATTACAATCTGGGTACTAAGTGAGCCTCTAAGTACAGGATTGGTCGCTGTTTTTAATTTTGTTTTTAGGGGCGCCTGGGTGGCCCAGTCGGTTAAGTGTCTGCCTTCAGCTCACGTCATAATCCCAGGGTCCTGGGATAGAGTCCCACATCAGACTCCTTGCTCAGCGGGGAGCCTGCTTCTCCCTCTGCCTGCCACTCCCCCTCTTGTGCACACACGTGCACTCTCTCTGACAAATAAATAATATCTTAAAAAAAAAAAAAGACTGTTTTTAATGGAATGACCTAGGATAAATACTTTTAGAGACAATACATTAAGAATTTATACTAGCATTTCCAATTTAAATTTGCAGGGTTTTTATTTCTATTTTATAGTATCACTTGGGTTGAGTTTTTTGGTTCCAAATGACATTAACAAAATTACTGCCTATCTTAGATTATATGTAATAGTTCCAAAATAATACCTATATTATTAACAATATGATCTAAATGTCAAGATTTCTTTACAATTCTTTTTGTCCTTCAGGAATACTACTAGAAGCAAATTAGTTTTAAAGTCAACTGAAATAATTTATTTCTATATAGCCACCAATTTGGTTTCCTCACGGTCATTTGCTTTTTTTTTCATTTTAGAGACTGCTTTTTATTCATCTCAATTTAATCTTGCTTTATTATTTACTTGGGTCCAACCTGAGTTTACAGAAGTTAGTCAAAATCCACTACGCATCCTTATCTCCTCTACATTATGTCCTCTCTCCCCTATACTTTTTTTAAAGTTTTAAATTTATTTTCCCTTTTTTCAATATAAGCAAATTATGAGTAAGAATATACATTTATATCTCCTCTTTCATAATCATTAACATATTTACACTATTACATATTTTATATATATATAGTATTCTGGAGATCATTCCCACAGGAGTAGATATGTTCCCCCTTCCTTTATGCAACTGCACATACTCCATTTTGTAGATACATCACAGTTTCAACTTGTCCCTCAATGATGAACATGCTTTGCTTCCATTCCTGTGATACCACAGTGATACAAAAAGATGGCCTTTGCATATATCTTTTTGTATTTATGGCAGCGTATCTTCTGATTTGCTATTTATCAACTAATGTAAAAATAGCCGCTTTGAAGTGTTAAATTTATAATCACATAGCGCCCAGATCCTGATAGCTATGTACTATTCCACACTTACATGAACTGAGAGTCCTTTCAGAAATGGCAGATTCTAGGGGTACCTGGGTGGTTCAGTCAGTTAGGCGTCTACCTTCAGCTCAGGGAATGATCCCAGAGTCCTAGGATGGAGCTCCACATCAAGCTCCCTGCTTAGCGGGGAGCCTGCTTCTCCCTCTCTCTCAAATAAATAAATAAAATCTTAAAAAAAAAAAAGAAATGGCAGATTCTAGGAACAGGAAAATAAAAGATGAACCTAAATTATCTTGCTATGCCAAAAAGCAAAATACTTGGAAAGGAAGGAAGGAAAAGTAAAAATGGGGGCATGTCAAAAGAACAGGAGAAAAAACCACAACAGAACACAGGAGCCAACCTGAGGAAGCTTTCATTGGCCACATCTGACCTGAGCATCAAAACAGACCATAAGAAGGTTATTATCCAGTAAATAAAACAGGAATCCTTGAGTCCATGCTGATGATAAGCAGGTAGGTAGGTAGACAGGCAGAAAGACAGGGGAGGGCTCTGATAGGGCTCTGAATGCCAAATAATTAATGTGACCAGGAGAGTAGTGTTAGAAAATTACCATTTTGCAATCATTATAGAAAATACTGATTTGGACAAGAATCATCAAGACATGCTAAATCTAAGGAGAGAGTCTGATGAGTAGAAATTTGCAGAAGTCTCAAGGTAACTTCTCAGAAATTGCTTTTTAGTGTAACAGATAAATCTGAAACTAGTTGAAAAACCAGATACCACCTTGTCCTGATGATCACAACATCATCATTGGGACAGGAAGACAACATGAGCCTCCAGATATACCTTTGAGAAAGATGTATCACCACTTACACAGTACTCCAGCCAGAGGTGCATATGGTAGGCAATACATAACTTAGATCTAATCATAAGTGAACATAAGACAAGCCCAAACTGAGAAATATATTCTGTAAAATAACTAGCCTATCATCTTCAAAATGCTAATGTCATAAAAACAAAGAGGAAGTGTTCCAGATTAAGGAAGATTAAAGAGACATGACAGCCAAATGCAGTATGTGATTTTAGACTGGACCCTGTACTGAAAAATGATTAGTACGATTGGCTAAACTGGAATAATGACTAAAGATTAAAGTATTATATCAATGTAAATTTTCCTGAATTTAATAACTATACATGGCTTCTGTAAAGGAGTACTTTTGTTCTTAGAAAATATATACTGAAGTATCAATGCCTAAAGGGGCATCATTTTTGTAACATGCTCTTAAAAAACTCAGGAAAAATAAATATGTATTACAAATGTATCATGTATATAGATAATATACGTATAAAGGCAAAAAGTTAAAAATTAGTGAATCTGGGCAAAAGATATACAAAGAATTTCTTGGTACTATTTTTGCAACTTTTCTGTACTCTTCACTAGTACTCCTCCTCTATTCATCCTTCACATCTCCAATTGAGTTTTTCTAGATCTCCACAGGTTACATAAGATACCTAGCAGGGTGCATGGCACTTATTAGTACGTGTTTTAACATAAGCTAGTTGTATTATAGGAGTGTTATTACTTAAATCTGTCTCTACCCTCTAGAACTCTGACTCTAAAAACATGTGAATTAATAAACAGTTAAAACTACCACCTCTCTGTTTTTTATTAAAAAATGTCATTAAGCCTATATCTTTCACAATTTTCTTGTTCTTTCCTCCTGGTTTCTTTACCTCCAATCTTCTTCTTTTGTTTTTTTTCTTTCTCTAAGTCACCTAATTTAAAATTGTTATGGGGAAAATAATTTTGAAGAATCAGAATATCTAGAACACTAAATACTAGGTCCATTCCCCACATGGTCACAATTATCTATATCCAAGTAGCACTGGTTCCTTACAATGATGCATATAATCACCAAATCTCTGTATGATCTTCACTAGTCACCTCCCCCAAACAAGTATCTTATACCCAGACAGCTTCATTCATGTTATCTGCTTGGTTCTTATGGCCCTTTCTCTCATTTTACTCTAGACAGAATTTAATAGCTCTTCATAGATTTCAAAATATCTTCATAACTATATTCTAATTTATCTTTATAACAACAAAAAGTGTCCTTGAAAGCACACATAGGAAGTTTTTCTAGATTCTTTCCAGAGGAGGCAAGCCTTCTGGGGTCCCAACTTTAAGGAGACTTAATTCCCTAGTCAAATACTTAATTTCAATTCCAACCTCAGCCTCCTGTTCAGAGACCCTGTATCCCTCCAAATATCCCCTGTACTGCCATGTTTGCTCGGAGCTTACTTACTGCTGACTTCAAGGTCCCTTTTGTTTTGGCACATGAAGGTCTTCTCTGAAGTTTAGCAGTACACTTACTTTTTGCCCATTTTCCCAATCTTTTTTAGGATTTTCAAGTGTTTGTGGGTAGGAAGTACTTTACTTTAGGAGAGTCTATGTTAGCCTCGCATATGACAGAATAGCAACACTTCCTTGTTCTGCACTCAACTCTCCACTCAAATCAATCCTTTAAAGAAAACACCAAGACCTATAATGGGTAGATGAGAAAATATTCTCAAGTGAATAAACAAAGATTCTTCTATATTACAAGAAAAAAAATGTTCAAGTATTTTTTGGTTTATCACAGAAATTGGAAACTATGTCTGCAACAGCACATAAAGGAAGAATGAGTAAGATAGTGAATGATCTTCTAAGAAAATGGTAACAATGAGCAGCTGCTTTCCTTACCATCAGATCAGCAAAAGAAGAAACTGGCCCTGATAAAGGGATGGAATAGACTGAAAAAGCCAAGAAAGTGTTACTGGAATGGGGGGGGAGGAGAAAGAAAGTGTTACTGGAGTGGGTGTGGAAGTACCAAGGAGCAATAAAAAGAACCTCTCAAAACAATAGCAGTAAAGAAGAAAAAAAGACTGTGTCTTCAAACATTATATATAAATTAGACTGCCTGTATCAAAGGTTTACATCAATGATTTCTCATTTTAAGTCCATTAAATAATGTATTCATTTATTTTCTTCTTTTGTCCCTAGGACGTCAAGATTTTCTTTCTGGTATATACCATTTCCCTACTTTATCATTTTCAAAATTTTTTAAACTGGTAGTAGTATTTAAATATAGTAGACTCCGAGAAGGTAGGGGAGGAAGACTTATAGGATACACTGATAAAAGGTAAAATGATTTTCCACAGAAATATTAACAGAAGGTTGTATGCCTGACAAACACAGTAATACATAAAAAAAGAAATGTATTTACTATTCTAAGGAACAAACATATTATACTAAATTCTCACTTCATGCCTTGTTCCCTCCCCTGATTACTATTTAAGAGTCAATACCATTCAAAAGGACTTCTTTAGGGGAATTCTGAAAGAATTTTTGAAAGATACTTATGGGGAAAATTCAGAGCTAACCTGATGAGTGCTCTGAAGTTCAATCAACTGTAACTTATTTTTTCCTAGCTTTCTAGCTCCTTCTTCTCATTGTAATTATATTTATATATGTACACCCATTAGACAAGCCTCAAGTTTCTGCCACGTGGGAACAATAAACATACTTAAGGATTACTGTGAAGATTAAAAGAGATGCAAAGCATACAGTCTGATATACTGTAGGAATTCAACACTGACAGCTATTAGAAATAAAAAAAGGGAGGGCTCTTTTTCCTGAGTTCAAGATCAGAATCATTACTTCAAGGACTACTTTAGCTGTTCTTTGGAATGTCGTAACTGTAAATATAAATATGTAAAATGCCTATGAGTTAAACCTACAGATATACTAAAATTTTCAATATAAATTCCTTAATAAAAATAGGGAAGAGGGCACCTGGATGGCTCAGTTGGTTAAGCGACTGCCTTCAGCTCAGGTCATGATCCCGGAGTCCTGGGATCGAGTCCCACATCGGGCTCCCGGCTCGGCGGAGAGCCTGCTTCTCCCTCTGACCCTATCCCCTCTCATGCTGTTTCTCTCTCTCTCTCTCAAGTAAATAAATAAATAAAATCTTTAAAAAATTTAAAAAAATAAAAAATAAAAAAAAGGGAAGACATGATAATTACTAATTGGTGCTATGTGCCAGATCCTGGGTTCTCATTTAATCCTTTCAATTTCATATAATAAATAAACTGAGGCTCAGAGAAGAATAAGTTACAAAACCAAATACCAATACTAAGATAACCAAAGTGTACAAATTATGAATACATATAAAGAAATGAAAGAAAATTGAGAAAATGAAAGCCATGAATTTCTTAGTATGATAGGAGTGATTTATTTTAAAATAACATTTCTATTTGTGCCATATGTTTATGTTGTCTACTTGCTCCTCCCCACTCACCCAGTATCCATTTTGTTTGCCCTTTAGTAGTATATTAACTGTCCTCCAGGTTTCACTGGTATATGCCCAGCTTTTAGCTACATGTGGCCATGTAAACAGGTTCCAGCCAAAGGGATATGGCTAGAAATGATACGGGATTTTTACATCACAGCCTTAATAAAGTGGCTTGCCTTAAATCCTACCCCTCCCCATTTTCTTCCTGCTGGCTGAAAAATGGCTAGTAGGGCAAGAGAAGCCATGTATTAAGATTAAGTTTAGCAAAGCTGTCTCACTAGCCACAGTACCTTAATAACCTCAAGGGGTAGCGCTCACTTACCTGAGTAACTATTTGAGCCCCTGTGTTGTGAGATTTCCAGCATACAGAATACCTTAACTGGTTCTCTAATATACTATAATAATGTTAATGCAATAAACATTTTTAAAAGAATAAGTTCTGTACATGGATAATGTGAATTCATTGGCTCATCTCGTCAACAAACAAATATTGAGCAAGAATTTCTAGCAGAGACAAAATACCATGGGAAAAAGTAAAACATGAGCATCAAAGATACAAAGATGGACTGATTCCTGATTAAAGAACTAGAGGTGAGGGAAACAGCTTTATGGAGGGAGTGATTTTAGAGATCAGTATTGGTAGTATTCCCCATACTTTTCACTCTGGAGAATGATTCCTCTCTGAAAGAACAGATAAAACTTTCCACTCTAACATTATTTAAAATTATCACATTCTTTATGTAACCTTCTCCAATTTCTCCAGGCACATCACTGTTCCAACCCACATGTTCACAATATTTTGCTCATATGTTATTAGTAATGCCTTCACAGTATTATAATTATTTGTATACATGTATCTCTTTTTTAAAAGATTTTGTTTATTCATCTGACACAGAAAGAGCACAAGCAGGGGGAGCAGCAGGCAGAAGGAGAGGGAGAAGCAGACTCCCCGCTGAGCAGGGAGCCAGACGCGGGGCCTGAGCCGAAGGCAGAGGCTTAACCAAGTAAGCCACCCAGGTGCCCCCATGTATCTCTCTTCTAACTACATCCTGGAATTCAATATGTCAGGGACTTCATTTTAGTTGTTTTTATAAGCCATTATTCACTTCAACAGGACTAGAGAAACAATATGGAAATTTTTTTTTTAAGATTTTATTTATTTGCGAGAGAGAGAATGAGAGACAGAGAGCATGAGAGGGAGGAGGGTCAGAGGGAGAAGCAGACTCCCTGCTGAGCAGGGAGCCTGATGTGGGACTCGATCCTGGGACTCCGGGATCATGACCTGAGCCGAAGGCAGTTGCTTAACCAACTGAGCCACCCAGGCGCCCCACAATATGGAAATTTGTAGGTATTGAGAAAATACTTAAAACTAAAAAAATGAATTAGTGGCCAAAGGCACTGGCTTTCAAACTTTTTGGACTATGACTTATATAATACATTTCATATCATGATGCAGTATACACATGCACGCACATGCACACATAGGCATAAAAATTTGATGAACTAGTACTCTACAAAAGGGACACTGTATTTTCTATTCTAGCTTACACTATTCTCTTTCAGTAAAAAAAAAAAAAAAACTGATCCTAATATTTTAACATACTGCAACTTACTATTTAAAATGTATTACCCTAGAGTAGTCATTTAAAAAATGAGAAGAGTTCAGCTAGATGATAACTAAGATCGGACTACCTTTAAATTCTATAAAATTACATTGTATTAAAATCTGTTGGGGTGCCTGGGTGGCTCAGTCGGTTAACTGTCTGCCTTTGGCTCAGGTTATGATCCCAAGTTCCTGGGATGGAGCCCCATGTTGGGCTCCTTGCTCACCAAGAAGTCTGCTTCTCCCTCTGCCTACTGCTCCCCCCCCCACACTCGTGCTCTCTCTCTCAAATATATCTCTAAAAAATATTTTAAAATCTGTTATCCGCCTTATCTTTTATTATAAGCCATCAAATAAATATCAAAGGTTTGAGAAAATCTGGAATGTATCTATCCATCTGTATGGTTCTGAAAACCAACTAATGCCACTGCTATGTGAGGCACAAAATAGGAACCCAACAGTTCCTTTTAGCATTCTAAGTTACCAATCCAAATCAAAATGCTACTATAAACTCAAAGTACAGTATGCTTCTACCACCTTAAAGCCTCCAACTGTCTAAATGAGAATAAAACTGCTAGAAATAGATGCTAGAAAGAGTCACATTTAGCATGACTAATTTTAAAGATGACTGTTTGGGTTTAGACATGTTGAATATGAGGTAGAAAATAAACTCAAAAGTTTCTCTAGTAAACATTCAGAGAATCAGATGAGAAATAAAGGCTACTATATATACATTTGCAAGTCACTAAACGTTAGTTTCATAAAATACATATAAAATTTGTTATAATATTAATAATACAAATCTCTAATTTTGTAATTTTGGGTTATTTTTAGATGGGGAGGAGAGAGGAGAGGGAGAGAGAAAAGGAGAGAGAAAGAGAGATGGGGAGAGGGGCAAAGGGAGAGGGAGAGGGAGAGAGAGAATCTTAAGCAGGCACCGCGCCCAGCGAGGAGCCCAACACTGGGCTCGATCTCACAATCCTAAGAGCATGACCTGAGCCGAAATCCAGAGTCAGACGTTTAACTGTCTGAGCCACCCAGGTGCTCCTCTATTTCTGTAATTTGTAATTGTAACAAGTAGACAAAGCTTAACTGGTAACATTTGTTTTCCCCATTAGTATTATCTATCATGCAGAAGTCTAACCTATGTAGAAATTGTTTCAGGGATGCCTGGGTGGCTCAGTCAGTCAAGCGTCTGCCTTCCACCCAGGTCATGATCCCAGGGTCCTTGGATCGAGTCCCGCATCAGGCTCCTTGCTCAGCAGAGAGCCTGCTTCTCCCTCTGCCGGATCTACCTGCCGCTCCCCCTGCTTGTGCTCACTTGCTCACTCTCTCTGACAAATAAATAAATAAAAAATCTTAAAAAAAAAAATTGTATTTCAAAATAATCTTCAAAATAACTGAGTGGGTGGATTTAGAGATTAAACTAGACTGGCCATGAGATAAAATGTGAAGCTAGATGATGTCTACATGAGGGTTCATTTTACTACTGTCACTACTTACGCATATGCTTGAAATTATCATCCACAACTTTTAAGTTAACACTAATAATAAATGTCTATATTTAAAAGCTCAATTTTAAAGATATTATCCATTTGATTAATTTGTTTTAAAAAAGATTTTTGGAGTATGTATATGCTTTTTATTATTTTAATGGATACTGTTGCAAAACAACTAAGTTCCCAGCACTATATGCTTTACTTTCTAATAAAGTTATTTGTAATTTGGTATTTCATCAGTCTGCAGATACACATAGGAGGTGCTGCACATAACCACCACCTCCAATTACCGTGAGCAGTTCGATTAAAAAAAAAAAAGAGGTGAAATCATCAATGTAGTATAATATGACTGAGATAAGTTACTGAACATTAGGTCAATCCTTTGGTATAAAATACAGGCTAAAACTGGAATAAAGAGATTATTTACATTTTTCGTACTCATATACAACTGTAATTCTTTTCTTATAAAATTTCCTTTCAGGGGTGCCTGGGTGGCTCAGTCGTTAAGCGTCTGCCTTCAGCTGGGGTCATGATCCCAGGGTGCTGGGATCCCTCGAGCTCCCTGCTCGGCGGGAAGCCTGCTTCTCCCTCTCCCACTTCCCCAGCTTGTGTTTCTGCTCTTACTATCTCTCTCTCTGTCAAATAAATAAATAAAATCTTTAAAAAAAAAACTTCCTTTTAGATCAAACATCCTCCTTTTATAAATGCAAGATTTACTCAATGAGAAATGGGAATACTGTAGTAGTTGCATCAAATGGCAATAATCATACTACAATCTACTTCAAGCACAAAAACAATATTCTCCTTTCAAGGAATTTAGACTGTAACTCCACTCTTGTCCAATGGCCCCATTGCTTCACATTAACAGCTCTTCAGCACAGTATTTACTGCCATCTAACATCATTTTCCTGAGTATAAAAGTTAATCTGCTTTTTGCTTAAGCCTGTCAAAATACCTCACCATCATAAAAGCCACATTATCAGAACTTTTAACATGTAGAAAATCTAAGATCACCAGGGTTTTACACATTTCTTTTAAAAACAACAACAAACCTCATTCTGACACTGGGCTTGATAGAGAAACTATTTGCTGTATGATCAAACTTCTCTGGCTCCCACCTTTGAACGGCTGCATGCTATTACCTCTTTGTATTAACTATAACCACTTGATACTACAAATACTTAAATTCAGTTTCTTCACTATAAGCCTCATAGGAGAATCTCCAATTTTAATATCTCATACAACCTACCACAAAGTAGTTGCTCAATTATCTAAATTAAGTATCTGAAGACAGAGACCTGTACTTCTTTTTTTTTTTTTTTAAAGATTTTATTTATTTTTTAGAGAGCGAGCGAGAGAGAAACAGCATGAGAGGGGCGAGGGTCAGAGGGAGAAGCAGGCTCCCCGCTGAGCCGGGAGCCCGACGTGGGACTCGATCCCAGGACCCTGGGATCATGACCTGAGCCGAAGGCAGATGCTTAACCATCTGAGCCACCCAGGTGCCCGAGACCTGTACTTCTGAAAGCAGCAATGAGAGTTGTGAAATAGATAACATGAATGGTTTCTCATTAAGAGCTGCCACTATTTTTGTGCTGTATAGACAAGGGATGCCAGAAGCCAGAACTGTTTAGCCGAACTTACCATGTCTCTGTACTTTATTCTCAATGATAACTTAGGTATCAATCTATCCACAGCAAAGAACTCTCAAATGCAGTTTAACATTTACTTAAAGTTGACTTTTGACTAAGCAGTCACCTCATATCACAATGACAGATAAGATACCCTTAACTATAAACGGCAATTTTCTCAGCCATTCATACGTAAGGACTTGAATCTGGTACAATAAATTTCTAGAGTATCTCTTTAAACCAGTGGTTCTGACCAGTCCATTTATATGAGTATTATTCTCTCAACACATATTGCATTTATTCAGGTATCCTTCCCTTTTTAAACTCCTTCCTTCACTTGGGACTAAACCATACAATAACTTCAGCATAACACTGAATAAACATCAGACTAAAGAACTGCAAAGCCAGCATCTCCACCACATTCTTTATTAGGGAACTTGCACTTCTTTACTGGGGGCCTATGACTCTGTAAAAACCTTCCTCTCCATCCCACTTCTGAATATATACTATTTGTTCTTCCTTTCTTTCCAAACTAAATCATTTCTTACCATTAAGGTTACAAAAATTAAAGAGCTCCATGAAAACTTTCCATATAGCCCATTACATTACTCCAGTACTTTGCCCAATTCCATTTTCTTTCACCTCATTTGTTTACCTACATGGTTCCATGAATTTGAGTATACTTACTTAACCTGATGGGTGTGTTAAAACCTAGCTATTGCTCTAAATCATAATAATCTTTTTTCATTAACATGGCATTAACATGGCAAGATATTGAATGATTCCACGTGAATCCTATATGCATATGAATGTAATATGCATACAAATCTCCTGGGAATCTTGTTAAAATGAAAATTCTGATTCGGCAGATCTGGGACAAAGACGGGAAATTTTAGGGTTAAGGAATCATTCTGCACAGTAATGCAATAGAGGATAAATGATTCTGTGCATTTGTCAAAACACATGAAACTGTACATCACAGAGAAAATATAATACATGCAACTTTAAAAGATCAACCTGTGACTGAGGAACACAGAATGAAATGCAAACTGTGCCAAATGAATCTAACTTTATTACAAATTTATGACAACCACACTGAAGAGGGTGCGAGGAAGAAGCTAAATTTAGTAACTTTAGAAAACAGTGTTTTGACTAGAATCTGTAAGGCTAAATATAATATGAACTGTATACTGTACATAAACATTGTATTCTAGTTGATAAATTTGTTTCTTTTGGGAGTATGGCCTAAAAATTCTAAAACTCCTTTACCTGTATCTGACCTTGAAGTGCATGATGGGATGGTGGATGGTATGAGCCAAGTTTCTTTCTGAAGGAGATTGAAGTTATAAAGGAGCAAGAAAGGAAAATTAGGATGAATCCTGTAGTACAGAATTAGACATCAATACGAACTCATGTCTACCTTAACATGCATACTAACAGATACCAAAACTAGAGATATGTAGATATACTTGGTTTAGTATATATGCATATTCTACCTAGCTCTGTCCGCTTTTTCCACTGCGAGGACCTAGAAGCGGTGATACCTGGGTAGCAACAAGCATACCCAGCACCCAAACCTTGGTTTCTAATACACTTTTTTCCAATAAAAGGATCCAGAGCTCTTTGGAGAAATGGCTGATCCTAGGGCAAAAAGATAGAGCAGTATGTAAAAAGGATACAGAGGCCAACTTGAAAGACAGCACTTGATGGGCAAGGCTAAAACAATTTGAGCAACAAAATAAATAACTTACTGGATTATAACCCAAAGTATAAAATTCATATACGTAAGTCCAGGCTTATATAAATGAATGATTGAATAAATGGAGGAGAAAAGACTTCTTTACAGAGGAATTCCACTTAATATATGTAGATACTCTCTCCTAGCAGGAGACAGAACTTAATTCCAACCTTCCCCCCAACCATTTGCAAGAGGGATAGACATAGTGACTTGCTTCCAAAGAATACAGTATGAGAAAAAAAAAGCAGTAACGTAAAATGGCTAAGTGATGAAGGTTAATATCAGTAATATCATGTGGATATTACCCTTTCCATTTATGTGACTAGAAGAGCACTTCATCTCTGTCATATTCTTTCCAAAAACTGATAACCCCAGTTTATCTTAAACATCAGATAAATCCCAGCTGGGGGATATTCTATAGGCTACCTGGCCAGCACTTCAAGACCTAAGGAAACCAAGGGAAGACAGAAACTTTCACGGACCAGAGGATACTGCAGAGAGCTGACAACTAAATGCAACATGGTACCCTAGATTGAACCCTGGAACAGAAGTGGCATTAATAGAAAAACCAATGAAATCCACGTAAAGTGTGGAATTCAGTTAGTAGTTTCCCCTTCTGGAGAGTAGGAATCATAATACTGCATACATCACAGGAGTTTTATGAGGATAAACTATGATAAATTCATGTAATACTCTGTGCACTCTGTATACCATGTCTGGTTCAGTCAGAGTAAGAGCTCAATAATCACTGCATGCCACATTATCATCATTTCAAGAGAAATGAAATGTACTCAATCTCTTGCTGGCATGGGCCATGACACCATCCTTTGGGGGTTCCCAGGAAAAAAAATAACAGTACCAGTAACAACAACAACAAAAAAAGCGGCAAGGTGCTGAATGACTCCAGGCAAACAGCTCCCTCTGTGTGTGTGTGTGTAGATATATATACACACACGCACAGGAATTTAACATGAACACAAATCACTTGGAAATCTTGTTAAAATCAAGATTTTAATTCAGAGGGATTGAGGTGGGGCCCAAGGCTGTACATTTCCAACAAGCTCCAAGAACCACAACTGCAGCTTTAACTTTTCTACTTATACATTTTTTAAAATTTTCTGTAAGAAAGATAAAGTTTTTTCTATTTATTCTTTATCTCTTCCCTGCAAAGAAATACTCTTTATTTTTAAATATAGAACCATACCCGATGTAACCAGTCACCAAGATCTTAAATAAGTAACTACTTAAGCAGTATAAAAAAGGGGCAATTACCCATTAACATTTGCATCCACATTATCTCATGCCTATGTAGATAAAAGTAATGTATTTGAAAGTCAAATCATATACAATTCTCTTATCCTTACCAGTTGAAAGTCTAAATACTCTACAGTAATCTAGATTAATCACAATCCTAGGAAATACTATGAAAATTTTAATTCAGTAAATTGCATTTGGAGAGAGAGTAACCTATTACTAAAGCTCCTGCTTAACAGTTTATTCAATTTTCAAAATGTTAAGAAATGGTACTTAATCTCAGATCATCTAGGATCGTGTATAGGATATTTGAGAAAAGAAAAAACTAATAGGAATAAATGAAAAAAGTACATATAGAGCTGAAAAACAGGGATTAACAGAAAATGGCGTAAAAGAGCCATACTTCCCGCAAATAATGACATCATGGAAAAATTTAAACCAGTTTCCTTAACTCAATGATTTCTAGCTATTCTGACTTTATGATTTCATGTTTTCCTGCCTTTCTTAAAATGTTTCTTAGCACAAACGTTTGAAATTTAAGAATGAATTGACTTTAAAACTCTGAGATAAATGCAAAGTAAGCTTAGAAAATACCATTTTAACTGGTATTGCCTTTAAAAATTATTCAAATTTACTTAGTGAAAAAAAATGATTTGGATGACAACAAATCTTTCTGGTATGTGTTGTGTACATAAACACAAAATTGCCAAAATTGGTGTACCATAGTAGTTTTCAACAAGACATTAACAAATAAATACATGGTAAAGAAACATGGCCTGTGTTCAAATTAACTTTGACTTGGTATTCCTTAAATTTAACAGGTCCTTTAGACTAGACTTCTCAAAGCCTTTTAAAGATGCTGAATTTCTATAAAAGGATATTTTCATTTAGAACATTTCCACTGATCATATTTCCTACTCATTACTTACACGAAACACTTCAAAGTTCAGATCCAAAGATTTTTGAAGTATATAACATTAACAAAAATATTCTCTATAAACCAAGGAAATTTGTGTGACACAGAGTTCTTCTAAATAAATATAAAATTTACACACATATATATTTAAAACATATATTAAATATATTAAATCAAGCATTGTTAACGCTATGAAAAGCAATAATGAAACAAAAGAATTCTAAGAATCAGGTTAATAAAGCTCAACTGCCAGCCACATACTAACTATAAATGGTTAAGACCATTGTAGCACATCACAAACAGTTTCCCTCACTCTGTAAAAATTTTTCAAGAGCATCATATGTAGATATTAATTAAAGTGACTCAAATAAATTATCAAATTTACATGTACAATTTTAGATTAAAAATTTAATCTGCAGGCAAGGAGAGAAATTGTTCTGAACAGTAAGCATGTACTAATCACCCAAAAATTAGCAA
Source organism: Leptonychotes weddellii (assembly GCF_054177405.1). Lineage (NCBI taxonomy): Eukaryota > Metazoa > Chordata > Mammalia > Carnivora > Phocidae > Leptonychotes > Leptonychotes weddellii. The sequence goes on along the minus strand of NC_138375.1, from coordinate 71,526,946 downwards.
ATGTGACTATGTATTTCTGGTCTTCATCCACAAATCTATTCCTGGATTAAATCATCATTCAAGAGAACTTTAAAATAAAAAGTCTAACCAGGATTTGGAAAACTTGATGTTTTTGTTTTTTCTCAAATCCACAGCCAGGAATCAGTATTTTAAAATCTTCCAAAAGCATCTTTAGAAAGCTTAACTTCAGTTATATAATAAACTTTGTGCTGAGTTTAAACTGATGTGCAGGTGCATCCTGACCCACATTTCTTAGTAAATAAGTTTCAAAATTGTCAGTTATAGCATAGCTAAAGAGACATCTTCCTGTGTATTCTTCCTCCTTTCACTCAATGGTCATAGACAACTTTCCACATGGAAAGAATCAAAGAACATTTTTTAGTATAAAATTATACTAATTATACCAACCAAAAATATCAAATGACTTCTTACTTGATTTTATTTCATTTCATAATGGAATTTCCACAAAAGAAGAAAATCTAAAAGAAAAATCCATTTAAAAATTCTACCCAATAAAAATCAAGTTTTACTTTAAAAACTATTTATAATATATTATCAATTTTAAAAGCAGAGCATATCTCTCTTCACTCTATATTAATATTCATAGTTACTAGAAGTGGGTTTTTTTGGCAAGAAAATCCCCCTACCTATAAGTTCATGTCCTTAAGCACAATCTCCTTTCTCTGTACTGCCTTGGTATGAAAGCTTTTTGGGGGGGCGGGGTGCTGGGGAGAATGGTGGCTGAGGGTTGGTAACAATAACAGTAGAGCAAAGGAAAAGGACAGCATAACAGCAGTAAGGAAGAAAATGAAAGCAGATGAGAAGCAGGTCTCCCTCCTTCTGATAAACACCAAGGCAGTTGCAAGAACAAGATAACTTGACAACCACACTTCTCAGAAGCATGTAAAACCTGTATAGTAGAAATAATAACTCACAATAATTAGGGAATATGATTTGCAATTATTTCATAAATATGCACTGTAAAAGATTTCTTTAAGTAAATCTGATTTCACAGGGTTTAACTTTTTTCACTTATACTACCAAATCTATCTTATTACTCCCCTTTAGATACGGCAGCAAAATACATAAAACATCATTGGAACAAGTAAGGGCTCAGAATGTAACAGCACATAACCTCTCTGAACACTCAACTAGAGGATTTACTCTCAAGAGTCTTATTTCCTATTTTGTGAGTAGTTTAGTTCCTGTTTCCTCTAGATATTTCTACCTATTAACCATTTCATTGTTCACTAACAAAAGAATGTGAACAATGTGACTCTTCTAATCACTTACTATAGTCAATGTACCTGTAGAGATTTGAATCAAATATGAGATTCAAAACTCTTCCAATTTAGCCTCTCAACTCTGTTGATTCTTGAACTCTATTGTCTGAAACCTTATTATACTTTGTAAATTAAGTGGTGGGATGAAACTTCAAAACCATTCAGTTCAATTCTTTTTTTAAAGTTGAGACGATCATTCAAAGAACTAGTTAAAGCAGAGTGTCAACTCAGGTTTTGTAATGTTTAGACCAATACCTGTTCAACTAAATAATGCTGCTTTCCATAATTGCTCCTTTCTCTGTGTTCTTGTTATCCAAACAGTCTGCCTGTGAAAGCTGATAAAGTACACCTAGCATGACCAGAAAATACCAAGTTTCAAGTCAAATACTTATAACACTGCTTCCTTCTCTATCCAACATTTTTTCTGAAACGCTCCCAACTGCCAAAACTTTCCTGTTTCTTGTCCATCACATTTCTCTACCACTGTAATTAATGTTCCAGTTATGTAGTATCCTATGGTACATAAAACATGATGCTAATTATAATAAGCAAACAGTGAGTGCTTATTATATCAGGAACTATTTTAAGCCCTTTCCACATAACACCTCCCTATTCCCAACTTTAAATAAGATAAATAACACTGTAATTCATGTTCTATAAGTGAAAAAGACAAAACCTCAGAGGTAAAGTAATTTGCCCTAATTTACACAACTAATAAAAAGTAGAATTGGAAAAAATAATCAGTCAGTCTGACTCTGATGCTCACATTCCTGATCTCTACTGATAAGTGTATATATAACGACATGGATTCCATCAATGTGCAGGTAACTCAAAATTTGGGGGTTAGAGAAGAATTTAAAGAGTCTTTGTATTTAAAGAGGTTTCTTACACAATAAAACAGCTTAATATGGCTTATTCCCATTAACTCTATCTTCTTTGCAAAGACATGGCCCAAGTAACTCATTCATATATAATTAAAACTGAAATTTAAAAAGAAAACTGGGGGGAAAAAAGGGTTGCAGCAATATTTTAACAAATGTCCAGATCAGCGTTGTCCAAAAGAACTTTTGCAATGATAGAAATGTTTTCTATCTGTGCTACACATCATGGTAGCCATTAATCACACATGGCTTTCAGCGCTCGAAATGCGTCAAGTGTGACTAATTGCATTTTGAATATTTTGTAACTTTAAATAGTTTAAATAACCACATGTGGTTAGTGGCTACTACACTGGACAGGAAAGGGATAGAAGACAAAATGCCAGAAAAAGGTGAGTAAAGAACTCCTTATTGCCTTTATTTGGAGAGTGAACTAACAGTCAAAGCAATTTAAAGGTCTCTTTTTACTTGCTTTAGTTTCAATAATTGACCCAAACAATATAAACCTCCAAAGAGATTTAAGTCACCTAAACTTTCCATATTTAAATTCATCTTTATCTCAATGGAAAAAATAAAACCTGTATTACCAACAAAACTTCATGTATCAGAAACTTTTTATTACTGTTTGGATAACTAAGAGGAAGAATCTGATCTGAAAACTCTGCCACCTACTAAGAAAACTAAAGAGTCATTCAAGTTTTACATTCTCTTCATAATAAATACTTGATAATAAAGTGCTTACCTTGATTCTCCACTACTGTTTCTAACACTTTCTTCATCACTGTGTCCATTCATTGTAAATATCAAGAGGTTTTAAAATAAAATATAAATCTTCCCAGTTTAAAAGATGAATACAAATATGAACTCCTTAAACATCAAAAATTCACAGACGAATTTTCTCCAACATTCACAGGCTTCCTGGGCCCTTTTTGATTCACCTAAAGAAAATATATTGAGAAAGTAAGAAAATTTCCTATCCAGGAAAAGATGAGTTAAATCTATTTAGAACTCATACAAATCTACCTAGGCCAATTAAATTAGAGATGGTAAGGAAGGGTTAGCGGTCTTTCACTCAAAATACTTAGGCTTCTATTAACTACATTCCTGACTACTCACTAGAATTTAGCACTACTGCTTATTTTTGACAGAAGAAATTAAAATATTTGTGGAGTGATAAAACTTTTAAACTGACTGCAACTGTGTAGCAATACACATATATACATATTATACAGAAACAGATAACTAAAGCAAAGTGGTAGTATGTAACATATATATAACTCAAGAACAGAAAAAGTCTTATTAGAAACTTGGTCAAACAAATGATGGGGAAAAAAACATTACCTTTAATCAAGCACTAATTCCTATTACCCAGAACTTCATGTAACTGAGTGAGGGAAAGTTTGAAAATGCTCACATGAGAACAGAATAAAAGTGTATCATACAATTTCAGCGAAAAATGTATAGGTCAAAACAAATGCATTCTTTCGCAGGTAAACCGAGAGTGGAGTGATAAAATTTAAATAGTATTTATCCAGTTCGGACCTGCAGAGGTTCCATTAAAAAAAAAAAAAAAGGTAATAGAATATACAGTAGGATTAATTAAGACATGGGCTTGGGGTAGAAATCATGAGCCAAGACACAGCATTTCCACCCTTCAAGATTTCAGCCCAACACTGGAGAGTCACCTACAAGCCATCCACGAATAAACAAAGGAGATCTCTGGCAGGGGAGGGAGAGGAAGAAGCGGGGGAAGGAGACGTCAGATCCTTCCCCAGCCAGAAAGTACCGAGACAGGCGACTGAGAGCAGAGCTGTCCGCCGACCTCAGCAAAGAGAATTTACTCCTACGATTATTTCCACTCCACAAAAAAGAGGGGGGAAATACGCTGTTGCCAACCCAATCATAGTAAACTCTGCATCTTGATCGGTTATTTTAATTCTCGAGACTATAGTCCAGTAGACTCTTTCCAAGAAATGGTCATCCAAAAAGTAACTATTCCACGCAACATTTAGTCTCAACGTTAAATATTAATTCCAACTAATCAAAGAGCTTTACTATTAAACAATGATGTCTTAAAAATCCAGGTACTCTAACAAACTGCCTCTCTTACCCAAAGTCTCTCTTTACCGAGAAAGTTCACAACTCTTCGTTCTTTCCTTTTCACTCCTTTTCGCCCCTCAAAATGGCTTTCTCCGTACATTGTAACTTCCTTTTCCCCCCTCATCTTCCTTCTCCGAGTAAGTCCTCTTTCTGAAACCCTTCTCACAACCGTAAATTCTGAAGCTCCAGGCGCACGCAGCTCTCTCCTGCCTTTCACGCGTCTTAACAATGACTCTTCCCTAAGTCGCTGTACCTCTTTGAATCTTCCTTTTCTGCGCCCGTCTTTTAACAGTTGCTTCGCTCCTACTAAGTTTTCAAAGCGGTACTCGAAAGGAGGTTGGAAACCTTCCTCCTCCCTCATCCATACTTTGCAGCTTGGCTCCAATCAGCCTCCCAACCAGACGCTCACCATCCCCCCCTCCAACCCCGTCCCTCTCCGGGCCTTCATCCCGGTCCCCGGGTCTCTCTTCCCGCCTCAAACTTCCCGCAGACCCGCCCCGCGCCCTCCCGGGCTCGCCCGGGCCGCCGCCCCCTCCCCCTCCCCGCCGCTCCCCACGTGCTGGGAGTCCGGGTCGCGGCGGGACCAAAGCACCCGGCAAGTGCTCGCCGCTCTCCCCTCACCGCTCTCCCCTCGCGGCCCCGCCAGCCCCAAGCCGAGAAGGCCCGGGCTCGACTGCCCAGCTGCCCGCCCGTCCGGCGCGAGGATGCGCTCCTCGGCGCCGGCCTGCGCTCGCCACTCACACGCCCCCTGTGCACCGAGCCCGTCAGCCCCTGCCGGCCTTCACAGAGACGTCCCGGCCTTCGCCCGGCGCTCGGCCGCTGGGCCGCCGCCCGGGCATCGCGCCGCCCCCGCCCTCCGCCTGGCCGGCTCCCGTCCTCCCCGCCACATCCTGACCCGCCCGCCGCCCCCTTTCTTACCGGCGGGCGTGCAGGCTTCGCGGGGCGGAGGGAGCCGACTCGGGTCGGCGGCCTCCCCCGCGCCCGGGCCCGCGGTCTCTGCCGCCGAGTGAGTCCTCGGGCTCCGGGCGCCTCGGGGTAAGCAGGAGTCCGTGAGAAGGAGGGGGAAGGGGAAGGACGCGGAGGGGAAAGGGAAGCCCCGGGCCGCGGCACCAATGCGCGATCCCCTGCGGAGCGGATCCAACAATCAATTCATTATTGAAGCACCAACGGCGAAGGCAGCAAAAGCGAGAAGTAACGAGCCGTCGTCGTCGCCGCGGCCACGCGCGCGCTCCCGCTCCCGCCGCTTATCGGCTCCCGGCAGCCGCCATGACGCCGAGAGAGCGAGCGCAACCGTCTCCGTCGTAGCCGCCTCCGCCGCCGCCACCACCGAGGTCGCCGTCGCCTCCGCCTCCCGCGCGACGTAAGCTCCTCTGCTCACTCCCCTTCCCCACTGGGCGCGAGGCGGGCCGGCGGGCGAACGAGCGCGCGCACGCCGAACACCTCCGGCTGGCGCGCGGGCGGTGGGAGGGGCTACGCTGTGGAGTCGTGGGCTGTAGAAGGAAAGCTATTGGTGCTGAGGAGGGCGAAGAGTGAATGCGCGCACGCGCATGAATGGGAGCGCGCACGCTGGCCGCGCGGAGGCCGCCGGACTCTGGCCACGGCCGTGGGCCGCTGGTCCTTGCTCGGGCGCCCTCTCTTAGTGGCCGGGAATTGAATTCCGGGAAGTGGGAGCTGCAGGCTCGCTCCGTGCGGGTATGGACGCTACTGTCACTCGGAGTGATTACGCAAGGACGTCGCGGCGGAGAGACTGAGAAGCTACGGGGGAAGCAGGGGGGGTGGGGAAACGCTAAAAACTACGTTGGGGCTCGGAGTGCCGCGGGAGGGCCAAGTTGGATAAGCCGAGGGAGCAGGTCTTGCGTGGAGTCTTGTTGCCCAGGCCTGGAACCATAGCTCCCTCGGCACAGTCTGAGCGCCTGTCCGGAGGGGTGGGGAGGGGGCTGTGCGTCACAACAGGCAGCCTGGGAACCCAACTGTTGGGCAACTGTGGTCACCTCCCGCCGCCTTCTACGCTTAGGCGACCTGTGACACGGGCTCTCTCGGGGGTCTCATGCCCCGAAAGGGCGGGGCTCCTGAGGAGACGGAGAAAAATAGAGACCGAGTTGTCCTCCTGTGATTGATTCATTTGTGGGGAGCCCTTGCCTGGTTCAGTAAAAAGCTTTTACTACCTTTCTAAGTCCCTTCCTGGAGGGCGGGGTGGAGGGTGCGGTGCCGACTCGCAACAGAAAAGCAACTCCGGGACGTTAGTAACTGTGTCGGTTTAACCTGCTGCAATTTAGTTGACGGTTTCTTTCATAACTGTAACTGCGGGCCTAAGTTACAACCCTTTACAAGTGTGGAAGGAAACACCTTTCAAGCACGGTGGTGTCCTGCTTCACTCTTTTTGAAAGCATTTTTTAAATCAAAATTCTTTTATACTTTTTTTTTCCCCAATCCATTGGTCAGTCTTGAGGTTAATGATAAAACTCTAATCCTATTCGCCAGTGATTGGATTTGGTGCAAAGGCCCACCTTCCAAGCCCAATGAGTTTGAATATGGTAGCTGCATTCCCAAAATAATTCTTTTCGTCTGTGGGGAATACTCGTGTTTTAGTCCACTAGCTGTTGAAACAGTTTGGTTTAAAGCCTTCAAAAAGATCTCAAAACATAATTACAAATATGTGTTCATTGTATGGAAGGGTATATTCACCTTTGGGAAGTAGGGAAAGGCAAACAAGTACACATGGTCTGCTCGAAAAAAAAATGTTTATCATGAAGTAGTAAAACGTAACACTACCATAATTTGTAAAATGATCTGTGCTCAGCCATTTTTTAAAAATTTTCTTTTTTCCTAGTTATTAAATAGCTGTAATGCTGGGTTGTGAAGAATAAGGTCGTAATAAATACCCATTTCTGAAGTCCCTAAAAGTAGGAACTAATTGCTAGTTTTTAATGTTATGCTTTGAAAATATGATAAAGGTGCCTTAAGGATAGGGGCTTCCTGTGCCTCAGACTAATTTCTCTATTGGATTACTAGAGTGGTAAGTAAAAGGAAAAAGCTCCAGAAAAACAGTAACCATTGCAGATAAAGAATTTTGTAATCAAGAATGATTTGGATAATAAAGACTTGAATTATATCTGTACTACATTTCATCGTTATCTTACAAAAAATTGTATGAATTATATATATGTTTTCTGAAAGCACATCACAAACCTTTTTAAACTATGCCATTTGGATGTGACATACTACACATAAACTCTATAGACACTTTTTTTGCAAAATAAGTCTTAATAAATTTGTAACAAAATACTGAACCTTTGAGATTTATATTTCTGGTAATATCATAATATACTTTATGACTCCACAGAATTTTAGAATTACTGTTGAGAATGTGGAGAAATACAAGCTATTTGTGGAAAATGGGAACAGTCTTGCCAGTTAAGTTTTTTAAAAGTTATTTGATTAATAAGGCAAGAGTATTTTTTTGACCATTTGTTATCTGCACAGTTAAATTTTTAGTTTCACTTTGTTTGGACAAGCTGTTGTTATCTCTCTCTATTGGTACTAAAAACAATAGACAGTTGATAATCTCAGCACATGACTAGCAAAAATCCTTGAAAATTAATGTCAACCAGGAAGTCTTTATTATTTCCCATTTGAGAAATTTCATATTCTTTGGGAAGCATATTGTGTTTACAAAATCTAGGACAGCACATTGTGGGACCTTGATTCTGATACGCTCTGCTAGGACTAGTTACTGATGGGTATCCATAGGTGGAGATAGATTGAGAACCACTTACCCAGAATTGTGAGATGTTCAACATAAAGACAATGATAACTCTTGCTTTTCTCATGAATGTTTTGGATGCCAAGATAGGATTTTAATTCCATAATTATTTCTTGTTGCCTAGAGGATTTGTGTATGAGAAGCTGCTAAAACAATCAGAACAGTATTAAAATAGCCTAGAATCTAAACCTATGTCATTATCCCCCAGATCCTTCCCAAACAGAGGAATAGCTTTCCAAATATACTTAAAATTTACAAAGTCCTTTATAAATAGAACCCATGAAATTCTAAGTCACCTTATAGTGAATATTTACATTTTCTATTTTTTTAATCATTAAAATTATATGACAGGAGCTGTGGTTCCCAGTGTTGAACAGGGGGCAGGAGTCAGTAACTGAGGAAATTTTTTCCTAACTATGCATGCTGGACACTCCCTTTCCTTTCCTCTTCTGATAAGCAGAATTTTTAGGTTCTAGATAGTGTTTAGAAATTTTTTTCTGGATTTTTCAGATATCCACCAACAGTTCGTTCACCTTGCTTATGGCCATTGTATATGGGGGTTTTACTGATAAATGCTTGAATCACAAGTTAAATTTCAAATGGAAAGTTCTTAGAGGTTATACCAAGAGGCAACTATATATAAAATCTAACCATTGACCTGTATGTAAAGATTCTACCTCCTTTAATTTCAAAGTTAAGTGCACCCACAAGTAAGAAAAGTAAGTTTAGCTAACTAATATCAAATTGGTGCATTAATGCTGTATTATTCCTCTCCTGCAGATCCTTTAGTTGCTGTTCATTTTACCTGGTGTATGCCCTCTTCACCCTTTCTTAATCTCTACTACTTTATATAAGCCCCAATTTCTCTACTCTTTCCCTCTAGCTCACCCTGTGCCTTCCTTCAGACTTGAAATCTAATGAAATCACTCCCCTGCCTTAAATATGTATTTTTAAATATACTACAAATTTGCATAAATAATATTTTAATTAGTCTTTTCACAATCTGACCCCAGCGTTGCCTCCCATCATTCCTAGGAGACACATAACACTCTAGCCACACATTTCTTCAGGTCATTGGAAAGTTACCTTTAATTGTAAATGGATATAGTCCATCTATCTTATGAAGTAGTCTCTTACAGGTTTAAGTAAATCATCAAGGATTGTTGAATGTCCTGATGCAATTGTACAGACCCCTTATGAGACATGTCAGGCAGCTCTCCACCTCCCTTTTAGGACATCAAATTGTGTATTCTGTAAGTGCAGCATGTCTGTATTGTAATAAAGCATTTGTTTCCATACTACACTGTGAGCCCCTTGAGTGGGACTCTCTGTGTCCCCAGTGCACTATTGTTGACATTTATTCAAAAAATTGCATACCAGACTTTTTGCTAGGGTGGGGGTGATTGTGGGGGGATTATAATAGAGCAAAAACAGATACTTTCAAGATTTAAAGTCTAATAGAGGAAACCATCATACTGCAAAATCATAACTGAGAAAAATGGTATGAAGAATCAATCACAGGAGAATTCATAATGGAGAGCCCTAGTCAGAAGAGTCTCCAGGGTTGCCTGGGTGGCTCAGTCAGTTGAGTGTCTGACTCTTGGTTTCAGTTCAGGTCATGATTTCACGGGTCCTAGGATCAAGTCCTCTGTCAGGCTGCATGCTCAGCACGGAGTCTACTTGAGATTCTCTCCCTCCCCCCCTCCCACTCATGTGCTCTCTCACAAGCTCTCTGTCTCTCTAAAATAAATCTTAAAAAAAAAGGCTCCAAAGGAAGTGACATTATTGGAGAACTGAAGCATTAATATGGAGTAGAAAAGCAAAAGAGAGGTAAAAGAGCTTTTCAGGTAAAAGAAATAAGATGGGCAAAAATTCTGGGCCAGAGAGATGGGGTCAACTTACAATCCAGTTTGCCAAGGATAGGCATTTTTTACTTTCAGAGGTACTCTGGTTTGGATTACAAGGAGCATAGTACTGCTGGAGCAGACAGAATTGAGGAAGATGAGGCTGCATAGGAGCCAGGCTCTTCAGGTCCCAAAGCCAGGTAAAGAAGTGGGTTTGGGGCACCTCAGTGGCTCAGTCAGTTAAGCATCCAACTTTTGATACCAGCTCAGGTCATGGTTTCAGGGTTGTGAGATCAGGTTCCATGCTAGGCATGGAGCCGCTTGGGATTCTCTCTCTCCCTCTGCCCCTCCCCACTCTCCTCTCTAAAAAAATAATAAGTAATAAAAATTGAGTGGGTTCTTTTCTTGGAACAAAGGGAAACCTTTGAAGGATTTTAAACTGTGGTAATGAAGGATTTGCAAATTGGAAAATTTAGCCAAAATTAGTGGCATGTCAAAGAAAACAATATTCTTAAGTGAATTAGGCTAAAAGATAAATAACTTGATGGACCAGGGTAGTGTTATGGAAGAGAGAGTAGTTTTGGAAGGAAATGTCCACAGGGTTTGTTGATGCACTTGGATTCAGGATTAGGAGGAGGAGGGAAGCTGTACATACAATGGAATGGAATAGAACTGAATGGTAATAGCATTCATTTCAATGGTAATATATTTGGAGATGGGTAGGTGTGAAGATCATCAATTTGGCACTTACTGAGTTTCTCACACCTTTGAGTCATTTAAGAGTCTGGTATAGAAGTCTGGAGCTGAGAAGGGAGATGGACTGAATAAAAACTGTTAAGTGTGTGGGGAGAAATTAAAGTCTGGAGTATACATGAAATAAACTTGAAAGACAGTCTAGGAGCACACAGTCAAGAACTTGAATTAATTTTTGGCTAGGTGGAAGAAGATGAGCTGGATAATGAGTTGCAGATGTCAAGTGTGTTGTGGAATGGATAACCCACTTCATATGGGGTTGAATCCATATAACAAAGGCATAAGTACTTCAAGGAAGGAGTGGTGAATAGTGTATAACACTATTGAGAATCATGTGAAATAAGGTCAGCATATCCACTGGATTTAGTGACATGATGAACATCTGTTACCTTAGAACTATTTTGTTGGAATAGTAGGGCCAGAAGTCAGATTGGAGTGGAATGTGTTAAATGAATCATTGAGTCTAAAATCATTGACTTTGACTTGGGAGGGAATATGAATTGTTGGGGGAAGGGTTGTGGATTTTTATTTGTTTAGGTGAAAGACTTCAGGTGTTTCAAAAACAATGAGAAACGTCCTTTTGAGAGAGAGGTTGATTAGAGAAGAGTTAGCAATAATTAGCTGAAAGGATTAACGATAGCTGGAAGGATTAACAATCATTCAGAAAAGGAAATACATTAAAAGTCTGATTTAGGAAAAAATAATTTTTTCAATCAGGAACTAAACACTAGATACCACTATTTATAGTTATGGGCCCCAGGTGGTCATCGGTATAATTTGAGAGTTTCTGTGAGCTTTCTATTCCCCAAATTTATGTATGCCTCATATTCTACTAATGTTTGAAAAATTGTTGGTAGAAATCTATTTTAAAGCATATACTCCTGGGAAGAGTAATATGTTAAGAAGTTCTCAACTGTGCCAAAATTTAGAATTAAATTTTGTGTAGCTTTGCCATAAAAATGTTCAAGCCCTACCTCAAGAGATTGCATTCCATTGTTTTAAGATGGGTCCTTGGCCTATGCATTCTTTTTTTTTTTTTTTTTTTCAGTGTGATGGTCTTTTTTTTTTTTATTCTTATGTTAATCCCCATACATTACATCATTAGTTTTAGATGAAGTGTTCCATGATTCATTGTTTGTGCATAACACACAGTGCTCCATGAAGAATGTGCCCTCCTTAATACCCACCACCAGGCTAACCCATCCTCCCACCGCCCTCCCCTCTAGAACCCTCAGTTTGTTTTTCAGAGTGCATTGTCTCTCATGGTTTGTCTACCCCTCCGATTTCCCCCGCTTCATTCTTCCCCTCCCACTACCTTCTTCTTCTTCTTTTT
>NC_138375.1:71493766-71514892 GCF_054177405.1 Leptonychotes weddellii | reverse complement strand
ATCCCTCCCACCCCACCCCCCACTCCAGCAACCCTCAGTTTGTTTCCTGCAATTAAGAATTCCTCATATCAGTGAGATCATATGATACATGTCTTTCTCTGTTTGACTTACATGCATTCTTTAAAAGCTCACCTTTTCTTAAAGATGATTCTGTGCTATAGCACTGGAAAACTATGGGCATCATTGTATTAATATTGCATTGACTCAAAACAGTTTAGATAGAGTGTGGAGAGTCCAGGACACTTATTTTTTATAATAGTGGTTATTAATGGGGCAAGGGAAGATTTTGCCCCACAGGTGACATTTGGCAATATCTGAAAACATTTTTGGTTGTCACAATGAATGGCAGGTGCTGCTGACATATAATGGGTAGAGGCCAGGGGTACTGCTAAAGATCCTACAATGCACCAGACAGCCCCAACAACAAAGAGTTATCTGGCTCCAAATGACAATAGTGCCATTGTTAAGAAACTCTGCTATAAAGAACGGCAATCTAAGTAGTTTTTTTAGTGAAATCTTAATGGGTAGAGTTGTGGTTTGGTAAGGGTGCTAATGAAGGAGGATCTACTCTACCCAATAACTTAGCCTAAGCTCAAACTTATTTATAATTAGCAACAAAAGAACCTCAAAACACATTTGCAGAACAAAGAAATATAACTAGCACAATAGACTGATTATGTTATTTTCCTTGTTTAAAATATTTATTTAATTGACAGAGACAGCAAGAGAGGGAACACAAGCAGGGGGAGTGGGAGAGGGAGAAGCAGGCCTCCCTCATAGCAGGGAGCCCGATGCGGGGCTCGATCCCAGGACCCTGGGATCATGACCTGAGCCAAAGGCAGTCACTTAACCAACTGAGCCACCCAGGCGCCCCATTGTCCTTGTTTAAAAGAAAATATAGTGTAACTGAAACTCTTATTGCTGGTGGAAGTGTAAATTGGATTGAAAAATCGATGGCAGTATCTATTATAGCTGAACTTATGCCTACCCTATATCAGCAACTTCTATCTCGATAAATTAATGAAGGTTTCTGCTAAAAGTCTCATATACAAAAGTTCATCGCAGTTTGATTCATTATGGCCTCAAACTGGAATAAAGTGAAATATATCCATATAATGAAATAATACCCATCAATTAAAAAGAATAGATTGCTACACACAATAACATGGATAGATCTCAGAGGTATTGTGTCGAGTGAAATAGACACAGAAGAATTCATATTGTATAATTCCATTTATATAAAATTTAAGAACAAACAAAGCTAATTTGTGATGATAAAAGGATAGTAACCTCTCAGGGCATGGGTATTAGATGGGGCATAAATGATGAAATGATGGAAATGTCCTTCCACATCTTCATCTGGCTGGTTATATGAGCATATACATATGAAAAAGTTTGAACTGAACATTTCAGTTTTGTTGACTTTACTGTGTATATGCTATATCCCATTTCTTAAAAATTAGGGAAAGAAACTGGAAAACCTAATTTTGAACTACTTGAAAACTTGTGTCTCAAGTGCTTGGTTAAATACAGGGTTAGCTGCATAATAGATTCACTTTGTGAACAACTCCAATGCATTGTTTAGTGAAAATAAATTTTGAATTTGGAGTCAGATCTGGTTTTGAACCCTAGTTTCATCCATTATTATGACATTGGTAAAGTCACTTATATTGGTATTTTTTGTGGCTATGGAAGATCTGTGAGTTAAGAGAAATATAGAAAAATCCACTGTTGGGGCACCTGAGTGGCTCAGATGGTTAAGCATCTGCCTTCTGCTCAGGTCTTGATCTCCAGGTCCTGGGATCCAGCCCCACGTTGAGCACTACGTCAGGCTCCTGGCTCAGTGGGAAGTCTGCTTCTCCTGCCTCTCCCCTTTGCTCCTGCTCTCTCTCTCTCTTTCTCTCCCTCCCTCCCTTTCTCTGTATCTTTCTCTCTCTCAGATGAATAAATACAAATCTTAAAAAGAAAAATCCACTGTTTTGTTTTGAGTTTAGCCTTATTTCATGATCACCACCACCACCGAGAAATATTCATAAACATTCAGGAGTGGGCCTCAGCAGCTGTGTATGTATTAGGTAACTTAATGCCTCTGTCTTTAGCTAGGATGAACAACTATACCCTATCTGAACCAATCCAATTATCTTGAGTATTTAAAATTGGGGTTGAGAATGTTTATCAGACAGTTAATCTGTTCTGAGAAAGGAAGTTAGGTCAAGGCTACCTTATTTGGGAGCAGCATGTGGAGAATCTGAGTTGTGTTGCAGAGTAAGAATGATCTCACATTACTGTGTCACTCAGTGGTCTAAGTGTTATAATTTTGTGAGGTTGGTACTATTATCCCCACTTTGCAGGTAAGAAAGCTCAGAAGCTTGACTAAAGTAAATATGTATTGCAGCTAAAATAAAACTCAGGCTATCTGACTCCAGTCTGTGCTTTCATGAAGCAGTGCTGACATATCAGACACAGCTATAAAAGCGCCTTGGTTCCCGACAGGTTTCCATTTCTTGATGTCAGTCTCTTGAGAAGATTGAGTTTGCTTCCTATCTTTGAATTATTTATCATAATTTATCCTTATAATAAAATTTCATGTCTTTGCTTAAGCTAGCTTAAGTGGATTTCTGCCAATTGCAACTGGAAGAGTATTTCTCCAGTTTGACTGTGATTGGGATTGAAAATAACAAACCTCAGAGAAACTGAAGCTGGCTGAATCAAGGTGGAATAGCAGGCAATAAAGACTTTCCTGCCCTAAAATGGGAACTTGTTAGCTTCTGTTATACAATTGTGAACCTTTTACCCAGACTTTCTCCAATAGTATCTTAAAACTCAGAGTATATATTCACTGAGGTGAGGCATTAGAGAATTTTCTAGCTACATATTAAAAAAAAAAAGTCACATGCATTGGTTACTATATTGTAGGGTTTTTTAAAGTATGTTTGAAAAGAGAAGTTCTGAACAAAGTTCCCAGATGAAAGTCAATTGCACCAAATTTGTCCATTTATGCCAAATTTAGCAGATTTGACAATTATTGAAGCCAATTGCCTTTGGTCTGAGAATATATAAACAGATCAAGAAGTTAGTCAAGGGAGGGGCGCCTGGGTGACTCAGTTGGTTAAGCATCCCACTCTTGATTTTGGCTCAGGTCACGATCTCAGGGTTGTATGATCGAGCCCCACTGGGTGTGGAGTCTGCTTAAGATTCTCTCTCTCCCTCTGCTCCTCCCCACCAAAAAAAGAAATTAGTCAAGGGATTTATTGAATTGCAACATATTTTTTTTTGCCACCTTGTTTCTAACACTGAAGTTTTACATTTGCATTCCAGAGTGAAATTTTAGTAATAGCAATAGGACTCTCAAGAAGAAGCAAAATGATATCAAGACATTCCAATTTCTCAGTTCCCTCCAAAACATTTTTCACTGCTCATCCCTTCACAAAAGTGTGATGATCCTTTACATTGTCTATCAATAGCTACTAAGATTGGAATGCACTATGTGTCTGGGAATATTACTAAATGGCAAACTGCAAGCTGCTGTGCACTTTTCCTCTTGTTTGCTTTGAGGCTAAAGCAGAGGACAATGAGGATGGGCAGAGTCCCAGCTGTTGCTAAGAAACAGAAGTTCAGAAGAATTGACAACTTAAGGAGAAACCTGACCCACTACGTTCTTCAGCATTAGCTAAATACAAAACAAATCTCCCTAAAAGAAAATTCGCAGGCTGTCCTCCACAGTAAGGCAGTTGCATGTCATAAACCCCAAAATAGACTCAGACCACAGACTATTTCAACCCCTCAAGCACCTTTCATTCTCCAGTACAAAAGAATCTGCACCAGCCAGAAGTGGGTACCATTGCCCCAAATGAAGAACCTTAGTGTCCTTTGTCAGGAGTGGCCCTGGAAGATTGTAAAAGAGAATCCAAATTGGGTGCAGCCAGATTTCCTAATAACTGACTAGGAAGTGGGTCCATTAGCTCATGCCTTATAAGATTTCAGGGGTCTATTATTTACTATCACACTCCTGCTGGATATAATATATAATTTAGTTAAACTAGTTTAATTTATATTTAGTCCACATATTGCAGAATTAATTCAAGTATTTCTTGGGTGCTTTTTATATGCCTATCCTTGGGGTAGGGGCATGGAAAACATGTTAAGATGGACAAGGGGCTTTCTCACTTGGAGTTGCCATTCTACTTTGGAGGAGGGAAAGAAGAGAGATCATTAAGGAAATAAGGTTGCAAATTGGGATGGGTTTTGTAGGGGAAAGGTGAAGTAATGTCAGAGAAAGTAAAAAGGAGACAAATGGAAAGAGCAATGGAGTGGTCAGAGAAGACTTCTTCAAGCTGTAACTGGTAGAATGAGGTTGTGCCTATTGTAGGAAGAACCATGGGAAGAGCAGGAAGGAGAATAAGTGCAAAGACCCTAAGATAAGAAGGGGTTTGTTATATGTGAAGAACCAAAGGAGGCAAGTATAGCTGAAGCATAGTGTATGAAAAGTTAAGTTGATATTGGATATCAAAAAAACATTCAGGGAACCTCCTTTGAACCAGAGCCTTGTGGTCTATGAAAAGCACTGGGGTTTAATTCCAAACACAAGAAGATGCTATTGAAAGGCTTTACCCCAAAGAATAGCATAATCTGATTTACTTTCTAAAAGATTGTTGTAGCTGCTATGTAGAAAATGGATAATAGTAGGAAAAGTGAAAGCGGCTCTCTCTAGCTCTCCACGTAAAAAGCTATTCTAATATATAATAGCTGTTAGGATTAGAGGAGTAGCTTTGAAATGTAGAGAAGATGGAATTTAGATTAATTTGGGATGTAAGAGTGACGACAATTGAGTTGCAGTCATCATTTGCTATACATTAGTATCTAAATATATCAATAAATAGCAAACAAGTATATTGTTTGGAAATGTGGAGATAAATATCAAAGAGCTAGAAAAGTTGAAGGTATTTGAGAGTGGAGAGGGCTGGGAGAGGGAAATATTTTTTTTTCCATAAACATTCTATATAATTTTTAAATAAAAATTGGTGTGTGTGTGTGTGTGTGTGTGTGTATAAAACCTTTGCTGTCAGGACGCCTGGGTGCCTCAGTGGGTTAAGCTTCTGCCTTCAGCCCAGGTCATGATCCCAGGGTCCAGGGTTCGAGTCCCGCATCAGGCTCCTTGCTCAGCAGGGAGCCAGCTTCTCCCTTTGCCTGTCGTTCCCATGCTTGTGCGTGCGCTCTCTCTCTCTGACACATAAATAAATAAAATGTTAAAAAAAACAAACAAACCTTTGCTGTGAAAAGGTTAGAGAGGTGTGTGGTAATAGATGGAATAAGTCAATGAAGTGTTTCTTTTTAGTTGAAAATACTGAAGTCTGTTGGTAGACTGGCATGAAAAATAAGCAGAGAATGAAAATTTGATGATGTGTAGTAGACAAATGTAATAACTGAAGAAGCAAAACTGAGAAGAAGAGAAAATATAGGTGTCAAGAGTTAAAATTGCCCCTGATAGGGAAAATAATACTATTTCAATTTTAACAGAAAAGAAGGCTGAGAAGACAAGTACAGATGCGGAGAGGTTTGGATATCTATTGGAATGAAAATGAAGTAAATCTTCTCTGATGATTTCTGTATTCACAATGAATTACATAGGGAGTAGGATCATCAGCTGAAAATGAGGAGAATGAAGGAGTCTGAGGTAACAGGAAAAAAAAATATGACATTTCTACCTCAGAGAATGTAAAGATGAACTTCCTAGGGAAGCATAGAAGGATAGCCAGGTTGGCTTAGGTGTTCGTTTGTGGTCTGTGGTCATGAATTTAAAGAGAAATGAGTCAGCTAATTGTATTATTTCTTTATTAAGTTGCTTGGGTCTCTGCACAAAGGAACAAATACTTGAATTCAAGCAGGTTTGAGATTTTGTGAAATGAGTTCAACAGAGGGAGATGGGAGCCAAGGCACTTGATTGTACTTCAGAAGGAATGATTATATGATGAAACATGAATTCCAAGCTGGGTAAATGTGGGAGTGAATACAGATAATTAAAAAGTAGTGGGAGGGGAGGGGAGTATCAATGAACTGGAGGTCTGTAAGAAGCTAAAGACTTACTGCCAAGCTAAAGTGAGCTGGACAGATAGGAGGTGGTGGGTGGACCAAATAGGATCTTCAAAATTGATATTTCACAGGTAGTACAGTTATCAGTGCTTACATGGTCCAGGGTTAGTCCAGGATATGAGTTGAGGTTGGTGATGGTCTGTGGAGATGATGAAGGTTAAAGAAGTCAGTCTTTTCCAGTTCCATGGTAAGGAGTTTGGAAGTCTCCCCTCTATGCTAGCAGACTGTAAAATCAGAAACTCTTCTTGGATCAGTAAGAGAAGGGAGACAACACAGGACAGACCTCTGCTCCCAAGATTGGCAAGACAAGCGAATACACAGAGTCATGGTTTACCTGAGCAGAGACGAGCAGAAAACACTGTGGGAACAAGACCAGATTAGGAAAATCTGAACTGTAATTGATGAATTTCTGGAGGATTTGTGTAAACAACTCTGAGTTAAAAACTTCAGGGGACCCAGTCATAGAAGGGTGAGATTCACAAATATTGTGAGATTTACCTCCAAGAGCTTGACTAGGTTCCCACAATAAATATCTGACACAAATCCCCTTGTGCTTTCTGCAGGAAGAGGGGAAAAGAACCAGTCAGAAATATTCCAGACCATTCTGTTCTTCCTGCTGGGCTATTTTCAAAGCCTAATTGACCTAGGGGAAGGGAAATATCCAACTCCTATCCACTCTAGTTATGCTGTCCCACCACAGGGGGACAGAAAAAAATCTGAGAAACACTTGTGAGGTTCACAGTCTAGAGACATGGGCTCACTAAATGACGGAAATTTAATCACAGGACTAAAGGATGCTTCTCTTCCACCACCTCAACACCACATCACTAAAGGCCAATTTACAGCAATTCCTTTTATCCAGTACATTATGTCCAACTATCAAGAAAAAAATGTCCAGGTATATCAAGAAGCAAAAAAAACCCTACAATTTGAAGAGACAGTAAGCATCAGAACCAGACATGACAGAGTTGTTGGGAATTATCAGTCAAGGAGTTTAAAACAACAATGACTAATATACTCTGAACAATAATGGATAAAGTAGGCAGCATGCAAGAACAGATGGGCAATGTGAGCTGAGAGATGGAAATCCTAAGAAAGAAATGCTACAGATTTAAAAACAAATAAAAACAAAAACACTGTAACAGAAAAGAACTGGAAGACTATGCTATTGGATGGGTCATCTACATATATTTTGAAAGTCACTGAGAATGACCACATATAGTGTTGGAAAGGGGAAATATGATAGTAAACCAGAAAATAAGGTTGTCAATAAATAAAAGAATGACTGGAAGTGAACAGCTGTACAGGACTTGACCAGCTTGATCGAGCTGATCATACCAGCTTCAAAGGAGTTTATATTCCTGGAGACAAGAAGGACATGCCCCTAATCCTGACCCTGAGATTCACTATACAGGGGCAAAGAAAGTCTTCAGCTGAAAAGAATATAGTTGAGTCATTATTAATTTAAGACAGCCTAGACTCATTTAATGCTAAGAATGTAGTTCCTAATTTGATAAGGACACATTCTATTCAACAACTGTATGTGAAACATCTATGTATTGTGCTATTTGTTTTAGATGTTTGAGATACAACAATTGACAAGAAAGCCAAGTCTCTGCATTTTTTTTTTTTGAATTTATATTCCTGTATGGGGGGCCAGAAAGTAAATGTATGTTATATCTGGTAGTGGTAAGCGCTATGAAGAAAAAATATGTATTTTACATATTTACATATTTACATAGAGGGTGATGGGGATGGTATTTTAAACAAGGTCACAGAGAGCTTTTCTGATAAGGTCATAGACATGTGAGCCAAAAACTGAATAAAGTGAAGAGACACTTGCAGATATTTGGCAGGGACAGGGGCATTCTATGTAGAAGGAAGAGCGAGGACAAAAGCCCTAAGGCTAGAGGGTACTTATTATGTTTATGACACAGCAAGGAATCTAATTTGAGTTCAGTGGAGTGAGCACTCACATACTAGTTATTTGTTTGTTTATACTAATTTTTGTATTAACACTGAGGAAGTAAAAGTGCTCATTTAGCTAGAAGCTTCTCTATTTTCATATTTTAAATTCTCCATAGATCTTAATTTTTCAACCTGAAATGTGAAGTATTTAGGGATTTGGCATCACATAATAAGGCATAAATGCTTTATTTTAAAAAAAAATTAAAAATCAATTTGATTTTGTGGTTTCTTAATATTAGTTATTATTGTGGATCACCTATTTTTCTCCTTGATGAATTAAGATCACTTTAATTAGAGGAATATAAGTAAAAGTTACATGAAATTATCATTTTATATATGTCACTAACAAAACTTCCAGAGGAGATGGTAGGTGAGCCTACATGATTCATCTGCAATAAGTGAATAAGAGAAATAAGTACAAGTACTTTGTCGAAGTTTGTTGTTCTCCGGGTCTTAGTAGTTAAATGAACATCTAGTCATTAATAAATAAAGCTGATTGAACATTTTCAAAACAATTCAAGCTTCTTTTTAAAAAAAACATAGGCTGAAGAGTGCAGTCTAGTAGAACTGCTATGAGGAAGAGTGTGGCAGCCAGTATCCTGCTGATTCTCATACTTCCATTTTGGCTCCATCCCCCACCCTCCTCTTAAATCAACTCTTAACAAAGGATCCAGGGGGTGTCTTTAAAAACATAAAGCAAATCCTATTGCTCCGCTGTTTCACACCCTTTCAGAGAAATCCAGCCTTCTTTCTATGGTCTTCCAAGAGCCTGTATGACCTGACTTCAGTCTAACTCTGCAGTGTTACCCCATCATTCTCCCCCCTACTCATTCTGTCCCAGTCACTTGGCCTCCTTTCTGTCCACAAGCCTGACAAATTCTTTTCCACTCACAGGCTTTTGCTCTGGTTGTTTCTAGGCCTGGAATGCTTCTCTCAGCTCTTCTCATGCAGGCTATTCGTCATCCTTTAGGTCTCAGGTCAGATGTCACTTCCTCAGAGAGGCCCTCGAAATAGCATTCTCTAATGAGGCTTTCCTCAGTTACTTTTTCTAGTTCCCTTGTTTATTTTCTTCATAAATATAGTGATTAGGATTTACGTTTACCGCATTTTACTTGTCTTACTTGCCTCTTGTTTTCCCCCCTACTAAAAGGTAAGCTCCCTGGTAAATTGATCGGATGAAACATTTGGAAAAGTTAGGGATATGTTAAAAGTAGATTTTGTAGAATTTTTAAAAGCAATCAAAAATTACAGGTAAAACAAATGTTCTACAGAAAGGAAATAAAATTATAGTACCCTATTGCCAGCTTTTTTAATGGTTATCATGAAGTTAAGTGTGATTTACCTAAATATGGTGATGTGATTCTCTTGGAGTGGTATGGGTGGATGTGGTATGTGAGTGCTAAATGCCTACAGGAGAAGTTGGCATTGTTTGTCCAACATCCATTCCACCTTTTCCCCATTGCATAGTGGCCATGTAGACCACTCTAGAGGTCAGCCTGATTAAACTGATTAGTGCAATCCGATTGCCCTTGCCAATCTAATAAATCTGTGGATGGGCAGTTCTGAGCCAATAAATCCATGGCATTCCCTAGGTTATAGGGAATGGCTCAGGAATGAACATATGACCCAATTTGTAGTAAAGATCTGTAAGGAGGGGATGCCTGGGTGGCTCAGTCCATTAGGCGTCTGCCTTCGGCTCAGGTCATGATCCCAGGGTCCTGGGATCGAGTCCCGTGTCGGGCTCCCTGCTTGGTGGGGAGTCTGCTTCTCCCTCTGCCTGCTTCTCCCCCTGCTTGTGCTCTCTCTCTCTCTCTAATAAATAAATAAAATCTTTAAAAAAAAAGGATCTATAAGGGATTTGTCTAGATATTCAGAAAAAGAGATTTTCTTTATTCTAATGTGAAAAATCAAAGAATGAACCTCTCTCTTCCTTTGGATGTCAGCTGTGTTAGCGTGAGACCAGGAAATGCTACATTTCATTTGCCCATACAGGAGAGGCAGTCTAAGGATGGGGACATCATTCCAGGGATAACAGACCTGAGGGAACCACAGAGAAATGGAGCTAGTGCCACTGAATGAAGTTGATGCAGGTTCACAATAAACTCTGGGCTTCCAGTTGTGGAAATCAGCACAGTTCTTATTTCTTAAATGAGGTGGGATTGGCATTCCTAGAAGTTGAGGCATCCTATCTGACAAAATCCTACTTTCTCTTAACAACAAGTGAAGAGACATTATCTAAAATATATAAATGAAGAAATAGCTTTCAGTATATATATATATATATTTTTTAAATATTTTATTTATTTATCTGACAGAGAGAGAGAGGGCACAAGCAGGGGGAAAGGGAGAAGCAGGCTCTCCGTGGAGCAGGGAGCCCGATGCAGGGCTAGATCCCAGGACCCTGGATCATGACCTGAGCCAAAGGCAGACGCTTAACCAAATGAGCCACCCAGCACCCCCAAGTTTAGAATTTTAAATTGAGTCCATTTTAAAAAATGATTTCTTTAATTACTATTTAATATGGGCAGTTTAAAAATCAAAGTATTTGTTGTTCTAGATGTAGAGAATGGTAATAGAGGAGTGGGGTACATAGAATGGACATAGGAAGTCAGGGTCTTAAGGATAAGAAGTTTGAAGTTTCATCTTTTTTTAATTTATTTGAGAGAGAGAGAGAATGAGTGGGGGGAGGGGCAGAGGGAGAGGGAGAAGCAGACTCCCTGCTGAGCAGGGAGCAGGACTCAAGGCTTGATCCCAGGACCGCTGAGATCACAACAGGAGCAGACGCTTAACCAACTGAGCCACCCAGGGCCCCTCGTCTTTTTTTTTTTTTTTAATCCCCCAGTGGGTAATATCTAAAATATATGTACTATATTAGGGAGGTATTGAATAACCAAAAAAAAAAAAATACTGAATGTTTGTTTGTTAAGATAGATTTCTTAAAACAAAATGGACATTTTATACATATGGCCCATTTCTGAGCAGTAAGAATATCGGCTTTTCTTTTTCTTAGATTGATATTGATAGTATGTTTTCTCTAAATAATATTATGGCCCCATGTTCCACTTGTAAAATCTTTTCCTGTTTCAATGTGAAGCAAATTTATTGCCCCCCAATAGATTTTCACAGTGCTCCCATGTTCACTCTGCATAAAATTCTAGATAAACATTTGATACTTTTCTCCCCTTACTACAAATTCACTTTGCATCTTTTCTCATCCAGATTTCAAATGTCATCTGACATATATTTCAGTGGAGTATTTCAGGATCTTCCACAACCACTTAATTTTTATACGGGATAAATAGTTGGAGACACATCGAGTAATTTTTTTACTACAGAAAAGTGCCCATGTGAGGGGAAAGTAGTGGCTGAAATCCATCCTGTGTCCACTTGCTATGTACTCTGGAATTTGCTACCAGCAAGAAAGGGCACATTTTATAATTCACACAAAGTTTCTATAGGTATTATTGGTGACCAAGGTTGGAAAGGGAAATAAAAACAGCAATAGAGGGTTATAGAATATATAATCAATTTCAACCAAGATTTTTGGAGCATTCTCTGAGTGTTAGGCCCTGAGATCACAGAAATGAGGAAATCATTGGACCCATAATGAATAGGGGGATCACAAGTCTGTTGAGTACCCCAGTTTGTATATTTTTTCTCATTGTCTCATTTGGTTAGTGTCCCCTTTTGCTCTTAAATATGTACCAGTATGGTTAGTAAATTATGTATCACCTTAAAAAAAGAAGGAAAAATTAATTCTAGACTGAGTGGCATGACAGGAGGATTGGTGGGGGAAGGGGCACAAGGTAGAAATATGACTGAAAACATAGGGACTCTGAGCTGGTGAAGGGACACACCACTTTTAAGGAGTTTTGAGTTTTTATTTTTCTTATTTTTTTTAAGGTTTTATTTATTTATTTATTTATTTATTTATTTATTTATTTATTTATTTGTCAGAGAGAGAGAGCAAAAGCAGGGGGAGTGGCAGAAGCAGACTTCCTGCTGAGCAAGGAGCCCGATGCAGGGCTTGATCCCAGGACTCTGGGATCATGACCTGAGCTGAAGGCAGACGCTCAGCCGACTGAGCCACCCAGGTGCCCTTAAGGAGTTTATATTTATCTTGAGAACAGTGAGAACTAATGATGGTTTAGGAGCAGGGAAGTGATAAGATCAGATCTGTTTAGTGTTGGAAAGTTCTAAAGTACATTTCCCTACCACTGCCTTTCCTCCCTGCCACCTCCCACCATATACACATACATGGGACTAGGAAGAAGGAGAGGAGAATCATGTCCTTTCTGAGTATAAACACAGTCATAACTGAGCTCCACTTAATCTTCAATCCACTGTAACTCCTTGGAATGAATAACCCACCCTCTCCATCCCCTCTGTAAAACATACTGTCTGCTGTCATCGACATGCTGACCTTTTAAATGCTTATATGTGGTAAGCTACTCTAGTGCAACATACATTTCTGCTTCTGTAAGTTGAATTGCATATTTTAAATTATGTATTTATTCTTTTAAGCCTGTTAATGCTAGTTGTACTCATTGCTGCAGTTACGTAATTGAAAAAAATTACATAAACTGATGAACTAAGAAGGCAATAGTTTCTATGAAAATTCTATGGAATGATTTTGAAAAACTGAAAGTCAACTGGCTAAGAATATTCAGATAAGGGTATATATGAAACAGCTGTAAAAAAAAAAGTAAAATAGCATAAACATCCAGAAGATTCTGTGCTCAGTTTGCTTTATCATATACTGGGTCACTGAAGCCATATTAATATGCTCTAGTAAACAGACAGGCCAAATCTGGCCTGCAGTCAAAGCTACTAACTACTTGGTTGGGCTTACAGTAGTATATGATAATTCTCCAGAATTCATCCAGTTTTTGCAGGGGGCAGACAAATGATAGGGACCTAGGATAGGGACCATGTATTAGGGTTCTCAAGAGAAACAGACTAATAGGATACACATAAAAAGAGATTTATTTTAAGGAATTGGCTCATGCTTTAGACACTACTAAGAAGTCCCAAGATCTACACCTAACAAGCTGGAGACCCAGGAGAGCTAATGATACAGTTCCAGTCCAAAGCCCTGAGAACTAGAAGAGCTGATGATGTAAGTTCCAGTCTGAGTCTGAATCCAAAGGCAAGAGAAGACTGATGTCGTAACTCTAAAACAGTCAGGCAGAGAGAAAATTATCCCTTACTTAGCCTTATTTGTTCTATTCAGGCTTTCAGTAGATTGGAGTGGCACTCATCTCCACCATCCATACCCAAAATATGATATACTGTTTTGTTGTTGTTGCTGTTTGGTCAGAAGTACACTGGGTATTAGTGTCCAAGACTTCTATTTAGTCTTCCCCACTGTAACAGCTTTTACTTAAGAGCTAAAACCCAATATGGGGATTACTCCAACTGCCAAGCATGTCAGTTGCAATTATAACCTTTAGGGATTGAAGAAATGAGCACTAGTTGTTTCCATGGACCCAGTGTACTCACTGTGAGTCCAGATTTGTCCAGGATTACATTTATTACCTGGCCTTTATGTATTCCAACTCTTAATGGGGAGGTCAAGATAATACTCTTGGTTTCTAAGTATCAATGTCAACTCACTCCCCATGTCTAATTTTCCCTGAAATGTCTGGATATTTCCTTTTCCTCAGTGTTCAGTCACCTGAGAAAATGGCCTAGGTCCCTTTGCAGGAGGGACTAGAAGAATCATTACAATATATATTTGCCATAGTGTGGAGTCCTTTCCTCTAGGACCTGATTACAGCTTCTGGGTCTAAAAATTAGCTCCAATCTGGGAACTGGGCAAGGGATCCTGACACTTCTTACTGTAGTGACCATGCTCTGTCTCCTCATTCATTCTTCCTTTCCTTGATTACATATGTTAGGCAGGATCCTTGTTGCCTGCCATCATTTTTTTTTTCTCCTAGGGACACTTAGTTCTAGAAAACATCTCCACAACTCTTTGCGGGTTGAACTCCCTTGGCCATCATGCTGATTTTGTCAGTCATTAGGATAACTGTGATTATGCTGACCTCTGGTATTAAGTTCTGTCTTCTGGATCTACTATGCCTCTGGGCCCCATCATTCCCACTGCAGTTAATAAGCCAAGTTCTATGGTAGTATCACCTACAGTAAGCTCTGGCCTTTACAAGTGAGCTGTCACTGAACTTCTTCATGAGGGTGGTGCCTCTCTTACCATGGCATGCCCATTGGTTTTGGTGAATAGTGTATCCTCTGATCCCTCTCATGCAACATAATCTTCCATATGGGCTTCTGGCCTCACATAATATATCTACTTCTCTGATCTTTTAAATCTTTCCCTCCACTGTCTGCCAGGCAATTCAGGCATTTCTACATCTCTCAGCATAGGCCATTACTTTCTCTAGACTTCTAGGAACCATGCTAACAGGAGATTTGCACCATCCCCTGGGACCCTGCCAGGGTGTGAAATTCCATATCCCAAGAATGCCACCAAGTCAATAAGCTTGCCCTTATCTACTCTCATGTTCTAGCTGTCTTGATCAAGCACTCTGAAAATCTGCCCACGTATTCCCCTGTTTCCTGTCAGTATATGCTGACTAGTTCTTGCTGCTTCTTTGGAGTATAGAGCAGGCCTAGCATATTCAGATTATGCTGTGTCTTAACCCTAGTTATTGGTGTGGCAGCCATGAGAGAAGGTGGGCTAAGTTTCCTAGAGAGCCCTCTTTTGTTCAGAAGCATTCACTGTAGTGACTCTCTGCCTGAGAGGAGTGCTAGCTTTTTTTTTTTAATTTTTTAAAAAAGATTTTATTTATTTATTTGACAGAGAGAGAGGGAGAGAGAGAGAGAGCGAGCCCAGGGAGGGGAAGCGGCAGGCTCCTTGCTGAGCAAGGAGCCCAAGGACCCTGAGAAGGCAGATGCTTAACCACTTAACTGCTTAATCAACTGAGCTGCCCAGGAGTCCCAGGAGTGCTAGCTTTTAATCAGAAATTGAGCAACTTCTGTAGGCTCTGAGTGTTCACGGGAGTCTCTCAGGACCAGAATCTTTGGGGGCATCCATGCAGTTGTCCATATTCCCTGGTGTTCAAGCTTTTTCTGTTTTCTCAGGGCAGGAGGTAAGGGTGTCTTTAGAAGCCACTAGGAAAGTAGTGAGTTTTCACTTGGTTAACTGCTCTCTGGTTTTCATTAACCTTCTGTAGGCCTCAGTGCGACTAAATAATAGCCAGCAAATAATAGCTTGTATCTATTGTTCATACACGTACACACACTTTTGAATTGCCCCTGCCATGGCATTCCTCTGCTTCAGAATAGTCTCCCTAGTGACACCTGGTGAATGTTTTCATAACTGGGCCCCCACATTGTACCAAAGACGATCCATGCCCCAGATACCACATGTAGTGAGGTTCACTGACAGTGGGATGGTCCTGATCCAGTTTCCCAAAGCCCATCTTACTGATTTCTCAGACTACTCCTTTGATCAAGTGTCTCATTTGGGGTGTTCCAAGAAGAAGAAGATGACATAAAGTTAGTTGTACAGGAAGTCTATTGGAAAAAAGATAAAGGGAGAGAAAGCAGGATTGGGAAAGAAAGGTTTCAAATCTGACAGAAGCTCAGCCAACACAGTGTGGAGCTCTGGAGCAAATATTGCCTGTTGGGGAAATCCTACACTGGGTAAAGATGGCGGGGCTCTAGTACCATCACCATGCTCAGTCACTGGCTGAGCAGGAGAGGTGGCCTCAGTTGGAATGCTGTATCAAAACTTGAAAATGCTGCAGGTAGAGGCAGTTCCCTTAATGGTGTTAATTGCAGCTGAACTGCAAGTTCTATCTTGACGGGAGATAGAAGCAGTACACTTCCATGGCTGTCCTGCTGATCTAGCCTGGAAAGGCGTAGGTGTGCCAGCAACTAGTAGCCGAAGAACTTGATCAAGGGGATGGGAAGGAAGGCTGAAACATGGAGGGCTGATTGAAAGCTGCTGAAGAAGCAATTACAACACTACGTCTCCCCAAGTCTGTATCATTAGGCAAAGTCCAACTGCAAAATGGAGTTTTACTGGAACCCAGTTATGCCCATCTGTTTACATGCTGCCCATGGCTGCTTTCTTGCTACAATGCAAGAGTTGAGCAAATCAAAATATTACCTGGCACTATATGGAAAAGTCTGCTGACTTCTGATCTCTTAAGGTTATTTACATCTATATATTGCTACAGTAGAAATAATAAAAAATGGTGTGCCGTGGCATATCTCTCCCCAAATCTGCATTCGGAGATATCACACTGATAGCTTGAAATTGGCTATGGTGGGAGAATTTTTATCATAGAAATAAGCAAATGCTGCAATTCAGAGCTTTTCCTTTTTGAAGAGCTGCTTGCTAAACATTGACCAGCAGTATTTCCTGCTTCATGGTAAGTGCTGTGGACTGAATTGTGTCTTCCCAAAATACATATATTGATCCTAACTCCCCATCCCTCAGAATGTGACTGCATTTGGAGACAAGGTTTTAAAAGAGGTAATGAAGCTAATCCAATGTGACTGGTGTTCATTAAAAAAGAAATTTGGAAACAGGTACAAAAGGAAGACCATGTGAGGACTCAGGGAAAAAACAGCCACGAACAAACCAAGGATTGAGGCTCCAGAAGAAATCAACCCTGCTGACACCTTGATCTTGAACTATTTTCTAAGCCACACAATCTGTGATACTTCATTTCGGAAAACTAATATAGTAAGTGACTCAAGAAAGTGTCAAAGTTTACAGAAGAACACTTATTGAAATGATTTTCAAAGAGCATTGATCTCTTGAGTGGCTGCACCCCACTCTTTTTACCACCAAATTCAGTTGGGCACTCCAGGTGCCAGATCAGCCTTTGTACTCCTGGAAGACCGTTCCCTTAGGAAATAAATACTATATTACTGGCAGTACTATTCTAGTACTAGAGTATGTATTTGAGTAGGCTATTAGGCAAAACATTTTTATGACTCCTTTAGGCATAATTAGACTTTAAAACCTTCAAAAGTACTTTTAAAAATCGAGTGTTCTTGGGAAGATGCTAATCTATTTTCAATTCAGATTAATACTACAGAAACTATAGTCAGAAATCTGTTTTTTGATGTAGATTTGCATTCAGTTAATAAATACAATCATCTACCCACGTGTATTTCTTTTCTATAGTTTCAGTACCTAAATATGAGGTCAGTAAATGAAAAATGTTTTCCTTTCTAGACTTTCAAATATGTACAATATATTTTTAAATTCTGCTAGCATGAAAAAGGAGAAATTCCTAAAACACACCATTTACTAAGAAACCTCTTAAGTGTTTAGGTGGTGTTGAGCAGTTTTCTACACAGAATATTCACACTGTGTGCAGTAATAGGTGCATACCTCCTCTGGACAATATGGAGTACTTCAGCCATTTCCAGAATTTTTTTTTTAAGTTTTTATTTTAATTCCAGTTAACATACAGTGTTTCAGATGTATGACATAGTAATTTAATACTTCCATTCATCATCCTGAGCTCATCACAACAGTGCATTCCTAATCCCTATTATATTTAACCCATCTCCCCACCCATCTCCCTTCTGATAACCATCAATTTGTTCTCTATAATTGAGGATCTGTTTCTTGGTTTACCTCTCTGTCTCTCTTTTTTTCCCCCTTCACTAATTTGTTTGTTTCTTAAATTCCTTAAATCATATAGTATTTGTCTTTCCCTGACTGACTTATTTCACTTAGCATAATACCCCCTAGCTCCATTGACGTTGTTGCAAATGGTGAGATTTCTTTTTTATGGCTGAATGATATTCCATATTATATATACAGATAATATTCCATATTATACACACACACACACACACCATATCTTCTTTATCCATTCATCAGTTGATGGGCTGTTGGGCTGTTTCCATAGTTTGCCTATTGTAGATAGTGCTGCTATAAATACTGGGGTGCATGTATCCCTTTGAATTAGTATTTTTATATTCTTTGGGTAAATATCTAGTAATGCAATTGTTAGATTTTGGGATGGTTCCATTTTTAAATTTTTGAGGAGTCTTGATACTGTTTTCCACAGTGGCTGCACCAGTTTGCATTCCTACAGTGCAAGAGGGTTCCCCTTTTTCCATATTCCCTCCAACACCTGTTGTTTCTTCTGTTGTTGTTTTTAATGATTCTGACAGGTGTGAGGTGATATTTCATTGTGGTTTTATTTGCATTTCCTTGATGATGAGTGATGTTGAACATCTTTTCATGCGTCTGTTAGCCATCTGTATGTCTTCTTTGGAAAAATGTCTATTCACGTCTTCCACCCATTTTTAAATTTGATTATTTGTTTTCTTGGGTGTTGAGCATTTCCAAAATTTTAAATGTATTTATTTCTTAGCAGTGAAGCTATCTTTAAAGATTTTATTTATTTATTTGAGAGAGAATGAGATAGAGAGAGAGCATGAAAGGGGGGAGGATCAGAGGGAGAAGCAGACTCCCTGCTGAGCAGGGAGCCCGATGCGGGACTTGATGCTGGGACTCCAGGATCATGACCTGAGCTGAAAGCAGTCGCTTAACCAACTGAGCCACCCAGGTGCCCTGTGAAGCTATCTTTAAACAAAAGCTTGTTTAGAAATGTATGCAAAGAAGTAAAAGTAGAGATGCTAGAATTGAAGTTAGGGAGGGCTGCAGAGACTCTTAGACTCAGACACTCCTCTTTCATCTCCGAAATCCCATAGGCTCCTCCCAAGAATCCTGGGCCCCTGAGAAGTACAGTTTGGAAAGTGTTATAGAGAAACAAGCACTAGGAAAGAATTTGAAAGTTTGGCTCTGAGTTTGTGACTTTGAACTGGTCATTAACCTTCTCTGGTCTTTGGTTTCCTGATTTGCACAGTGAAGATAAAAGATGTAGATGATCTCTAAGGCACCTTTCAGCTCTAAAATTCTATGATCTCCAGTTCTACATGGTTATAAACCATTTCACATCTATCCAGGTGATACCAGGGATTTAATCTAAGTTCATGAGCAAGCCAGACTATGCCAAAGGGGAAACAATTCTTAACTGCAACTCTGCATTATCTTTAACTCTGGAAGCATATTTCATTTTTTTGCATTGGCTAAATTCATCTCTGGTCAGGAACTAAAAATTATTCCAAACTTGCCTGATTTATCTGGCATAGATAAGGAATGTTCATGTTGTAATTTGAAAACTCTGTTAGTTCATGAATATCAAATTGACCAGAAACCTGGCACATAGTAGGCATTCAATAAATAGTTGTTGTCCCTTGTGACTTAGCTAAAAACCACTGAATTGTATACTTTAAAGGAGTGAATTTTATGGGATGTGAGTTACATGCCAATTTAAAAAATTGTTGAGTGAATGAAATGTTGCATTTTGAACGTAGAAGAAACGGAATTCATGTTGCAATTTTAAAATGTTGATTTCTGATGTTCAGAATAAAACAACAAGAACCAAAAAAATAAAACAATACAAAATAAAAACAGGAAATTTAAATAAAATACCTAATAGCAACATTAGTTGTCAGGAGACATTAAAGATATTTGGGATATACCCTTAAACTTTGAGATTTTGGCAAGCATGTTTTTAATAGAAATTTCCTTGCTGCTTTTTCAGAGGCAAAATAATGACCAGATCAGCTGTGTTCCTTTATGACATTTAAAAATGTTCCTATGCTTTGTAAGTATTACAGTGACATTTAATGACATGAATTCATGATGCTTCATATGTTGTATATTATTTCCTTGGATCAATTAATGCAATGATAGTCATGGGCTTTTTTATTAACTATAAAAATTTATAATGTTTGATTAACTCAACATGAATGCAGTATTTTTTTGAGGATTTTTAAAAATTTATTTATTTTTTTAATTCCAGTATAATTAATATACAGTATTATATTAGTTTCAAGTGTACTATATAGTGATTCTAACAATTCTATACATTGCTCTGTGTTCATTGTGATAAGTATACTTTTTTTAAATTTTATTTTGTTATGTTAGTCACCATACAATACATCATTAGTTTTGATGTAGTGTTCCATGATTCATTGTTTGCGTATAACACCCAGTGCTCCATTCAATACCTGCCCTCCTTAATACCCATCACTGAGCTAACACATCCCCCCATCCCCCTCCCCTCTAAAACCCTCAGTTTGTTTCTCAGAGTCCAGAGTCTCTCATGGTTCATCTCCCCCTCCAATTTCCATCCTTCATTTTTCCCTTCCTACTATGTTCTTTTTTTTTTTTTTAAACATATAATGTTTGTTTCGGAGGTACAGGTCTGTGATTCATCAGTCTTATACAATTCACAGCACTCACCATAGCACATACCCTCCCCAGTGTCTATCACTCAGCCACCCCATTCCTCCCACCCCCACCACTCTAGGAACTCTCAGTTTGTTTCCTGAGATTAAGAATTCCTCACATCAGTGAGATCATATGATACTTGTCTTTTTCTGATTGACTTATTTCACTTAGGATAATACCCTCTAGTTCTGTCATTGTTGCAAATAGCAAAATTTCATGTTTTTTTGATGGCTGCGTAATATTCCATTATATATATATAAATATATATATGTACCACATCTTCTTTATCCATTCATCTGTTGATAGACATCTTGGCTCTTTCCATAGTTTGGCTATTGTGGACATTGCTGCTATAAACATCGGGGTGCACGTACCCCTTCGGATCACTACATTTGTATCTTTAGGGTAAATACCCAGTAGTGCAGTTGCTGGGTCGTAGGGTAGCTCTGTTTTCAACTTTTTGAGGAACCTCCATACTGTTTTCCAGAGTGCCTGCACCAGCTTGAATTCCCACCAACAGTGTAGGAGGGTTCCCCTTTCTCTGCATCCTCGCCAACATCTGTCGTTTCCTGACTTGTTAATTTTAGCCATTCTGGCTGGTGTGAGGTGGTATTTCACTGAGGTTTTGATTTGGATTTCCCTGATGCCGAGCGATGTTGAGCACTTTTTCATGTGTCTGTTGGCCATTTGGATGTCTTCTTTGCAGAAATGTCTGTTCATGTCTTCTGCCCACTTCTTGATTGGATTATTTGTTCTTTGGGTGTTGAGTT
>NC_138375.1:71439227-71493266 GCF_054177405.1 Leptonychotes weddellii | reverse complement strand
AAAAAAAAAAAGAAAAATTAAAAAAAAAAATTTAATATCCAAACATTGGAAGAACAGAGTTCATGAATATTTATGCCTAAGCATGGATTCTGCTGAGAGCTATGGCTTGTGTGTGTGGGCATGTCTTTGGTTGGTACCATAATCCCATCTCTGGGGTGTGCTATGACCCACAAATTAAGGTAGAAACTGGTAGACATAACTCCTATTCTGTTATTGCATGTGCATATCTGGGAATAGTTGAATTTTCCCAGAGCATTTGTAAATCCAGGTCATGGTAGATTCCCAAGCATTAGAAATCACATCTGTTGTGGTCTAGGACAACGAGCCCAGACTGAACATGCTGAAGTGCTGCTCTACTCAAGGTAGAAACCACTGAGAACATATCACGGGAATTTTTTATTTGTGGGTCATAGCACACATAGCCTGTCGCATAGAAAATGCTATATAATGTTCGCTAATGTAGTAGGCAAAGCTAGTTTTAGTAATATACATTCTATTCCCCTTCCTGACACATGAAAGAGTACTCCTCAGGTCCTTCACTGTTTAATAGAGCTGTGCGACTATAGATTTGATGCAGGAAGTGTGAGCAGAAGTGATGCATATCACTTTCAGGCAGAGTTAGTGAAAAGGCCATTCACAATTCTCCATCTTTCTTTCCCTCCTGGTCATGAAGAAGGCCTTAGGTTGAGATGAAAGAGGCAACACATCAAAGCAACATGGATCACTGGAAAGTCTGTGTAACATAGCTGCCCCAGAACAACTCCTGAATGTGCAGTGAACTTTGTATAAAAGGAGAAATTAACTTTTATTTGAGACTTAACTTTTTTTCCTTTCTTTTCTTTTCTTTTCTTTCCTTATAGCTGTATAACTTAGACTTTCCTGACCAATACAGCTATTATTGTTGTTATTATTTCTAAAGATGCTCTTATTTAACCAGTCCTTAATTTAATTTTTTTGGAATGTTGTTTTACAATAAGGAATTTATAATTTGGTGTAATCCTTGATTTTTCTTTTTTTTATATGCTCACACCCAGTTACCAATTCTTTTAGAATTCTCCTTCAAAAGATAGCCCAATTCCAATTTTTTTTCACTATTTTAAACCATCTTAATCTTTTATCTGGATTACTACAATAGCCTTTTTTTCCAGATAAAGGAAATTTATTAAGTTTTTAATTTCAATTCCAGTATAGTTAACATACAGTGTTATATTAGTTTCAGGTGTACAGTTTTGTAATTCAACAATATTCTACAGAAAATTCCATACATTACTCAGTGCTCATCATGGTAAGTGTACTCTTAATCTCCTTCACCTATTTCATCCATCCCCCCTGACCTCCCCTCTGGTAACCATCAGTTTATTCTCTATAGTTGAGTCTTTTGGGGGAGTTTGTCTCTCTCTTTTTCACTTTGTTCATTTGTTTTATTTCTTAAATTCCACATATAAGTGAAATCATATGGTATTTGTCTTTCTCTGACTGACTTATTTTGCTTAGCGTTATACTCTCTAGCTCCAACCATGTTGTTGCAAATGATAAGATTTTATTATTTTTTTGTGGCTGAATAATATTCCAGTGTGTGTGTGTGTGTGTATACAATATACAATGTCTTCTCTATCCATTCATTGATCAATGGACACTTGGGCTCTTTCCATAATTTGGCTATCACTACAGTAGCCTCTTAACTTATCTTCTGCATTCTCCCTACCTCCCTGCACTGCCCCCCCCCATTCTATGCTAAACACAGCAGGTAGGGATTCTTTTAAAAGGTGAGTCAGATTGTGTCACTTCTTCTTTTCAAACTTCCAAAAGCTTCCATTTCACTTCATATAATAGTTAAAGTCTTTACAAATGTCTGCAAGCCCTACTAATAGTTTTTTGGTGAGGTCTATTTTGAGCATCCTGTTTAAAATTTAAAGCTACCACATATCCTCCACCTTTTCTATCTCCCTTCCCTGCTTTATTTTGAGCCCTTGTCACTAGCTGAAAAACTTAGTCATTAATTACTTATTAATTTTATTATTGTCTATCTCCCTCTACGGTAATATAAACTCCATAGGGTTATGTTGTTTATTGCTATATTTCCAGCATCTAGAATAGTGCCAGGCATATTTAGCACTCAATAAATATTTTTTAAATGAAGAAATAAAGATTTCTATTGAGTTAGAGCAAAGTAATTTCATTTCCATATTCATTATAAATGAAGAGGGATGTGTAATTATTTAAAAAGTGTATGTCCTTGGTTGTTAAAAAAAAGGCAACTTAAAAACATGTGCCCTTAGGAGTGCAGATTAAGTTTCATAATTAATTACCATTGTAGAACCTCATAATGTGTTTTATATCCTTTTGAGATCTCTAAGTAGAGAGAGGAGTTTTATTATAATTTTTTGAGGCCTAATTTGTCACATAAAACTGCTCTAATGAGAAGACTTATAGATTTTTATTTAAAGCTTTAATCAGTCGTTCTGTTGAAATGTTAAATATATCACTGTTCCTGGTAATATGAATTAAATGAGATAAGGAAGATGCTTTCTAGTGGGACACAGGTAAGTTATGACAGGAGTTTACATGGACTTCCAAAAATTTGTTTATATTTAATTAAATATAAGAATAATTCAGATTTTCCGTGAGGCATAAAATTTTTCCCTTAGTTACTTGTTTTTGTGATTAAAAAGTGGTCCTGTTATGGGCGCCTGGGTGGCTCAGTTGGTTAAGCGACTGCCTTCGGCTCAGGTCATGATCCTGGAGTCCCTGGATCGAGTCCCGCATCGGGCTCCCTGCTCGACAGGGAGTCTGCTTCTCCCTCTGACCCTCCCCCCTCTCATGTGCTCTCTCTCATTCTCTCTCAAATAAATAAATAAAATCTTAAAAAAAAAAAAGGGGTCCTGTTATGCCTAGTATGAGAAAGTCAATCCATGAAAAAAAAATCAAGCTTATAAATATTAAACAAATAAAAGTGATTTGATAGCATTATGTCAAAACTTCTTAATTTTGGACACTGAATTTAATATTGCTCTTCTCATCTCTTGGTTTTCTAAAATGCATTAGGACATCAAGAAGAGATGAATGGGTAACTGCTTCCTTAGCTACACAGTTTTCCCAGTAAAATTAGAGTCCGTTGAAAGTGACTGGCAGATGAGCACATTCATTATGCATTTCATAAAAACTTACAATTAAATAATATAATTTGGGGTAGAAAAAAGGGGAGAAACTCTGATTACTGCATCCATGATAAAACCTTGATGAATTTCAGTAATGGTGTAAATTAGTGCCAGAAATCATGTTATAAACTTTGGTTTATATTACATAATGTTTTTCACTAATTCCTTTAGACTATCATTAAAATTTGGGTTCAACATAAAAACTGTTGTGTAATATTATTGAGATATTTTTTTGAATGAAAATATTATTAAATAACAAAAGTTAAGTGCAAAAAAAAAAAAAAAACTTTCCAAAAATCCTATGTAGCTATTTAAGGCTGTTTCTAAAATTATGGTTTACTTGTATTCTGAGAAGGCTATATCATCACTTACCTATCTGTCACATTCTCCCTATATATTATTTCCTAGGTACTACAGAATATCATCTGGTAATGTGATGCCATTTCTTTTCCCCTGGAAATAAAATATTAAAATCCCATGAAGCAACTACAAAAATGGATTCAGTTACAAATTTCAAAAACCTTAATAGTAGCCATCTTACTCCATGCAGTTGGGACCCAAAGATGACCCAGAATTGTTTGGATCACACCAAAAAAGTCAATTAAGATTAGGAAATCATAAAAAAAATGGCACAAATACCTTAAACTTTTTTTTTTTTTACCTTAAACGTTTTATCTTAACTTAATACATGCATGTCCATTAATTCGTGAATTTTCTTTGAGTACAAGTCTGCTATGACTTCTTTCTGGCATGAAAAAATACTCAAAATGTCATGATAGAATAACACAAATTACATCATTTCCGATTTCTAGTTTCTGTTTCTTTAAAGTGAAATAGGAGTTAATGACACTTATAAAGCAATTTGAGTGCAACCTCTTTTGACTTTTAAGACTTCCCCCCCAATTTTTACAGTTGCCTTGAACACTCTAATTTGAGAGCAACCTTTTAAAAATGACTCACTTTTATTGAGTCTTTATAAGGTATTAAATTTAGTTTTTATAGATAAAGACTGTCCTTTTACACTCATATTTCTTTTACTTTGAATTTTACTGTTGTATTTGGCATTTATTTATAGTATGATAAAATGAAAAATATTGTATTAAATTTAAGAATAGTTTGTTAAAGTAGTATTTATAATTTAATAAAAATAAATATTTTTATTAAATACTGATATTGATAAGCACAACTCAGTTAAATAAGTTGGGGAACATGTATATATCTCTTAGAGAGCTTACAACTCATCTGGGAGAGTAGAATAGTTGGAGGCACTAGAAAGGAGCCTCAGTGTAAGATTCATCAAACCACAGGCTTCAGCCAGTGGCAGTGAGGAGTTAAGTGTCAGTTAAGAGAGCTACCGCTGGGACTGATTTTATGGAATACTACTGAGGTTTTATATACCAGCTCCATTCCTATATTTAATACTTCTGAATATCTGACACCCACAGCAACTAATCTTTCCAGAGTGATATTAGTACATTTAATTAATATTAAACAAAAATTATTCTAGTTCTTGGTAGATGGTCAATACTATGACTCCTGGTTTTGTATTGTGCTTAGGCAGCTTTGCTTTCCTTTTGCTGTGTCTACATCTTTACACACTTTTCTAATGTCCATCTGTCACTCCTGGCCACTTTCTCATAAGCTCACATACTAATCTGGGTTCTTGATTGCATATAGATGGTAAGAAGAGGTTAGGAAGAACTCCCCCAAACAAAAGTATATCACAAGCAAAAAAAAAATGTACTTCCTGAAGACAAAGAACAGCAAACTCAAATAACCTCTTCGACCTCTTTCCCCATACAGTCTTTAAAAATGCAAAGGAAGGGACACCTGCGTGGCTCAGTCAGTTAAGCATCTGCCTTCAGCTCAGGTCATGATCTCAGGGTCCTGGGATCGAGCTCCTTGTTTGGCAAGGAGTCTACTTCTCCTACTGCCTGCCACTTCCCCTGCTTGTGCTCGCTCATTGTCTCTCTCTGACAAATAAATAAAATCTTAAAAAAAAAAAAAAGGCAAAGGAAGTTGGCTAATTGAAGTTAAATTAAAAAAATAAAATAAAAAGGCAAAGGAAGAGAAATAAGAAAAGGAGAAACCATCTTCCCAATTAGGAAGAGCCCTGGGGCCATCTGTCACTTATCCATAACAGAGGCAAACTTCCTAGAGAAAAATTGAGTGAGGAAAAGCCACATACAGTACCATATGTATTCATGGGACTTTAAATGGTGCTTCTCAAAGGAAAGGGTCAGAAGTGTGTCTTTGGGGCAGGTAAGGGGATGGAACCTGGACAGTCAGGACCCTAGGCCAGTTACCTGAGGCTATAACATAAACTGAAACCGGTTGAGAAAGTACTGCTTTAGTCTTTTCATTTGTCACATTAAAAACTCCAATCACCAGCAATATTACCTACTTTTGTTTTTATCTTGTCCTCTTTTGGATGTGAAGTAAAGCAAGAAGTACCTTGAGTTCCCTCAGGTGTATGGTCGATAGTAGCCCGTATTTGTTCTCTTGCTGTTGAACCAAATGGTTTTAACACTCAGGCCTTGGGGTACTGCTATTCCTTTCAAGGGAGATTGCGATATATTGGAAATGCCCATAGCTGTACATAATCCTGACCACAGCTCCCTTGCATCATCCGGACATGGTCCGTTCACCTCCCCAGTGCCCGGGGTTTCCCTTAGAAACATCTGAAATAGGAAGGGACAGTACTTTAACTGAGGTGACACATGACTGTTCTGTAAACTATGTGTGTGGCTGACTGAGAGTTTAGGGTAATCTGACTCAAAGAAATTTTTTTATATTTGGCTAGCAATTTTGATAAATACTGAATTTTTTTTTTTTTGGCTAGACTTGCTTACTATAATTTGCAAAAGGCAATTCCTTCTTCCAGATTCTATTATTCCCTATTTCCCTCTCACCTCATCTCCCAGTATACCTTATACATGTATCTGTGCATCTTCCCTGTCCTCTACAAGCATTTGGGCTTGCTGCTTCCTATTGCTGTCTGCAGTAGGCAAAGCAGTCTCCTTCTATTCCTTTCCTTATTTTAAAGTATATCCATACTTAGGACATACTTGGGACATACTTAGCCCAAGTTCCAGAGGGTCAACAGGAACATGAGATTATTACAGCATTTACTCCCACCCACAAAATTTAGAAAAACAGAAACCATTCTGGAATTAAACATGATCAGTGCAGCAGGTACACCTTAAGCTAGTATTTCTCAAAAGTATGGTCAGAGGACCTCCTGTATCAGAATCTTCTAGGGAACTGGTCGAAAATACAAATTCATTGTTTGCATCCCTATTATAATAGTTGAAATCTACCTGGGAGAGTTGGGGCAAGAGTGGCCTTTTCTTATGTTTCCCAGTTGGTTTTTAAACAAACTAAATTTAGAACCCTTGGTTAAGTGCTAAATTCCTTCTATTTAGTACATACACACCAGAAGAGCAATATCCCCAGAACTAATATATGTCACTGTCCAGATGAGTACTGTCTAGTAAAAAGTTGATGCAAGCGGCATATGTAATTTTGAATTGCTAGTAGTTACATTAAAAAGGTATAAAGAAACAGATGAAACTAATTTTAGTATTTAAACCACTTTATCAAAATACTATCAACATGTGACTAATATAAAAATTAATGAGGTATGCTAAATTCTTTTTTTGTATTAAGTTTTGAAATTCAGTAGATATTTTATATTTAAGGAAACCCTCAACTTAGACTAGCCACATTTCAAGTGATCAATAGCCATAGGTGGTTAGTGCCTACTAGATTGGAGGTAGCAGGTCTCGATTCACATTGCTGTTACCAACCATAGGCCAAAAGAGCATTGGTATTTTCTGGGGTTAGGGACGAGACAGAAGAAAAATAAAATAATAAAATAAAACTTAAAAATAAATAAAATAATACATAAAATAAAATCAAATAAAAATAAAAAATATAAAATATAAAGGCTTTTTTGTTCCAAACTCACCAAGCGACCAGTCAATTTCTGTCGGTTATTCAGGAGTCCATATCCAGTAACTGCAAGGTTTGCAACTCCATGGCACAGGCTTTCCTGAGATCCTCCTCTTCTTTCTTTTTCTGAATCATTATGTTTTCCCCTCAGGTTCCTATTGTTTTGGCCCACAATCCTGAGTTGAGGGTGGCCTGTGCTCAGTAACATAGAGCCCACTTTGTAAACTGCTTTAATCCTAGTGGAACACCAGCTTCGTTTGCTCTTACCACTGTTCTAGGTTCTTCCTAGCACTGTGTACACGGGAGCTCATCAAGAAGTCCCTCTGCCATGTCTCATTCCCAAATCTATTTTGTCAGCATTGAAATCCCACAGTCTGTGATTATTCTCCTTGAAGAGATGTAATCATTCTTTTCTGCCTCCTATTTTCCTGGTCCATCAGGGGTTGCTCTATTTTCTCTGGAGTTACGTATTACTCCTTCTGCCCTGGCTGAAGAATAGGATGAAGAGGAAAACAGATCCTGGAGTGGAGAACACAGAGCAGGTCAGCAGAAGTTTACATCCTGAGGCTCTGCCTTGAGGCTATCCTGATACTCTAGAACTGAATCTCTTTGTCTTCTTCACCAAGTCTGTGGTCCACTTACTTGACCCTGTCCTGGTGGAATAACCAGGTTCTTCTTGTGGGGATTTACCCGTAAACAATGCAACAGCCCTTCAAGTTTGAGGTTCTTGAGTGATCTGACCTCCCAGACTTTAGCTATGTACTCACTTTGGTCGGCTTAACTCCACCAAGTGTTGGTGATAGAATTTTATTTATTTATTTATTTATTTATTTATTTATTTATTTTAAGATTTATTTATTTATTTGAGAGAGAGAATGAGATAGAGAGAGAGCATGAGAGGGAGGCGGGTCAGAGGGAGAAGCAGACTCCCTGCCAAGCAGGTAGCCCGATGCGGGGACTCGATCCCGGGACTCCGGGATCATGACCTGAGCCGAAGGCAGTCGCTTAACCAGCTGAGCCACCCAGGCGCCCGGTGATAGAATTTTAAACTCCGAATTACAGGTTATTAGGTTGGGCTTTGGGCTCCTACCCCCGTGTAGTCTACTCATGATCCAGTCAGGACCATGTGAGCCCCAAAGATTTCTCTTGTGTAGGTTAGAGGCAGATGGGGAGACCATTCTCCAAGACCTGTACCCTAAACTTGAACCCTCAAATTATACTACTTGAGTGGACCTAAGGGCAAGAAAAATGAATACAAGATAAAAATGAATCATAGAAACAAAAGGCATTTCCTTCAGAGGCCTAAACTTGAGTTGGTATAAACCTAACCTCCTCAACTTTCTTAGAGCTCAGTTATGTTATAGTTAGTCCGGGGAGTGAGAGCTGTATGAGAAGGACTCTTCCAATCACTAGGCCATGTTAAAGGTTAGCATTCCAAATATGCCGACTCAAAGGCCACTGCTGGAGCTTTAAAACCAGTCATCACTCCAAAATGTCACCTAAGAAAGAAAAACTCAGTGAAAAGTAGGGAGACATCCAGGATAGTTTCTGAGTATCTTTCTAGGTGGGGGTACCAATACCCAAGATAAACAATATAAGAGAGAAAGCCATTCTGTGGAAGCCTGTGATGAGCTCAGTTTTGGCTTGAAGTGTTTGAGTCATGTGTGATGTCCAGGGACAAAGGGGTAGCAGGCTGTTGGATATACTGGTCTGAAGCTCAAATTACAGGGTTCTGGGGTAGGGATAAAGATGTGTGAGGCAGGGCGCCTGGGTGGCTCAGTCGTTAAGCGTCTGCCTTCGGCTCAGGTCATGATCCCAGGGTCCTGGGATCGAGTCCCACATTGGGCTCCCTGCTCTGTGGAGAGCCTACTTCTCCCTCGCCCGCTCCCCCTGCTTGTGTTCCCTCTCTCGCTGTGTCTCTGTCAAATAAATAAATAAAATCTTTAAAAAAAAAAAAAAAAAAGATGTGTGAGGCAGA
Organism: Leptonychotes weddellii; assembly: GCF_054177405.1. Classification (NCBI taxonomy): domain Eukaryota; kingdom Metazoa; phylum Chordata; class Mammalia; order Carnivora; family Phocidae; genus Leptonychotes; species Leptonychotes weddellii. Next base: position 71,484,176 of record NC_138375.1, on the reverse strand, counting down.
AGAAAAAGGGTCGTAGTTGAAAGTTGAAGGGCGTTACCTGGTGCAGAAAAGGAAAGGGGAGTGGGTATTGCTATGATGATTCTGACATAAAACTCCTCATTAGCTCCTCTTGTGCCCAGGTAGATGTCCTACTTGACTTTTAGTGTCTTCTTTAGGAAGATTTATCATAATGGAGTCAAGAACATATTCATCACAACATTCGAAATGCCTATTAAAAAATGAACATTTCTAGGCCCCTTCCAGACCTGTCATATTATAATATCTCAAACTATTTTTTAAGAATCTCTGGCTTGGGGACGCCCGGGTGGCTCAGTGGGTTAAGCGTCTGCCTTCAGCCCAGGTCATGATCCCAGGGCCCTGGGATAGAGCCCCATGTCCGGCTCCCTGCTCAGTGGAGAGCCTGCTTCTCCCTCTTCCTCTGCTCCTCCACCTCCCCCTTTTGTTCTCTCTTTCTCTCTCTCTCTCTTGCTCCTGCTCTTTCTCTTTCTCTCTCACTCATGCTCTCTCTCTCTCAAATAAATGAATAAAATCTTAAAAAAAAAAAAAGAATCTCTGGCTTGATAGCTTTGGTTCCACTGAAGGTAACAATTGATGTAACCACCTTTGAAGCAATTCTCAGTGTAGTGTATGTATCAGTTGCCTGGATGCTTGTTAAGAATACAGATTCAGCTGGTCTAGGAAAAGGCCAAGAGATTTGCATTTTTAATCAACACTCTATAACTGTGATCACCTGATTTCACTTTGAGAAATAATATTAAATGTTTGGCTATCCGAATGATCCCCAGATAGATATAGAAAGGGTTTCTTTTTTGTTTTGTTCTGTTTTCTTTTTTGTTTCTTTAGTATAATTAACATACAATGTTATATTATTTTCTGGTGTACAACATAGTGATTTGACAGTTCCATATGTTACTCAGTGTTTTACCGTGGTTAAGTGTAATCACCATCTATCACCAATATTACATTATTTTTACAATATTATTGACTACATTCCTTACACTGTACTTTTTATCTCTGTGACTTATTTATTTTATAACTGGACATCTGTACCTCTTAATCCTCTTTATCTATTTTGCCCATCCCCCTACCCACCTCCTCTCTGGCAACCACTGGTTTGTTCTCTATATTGAAGAGTCGGTTTTTGTTTGATTATTGTTCATTTGTTTTGTTTTTTTATATTACACATGTAAGTGAAGTCATATGGCATTTGTCTTTGCTTGACTTATTCACTTCATATAATACCCTCTTAATGTATCCATATTGGCACAAATAACAAGACATCATCCTTTTTTATGGCTACATAATATTCCATTGTATATATATACACCATATCTTCTTTATTCATTCAACTATTGTTGGACAGTTAGGTTGCTTCCATATCTTGGCTATTGTAAATAATGCTGCAATAAACATAGGGGTGCCCATATCTTTTTGAATTAGTATTTTTGTTTTCTTTGGCTAAATATCCAGTAGTGGAATTACTGGGTCATATGGTATTTCTATTTTTAATTTTTTTGAGGAAACTTCATACTGTTTTCCACAGTGGCTGCACCAGTTTGCATTCCCACCAACAGTGCACAAGGCTTTCCTTTTCTCCACATCCTTACCAACATTTGTTATTTCTTGTCTTTTTGATATTGGCCATAGGACAGAGTTTCTCTCTCTCTTTTTTTAAGATTTTATTTATTTATTTGACAGAGAGAGAGAGAGCACAAGCAGGAGGAGGGGCAGGTAGAGGGAGAAGCAGGCTCCCCACTGAGCAGGGAGCCCAATGTGGGGCTCGATCCCAGGACCCTGAAATCATGACCTGATTCAAAGGCAGACCCTTAACTGATTGAGCCACCCAGGAGCCCCCTAGACAGAATTTCTTAACCTGAAATTCAAATAGTTAAAATTTAGAATGTCCATAAATTTGGGTGGGAAAAAAATACATTTTTATTTTCAATTATTTCCAACTAAAGCTTAGCATTAAAAAAATTGTAAATGTAAGCCAGGAGCCACAGAAATAAGAGCAGTTCCTTAACCTTACCATCAATAGAAAACATATATTTTCATATCACATTAGAATTGTTGAAAATTTCTTGAAATATTGTTTACAGCCATCACTACTCTGAAATTATAGTAGTTATTAGATTGCTATTAGATCTCATTTGATGAAGAAGAATACATATTACTCTAAAGTTAAATTTAAAAAAACATTTTGATAACTATGCCTCAATAAAATTGGGTTCTTTCATAACTTTACATATTTTTAATGCATTTAAAAATTATTATGAGAAGAATCTTATGATTATACTAAAATGTGAAAAAGTCTGTGACACAAAAAAGTTAAGGACCTTAGTGTAGGGAAGTCTCCTTATTGAGACATTGTAGAGGTGTATTGCTCAATTCTGTGAAGAGAAAAAGTGCATAAGTACTTACTCATCAAAAGAGATTCTTGTCCCAGCCCCCACTCCTCATTCCTAAGTATGTTTTCACTTTAGTATTTCTTCTCGTTGTCTACATATCTCCTCTGATTTGTTTACTACTCCTTAATGATTGAATGGCTCTATTTTCCGTCAAGGATAACAGATTTTAATCACAGATCTCAAGCCCATTATAAACATTAATTAATGCCTGACATCTCTTAATTAGGTAGGTAAAAACTACAGTCATTTCATAGATGGGAAAATCGGGTCTAGGCAAGTTTGGTGACTTGTTCTTAAACCATCCAAGGAATTGCTGCTAATTTCCAGAATCATTGATTATTCTTCTCACATGCAAACAGTTTTTTTATTCATCACATACCAATCTGTTGCAGAAACAAACAACATATTTTGCAAAATATTTTATTGATATAGGTATGGAAATAATCTTAAGGTAGAGACATTTGGTGGTATCAATCGTCATACTACTCCAATACCAATAATTTATTTGTTGGGTTGTTCTCTGAAAAATAATAGATGTCCTGGTAAATAAATAAATAAATATTTAAAAAATGGATTGACTTAACTTTTGCTCTTAAGACACCACACACAATCAGTGAGTAAGGACATTTTTTTGTCTTTTCGTGGTCAATTCATTTCTTATGGATTCGTTGCTTTGATCAATGGTGTTTGTGGTGTCTGATCTTAATCTAACTTTTTTGTTGTTTGACTAGTCCTTCTGGTTTGACAGTATACTGTAAAAAGTTTGAAAATTCTTTATGAATCATCTTTTTAAGTGATATTTACTTTTATCTTTTGCTTTCCTAAATTCCTACTGGCCTGGCAAGGAAGGGAAACAGAAGGACATACAAGCGAAAATGAAGGACCCAGTCAATAAATAAATAACTGAGAGAGAAGGGATAGTTTCTCCTTATAGAAAAATTCCTATTACTATATATAGAGGGAATGAGGTAAATCTAAAATCTTTATTAAACAAACACCATAGTGCTAATTATCATGGGCAAAAAACATTGAAGGATGCTAAAATTAGTGGACAAAAGTTTGAGAAACAGGGTATTTGCATGGTCTCAAATTATCTCCCCTAAGACATTTATTAATGACAAGGGAAAGGGAATGATTACATAGAGAAACTTGGCAGATACCAACCACCACATCTCCTGGTATGCACTAAGAAGGGTACAATGCTGTTTCTGTCCTGTTCCTGCCCAAAATGCAAAACCTTGATCCAAAGCATCAGACAAACCCAAAGTGAGGGATATATGACAAAACAGGTTCACCAGGACTCTTCCAGAGTGTCAAGTCATGAAAGTCAAGGAAAGACCAAGGAACTGTAACTCTTACTTTCCCTTTACTCTAATGATATTCCTACTTGTTTACCAGGCTTATAAATTCAAAACTGCCCTTGAAAATGAGAACTAAAGGAGAAGGGATGGGTATCAGTTACCAAAAGTCCAGCTACTCATCTTAAAACATGTTCTTCACCTTTGTCCCAAGCTTTTATTTTTTATTTTTTTAGATTTATTTATTTATTTTAGAGAGAGACTGTGTGTGTAAGCTGGGGGAGGGGCAGAGGGAGAGGGAGAATGAGAATCCTCAAGCCAACTCCCTACTGAGCACAGAGCCTGACATGGGGCTTGATCCCAGGACCCTGAGATCATAACCTGAGCCAAAATCTAGAGCCAGCTGCTTGACTGACTGAGCCACCCAGGTGCCCCTGTCCCACACTTTTATTCTCTTCTATGACAATTGAAATTATAGACCAAAAAAGAGGAAATTTTAGAGCAGAATAGAGCCCCAGAAGTAGTCTAACTTAGTGTCTTAAGCATGCCCAATTATAAGAATCCCCTAGTGAAGTAATTTCAAATATGACTTCCTGGACCTCTGAACTCATAATCTATGATGGGGACTCTAGGATCGATATTTTATTTATTTATATTTATTTATTTTTAAAGATTTTATTTATTTATTTGCCAGAGAGAGAGAGATTGAGAGCGCACAAGCAGGAGGAGCAGCAGGCAGAGGGAGAAGCAGGCTCCTCACTGAGCAAGGAGACCGATGCGGGACTCGATCCCAGGAACCTGGGATCATGACCTGAGCTAAAGGCAGACACTTAACTGACTGAGCCACTCAGGCATCCCTAGAATCAATATTTTAAATATGCATTTCACCTGGTTATCATTGGCAGACAAATTTAGAAGCACTCTTACTTTATAGATAAATTGAGAGAAAATGACCAAATTTACTTAAAAAATTGTATACCCTATCCTTGGTGAATATTAATTTGGGGGATATAGTCTAGAATAGGAAACAATTATATCAACAACTGTAGTATATACTTTACTAGGGGACTAAACAAAGCTGAATGCAATGAATTCTCCTTTGGGAGGAATAAGATCAGGAAAACCTCTAGAGGCTTTTGTAATATTTCACCTTGTAGATAGAAAGCAGAGGACAGATACTCCAAAAGGAAAGAACAATATGCAAAGACACAATGATGTGCATGGAATTTTCAGAGATTAGGAGTGGTCCAGGGCCTGGACTGTGGTTTGCAGCTGGGCAGTGGTGAAAGATGAAAGAAGAGAGGCAGATTGGCCTCAGATTTTGAAAGGCTGAAATACCTTGCTAAAACAATTGCTCTTATATGACACAAAACCACAAGCAACAAAAGCAAAAAAAAGATGAGTGGGACTGCATCGAATTAAAGTTTCTGTGTAGCAAACACAACCATCAACAGAATGAAAAGGCAACCCACAGAATGGGAAAAGATATTTGCAAACCATTTATCTGATAAGGGGTTAATAACTAAAATATATAAGAAACTCATAAAACTCAATAGCAAAATAAAAACATTTTAATGGGCTAAGAACATGAATAGACATTTCTTCACAGAAGATATAAAAATGGCCAATAGTTACATGAAAAAATGTTGAACATCACTAATCATCAGGGAGATGACATCAAATTGACGTATTACCTCACCTGTTTTAGGATGGCCATTATAAAAAAGCTCATAGATACAGTGAAAAGATTGATGGTTGCCAGAGATGGGGGGTGGGAGTGTTTAAAGGGTATCAAAAGGTACAAATTTCCAGTAATAAAATAAATAAGTCATGAGGATGTAATGTACAACATTGTGACTATAGTTAATAATACTATATTGCATATTTAAAAGTTGCTAAGATGTTCTCATCATAAGAAAAAAAAATTTAACTGTATGATAATGGCTATTAACTAGACTTAGGTAATCATTTCCTACATATACAGATTTTTGAATCATTATATTGTACACCTGAAGTTAATATAATGTTATGTCAATTATACCTCAATAAAAAAGACTTGTATTCAGAATATAAAGAATTCACAAAATTCAACAATAAAAAACAACTCAAAAAAATAAGTTTTGTAAATGTATATGTAAATGTAAAACAAGATTGTAAATGTATATGTAAATGTACAATCAGTTTGTAAATGTGTGTGTAAATGAAAATAAGTTTGTTCAAAACTTATTTTACATTTAATTTACATTACTCAAAAAGGCATATTGATGGTAAATAAACATATGAAAAGACACCAGTACTCACAATGGAAATTCAATTAAAATCACAATGAAATACCACTATACATCTATTAGAATAGAAAAAAAATCCCGATACTACCAAGTGTTGACAAAGATGTGGAACAACTAGAATCCTCATACTTTGCTGGTAAGAATCTAACATGGTATGGGCACTTTGAAAAACAGTTTGATACTTTTGTTAACTTAAACAAATTTAAATATATACTTATATGTTTACCCAAGTTTACCCAAACTTAGTGTTTAGCTTTAAGGCCCACAAAAATCTGTGCATGAATATTTCTTTCAGCTTTATTTGTAGTTGTCAAAACTTGGAAACAACTCAAATATGAATGAATGAATGAATGAACAATCTGTGGCATATCTATACATTTTAAGGCTACTTAACAATACAAAGGGAGAAAGAAACCATGGTGGATTCATGCAACATGAATGAATCTCAAATGTATTTTGGTTAAGCGAAAGAAGCTAGAACCAAAAGACATCATGTTGTATGATTCCACTTACATGGATTCTGGAAAAGAGAATTATTGAGATGGAAGACAAGTCATTTGGATGCAATTCTTATCTTTGCTCCTCTATAAGTAAGGTGTTTTTATGCTCTGGTTTTTTTCAGGATTTTTTCCTCTATCTCTGATTTTCTATAATTTGACTATGATAGATCTAGGTGTAGTGACTTTTTTTTTTTTTTAATCCTGCTTGGTATTCTCTGAGCTCCCTAGATCTGTGGTTTTGGGTCTGACATTAATTTGGGGAAATTCTCAGTCATTATTGTTTCAAATATTTCTTCTGTTCCTTTCTCTTTCTTCTCTTTCTGGTATTCTTATTATGTGTATGTTACACCTTTTATAGTTATCTCATAGTCCTTGGATATTCTATTCCTTAACTCCCCTCCCCGTCTTTGTTCTTTTTGCAATTCAGTATTCAAGGATTCTACTTATACATCCTCTGGCTCAGAGATTCTTTTCCTCAGCCATGTCCAGGGTACTAATAAGCCCATCAAAGACATTCTTCATTTCTGTTACAGTGATTTTTATCTCTAGCATTTCTTTTTGATTCTTTCTTATGATTTCCATCTATCTGCTTATATTGCCCGTCTGTTCTTCTTGCATTCTATCTACTTTACCCATTCGATCCCTTAGCCTATTAATCATACTTGTTTTAAATCCTCAGTCTGATAATTCTAATACTCCATTGTGTCTGGTTTTGATATTTGCTCTGTCTCTTCAAATCACGTTTTTTGCCTTTTGGTATGCCGGGTAATTTTTCTTGATATTTGGACATAATGTACTGGATAAAAGCAACTTCTATAAATAGGCCTTTAGTGATGTGGTGTTGAGGTGTAGGCAGAGGGGAAGCATTCTATAGTCCTGTGATTGAGTCTCAGTCTTTTAGTGAGCCTATGTTTCTGACCTCTGAACTTCTCAAGATTTTCTCAGTTTTTATCAGCCCCCTTAGGTGAGTCAAGACAGCTAGAGTGGGCTAGAGTTGGTTATTTCTCTTCCCCTACGTCGGTTAGGTTCTGCTAATACTCCAACAGATTAAGCTCTGGTCATCTAGTTTTCCCTGAGGACAAGCTTTGTTTAGAAGAACAGAATGCTCTGGAGTATTTAAAAATGGTTATTCTCCCCCCTCTCCCTGCCAGAAGTATGAGGGGATTTGTGTCAGATATTTAGTGTGGGAAACTGGTCCAGCTATTGGAGATAAATCTCACAATATTTGGGGCACCCTTCTATCACTGGGTCACCTTGGAGTTTTTAACTCTCAGAGTCGTCGGGGCGCCTGGGTGGCTCAGTCGGTTGGGCGTCTGCCTTCGGCTCGGGTCATGATCCCAGGGTCCTGGGATCGAGCCCCGCATCGGGCTTCCTGCTCCGCGGGAAGCCTGCTTCTCCCTCTCCCACTCTCCCTGCTTGTGTTCCCTCTCTTGCTGTGTCTCTCTCTGTCAAATAAATAAATAAAAATATAAAAAAAAAACAAAAACAAAAACTCTCAGAGTCATCCATTTTGGGCCTCCAGCAATTTGTCAGTTACAGTTCAGGCTTTACTATTCTCGCAGTGGTTCCCAGGCAGTTTCTTCTCTTGAGTCTCTGGCCTACTAAGCTGCTGATCCCTATATTCACCTATCTATCTCTCTCATCTTGAGGGCAGCAATTTGCCGTGTCCTCTCTTCTCTATGGATCCAAAAAGAGTTGTCATTTTTTCAGTTTGTTCAACTTTTTACTTGTCATTAAGATGGAGTGGCAACTTCCAAGCTCCTTACATGCAGAACTGGAAATCGGAAGTGAAAACAAGTAAATTTTTTAAAAAACAAGAAAGATAAGGATCAACACAAAGCTTTTAGATTTTTTAGCTTATATATGTCATTGGTGACTGAGAAGTTTTGCTAAAATTGGGCTCATTGAATCCAAATTATGTTATGTTTAAGAGGAAATGAGGTGAGTAAATATAAAATGTAGTGTGGGTAACATAAGAAGTTTGGCTATAAAGGGGAAAAGGTAGGTAGCTGGATGAGAATATGAGTCCATAAAAGTTTTAAATTTATTATGTGAGACCAATTAGAAATAAAACTAATAAAAATGTGAAAGACTTCCACTGAAAAAATTATAGAATTTAATAAAAGATATGAAATATCCAAATAAATAGCTATATCATGTTCACTGATGAGATAACTTAATGTTATAAAAAAGTTTCAATGTTCCCTGAATTAATTTATAAATTCAAACAATCTCAGTAATAATGCTAATAGATTTTTTTGTATGTGGGCTTTGCCAAATGGATTCCAAAATTCATTAGGAAAAGCAAATGTGTAAGACTGCCAAAATAATCTCTGAAGAAATTGAGAATTGCCTCATTAGTTTTCAAGACACATTATAAAGCAGTATTGATAGAAACAGTTTGGTACTGGTGTAGAAATAGAAATTGGCCTGAGTGGTAGAGGATTTGCATAAACTTAATCAGGTGGTGATCCTAAATGCTGCTACTTTTATCAATGTAGTCTCCTTACTGAAGCAAAACAACACAATCTCTGACCAGTGGTATGCAGCTAGTGTACTGACAAATGTTTTCTCCTCTCTGTATCAATCAGGAAGCAATTTGCTTTCACATGGTCAGATCAACAAAACATAATCACTTTTCCTTTTAGCTCTAGAGCTCTCTGTCATAATCCAGACTACAAAATCTATGAAATCTTGCTAAGAGATCTATTGGGCAGGAAGTAGCAAATATTTGTGCCAGAAGGTAGGAGATAAACCCCATGGAAACTTGGGGGTGGTGGTTCTAGGGCTCTAGTGTTTCGGAATATATTGAGATCTCTCCTTCAAAGTAAAAGTTAAGTTGATGTATCTTCTACTTACTAACACTGAGAAAGAGATCTAATGCTTTGTGGGCCTCCTTGGATTCTGGAACCAGTATGTGCTTCATCTGAGTGATTTACTTTACTTTTGAGTGGGTTTCAAATGGGGCTCAGAGAAAAAAAAGGCTCTGAAGCTCGTCCAGGACACAGCACAAGCTCAGCTAGGAATCAGCAGGTCTGTGGCTTTGAGGCCTGTTCAATGAAGCTTCTGGCAAAACCTCATAAGAGAATGACAATGCATGCACCTAGAATTTAAAGAAAAACCATGCAGATATCCATTCTCCCTTTGAGAAGTGGTACCTTTCTTGCTACTAGTACCACTTAGTGCTAGTTGGGATTAAATACCTAATCATGCATGGGACACCAAGTGACCAGGCAATCAAAGATGACTGTCATGAGTTGGGTATTATTTGATCCACAAAGCTCTAAAGTTGAACATGAATAGCAGTACTCCATCATAAATAGTGGTGTGAGACCAAACTCAAAGAGATATTAAATATATAATTTGCATCAGTTGAGGTTCAAACTTTTATGACACCTTCTCCTACTGCTCCTTCAACTCACATCTGAGACCTCATGGAAAGTTTCCTCGGACCAGATGACTGAGAAAGAAGAAGTTCAGGCCCAGTTTATAGATGATTCTTCATGATATACTACCACAGATGGAAATGAGTTGTAGCATAATTATGGCCTAATTCAGGGGTGGTCTGAACAGATAGTAAGGAAATGAAATACTTTCACTGAGCAGAACTTCAAGCAGTATATCTGCTTTACTTACTGGCCTGAAAGGAGAGATGAGCAGAGGTGTGGGTCACGTGAGTAGTGCCTCGTGCTTGGTGGTGGATATTCAGAGACGTGTAAAATATAAGATCGGAAGATTGGAGACAAGGAGATCTGGGCAAGAAGAACGTAGATATATCCTTTAGAATGAGGACAGAATATGATTTGTCTCATGTGAATTCCTACCCAAAGTCACAAAGTGGAGTCTGGCAATTGCTAGCTAGACGCAATGACTGATGATGTGGATAACACTTAGCTGCTATCTTTAGCCACCCCAGTGCTTACTTAAGAACTTACAAACAAAATGGCCTGATAACAGGAATGGGGATTATACATGGGCTTAACACTATAATCTTACTCTCATCAAAGCTCATCTGGCTACCATGATTGCTGAGTGCTTGACTGGCCAATAGCATAGATCATCACCAGACCTCTGAAATGGCATCATTCCCTGGGAAGAGCAGCTAGAGATTTCGTAGCAGGTGGATTACCTTAAATATATTCTTATTTGGGATAAATTTGGTTAAATTTTCAAAATTTACCTTCCCTGCCTGAAATATTTCTATCAGCACCACAATCAGTCAATCTAGTAATATTATATTCACTATTGGGGTATTCCGCAATACAAGAGGATTTCTGTAAGTGTGGTCCATGGAAATTTAGGTATCTCCAAGACTCCTTCAGGAAGGCTGTGAGATCAAAACTGTATTTTAATAAAACAAAGACATAATTTTCCATTTTCTTCATGTTCATTTATACTGATAGTGCAAAAGCAATAGTGGGTAAAACCTTTGGCCCCTTCCATACATCAAGAAAGGGGCATCAAATAGGACTAAGAGTCAAATGATAATTCACTACTAGGCACTCACAGAAAAAAATTTTCACAGAATGTACTGATGAGGTAGTAAAAATGATTAAATATATTAAAACTTGACCCTTTAGGTTATGTCTTCTTAATATTCTGTGTGCCAAACAAGAGTCATGCATATAGCACTTTTGCTACATATCAAAATACAATGTTTGTCTTGCGTGATTGTATAAATTGCAAGCTGAACTAGTTGCTTTTTCTTTTTTCTTTTTTTTTTTTTTTAAAGATTTTATTTATTCATAAGAGACAGAGAGAGAGAGAGGCAGAGGGAGAAGCAGGCTTCCCGCTGAGCAGGGAGCCCGACACGGGACTCGATCCCAGGACCCTGGGATCATGACCTGAGCCGAAGGCAGACGCTTAACCATCTGAGCCACCCAGGCGCCCTGAACTAGTTGCTTTTTCTGATGGGACACCATTTTTACTTGAAAGAGCTACTGACAGACAAATTAGGATTATTCAGGCTTGCATATTGGGCAGATATTTTCTCAAAATGAATGAAGTGAGTTTGTCACTTCAAGGAAAATAATTGACAATATTTTGTTTCCTATGAAAAAATTGAAGCTTTCAACTGAGTTAGAATTTTGGAAGACATCCACCCCTGTGAGCTTAAAAGCTTTGCAATGAAGATTTAAAAAATGCTATCGATGGTGATATTAATGAATGTGATTTTTTTTTTGATATTGTAAAATGAAATGTGTCACCATTTGGAAGGTCTGAGTAACTCGGTGAACCAACAGTTTTCAAATGATCAAAGCGTGAAGTTACAAAATCATGCATGATAAAAAATTCATTTAAAGTGCAAGGTAAGACCAATAGTTTTAATGTAACACAGTACATTAAATAACAAATTCAAATAAAAGCAAAAGAAAAATTGAGAAAACTATTTTCAATACATATTAACACTCAGAAGTAAAAAGTACATTACGTTAATGAGTATAACAGATCATTGAGCTGTTTCTACTTGTTCAGGTATAAAAATGAAGACTTTTTAAAAATCATTACTTGAAAGTGTGCTGTGTGGAATTTTCTTTTTCATCCCTTAACACTTTCTTGAACAGATTCCAAAACCTTCTAATCACTTTGTTATTAAACAGGTCCTGAACAGTTTAAAACCACAACCTCATATGCCCATCTTTAGTACCACCCGAAGCTGTTTCTCTGGGTAGTGGAAATGACTTCAGGGAATGGGTGTAGGGGGTTGAGGAAATACTACAAAAACTGTACAGTGTCCAAATAATCAAAAACAATTATTCTGAATCCTATTTTGTGCTCTCTGGTCCTGTGTTTTTTTTTTGTTTTTTAAAGATTTTATGTATTCATTTGTCAGAGAGAGAGAGAGCAAGCAGGGGGAGCGGCAGGCAGAGGGAGAAGCAGGCTCCCCCTGAGCAAGGATCCCAATGAGGGACTTGATCCCAGAACCCTGGGATCATGACCCAAGCCAAAGGCAGATGCTTAACCCACTGAGCCACGCACGCATCCCTCCAGTCTCATGTTTTATCTGGGGTGGCAGATAGTGGGTGTGAGGAGGCTGGGAGAAATAGGGTTGTTTTTGCTGCCTCTTTGTAAACCTTGGGGATATGGGAACTGTCTTGTCATAATTTTTGGTGGCATTTTTATATTGCTCTTTAACATGTAAGATCCTTTGCACTTCTGAACCTCAGCTTTAAACCCGAGCCTAGATTCTGGATAGTAGGCATCCTATTCTGTAAGAAAAATACTGGGGTGCCTGGGTGGCTCAGTTGGTTAAGTGTCCGACTCTTAATTTCAGCTCAGGTCAGAATCTCAGGGTTGTGAGATTGAGCCCCACATTGGGCTCTGTGCTGAGCGTGGAGTCTGCTTGAGGTTCTCTCTCCCTCTCCCTCTGCCCCTGTCTCCCAGCACCGCTTGTACTCGCTCTCTTTCTCTCTCTAAAAAGAAAAAAGAAAGAAGAAAGAAAAATACTAACACCACAGTAGGAACATGACCAAGAAGCTTAAACAGAAAATTTATAGGAATATAAATGACTAATAACAATTTTTGTCTAGTAACAATTTTACATATTATAGTACCATTAAAATTATAATACCAAAATGTTTCAAGGTTGTGATGTGATAGTGTTTTTCATATACTGCTGATGGGACTTTAAACCAGAATAGCAGGTCTGAAGAACAATTTGATGACCTGTGTTGAGAATCACAGATATATTCATACCCACTGATTTACAAATTCTTTTTCCAGTAATCTACTCAAGAAAATGATCTTAGATGCTACAAAAGATATATGAGCAAAAATAATCTCCATGAAATTATAAGAGTAAAATTACAACTGTTTAATTAGCCATAAAGAGAATTGTTAAAATATGATGTAACTATGTGATTATATTATATAGCTATATTAGGGTTCTCCAGAGAAACAGAGAAAATTATATATTCTCTAATACCATATATACACATATATCTTCATACCTGATGCTCTTTTTCTCTCTCTAAATATATATATTTATATAATAAATTCATATACATATATGAATATAACAAATTCATTATGAATTATGACTAAATTAATATGTGAATTCATTAAAGGAATTGGCTTATGCAGTTTTGGGGTGGAGAAGTCTCATGATCTGCCATCTGCAAGCTGGAGAACCGAGAAAGCTGGTGATATAATTCAGTATGAAACCAAAGGCCTGACAACCAGGAGCCCCTGGTATGAGTCCCAGAGTCTGAAGGCCCAAGACCAAGAGCTCTGATATCTGATACCCAGAAGAAGATGGATTCCCAGCTTAAGAAGAGAGAATTAGCCTTTCTGGAGCCTTTTTGTCCTATTCAGACCCCTCAAAGGATTGGATGATGCCCACCCACATGGTGAGGGCTGATCTTCTTTACTCAGTCTACTGAATCAAATGTTAATATCTTCCAGAAACACTCTCGCAGACATACCGAGAAATAATATCTTACCGGCTATCTGGGCATCCCTTAGCCTGGTCACGCTGACACATAAAATTAACCACCACAATAGCCAATAAAAGTAATGCTTTTAAAGAATTTTTAAATTTATGGAAATTGCTCAGAGTACAGTATTAAATAAATGAAGTTGAATTTAAAAAGTGAGTGCACATTGTGATTCTAAGTTTATTTTTTAAACAGCACATATGCATATAAAAATGGAGGAAAAAAGTTTTATGATTGTGTATTAAATGAATATTAAGTAAAGTGGAATATAAAACTGAATATATATAGTATGAGTCTACGTTTGCTTTTTAACTACACAAACATATAAAAATGACTGGAAGAAAAATAATACACCACTGGGTGTATTATTTATGTAATTAAAGTACATTGAAATAATTCTTTGAATGATATAGTCATTTGTGTTTGCCATATTTCACTGAATTATTTAAGTGTATAATTGGGAGACAACATCATGTCACTAAAAATATTCACTGAGTACTTTTACATAAATCATTGCTAACCTAAGAAATACCAAAATATAAGGCATAGTCACTGTTCAGACTCTAGTATAAGGAAAAGAACATATACATCCAAGTTGAAAACCCACAGGATGTAATGAATTGTCCGTACTAAGAACACAGGAAATGGTATAGGAGTTCGACTTCCAGAGAATGATTGTTTTTTCAAGGGACAGTGGCAACAGATGAATTAAGATATAGTTGGGCTTCTATAAAAGGATGTAATTTTTTAAAGAAGAAGAAAGAAATAGAAGCAAAAGAAATAATTTTAAGAGAAGCTTGAAATTTGCTTGACAGTTATAGTAGTTTCTTACGGCTGTCATAACAAAGTACTAAAAACTAGTGGCTTAAAACCAGAGAAATTTATTATCTCACAGTTTTGGAAGCTAGAAATCTGAAATTGTTGTTGTTGGAAGGGCCATACTGTCTCTGAAACCTCAAGGGGAACCCTTCCTTGCCTCTTCCTAGCTTCTGGTGGTTTCCATCTTTATGTAGTGCTCTCCCTGTGTCTTCATATCATCTTCCTTCTGTTCATGTCTGTCTCTGTGTCTAAAGTTCACCCTTTTATAAGGACAGCAGTCATATTGGATTAGGACCCATCATAATGACTTCATTTTAAGTTGATTGCCTCTACAAAAACTGTATTTCCAAATAAGGTCACATTCTGAGGTAGGTTAGGACTTTGACATCTCTTGGGGAGACACAACTGAACTCATACCAGCAGTTTTATGGAACAATGACTTGGGATTGGCATAGTAAGTTTGGAGAGAGCTTCTAGGGTATGAATACTAGGCTGAGAAAGTGAATTTTGTTTTAAGTAGGTGATAAAGCGCTCCTGAAAATGCTCAAGAAGACCTCACTTCCCTGTCAAGCTCCCACTGAAATGACAGGCAAGTTTTATTTGTTTTTTTTGTTTTGTTTCATTTGTTTGTTTGTTTTGGTCATGAAACCATACCATCACTCTTAAACCGGTAAGATAGGAAGAATACATGGAAGGTAGAAAGCAAATGATGTCAGATGGACAAAGAAAAAAACAGAAGGAACAGCAGCCTGGGATGGTGGAGGGAAGCTATTCTCCCTAAGAGAGTTCTGGACAAGCTCTGAGCTGAATCCAGGCAAAACAAAACAAAACAAAGCAAAACATGTGGGACATGGAAAAATCTGAAATGTCTTATGTATAAAAGGTGCCAGAATTTCTATGAACTGGAAAGTCTATTCAAAATTTGCACTGTTGACACTGTTCAGTGACTAACTGTGGTAATTCATCACATAAAATCTATAATGAGTTTAATTTTCAGACCACATGTTGAGTAATTGTTTTTGATATATGGCTTTATTATGACATCATTCTCATTTAAAAACAACTTTATTTCTGGAAAACTTCTCTGTAAAAATTATTTATCTATAACTGTTTTGCATTAAATTAGTGCAAAATCTCCTGAAAATATTAAAAGCCTTGTTAGAGACTTTATCACTGCAAATCCAACTTAACGTTCTCAAAGTTTGAATTCTGGATGCAAGCTCACGCTTGAGAGGGCAAGGTACAGAGTCGAGTTTTTATAGTCTTAACTGTTCTCCCTCATGAGATGTGAACTGTCAGGATTCCAACTTTCTACACTTATCTCTGAAGCAGACACAGTAAGTTGACTTTCAAGAGTCAACTAATCTTATAACTAAAACTAGTTTAAATGTAATGTTGGATACATTTTTAGTTATTGGAAAAAATACCTTCTTCCCTTTTGGTCTTAAGAATTTCAGATTATTTGTTAGAAATATCACAAAATTTGGGAGGAAACAGGCATTGAGCAAAATATTAAATTGTAGTCAATTGCTGAGATCTTCTAAAAATGGAACACTGCCATGTATGTCCTTACTCTTTGCCATGGGAATTATTTCTCTGTAGTAACTTAATTTCAGGAAAGGAAGACTTACTCAGATACATATTTAGTTGGCAGTCTGTCAGTAGTGGAAAGAAGGAAAATCTGTTTGAGTAATTACTTGTTCTGACTCATATTTGCTTTCAAGTTTTAATTGAACCTGAATTTAACTGTCCTCCCTTCCCCTGCCCATCCCTTCCTTCAACTGAAAACTTGAGGATTGGGGCGCCTGGGTGGTGCAGTTGGTTAAGTGTCCAAATCTTGGTTTGACTCAGGTTGTGATCTCACAGTCTTGAGATTTGAGCCCCGTGTTGGGTTTGGCACTCAGTGGGGAGTCTGCTTGAGTTTCTCTCTCCTTCTCCTTCTGCCCTTTCCCCCCATGCTCTCTCCTGCTCTCTAAAATAAATGAATAAATTAAAAAAAAAAAAAGAGAGAAAGCTTGAGGAGAATAAATGTAGTTCTCTTTTATTCCAAACAGATCATTTCAAAGTCATGAAGAGAATGGATTAAATGACAGATTAGCATTGAAAAGATTAATACATGGCAAAAATCTCAAGATACTGGGCCTCAGGTCCAGGCTAGAAGTATTTCCAAAAATAATTCTATAGTAAAAGGGCGCAGCGGACAGCCGAGGATTCTTGATGGGTTCATATACGGTGATTTAAATATTCTCTAGATTGGCCTGGTTGACCTAGGACCTGATCTGTTATTTGGATCCAATCTAAAGAAGACCTAATCTACTTTTAAATTGCAGAATTTACAGAAATTTCCTCCTTAGGCAGCAGCCTAAGTTATTGAGAAAATCAAAGCCAAAGAGATGTGTATTCCCCCCTCCACTGTGAATTAAAAAAGGAAGAATAATAATGCATTTCCTTTCCCTAAACAAGAGAGGAGTAGCCAGCAACTTATTTCTAAAAGCCTGAGTTAGCACTCCTCCTCCTGCCTGTATTTTGTCAGGGAGAAAGTCAAGTGAATCATGGTCAAAGTTCCCTATGTCCATAATTACCATGAAGGGAGAGGGTTGCTGGTCTTCAGAGGACATCACACGTTGAGACAATGACAGAATGCAGACTAGAGTCCTTCTCCAAGTTATCAGGGCAGCATCAACCCACCTCAGGGAGGACTTCCTTGATTGCCTCCCAGTGATAACTAATACCTGCTGATTTTATTTCCTGTGTGAGTATGGGCGTGACCTGAAATTTAATTTGGTTTAGGAAAATAAAGCAATGTGATGCTTCCCACACCTGGCTATATAGAAGACATTTGCCTTCTCGGAGTCCAAGGAAGGTTGTTATAAGATTAGATCCACATCCAGAGCAGTCCCCCAAATTTTCAAAGTCACTCTGGGATGTTTGTGCTAGAGGCGTAAGATTAATTCAATGCTGGGGTAAATTTGTGCAAATAACCTGATAATAAAATTCTAGGAGGATGGGAGATCACTCAGAAGAGCCTAAAATTTGTTGTTCATGAACTATGTTAATACACCTTTCTTCCATATTCACTTACCATCCTGTCTCTTTTATCTACTGTATTTATTTTCTTACTTTGTTTTCTCTTTTATTATTAATCTTTCTCTAGAAAGATTAGAGTTGATTATATCTAATATATAATGGATTCTAGATATATAATCTAGAGTTGATTATATATAATATATAATATAATCAAATATATAAATATTTGATATTTAGTCAAATATCTAAAGCCAGAAAAGTAATATAAACCAGTGAATGGGGCTTTATTGAAAGATGATAAATGGTAACTGGCTCTTGGCTTCAGTGTTAGGGAAGAGTATGGAGTTGCATGTTTGGGGTAGGGGCAGAATATTGAGTACACATGCCCTATGTAAGGACTAGTCACCAGTCAGCTGTTAACCATCTGGGAATGTGGATATAAAATTGCCAGATTTCAGACTTTTTTAAAGAGAAATTGGAAATCCTGCCTTTTTTCTTTCATGAAATACCCTGCATTTAAAAGTGTTGGCTATCCAAATACAAACTATAGGAGACTCTATATTCCACCTAGAGATTGGCCAAAGTCAAATGGTGTGGTATAGGGAAATAGATGGTCTCTTACTTACACTGCTGGTGGGAACATGAGTTGAATCTACCACTATGTAGAACATTTTAGCAATGCCTGTCAAAATTAAGTATATACAAATGCACCTATCTTTGACTATTTTTATTTTTTATTTTTAAAGATTTTATTTATTCATTTGAGACTGAGGGAGAGGGAGAATGCATGGGCACATGCAAGAGCTCGGGGAGGTACAGAGGAGGAAGGAGAGACAGAGAAGCTCAAGCAGACTCCGATGCGGAGCCTGAGAGGGGAGTTGATCCCCCGACTCTGAATCACCACCTGAGTCAAACCCAAGAGTCTGACACTAAACCCCTGAGCCACCAAGGCACCCCTTAGCAATTCTACTTTTAGAAATTTGCCTTACAAACATACTTGGACACTTGCAAAATGATATGTGTGAAAGGATATTCATGGCAACACTTTTCTAATAGTAAAATATTGGAAACATCTTAAATGTCCATCAAAAGGCATCTGGTTAAATAACTTAATGGTACATGAATACAATGGAATGTTATGTAGCCATTAGGATGAATTAGGCAGCCCCTATGTACTGACATGATATGTGTTGCTAGAAAGAAGGTAAGATGTAAAATAGTTTATACCGAATGCTACCATTTGTGTTTTTATTTTTTTAAATAACACATATATTCTTTAACTTGAAGAATATATATAATATATACTACATATGCTTGATATTATATATAATACATATGTACATATTATATATATTTAAAGATTATCTGTGGGAGAATATGAAAAAAACTGAAAATGAGGCTTGTCTCTGTGATGGGGACGGGGTGGTTGGGAGCAGAGTTGGAAAAGTTACTTACTTTTCACTGTACATCCTCTGTTAATTTTTGAAGTTTGTTTCATGTGCATGTACCATTTATTTGAAAACAATGGAAAAATATGAGCAACTAATGAAAAATTTTAAAAACTAGTGAGCAGGCCAGCGTTGGATGGGCCACTAATTTGCAACATGTCCTTGGCCCGCAGGTCCCCAAGCTTGCCACCTCTGCATTTGCTTGAGATTCTTGAGGCATTTGCCTCTTCCCTCCTGTGCCAAGATTTAGCACAGTGCCTTCCTCAAAGTCATCACTCAGTCAACATTCTTATGTGAGTAGATTTTCTTCAGCTTATGTTTCACTTCTCTTGCTCCATTATCTTTTTTTCTTATTTCCGTCCACCACAGCCCCAAACGAGTCTTCCCCCAGCTCTCTGGTTCTTATTTATCCACTCTCTTCCTATAACTAGCCAGGATAAGAACGTGCATGCGCCAAATGGCGTCCTCAGCCTTGGGGCCTGACAGGTAGGCATGATTTCAGATGCTGGCTAGCACTTATAGGTGGCTACCTTCTGAACCTGTTTTCCCTTCCGAAAACTAGAGATAAGAATGCCTACTTGACAGAATTATTGTGAGACTTTTAAAAAGTAATCTACCAAAAGTGACTTTAAAAAAGTGTCCAGTCAAGGGCTTAGAACATAGTAAGTGAGCAATCGCCATTAATTCATTCCCAAAGCGATCAATAACAGTTAATTCACTCTCAATGTCTTAAACAGTCATCTTTCAAAATTGGTGTTCAGATTCTTCCAACACAATAGAGTGTAAATAATTAAAAATAGTGCAAAAAGCATTTTAATTTTAGTGGAAATTAAACCATGAAGCCAAAAGAAGAAAGCTCAAATGAATAGCTTTTAAGTATTAACTAAAAGAGAGAGTTTGTTTGTTGCGTGAGAGAGAGGCTTGGTTAGGAATTTGGAAAGAGAAGTAGTATTTCCGGGAGTCCTCTTGCTCCATCTGGCTTACCTGGGAAAGGCATAAAAGCGGTGGCACTGTGGGACTATTTAAGTTAAATATTGTTAATTAAGGCCATGCATCCCAAAGGGAAAAAGACAATATGGACTAAAGCTACCTCTAGAGAATTTCTGCAATTACACTGAGGATTTCAGAATCCATCCTGAGGACGGAATTTTGAGAAATCTCCCTTGCCTGCCAGTTGCTTTCATTTTCATTATAGGTAGAGGATATTTAAACTGCTATCATTTTCATTAGAGCTAAATTACATTTAAAATGCACATCTAAGGCAGCCTTGAGAGAGACAGAATGTCCCAGAAGAGCCAGAGATGGCCTAACCTGAGTAGGGGGAGAGCTTACTTAAATACATTGAATTGGTGGAGAGAATAGAAGTGAGGGAAGAATTTGTGTGAATTAAAAAAATGACTTATTTTAGTGTAAGTTGGCACTCAAAGGCTTTAGAGCTAAAACCATTCTAACAGGGTGCATTTTGGTGACTTTTCAAAATGAAAGGCCCAGAATACCCATCTTAAATCGTTGTGTCCTGCAAATGATTCTTGATCCATATATCACAGAGTTGGAGCAGGGTTCTAACAATGCCTTCCAAGTTGATGATTTTAGAGTACATCATTTTCTTCCAAGATAATTAGAACACTTTTCAGACATTGCTTAGTATAAGACTTTGTACCACTTAAGAAAAAGTCAGTAGTCCTGAGATTTCAGTTTTCCAGATATGAAATGAGAGGATTGGACTACTAATGCCCGGCATCTGAATTCTTCTCACTTCCAGAGTCCACTGAGTGTTTTGTAGAGAGAAAGACCTTAATGCTGGTGAATGGAAGAAATGTGCCTAAAGTTGCTTAGAAAGTGCTGACAGAGCGAGGAGTTTCACCATCATTTCCGGTCTCAAAAACAAGTTCTCACTTTAGTCTTCAATAAAGTAAAACAGGGATCAGAAACTCTGTTTGTTCAAAAGCAGAAGCTATAATCATTTCAAAGAAAGGGAGAGCAAAATTGAAACTGAAACTCTACTTCTACCTATCCATAGAGCTGGGGGGGGGGTATATCCGCCAGGGGTTTCTGCTCCCTTGTTGCAAGAGAAATTATTAACCACAGAGACGTCTTTCACTTAAGTCCTCAATCAGGACATATCTGACTGTTTTCAGTAGTAACCAAGACATCTTATGGGTATCCCAAAATAGTGTTTTGTGGCTTTATGAAAAGTCTTGCTTCTTTCCCTTTCTACAGCATATGTATTCACTGACTTCCCTTCTGAGAGCTTTAGTCTGAATTGGTAATTAGAATAATTTACACCATTAATCAAAATGCTCTGTGAAATAACCCAAACCCCAGTGCAAAGAAGAGAACTGCATGGTATGCAGATGCTTGTTTCTTCTTCTTTTTCCCCAATGATTCCAAATCCTTGGCATCCAGGATCAGATTGAAGGGAAGTGGTTAGCCCCCAAACAAAATTGTATTGGGAGGTTCCATTCATTCTCCATGACTGTGGTAGGCCATTCAATATTTTACTATAATTTGAAGTTTCAGAGATATTGACAGAAAAAAAAATAGAGGGAATTGTCATGGCGTCATGCATGTTAGGAAGTTACGTGGGGAGGTATTACAGAGGAGGCCCAGAATGCCTAGAGACTAACACGTAAAGGACTTCATACCTCCCTGAGCCATTTTTGCCTAAAATGCTCTTTTCCTATTTCTAAATGATCTCCTCATTCATCAAGGCTCACTTCAAATATTACTTCCCGTCAGAAACTCTCTTATATCTGTCCCCAAACCTCAGATTTCCTGGATTTCTCATTTGTGTTTCTGTAGACATTTCTTAACACATCATATTACTGGTTTTTATTTTTGTAGCTTTATCCCGTGATAGACACTGAGTTCCTTGAGGATAGAAAACATTTAACTTTGCAATTCTTGCGGTATGTACATTAGTTAGTAGATAGATAATAAAAGTCTATTGAAGGGAACCAATTTGGGAAGAGGGAGTTAGGAGCTGAAAATGACCTAAAAATGCTCTCTTCTTTCATTTTATCCCACACATGCTTCCATTTATCTGGATATGTCTGTCATTGCTTAGATGATGCATGATCAGACACCCCATCTATTAAGCCATCTTTCAAATGTCAAACTTCCATTTCTAACACAGCTACACATTGTGTTATTTTAAGCTTTTCAAACCTCTTTTGCATGTTACCTTATTTAGTCCTTACAACAATTTTACAAGGTTCCAGATGAGAAAACTCAAACTTAACAAGCATTGATGACGGATTAGAACTCAGTTCTTTTGAGCCCTCAGTATAATCCATTTGATCCAGAGCTTAATTATTTAAAATTTTTTTATAATAGTTTGAAACTTACAGAAAAGTTGCAAGAATAGTGCAAAGAACACCTGTGTACTTCACTTATATTCACTAAATGTTGTTATTTAGCCACATTTGATTTCTCTCTCTCTCTCATCTATTTATCTATCTCTCTATATACCTGATTTTCTTTTTTCTTAAGATTTTATTCATTTAGTTTAGAGAGATAGAGAGAGAGAACGAATTGGAGGGGCAGAGGGAGAGGGAGAGAGAATCTCAAACAGACTCCATGCTGAGTGCAGAGCCCAACACGGGGCTTGATCCCAGGACCCTAAGATCATAACCTGAGCCAAAATCAAGAGTTGGGCATTTAATTAACTGCACCATCCAGGCACCCTACTATCTACCTAACTTTCTAAACCACTTGAAAATAAGTTGCAAACATCATTATCTTTTACCCCTAAATATGTCAGTGTATATTTTTTAAGAATGAGGATATTCACTTACATACCATAGTAAAATTATCCAAATTAGGGAGCTTAACATTGATATAATACTTTAATCAATAAAGTTATTAAAAGTCTGTAAATTTTTGTAATGATGTTTTTTACAACTTTTTTTTTATCTTTTGGGATTAAACATGATCACACATTGCATTTAATTTTTAAAATCTTTTTTGTCTTCCTCATTCTATTTCATTTTTAAGAGTTCAGGGCATTTATTTTATAAAATGTACATTAATTTAAGTTTCTCTAATGTTTCCTCATGATTAGATCCAGGTTACACATTCTGGCAGAATCCTACATCAGAGTAATAATGTTTCCTTCTGAGTGTATCATACCAGGAGGCCCATGATGTCATCTGGTCCCATCATTGGTGGTATCTGCCGGGTTCCTTTCTCTATAAAGTTTTCTTTATAAAGTTATTATTTTTTCCATTTCTACTTATGCCCAGGCTTTTTAAATTTTTAAAATCTCTAATAGGGTTAATTGTTGTATAGGCAACTGGGGTGCCCCAACTCTTAGCCTTATCCCAGCCATCACAGAGGTAGCCATCCTCAGCTAGGTGGAAACCAACATCAATCTCCTCATCTCTCCCCTTGTGTCCCATTGCTACTCTCTATCCAGCAGCAGGGATGCCTGTGGCAAATAACAGACCTCCCTCACATGTTACACAGAGAATTAATGCATACTGGGCAACTTGTGACCTAGGAAGGAAGACCCCAGTGGATAAATGATACCCTCTTCTATCCTTTGGATGCACAATTCTGAGGCTCATTCTACATGGCTCCTTAGAGGGACCCAATGGATCACGCCCTGTTTGCCTGCGGTCATGTCCAACTTGAGAATGTCTCATGTACTGCTTTCCTGTCTTCTGTTTTGTTCTCCTCAATCTTTCCATCTCTGTTCCCTGAGATCATTTCTCAAATAATCCCTTGCATATAAGTCCTTGTCTCATATTCTTTTCTCTTTCTGAAGGAACCGAGAGTAAAATAGTTACGCCTACAGGTTACTAAAGTCAGTGGACTAAAGAGGTTACAAGTTAGAATACAGTGATACAAATAGAGTTATGCATCCTTCTTGGGTGCTGTCCTGTCCAGGCCTTCCTTGTTTTCCCCAAAACAAAACCACCCTCTTCCACATTAATGCCACTCTGTTTAGGATCTGATTATGCCATTGACACTCCTCTCCAGTCCAGTGTTTCTCCCCTGCCCACTTCCCCTACCAGAGCTGTGCCTTAATCCCTGAGGGCATTGCAAGAGAAGGAAAAGTGAACAGATGGCTCTGCTCAACTGCACACTCCTCCCTCCTTTTCAAGGTCCTGTCTTGCAACTTTGCTTTCTCTTTCCACTAATTATTTTCATTTTGTTCTTGCTAATTTCTTTCTGATAGGCAACTCATCCTTTGTGGAAAGAAAATAAAACAGAGAAAAGATGAGACTATTTTGTAATCCTGTCAGTAGGGGAAAAAAAAACAACAACCAGAATATTGTGTCTAGAAGAAAACAGCACCATGATGAAGTACCCAGCAAATAATTTGGGATGCTAATTAAATCAAGGAAGACTCCATGATTGGCCTGTGGAATGAAAAGTTTTGAGAATTGGAGAATTCCCTGTCTTGGACATTAGGAATACTGATAATTATTTCAATTCCAATTCAATTCTATGGCATAGATCAAAATTTAAAACTTCCATAATCAATTCCCTCCTTTTGAGGGAATTGAATAGAAATCAGAGATAATGAGATAATATGATTTTTACATGTTTTCAGGCGATGCAAGAATCATTCTCAATAGCATGGAAACAATTTCTTCTCTGCCCCCAACACCATGCAGGTATGTGGCTTAGTTTATTTTCTCACTGGTTATGTTATATTCTGTCACATCTCCCTTAAGATAATAAGGCTGGATTGTACATCTGGAGCAGACTTTTGCTCGTGGATTTTTGACAAACACTGCAATTTAATTAAGTTGATATTTTGAACATCAACTCTTGGAGCTGGAAGAGACCACAGAGAATCCTTTATCCAACCTTCTGCCCAGTGTGTAAAGTCTCTCCACAGCATACCTAACAAATGGCTTTTTCAGCCTAATGATTTCAACCACTGGAGGTCAGCTGTGAAGAGTACAAGTATTTTGTTGCAAAGTTACTAGTCTAACTACACTTTCTCCCCTTTCTCACACTCCAATAGAAAGTATGTGCTGTCAGTCATAAACCAAGATGAAACTATGAACACCATGTAATACAGTCTTGTGGTTGACTTGTCCTGCCAGTCATAGAGGTGAATATGCAGTAATTCAACAACACTCTCTCCTTGCAGAGATAAGGCATATTGTTGGAGACTGTGCCCAGGAAAGGAGAATAAGTAGTCTATGGCACATGGTATGCAAGTAAGCTAAACAGCTCAGATACTTTCAAAGTAAAATCGAACAGGAAGTCACAGCAGATAATGCCACTCTCTTTACTGGTAATTACTGGCCTTACAATTTTAATACATGGCTGCTACAGATTAAAAGGTAGGTGGCAATTCATGCAACAGATCATTGTTTCAGAGTCGACAGTAAAGAAGGGTGGCACTAAGCAATAGAATTTTTTTTAAACCTGTGAGGTAAGATAGTAAAGATATTATTAATAGACTAAGACTAAAAGAATGATGTCTTAATTATGGTCCCTTTTTCTGATTCTCTCTTAAAGATGATTTCTCTTGCCAGGGAAGGACTAGAAACAGGGAACAGTGATTGTTGAGTTAAATCAAAGAACCTTCTAAAATCTTGGTTGTTCAGACTACCAGTGGTCAGATATTTTTCCATTGGAAGCAATAGAGAATAGGTAACTCTTAAAAATGAAAAAAAAAAAAAAATTACTCCTCAATAAGTCCATCACTTAATGTACTAGTCTAAACTAAATTGCATAATTTAACCAACAGGCTGGCATTTTCTCTGCAAGAGCCCCACCAAGTGGTCATCCACCCTGTGGGTGAAAGTCAGAAAAACAGATTAGGAATCCTTTTAAGGAATAATAATAGGACAGAAGATGGATGAACACAAATCCTCCATCTGTAGAGAGATTCAGATTTAGGCTTCATGTTTAAGTAAGACATCTGCTTCTCTCCACCATTTGTGTCTGGTAAATTTCTTGCCCTTACTTGAACTATGCTTGCTCTTTGGCCTCATGACCCCATGAGCTCTGAGTCCTCCATTTTCCCCTAATCAATCAGCCCCCCTCTGTCTTCCCATTTTCTCCTGTCCAGCCCCAAACACTGGTGTCCACCACTTAAATCATGCTTTCAATATTACTTTCAGCTCTAATATAGCCATCCTCTTTCTTTGGCACTGGAACTGAGCAGGTGAGAGTTTCTGGAGAAAAATATGTGGCAACAATTGATGTTGTTACATATCGCTGCTTTCTAAGATTGAGGCCTCAGTTATGGTCATTGTGTGTGTGTCTCATCACCTGACACTAGTTTTTCTAAATCTTCCTTTTCCTCTCAAATCCCCTTCCTGCCATCAACCTTTCTCAGAGTCAGCAGATCATGGTTCTGCCATTTTTCTGAGAAAAGCCAAAGACATGAAGTGAGAACTGTATCTTCCTCTCCCTCTTACTTATAAGCTTATTGGCATCTTTACCTCCCCTTTGAGCCCAACTAAAGACTCATTTCTCAACCTGGGGCTTGGACTCCATCCCCTCCTGTCTACTCAGTAAATTCATTATATCAATGACCGCTACCCCACCCCCAGCCCTACCTCCTGTCTTTACTTCAGGAAACAAAGAGAACAACACTTTATCTCACCAAAAATAAAAACCAAAAAGCAAGACCAGTTTATCAGTTTGGGGTTTTTAAATATAAGCAAAAGAGACCAACTCAGAATAACTTAAAAATGTAGAATTCATTGGAAAGATACTGGTGTAATTCGTAGCAAAGAATAAAATGCTAAACAATCAACCGTCCCAAGGGCAGAAAGCTCAGGATCATAAAAAATGGAACTGTGGACTTTCATGGTCACATACCTGTACAAACTCAGCTTCAACTGCCTTCCCTCCCTGTGTGTCAAACTCAAGATTCAGCTCCTAGGAAGGAATCACTTGATTGGTCTAGCCCACTAGAAACATGTGTAGAGGAGACATTCTTGATACATTCACCATTGACCTCCATATGGTCAGTGGACATCATTTCCCTTACTTTCCCTTGGTTTCTCTGTGGCATATGACATGGACAAATATTTTCTCCTTCCCAAGTCCTTCTTTTTCTTTAGTTTCTGTGACACTATTTTCTTTATTAAAAAAGTCGACGATCTTTTTAGTTTCTAATGTAGGTTTCTTTTTTTCTGCCTAAACATTAAATATTGGTTTTACCAGAGCCTTATGGTTTTTCTCTTCTCATGTGCATGGCCTCAACTTCCACTAATTATAGCACAAACTATACCTCATGTCAAAACTTTCTCTTGAGTTTTGGACTGAATTATATACCTGAATATCCAGTAAAACTCAGTGTATCTAAAAGAGAACTCTCTTCTTTGCCCCAAATCTGCTCTTCAGTTTTGATGAACGGCACATGTCTTATTAGTCTCCCAATTCATTTCCCTAGAGTCTTCCCAGGTCACTCACACCTAACCACCCCTAATCAGTCACCAATCAGTCACTAAACCCTGTGGCATTTACTTCCTAAATATTTCTTGTTCTCCTCTTTCCCTTACTTATAACTACTCTTGATGAAAGTCTTCATCATTTCTTACTTAGATTACCACATTAGCTACCTCAAGACCAGCTTTTTTTCCATATCACATTCCCATCTTCCACAGAGTGATCTTTCTGAAATGCTAATCTAACCTGCAAGATTGAATTCAGTCCTTTATCTTTCAGGATAAACTCAAAGCTTATCACACTCATTCTGTCTTTGGCCACTTTCTAAGCCTTGTTGGTGGCCTGTTCCTTAGGTCTTTTCTTAAAACAACCAGGCTTCCAGTTGGAGGGATGAGAATTGTTTTGAAGCCTTGCTTGAAAGTAAGAGTTTCCTGAGGATGTTGTTAAACAGTAGATTCTTGGCCTGGCCCTACACTTAGTGAATTGGAATCGCCAGGGCTGGGATTTAGGAATCCTATTCTTATGAGGGGACCAGTTTATGAAATACTACCTGAATGTTTCTAGGCAGCCCTTCTACTTATGTTGTTTCTTCACTCTGCAATACCCTTCCCTCTTGTCCTTCAGAACTGTACCAGTGACTTTCATTTTGATTTAGATGTCTCTTTTCTTTTCTTTCTTTCTTTCTTTCTTTCTTTCTTTCTTTCTTTCTTTCTTTCTTTCTTTCTTTCTTCCTTCCTCCCTCCCTCCCTCCCTTCCTTTTCTTTCTTTCTTTCTTTCTTTCTTTCTTTCTTTCTTTCTTTCTTTCTTTCTTTCTTTCTTTCTTTCTTTCTTTCTTTCTTTCTTTCTTTCTTTCTTTCTTTCGATGTCTCTTTTCTGTGCTCCTATACTGCCTAGGCCTATCTCTGTCCGAGTACCTAGCACACAGAAAAACAACATTTGACTGACTTTTCCAAATTGCAACTGGTCCAAGAATACATTGTTTACCTTTGTTTCTCAGCACCTAAGAAGCAAATAGTAGATATCTGACAAAAATTTCTTTGATATGTAAAAATGTATAAAAAGCTCAATGTATAAAAAGCCCACATGTAAGAATGATATTATAGGAAAATATTTTTTGATATGTGAGAGTATAATAATATATTTCTAGAGGAAAACAGGCTAAGAAAATGTGTGTACAATATAAACCTTTTTGTTAAAAAAAGGAGAAAATTAAATAAAAATGTATACATATGTAACATATTGGTAAGATAGACAATTTCACTACTGTTATCTTTGAATCATGGAATAATGGGTGATTTTTATCTGCTTTCTACCAGAAGTATATGAGTTTTATAATTAAAAGTATTATTTAAAAAACAAACAAGCACCATCTTCCTCAACTTACTTTGAAGATAGTATGCACATGTGCGTGCATGTGTGCACAGATCCACACCCCTTACCCCCCACACAACAAACAAACCAAAGAAATGTTTGGGTCCTTTAAGACTTGACTTTTCTATAGAAAACCAGAATTATTCAGTAAAAATATAGTACTGTACTGATTGGGAAGACTTAGGTATACAACGAATATGTAACTATCATCAAAGAGAATTGTCTATTAATTAGAGAAAAGGGGCAGGTATGTTTGGAAGCTTATTCATAATACACAATTCTTTGTGATTTGTGAGTGGATAGGACTCAGGAAAGAGAGAAACTCTTTCCAAGGAGAATTGTTTTCTCATGGCAAATGCTGGGTGGAGCCTTGAATTTCTGGAGGGTTATAAGCCAGTTAAACACATGATATTCATCCTAGGGGCAATTTAGTCAACAGTGCAATTAACATCATCAGCTGCCAAAAGGAAGCAGTTTTCTGGAAGTAGATTAAAATAGGAAGGAAGAAGAGTCTAAAAAAAGATTCAAGTTGAATAAATTCTACTATCAACCTTTAAGTGGGTGATCTTGGAAGACTTTACCTCCTTTTTTGTTTCTTGCCATAGTGTTTCATATTTACTAATTTTCTTTAAATATTTCTGAAAATGTTAGAATTTGCTCTGTGGGGGAAAGAAACTTAATAAAATAGGGATAATTGAATCAGCTGTGAGCCACTTTTGCTCTTTCTTAGCTCTATCAAGGACATAGTCATTTCTCAAAGCACTGTCCTTCACTGGTAGAAGCAGCATGAACGGTAGTGATATTGGCCCAGAGGAAATATATCAACTTTTCTGCAGGTAGCCTAACCAACCCTAACTCTGCAAATGTTAGAAGAAGAAACAAACGATGGTTCACTTGTAAATTTGACTGTTAAGCCCACATGTAAGAAATAAGAAATATTAATAAATTTAAATTCTCACTTGTTTGGCTGGAATAACAAGCCTTAAAAGATATGTGTCACCTTATTTAGAATTCCAGGTGCACTTGAAATATACTCAAACATAAAGTAATATCTAAAAGAAAATACACATTTAGTGTAAATGATTTTTCTTATTACATAAGATTTTTTTTTTCCAATATGTGTCTTAGATGCCATTATTTTAAGCAAGGGTTCCCGGTGAAGTTAAAATATATACTCCACAGATATTTGATGTTCATTTAGGCAACTTTTCAGGAGTAGGCCTATTACATGAAATGGGGCAAAAAAAACCCATGTATTTACACACCATGTAATTGACTTCAAATTAAAATACGTGAAGTACAAATTATTTTACGCACAAAGGGTTAATAATAGAAAACATTGAAAGCTACAATGCTCTAACTAATTATGACTAGGGGATCTTAAAACAAGTCATCACTTCACCAGAAGGGTTTGACATTTGACCTTTGATTTTTAAAAATATGTTGCTTACTCTGCAAGAGTGTCAAGTCCTGAATGATCCAATAGTAAGCAGCTTCTTTCTCCTCTGCTTCCACAAGACTGGGAATTATTTTGACAAGATTCAGTACCATGAATGCTTTTTTGAACAAAAGACCTGAGAATTTTTTCTTGGCCTTAGTTAGAGTTAGCATATAAATGGCAAGCAATGATTTATGATCAATTAATTAAATGGAACCAGAAATTCTATAAAACATTCTTTGTTTTTTCACTTTGGTGGGAATTATAGGTTTAAATGGTTTTATGATGAGCTTCAAAGAGCTAGCATAAATAAACTTTTGATGTTAAAAAGATAATCGGAATCTATTTTAGGGACTATGATGTGCTTTGTAGGTAAAATAAAAAGGTAAGGAATTTGTAATTTAACTCATGTGAAGTTAAGCTAAGCATTAAACTTTGGTTTGAAAGTAGATATCCAGATGTTATTTTATATAAAAAACTAAATAAAAGAATAATCAGTATTTTTTTGAAATTTCCTTTAATTTAAATTAGACAAAAGCAGAAGTTTTATGGTTTCCTATTTTGTCTTTACATACTTTAAGATCGTTGAGAATAATTCCTTGTCTGGCCAATCATTGCTTTTGCACTCAGCACAGTGTTTACATATATGGGTAGCCAAAATTATTCTCTACCTCAGTCTATCAGACCCTATTTCAGATTGACCTAAGTTACATTGCTCCTTCACAATTCAGCTCTTTTGGTCAGTAGTTAATGACTTCCAACAGTAGGATGCTGGGGAAGACTATAGGTGTCTTCCCTCAACCTAGGTGTGAGGTGATACATTACAATGTGAGAGGAAAGGGAAGCCTCAGGCTGAATTTTGACACTCAGCCAGCACTGATTAGCATTGACTGACACGAACACAGTCACACCACCTGTATTTATAGTACAGTCCAGCTCCTTTTCTGTTTGGGTCCTCTGCCCGGCAACTCACATAGAAGGTTTACTGCAGGCAGGCTGATGCAACAATATTAGAGCGATAGAATTCAGGACCAGTGTGCCTATCAAGCATTTCCAGCCAATGCGTGTGCATTGAACACCAATCCCTTCTCTACTGCGAAATAATTCCTAACATCCATTATGTTTATTAATAAACACTTAGGTGACTGGAACAAAAGACAGCTGAAGCTAGAAGCAGCTCCTTTTTTTTTTTTTTAAAGATTTTATTCATTTTTTTGACAGAGAGAGACATAGCAAGAGCAGGAACACAAGCAGGGGGAATGGGAGAGGGAGAAGCAGGTTTCCTGCCGAGCAGGGAGCCCAATGTGGGACTCGATCCCAGGACCCTGGGATCATGACCTGAGCCGAAGGCAGACGCTTAACGACTGAGCCACCCAGGCGCCCAAGCAGCTCCTTTTGAAAAGTCCTCCAAATGCTAACTATCCCTGGTGAGTGTATTCTGCTTGTAGTTTGTACATTAAAACTAATGTGTATGTGTATATCTCACAGCCCCGATGTATTTTAAGTTATAAATATAACATTCCATCCTAATCCTTCAATGTTTCTTTAAAAATGAAAACATCTTACAGAGCTAAAATGACATTAACACAGCTAATAAAATTAACAATTCATTAATATCACCTACTACTCAATCCATATTTAAATCTCTTCTATTGTCCCTGAATCAAGATCCAATCCAAACACACCTTGGTAAATCCCTTGAGTCTCTTTCATTCTTCCACAGTACCTTTTGGGATGACATTCTGACTTGCTGAAGTCTTCCCAGTTGTTCTTTAGAATGTCTGATACTGGTTGATGCCTGTCTCACGGGGGTGTTTTACTTGTTCTTTCATTCCCACTAATCGCTAATCTAGGAGTGAAATCTACAGGCTTTTTTGTCAAAGTTAAAATCATAGGCCATGTTCAGTATTTTCCATTGGATAACACTGGGAAACACAAATGTCGGGTAGTTCCACCAACGGTGATATTAAACTTGGCCCTCGGATTAAGAGGTTTGAAAGTCTGATTCTTCCATTGTAAAGTTATGTTTCTCAGCTTGTGACCAAATTTTTTTTTTTAAAGATTTTATTTATTTATTTTAGAGACAGAGCACAAGAGGGGGGAGTGGGAGACGGAGAAGCAGACTCCCTGCTGAGCAGGGAGCCCGATGCGGGACTCGATCCTGGAACTCCAGGATCATGACCTGAGCCGAAGGCAGTCGCTTAACCAACTGAGCCACCCAGGCGCCCCTGTGACCAAATTTTTTTTTTGACTGGGACTATGTAAATAGCCAGGTTACCAACAGTCACTTGCCTAATCCTTTTAACACCAATGATGAGACTTGGTTGCATCAATAATCTCATTAGGGTTTACAGAGTAGTTATATTTATAATTCTCTCATTTATTTCACAGTTATTAGATGGCTTTCTGCTGGCAAGTAGACTTTCTGTCTTCAACTAGGGCTATTTAATTATTCTAGATGGCAGTTCTTTCTGGAAAGGTGGAATAAATGTTGACTTTTTCCTTTGCCTCTAAAATTTGGAGGTAATATACCGAGCAGATATCTGCCGCCAGAACTCTAACCAACTCTGTACAACATGGCTGCTTTCTAAAGCATTTTCTACTATATATATGTATATATATATATATATATATATATTTATATATATACATATATATACACACATATATGTAATTCTCATTGTGCTTGTGCCAAAATGGCCATCTGGGAGCAATTATTATGGTATATTTCATTTCCTATTTGTTTCTTGTTGTTATGTAAAGTTCCTTTAGTATCTGAAAATGTAATGATTCACTGCTCTTATTCTCTCCATTATATTTCCTTGATTCGTTTAGTGTAATCTTTTCCCACTGGGGGATTCCTATGGTGTTCCATGATGTCTGTTGTGTTTTGATTATTTCATTTGTAACATTTATTTGATGCTGAGTGGACTCCCACAAACTGCTCATATTCCAATGCTGATGTCCTGTTACTTTCCAATCTGCCTCCCCTGACACTCTTGGGTATCTAAACAGATCGTAGAACTCTCTTACAGGTGGTCTTGGAAACAACTTATATACCCAATATTTGTTAAAGGATAAATACCAAAGATCTAGCACATCAGGCAGGAAAGCATCTCATGAAAATTTTGGTTAATTGTGAGACTGACTTAGATTTGACAATACCTACATTTGTCATTATGGGATCCCACTAGTTTGTCTTCTGGTGTTGTGCTGAAAACTGAAATAATTTGTTACGCTAGTTAGGCCAACGTAACACAGGAAATATTGTGTGGTTTAAGAGATAAGGGCCCCTGTGAAAGAAAATTACCTTGCTTTCCATGTTGAAGAATGTTAAAATAAATCACAGAAACTATAACTAAACCCCTATAAGAGCTGGTGTCAGTGCTGAATCCCCAGAGTGATGCCTCGCATGTGATAGAAACTGAACAAACATTTGCTGAATGAATTAATTTCAACTCATTCATTTCTGTGGGAATAAAAATCTGCTAAAGCAACACAGATGAGAGTTGGAAAAATCATCCTGTTGAGATCTCCTCTCTTGACTGAGATTCTATATTTTCTTCTGTAGGAAAGGGTACAAAAGCTCTTTTGCCTTTTCTGAAGGAGTTTATAACACTAAATGAAGATCTGTTTCTCACCCTTCAACAACACTTTCTTACTGATATTATTACTAAACTTCAAGGTCACTTCAGAAATAAATAAAATAAAGGCACTGCTTGAAGAAAACACTCCCTTATCTATCCTGCCTCAGGTTCTCTTTTTCATGTTCACATATCCAAATACTCAGAAACACAATTTTTCCTCATCACTAAGACATATTTAACCATGTACACTCACTAAAACTAGAAGAGACTGATACATCAAACAGAATGTCAAGAGTAATATATCTGCCAAAGGAACAGAGCATTATTAATGAGTCAATATGGTTCCTTTCTCCCTTCCCCCAGCCAAAATCTACAGAAAAGTCTTCATGAGCAGGGAATTAGATTATTTAAATGGCTTATGCCACCATGGCTGGTACTTGATATATCCATTTCCATGATGGCAGTTTAACTGTCAAATTAACACAAAGTTCTATGGTTGTCAGACCCCTCTGTCCTAGAGAGAGGGCTAGAAACAGAACCAATCAAAATAAGACCTTCGAGTTTCTCTTTCATATATAATAAGCACACTATTCCATTCTTATTTATATATTCTTTTCCTTAAAAAAGGTTAATGTCCAAAGAATTGATTGGGTTTAAGCTTCCCAATTATGACCATTGCCTAATCATTTAATCCTATCACCTTGGAGCTTTTATCTGGGTCACTTTATTTGAATATTAGTTCTCTACCAAAAGATGTCTCTTCTTATTCTTTACTTTTTTCCTCCTGTTATATATATTGGGAGGAGGGGAGAAGGGGAAATAACTGTTTTCCACAGCATTTTATTTTGAAAGTTTCAAAATTACAGTAATGTTAAAAGAATAGTACAATAAATTCTTGTGTATCTCTTAGATTTGTCAGTTATTAATAGTTTGTGAAACTAGCTTTGTTTTCTCTCTTTCTCTTAATTTCTCTCTTTTCCTTTTTATTTATAGATCATGATGTTTTTTTCAGTGCATAATAATTCATTAGCACTATTATTATTTTGATATTAAATTGTCTTAAATTTGGCCAGTGGGAGCCCCTTCAGACTATTCCTTTATGCTTTTGACAAGATTATTTTCAATTATTATATTTTAATTCCTCTTGATTTCATGTCTCAGAATTTTTAACCTTCAGGTTTGCTACTGTTTTGCTATCTGTCACATGCATCTCCTACAGATATA
The DNA here is from genome assembly GCF_054177405.1 of Leptonychotes weddellii. NCBI lineage: Eukaryota > Metazoa > Chordata > Mammalia > Carnivora > Phocidae > Leptonychotes > Leptonychotes weddellii. The sequence continues at coordinate 71,448,962 of NC_138375.1, read as the reverse complement.
ATGCTTTAGTAATTTGAAATAATTACTTGATCTATTCAATGTCTTTAGGGCAAGATTTAAAATATAAATATATGTATATATAGTTTGATATTCTTATATCCTATGATAAATTATATCTTTTTAAGAAAAATTTCCTATATTAAGTTCAAAGACTAGTGTTAGAGATGGGAAAAATATACCTTAAACTGGCATTTGCTTCTTGGTGTAACTTCATCTGCAACATTATACTCAACACCTTTTTTTTTTTTTTTTTTAGTGTTGACTGTCTTATGATAACTGTTTCTTATGAATTTTGCATGAGATCATGTGAAATTTAATATACCTTCAGAATTCTGAATCCAGCTAGAGATTAAAAAATTCAAAATACCACAGGGACTTTCAGATGAACAATCCAGTATTGTTCAGAACTGTTAAAATACAGGACTTCGTTATAGACTTTTCCTGGTGAAGAATAAAGTGCATGCACTGTCCAATGCTTGCCATTCTTTATAGGATGGCTTAATGTGTATCACTTCTTAAGGAAACTATCACTTCTTTATAGTTCTTTCAAATATTTTCTGTATATGTCAGTAACGTTTTCACTTTGAAACGGAGAAAAATATTTTCCAGATGTGGGTTATTCTCATGACATAAAGAATTTTTAAATTATCGCATAGAATATAGTTTATTTCATAAAGCAAGATTTAGCTAAAATGTGCACTGTTACTCTGAAGTTTAAGTATGATTTCCCAAGATATCCAGGCAGTCACTTGCTCTCACATTGCTAAAGAAGTTTTATTTCTAGTCCCAGTTCTTTTGTTTACCAAGTCTATTGTGTTAGCTTAGGCAAATGATTTGACCTCTATGGGTTTCCTTTCTCTATATGAAAAACAAGAGTTCAACTAGATGGTTTCTAAAATCATCTCCCATTCTAAATTTCTGTAAATCTCTGGTAAGATTTAAAACTTTATTATCTGAAGAAAGTCCTAAGAGAAATACTTCCTTTTATCTGCAGATTCCCTTTGGAACAACCTTTTGCTAGAGATGGAGGTCAGAGCCAGCACCTGGGACCACAGGATGGATATAATGCCCTTCTGCTAGCTCTTTCCTTAGTTAGTCTTTTCTTACTCACATTTTGCAAACACAGAGTATTGCATATACACCGCATTGCTGTGCTGAAAACTACATACTCTGGTATAAATGTCGAGAAGAGGATGGATTGGAGGTTCTTTTTTTCCTTCCAAATTTTAAACATGCGTTAATGCTATTCATGCTGCTCTCCACATAGTAGTGATGTTAGGACAAATATGTTCATTTGAGAGACATTAGACAGGTCCTGTATCTCTAAGAATCATCTTTGTGATCCTATCTCTCTACCCGTCAAGTTTTACCACATCTAATTATTTTCTAAGACATTGTAAAGGATTCAATACACTAATGACAGTAGGCTCTCTCCTTGGAGCAGTCTCATCTGGAGACTGGAGAATTATTTTTACTGGAGAAAATAAATTACTGGAGAAAATTTATTCCATTCAAAGGAGCAGTATTTCTTACAAACTTTCTGGAAAATAGTCCTCAAAATGTTCTAACTTAGACATCTACTTATTGCTGGCTTAATGATCAAAAGGATGTAGAGCACAAAGCATTTTGAAGCCAGAGTGATTTAAATGCTGGTTCTGCCATATCATCCATGTTCTTGAATGTGTTCACTCACTTGCTGAATTTATAGAACCAGTTTGGGAGAAGAACAATGTTTCTGCCTCCCCTAAGAAATTCCTCAAATTCCTTACCATGACAATCAAAAGAAAATCTGAGTTGCTCTTTGTGAGACATTTCTTACATACTCAGCAGCAGTAAAAGTCTCAATTGTTCAGGTTTCAGAAAGAAAACCATAAAATTTCCTTATTCCTTCTGCCTTTAAAAGCATAGAGTGCCACAGTACTCTATGCTTTTAAAAAACAAACAAACAAAAAACCCCACAGTTAACTACAGGTAGAGTGTGTATGGCATGAGCTTTGTAATCAGACAGACCTGGCTTCAAGTATTAGCTCAGACATTTGCCAGCTCTATGACTTTGCATATTCCTTTTAAGGAATCCGAATCTCAGTTTTCTCTATAAAATAGGACCCAATATTTAGTGTTATGAATTTTAAACAAGATAATATATATATATAATATACTTAGCACAGTCTTTGAGATATACGAAATGTCCAGTAAATACTAGTCATTATTAACTGGTTGCTAACATTTTAATTTTATTTCTAAAAGTTGAAGAGAATTTTAAACATGCAACTAAAATACTATTATAACTCCACAAAGAAATGAAGGATTCCTTGCTATCATTAAATGCCCAGTCAGTGTTCACATTTCTCCAGCAGGTTTCTCCAAATTAGGATCTAAACAACACCAGCACATTAAATTTGGTTGACTTTTTTCCTAATAGTCTTTAATCTATTGGTTTCTCCCCACCTCTTTCTTTCTTTCTTTTTTCTTTTCTTTTCTTTCCCATTCCTTTCCTTTCCTTTCCCTTTCCTTTCCTTTCCTTTCCTTTCTTTTCTTTCCTTTCCTTTTCCCTCATGCTTTTTATTTGTTGAAGCCATCAGATCATTAGTTCTGTAGTAATACTCACATTCTTATTAGTCTGGTTACGTCTGCCATAGTATTATTGAAAATGCTAACTTGAAAAAATTCAAACTTTAAAATTTAACACTAACTGAAATTAGATAGTTAACTTAGCTAGACTTGAGCAATTTGTAAATTCCATGAGGTCATGCTTTATTACTCTTTTGCATCCTTGTGGGGCCTGATGATATGGTACTAGGCAAATAAATACTTGTTGCTTGATCAATTACTGAGAGTAATAGCCTGCATTTGACTCATTTATGTTGACATTTATATTAGGGAAGAAGTAAGAATTGGGAATTTAAGAATTAGGTCTCACCTTGCCATCCTTTTGCTGTTTGACACTGAAAAAAATCATTAAATATTTCTGGGCCTCAAAGGTGAGGGATGTTCCACCTTATACATTTGCCGTGGAATAAGAAAATGCATGAGTGGCAATGTGAATGCTGGTTGAATAATAGACGTTATTCTTTTGGGATAAAAAGCATCAACACTGATATTTAATTTTAACATCAACAGTTGAATAAAAGGCTAAATGGGCTTTCTGATTGAAAAGCCACCCTTAAATTTAAAAAATGGAGAATGGTTTTTCCTACTTACGTTCCATTTCTCTCTTGGCCATTATCATGCAGTTTTACATGCCACGTTATGAGTGGAAAATGAGCTTTCTCCTGATCCTCTCATCAAGTGAAAACCCAGTTGAAATAATGATTGGCTTAGGTGGCAAATGAGACAAGAGACTTTGGCTTAGACAGCCAGAGCTCCTGATTACACCAGAGCTTCTCTGAAAGCAGGACAAATCTCCCGTCCAAAAGGGCAATTGAAGAATCCTCAACTAATTTTTAACCAATGGCAAATTAAAGTGGAATATCCATAGATATAAATAGGAATGTATGTGAATACAAATGTTACTACAGAAAGCATCATTTCAATGAATATTAAATATATTTGCAATGAGGGTCATTGGAAGTAAAAACAGTGTCCTAATTTCAGTTTTAGCAAAGGCTCCCTAAGTGCCTAGTGTCTGGGTGCCTAAGATGTTTTAATCATTCAAAAATGATTAAAATTTTTAAATTTTATTTAAGATTTATTTATGAAAATTTTGATTCACAATTAGGATATGGATTGTGGCGGAGAACTACAGTGAATGGCCAGGAAACAGCATAGCTGCAGAACTGTAGGAATGTTGAACGTACAAGGCTGACACTCTGCTTGTAGATTTAACTGGAGGTTTGCAGCTATCTGTTCTCTTTGGTTCGGATTGAAGATCTTTTTAGTAAAGGAATTACATGCCCCATATGCATATACAAACAAGCCAGAGCAGTGGTTTTCATCCAAGGGCGACCATTTAAAAATACTGATACCAAGGTTCACCCAAGATCAATGACAAACCAGAATGTCTAAAGGCTAGAATTGGCTCCTTTTAATTTTGTCCTCAGTTAAAAATAGAAAGCTGGTGATAAAATTAATTTTGGGAAAGCGTATAACATTTGAAAATTATAATAGGTCAGGAAGGAAGCAAAATGAGGTAGCTGTTACCTTTGTGCCTTCTGTGAGCACAGTTACAAACCCCAGACTGAGCTACTGTTCAGGCTCTCAGCTCCTTGAAATTATTTCTGGTACTCACGCTTCCTTTTCTCGTTTAGAGATTGATTACCTCTTCTCCAAGATTAGTCGACTTTAAACACTCTATAGACAATTTAGGTCTTCTAACAAGGTTTCTTTCTCAAGACCACTTTTATATGTGAAATGGCTTACGAGAGTCATTTTCTCAACCAAAAAATACTGATAGAAGTTTTTTTTTTTTCCATGACTCACCATAATGAATAGGTTTTCATGTAAAAAATAGTTTGGTCCAAAATATCCATATATTTTTGATAGATATTTTTTCCCCCTCAATAACTGTTGAAAGAGTTTTAATGTATAATTTGCTAGAGAGGAAGTTTTGTTTGGAAAATGTTTAATTTTCAAGAATGATTTATATTTGGAGGTGAAAGAAAAGGAAAGGGTCTTTGTGCAACTTACTTCAACTCCTCTAAGCTGGTATGGTTTTCTGGAAGTTGGAATGTTTTTCCATTTATCTCACAGCTTTCATTAGTTTGACTGTTTTAAGTCTCGTATCTTACTACCAGTTTCGAAGGGAAAGGATGAATCAATTGATGAGGAAAAACAATTTTTGAAGTTGCAAAATTTTGAACTTGTGAATTTTTGAAAAGACTTGCAAATAAATATTAGTTTATCCTTTTGTGTTATTAAGTCATCATTAATCTTCAATTACTCTGAACATTTCTATAGCAGTTAGTCAATTATGCTTTCTATTTCCTTTACATTGTGTGCCCAACAATTTTTCATTTATTGGTTTCAACTTAACACAGTCTGTTGAATGGAGAATAGATAGATGACTTCCCAAGGTCCTTCCAGACTTATATTTTGATAAACCTATGACTGAAATTAATCTTGGCCTCACGAATGAGTTTACGTCTTGACTTGCATGGCAAGGCTCTAAGCACAATGTTGTCAATTTCACACTGTTAAAAATAGCTATAAAAATGAGACATTTATTGACTGCTCTGGATTCAGTTGTATATGATCAGGTAATAGCTTTTATCACCATATGTCACACCTGATTTTTAGGCTTCCCTATTATAGTATTTGATAGCATTTTAAACAGAGCTTTGCGGATTGTCAATCACTAACAGGTATTAAGAAGTCCATTCTCAAGCAACATTTTCTTCTTGCTTCCAATATAAGGTTTTTTCTCTTTAGTTTTAGCCTTGACCCTGTTTCAGGAAACAGTGATGTGGGCTGAGAGGGAAGTGTTGACCGTTCTTTCAATCAAATTACTTCAGATCCTCTTCCCCTTCTCCACTCACTATTCTGCACCTGGCTCTTCCAGCATCCAGGTGGGGAATGTGATGAGCAATTAAGGGGTAAAAAGGGAGGCAGTAAAGGACAGTGGTTAAGGGCGAGTTAGACACCTGGAGTTAGATCCTCTACTACCCACTGGCTTTGTGACCTTAGTTATAATTCTATGGTTTCCTTATCTATGAATGATTTTATTTTAACAACTTGATTTTAGTAATGATTTGTGGTTGTAAGGCTTATATATGTTAATTTATATAAAGCATTTACTCAGTAATTGTTAGTTCTGGATATTCTTGCTGGGTTTATTAGTGCTTGGTTTTGGTCTTCCTTCTGGGGCTGTGTTTTGAATGCTGATTGCTCCGGACCTTGGCAGGGAGGTTCTCCTCTGTGGGATGATTTGGGGGGCTCTCTGCCCTCCCTACTCTCCACAGGGATCTCTGAACTGCAGTTTCCTGATGCTTGCAGTGTACTTGTTGGCTGACACTTTGCAACCCCTGGCCCGGCTTCTGCCCTTGCACTAGACTCACGAGGTTTTTTTCCCTGGGCAGGGAGCTAAGATTGAACATGGGAAAACTTGTGCATCCAGGACCGGATGATTGCTGGAAGCACAGGCCATTCCTCCAGCTGTTTTTTCTCTTTGCCCCGCCATTATGGGCTGCCCCAGCCGTCTCCTGCCTATAGATTCCTTTAGGGCGCAGGGCCTGGCCCCAGTCTATAACTTCAAACACCTGGAGACAGATGTTGGGGCTTTCTAAAATACTCTCATGTAAATGCCCCCACATTTTTGCCACTGAGCAAACTTCTACCTGAGCAGTGATCTCCCGCAGAGAACCTTAATCTCTGAATGATTCTCTTAGGACTCCTTTTTTGTGGATAGCACACCACCCCCTCCTTCCACACAGCAGGCTTAGGGGAGACACCATGGCACTCTCTTCCTTGAATTCATTTCAAAGGCTCCTCTTCAGTGCATCTATAAATTTCTCCCTAAATAGGGCGCTGGGTATGATGGTTATGAGATCCCTTTGGCTCTGCCCTAGAGACATGTTTAGAATGCAGGATATTCATCAGTTTTTCTCGGCTGTAGCCAAAATTTGGAGTCAACAAAGAGCATTGTATTTCACATGCTGTTGTAAGTGGTTTGGTCATACCTGTGTTATAATAAAGGCTGAATGATGTGGCAAATGAAATTCCAACATATTTGTGCTCTGACTGCCTAGAACTGCATTTGTTTGTTTAACACAGACTTAAATAAGTGATTTTAATTGGCAAAAAAATTTTTTTTAAAGATTTTATTTATTTATTTGACAGAGGGAGACACAGCGAGAGAGGGAACACAAGCAGAGGGAGTGGGAGAGGGAGAAGCAGGCTTCCCGCCAAGCAGGGAGCCCAATGCGGGGCTCGATCCCAGGACCCTGGGATCATGACCTGAGCTGAAGGCAGACGCTTAACCCACTGAGCCACCCAGGTGCCCCAAAGTATTATTTTTATTATAGAACCTCTGCTGTATGAGCAGAGAGAAATTACAAACTCCAAATAGATTCCTGTAATTCCATGTACTTAAATTTTATAACATTTTTGTTTAATATAACGGAACAGCAGCTTATGTAGCAATGCTAGTCTTCTTTCTATAAAATCAAATATTTCATGTTGATAGCCATTATTAATAGTTTGAATCTAATATTGTGATCATACCTCAAACACAGAATAATCTAATCAAAGCATGGCCATGTTTAATTTTAGTCATGTGAGTTTCAAAATTATGGAAGAAGCTTGGAAGGTCTAGCATCTGTGCTCAGCAGCGTAGAGTAGAACCTTTTGTGAAGATGGGAGCGTTTTGCACTGTGGCTATTGAACCCTTGAAATGTGATGAGTGTGGCTGAGGAACTGCATTTTTAATTATATTTAATTTTAATTAATTAAAATTTAAACTTAAATAGCCACATGTGACTAGTGGCTACTGTATTGAACAACTCACTTTTATCTTTACACAGACCTCGTTAAGTCTAAACTAGTAATTTAAGAAAACTTTTTTTCCTTTTGTAAGATTGATTTTTTCCTATTAAAAATAAATAGAATTATTGAACAATATGGAAATAAATATAGATTTCTCTGCCTTAGATCACCTATTTTATTGACTAGGATAACTTAAAGGAGAAGATCAGCACTGTCTCTTCCTGTTAAAATGATCCTAGGCGATAACATTTTAGTATTACTGACAAGGAGGCAGCATTCCTTTAGGGATCTCCTGTGACTTGTATTTGTGTAGAGATCTAGAGTTCACAGCATTTTTTTTTTTTTGAGGATTTTATTTAGTTATTTAGAGAGAGAGGGAGCAGGAGGAGGAGCAGAGGGAGAGGGAGAGAGAGAATCTCAAACAGACTCCGAGCTGAGTGCGGAGCCCTTTGCTGGGCTCCATCTCACACCCCTGAGATCATGACCTGAGCCCAAATCAAGAGTTGGTTGCTTAACCAACTGAGACACCCAGGTGCCACTAGAGTTCACAGCGTATTATCTCATTTTTGTCTTCAGAAAGAATTCCTCATATTATTTTCTTTCTCATGTTAGGGGTGGGAAGTTGAGCATTCAGGAGCTCCAGTGACCTGCCAGATATCACAGCATGAGGTCTGGGGGGTGGGAGTTGGGGTGAGGGAGGTTGGGCTTACTTTACACAAAACAGCATTTCCTAAGGACTCATTGCCTCTGGCAGACCCTGTTATGTGTGAAGGATTCCGAGAGAAATAAAATAAAACTCTCCTGTCTTGGATATTTGGGGCACCTTCCCCTCTGTCTTCTTGGAGGAGATTGACAAGAGAAAGAAGCATGAGGCTGGCCATGAAAGGTCATAGCTCCTTCCAGGAGTCTGTTAACACTTCTCTCCAGTGGGGTGTCAGCAACCCATCCCGCCGCTCTGCCAGTCCTAGTCCCAGTAACTTGCACCTTCTCTTAAGGTTTGTCTCTATATCCTGCCATATCTTCAAAACTCGACCCTTTATTTATTTATTTATTTTTAAATTTATTTATTTGAGAGAGAGAGAGCGAGAGAGCACATGTGCTCTCAGGGAGGGGCAGAGGAAGAGGGAAAGAATCCTCAAGCAGACTCCCCACAGAGTGAGAGCCAGATGGGGGACTCCTTCGCAGGACTTTGAGCTCATGACCTGAGCCGAAATCAAGAGTTGGATGCTTAACCGACTAAGCCACCCAGGTGCCCCCAAACTGGTCCCCTTTAAAATAAATCCTCCTTTTTGAATTATCTGGTGAGTGTCTGCTGATTCTGGTGAGGACCCACGCTAATATATCCCCTCTCTCTAACTGTTCCATTTCTGGTGTTGTCTCTCCTCTCTGGGTTGGGTGGGACATCACAGAAGGTGCACCGAGAATAGCAGCCCTGAGGCCTCTGTTCTTGAATACTGGCTGAGGCACAGAGTGATACTGTAGATTCCGGTGTTCCAGTGCCCAGCACACTGCGGGCCTCAACCCCATCACAGATGTTGTCTCTGTCTTGAGCTGTGGGTTATTAGAGGAAGCATTGTTTGGCAAATCATTCCATTATGGTACACCTCACATACAAATATTTAAATTCATCAGTGATCTGATAATAAATTCTGCCAATAGGTATAAATTTATTTGTTGACCAACTATGGAAGGATTTCATTTATGGAACCGGTGCTCAATGAATGATTTTGTGGATGACAAGGCTTGGATTTATTGTTAAGTTATGATGCACTATGAGTACATACCAAGAAATGAAGAGATATACTAATTATTATATATATTATATATAGATATACTAATTATTTATAGATATATTTATTTATTTTTAAAAGATTTATTTATTTATTTGAGAGAGAGAGAGCACACAGAGGGAGAGGAAGAAGCAGGTTTCCCTTTGAGCAGGGAGCTCGATGCAGGACTCATCCCCAGGACCCTGGGATCATGACCTGAGTGAAGGCAGATGCCTAACCAACTGAGCCACCCAGGCATTCCAGAGATATACTAGTTAATTAAGAGATCAATATATTCCCATTATTTAATATATTCTGTCTCAGGTCACACAATTCTATTTTAAGAGACATTTACGAAACTTTTCTTAGATTATCATCAGGAGACAATTTTAGTCTCTCTTTCTTTTTATTTTATTATGTTATGTTAATCACCATACATTACATCATTAGTTTCTGATGTAGTGTTCCATGATTCATTGTTTGCGTATAACACCCAGTGCTCTATTCAATACGTGCCCTCTTTAATATCCATCACCAGGCTAACCCA
>NC_138375.1:71375674-71439127 GCF_054177405.1 Leptonychotes weddellii | reverse complement strand
ACCCCCCCACCACTCCAGCATCTCTCAGTTTGTTTCCTGAAATTAAGAATTCCTCATATCAGTGAGATTATATGATACATGTCTTTCTCTGATTGACTTATTTCGCTCAGCATAATACCCTCCAGTTCCATCCATGTCGTTGCAAATGGCAAGATTTCATTCCTTTTGATAGCTGCATAATATTCCATTGTATATAAATAATATCATTGAGGTGGCTGTGTATTTTATACTAAATGATTATTAGAATATCTTTTATGCACCACACACTGTGACAGGTACTGGGATTAAAGTAGTGAACAGGTAGATACTCTCTGATTTGGAAAACTTATGTTTTATTAGGTAAGATACATGTCAAAGGAATAATTTACAAATAATTTATGGATTGCAACTGTTGCATGGTAATAGGGTTTTTGTTTTCTTTCTCCCTCCTCATTCCACACGCCCTCCCCTGTCCCACCTGGAGCCTGACTCACATTGAGACCAAGAAAACAGGGTTTTTGACTCAAGAAAGAGACAGATATTCTTTAGCATAATCAAGTGCAGGAGATCTACTAAAAGGTGTTAATCTTAATAGTATGGTATGAAGAAGCTAATGCCTTTATACTGAGAATCTAAGACTGACTTCAATGAAGATTTCTTCCCTTTCTCTTTTGCCCTCAGCAATAAAATCTCTGGAACAATTTAACAGTAGAGCATAAAAGGGCTGAACAAGAAGCAATAGACTAGGGGGGTATTGTTGAAGGAGGTGAGAGTGAGGAGAAAAGAACATTTAGAGGAGCTTAGAGGCTGTGGGAGGAAGAAGATAGAAAGGGCCCTTGGCAGAGATATTATCCTGCCTACATCTAGGTTGGCTATATGGGAATGCCATGAGTATCTAGAACACTGGACGAGCTGGGTGTGGAACCAGCTTTCAAGAGAGTTATCCCTGATTTTAGCCCCCTGGTATTCATATCCTTATGTTTTCTCCTCCCATGTTGGAAAACGCTGGTTGGGTAACCAATAGGATGTGATTGTGTCTTTTGAGTCTGAGTGATAAAAGATATGTGGGTTCGGCCTTGCTCTCTTGGACCACTCACTCTGGGAAAGCCAGCTGCCATGTTGTGAGGACTCTCAAGAAGAGGTGAGGTCCATAGGTGAGAAACCGAGGCCTCCTTCCAATAGACAGGAGTGAGCAATCCTGGAGGTGGATTTTCTAGCATCAGTCAGACACTGAGATCACTGTAGCCTGAACTGTTATCTTGATTCCTCTTGAGACCTAGAGCCAGAACCACCAGCTGACCTTCTGAATTCCTGACCTAAAGAAACTGAGTAATAAATCTGCTGTTTTAGGTCGCTATGTATTGGGGTAATTAATTATGTGGCAATAGATAATTAACATACTGAGAGATAATTTAAATAGAATCTACTCTGAATTTCCACTGCTGTGTGGATTCTGCAGGAGTTGAACATGGTGCTCTAACCTGAGCTATTTGTTTATTCTTCTGAATTCTGCATCTCCTTGATCAGCTCAAAACGAGAATTTAGGACTACAGACTACACTATCCTATCCTTCCATAGTAAAGGGTGTGGTATTCAGGTTACAATTTTAAGTGCTGAAAGGAGAAACACGGGGTACAATGAAATAATATAACTTGTTAGTACTGTTAGGGTTTACGTGTAAGAGTAATACAGGCATGAGAGACTGAATAATCTGAATAAAACTATACTGGGTGTACCTGCTGTAAAAATCATCAACTTGATGTTTTCCTGCTGAAAGTATCTGGGCTCTTAGTTCCTTAGGACCATTGATCTTTTCTTTTCTCTTTTCAAAAACATTTACTTAAATCCATTTCTATTCTAATTTGGATCATATTTCTGCCTCTCTCCCCCTTTTAAAAAAACAACCCTGTTGCTGTCTTTTGATAATAGAATATTCTAATACCCTCTCTTTGTATTCTACATTACAGCTTCATTTCAAAACCCAAATCCTTAAAATTGGCATTGTTTAGCAAATTAACAATGACTTTTACCATAGCGGATACCTCCTTGTGCTTTCTATTTAATGTAACGATTTGGCCATTGTATAAAAGGATATGTATCAATGATTCTAAAAAATGAAACACCATTCTGAGTTCCCTTTTAAATAGAGAAAAGCCTATTAAAATTAATTCATTAACAAAAATCCCACAGTATTCAGCAAGGCAAATTCAAGTTGAATGATAACATTATCTCTCTTGCTCAGATGTTGCTATTTACATATTTAACATCCTGAACCACTGTGGAGATCTCAATACTATTTAAGCATCAGCATAAAGCAAGCATGGGAACCAAATACATCCACCTATTGCTTTTATATAATTGATTCCTTACCTCTTATAACTTTGTCATCAAACTCCAAAATCTTCACTAGTTTCACGGAGATGGTATTATTAAGGAATGTCATCTTCTGGCGCCCTCTTGTGGAGAAATGTTCCTGGTGTTAGTCTTACTGGCTTCTCAGTTGTAGTTCAGGGAAATCCGAAAGGATGAATCATATTTCCATTTATTTATGCAACATGATTTGAATTACTGAAACAATGTGACTCACTTCTTGCTCAGTAATAGGACTGAGGAACTGAGATAAATTTCTATTAAAGCAAACAGGAGACATTAAAAGTATTCTTTTTTTTTTTTTTAAGATTTTATTTATTTATTTGACAGAGAGAGACACAGCGAGAGAGGGAACACAAGCAGGGCGAATGGGAGAGGGGGAAGCCGGCTTCCCGCTGAGCAGGGAGCCCGACGCGGGGCTCGATCCTAGGACCCTGGGATCGTGACCTGAGCCGAAGGCAGATGCTTAACGACTGAGCCACCCAGGCGCCCCCATTGAAAGTATTCTTGACAAAACCATTAAAATCCCATTCCGATTTGTTAGATGGGATCTTTTTATTCTCACTTGCATTGATAATAATTAATTTTCAAAATACAATGGACTAACTTGGCTAAAGGGGAGCCTTCCCTTCGGCATTTATCCTCTCAGATCTGGGGGCCAGGATCCACCAGTATTGTCAGGAAGTGTGTCCCTGCAGGATGGGTCATCAGACACAACCCTGTAATTCATCCTAATGCCCATTCCTTCCCTGGTCTCTTCTACACAGGGGTCTCCTTTGGTCTGTCCTCCCCTGACATGCTAATTTTCTTTCCTGAGGTCCGAGCACTGAGCATGAGCCGGAGTCTGAGTGACGGTAGTGGGCTAGCACAGCGCCTGTATGACCTAGACCACACAAACTAGGAATGACGTAGGCTTACAGCATGTGAATTATTTCTCTGACTCTGTTCATACCTGCCTCTGTGGAAACTCCAGCTGCCTCCGGGTAGTCCCCATCCCAACTATTTCTGGGAGTTCCGTAAGTGCTCACACTCAGCTCCTCAGCCACTATGTAGTGAAGCATTTACCTTTCTTCACACCAGACTGGGGATGTGCAGGCTGCCTGATGTCGCCTGTTAGTGTGGGTGTAGGACGCCGGTGGCTGCGTGGCCACGGATGCTGCCTCTGTTATGTTGAGGTCAGCGCAGGTCCCCCGGGCTTTGCTCGGTGGCTGGAAATGTGCACACTGCTGGGGTGCTAGAGCTTTAGTTATCCAAGGCTTCACTCTGCACTTTGATTTCTCGGATCTGTACTGGCTTTATCTCCAAGTGGGGAAAATGCCTTCCTACCCTTGTTTGACCGTCTTTCAAAAATTCCACAGCAGGACTGATGTGGGTGCCCAGTACTTCTCAGACCTCGAAGCAGGCAGCCCTCCTGAATTTCTGCTAATGCCTGGCCCGGGAGGGAGTGCAGACGGCGGCCTGGGACGAAGAGGGGAAGTGGTAGGACACGATGAGGCACACTCGCCTCGTATGTAGCCCTCTTCTCCTTCTTTACAATGGACATTTTTATTAGAAGAAACCGTGAGTTTCACTTCTCTTTCTTTCTTTGCCTAAAGGCTCCCCTGCTCCCAGATTCTTTGTGGCTCTGATTCATCTGTTAGCCAGAAATGCTCAGACATGTCTGAGTCTCGGAAGAATGTAACTTAGGCTCCAGTGGGGTTCTCTGCATATTCATTAGCGGTGATAAAAGTGATAGTGGATGGTGGTGCCAGGCTCCAGAAAAGGAACATCTTTAAATGGAAAACACGGGCTGTGCTCACGCTTCCAAAATATTCTAGCAGTTGTTCTTGAGGGGAGACTACATTTCAGAAACTCTTGAGTATGGTTCCAAAAGTTCTTGGACATATCATCACAGCATAATACTAAAAATGAGATGCTCTCGCATTATTGTGTTTTATAAAGTACTTCTACCTTGTAACGCCTTCCGCAGACTTTATACAAAATTATTGTAAAGCTTGTTGTTTGCAAATACTGAGGTTGCAAGAGACCGGATAGTCAATTCCCTAAATAAGTAAGCAGGCATTTCTTAAAAGAGATTTTATTTATTTATTTTAGAGAGCATGCACACACACGTGCAGGGGGAGGGGCAGAGGAGCGGAGGGGCAGATACCGCAGACTCCCCACTGAGCAGGGAGCTGGATCCCAGGACTTTGGGATCATGACCTGAGCCGAAACCAAGAGCTGAAGGCTTAACCAACTGAGTCGCCCAGGTTCCCCAGTAAGAAGGCATTTTTTGAAGGGAGATTAGGTCAACCAGCCAGAAATCTGCATAAAGACTTTCTTGTTTCTTCTATTTTTCCAGGTAATTATATCAAAACGGTCCTAGCGAAGCCTCATCTCTGCCTCTAGCATTTTGTGGCCAATAGTACCAACCTCGCCCCTCTGGATATTTACAGTTAGGTAGGCATGAAGACAGTATTGCTCAGTGGAGGCACCCTGCCTAGTTTTGAATTCAGGTGCCCTCACTTTCTTTTTTTTTTTTTTTTCTAAGATTCTATTTATTTATTTGAGAGAGAGAATGAGATAGAGAGAGCATGAGATGGGGGAGGGTCAGAGGGAGAAACAGACTCCCCGCCAAGCAAGGAGCCCGATGCGGGACTCGATTCCGGGACTCCAGGATCATGACCTGAGCCGAAGGCAGTCACTTAACCAACTAAGCCACCCAGGCGCCCAATGTGCCCTCACTTTCTAGCCTAATCATCCTGACAGTGACCTTGGCCTCCTTTTAAGCCTGCATTTCCTCGAAGCCTGTATTTCCTGATGTATGAAATGGGATTAACAATACTGCTAGTACCTACCTCCTAGGTTGCAAGACTTGGCTGAGATTATTAATACAAGCTAGGACAGGGCAGGACATGCAGTAAAAGTATAATAAACTTTTGTCCTTACGGAAAGAAAATATAAATTTTCTCACTAAGATTTTGAATGCCAATTATTCCTCAGTAAAGCTGTTAGTAAAAGTAAGAAAAGAAAAATTTAAATGAAAATTGTCTTACTAAAATTAAATGCCAAGCTTGACTCCTGAAAAATCAGATTTTTTTTAAAGGAAGATAAAGTTCTGGGAAAGACAGAAGGGCTGTGTTTCCTGCAGCACTTTATGAAAGAAGGAGTGTCTGGGGACGACATGAATTAAGGTCATAAAGTGTCTTTGGTTAGGAATTTGAATCACCACCTACTTTGCTCTGTTTTATCTAGGCCAGCTCAATCTGAAAGGTAGTCACTAGCCACATGTGGCTATTAATCATATGAAATGTGGTTAATCTGAATGAAGATGTGTCAGTATAAAATATACACCAGAGACTGTAGTTAATAATACTGTATTGCATATTTGAAAATTGCAAAGAGAGTAGATCTAAAAGTACATGGGCATCTGGGGGGCTCAGTTGATTAAGCGTCTGACTCTTGATTTCGGCTCAGGTCATGATCTCAGGGTCCTGGGATTGAGCCCTGCCAGAGGTCCACCCTCATGGAGGAGTCTGCTGAAGATTCTCTTCCTCCCCCTCTGCCCCTGCCCCCCCCTGCCACATGCACGAGTGCGTGTGCGCTCTCTCTCTCTCAAAATATAATAAAAATAAAATAAATAAAAGAAAAAAAATTTTGGTAACCGTGTGTGGTGATGGATCAAATTATGT
Source organism: Leptonychotes weddellii (assembly GCF_054177405.1). Classification (NCBI taxonomy): domain Eukaryota; kingdom Metazoa; phylum Chordata; class Mammalia; order Carnivora; family Phocidae; genus Leptonychotes; species Leptonychotes weddellii. The sequence goes on along the minus strand of NC_138375.1, from coordinate 71,433,107 downwards.
TGAACACTTGGAACTAATATAATTTTTTTTTAAAGATTTTTTTATTTTAGAGAGAGAGAGCTAGTGAGTGTGAACAGGAGAACTGGCAGAGGGAGAGAATCTCCAGCAGACTCCCTGTTGAGTGTGGAGCCCGATGCGGGGCTTGAGGCAGGGCTTGATCTCAAGACTCTGAGATCATGACCTGAGCCAAAATCAAGAGCTGGACGCTTAACTGACCGAGCCACCCAGGTGCCCCAGAACTAATATAATGTTCTATGTCAATTATACCTCAATTAAAAAAGATTTAGTATAAAAAGAATGTAAAGTAGTTTATTTGATATTTAAAAAATATTGATTACATGTTGAAATCATATTTTGGATGTTTCTTAAAGGAAATGTATTATGAAAATTTATTTCACCTGTTTCTTTTTACTGTTTAAAATGTGGCTGCTAAAGACTTTACAACTGTAGATTTAGCTTCACTTAGATTACTATAGGACAGTGCTATGATCCAGATACATTTATGCCTTTTCTCGGCGACCCAAGGATATGCAGAAAGGGTATAATTTCTCAAAGAAATCATAGTGAAGCAGGTTATCTTTTTTTTAAAAGATTATGTATTTATTTGACAGAGAGCGAGAGAGAGCATGAGCAGGGGGGAGGGTCAGAGGGAGAGGGAGAAGCAGACTCCCCTCTGAGCAGGGAGCTTGAGGTGGGGCTTTATCCCAGGACTCTGGGATCATGACCTGAGCCGAAGGCAGATGCTTAACGACTGAGCTACCCAGGCATCCTGCAGGTTATCTTTTTAATGTCAGACTATTCCCATTGCATCTGTAAAATTTTTATATATCCAATACTTAAAGAGTGAATTCTGGCCTCAGATATTATGGCTACAAATCCTGACGCCATCACTGAATATTTGATCCTGGACAAGTGTCTGATCCTCCTGAATCTGAGATATGCGCTGCCCCCACCCCCACCCTGCAAGAGGGGTGATGTTATTACCTGGATCTGCAAACTCAGATGTGCAAGAAATAGACATTTATTTCTCCGTAACTGAAATTAATTTCTATTATGAATAGAATCCATCTTTTGCTGGAAGCAATCTGTCTTCTCAGAGTTCATGTTCCTCATAAAGTGTTTCCTGTGTGTCGTGCTTACGTTGGGGTGGGGACGGGGATGAGCATGTGATGCTGTGTGTCATCGTCCTTCCCCACTGACCTCAGCTGGTCGTCAAGCCTGCTGCTTCCTCCTCATCCCAGCAGCAAGTCTCTTCAGGTAGCTCCGTTCTCCCTTCCATGTCATAACCCACTTTAGGGTTTATGGAAAACAGTCATCCAGTTACAAAACCTACCTCATAGGTGCATGAAGAGGAATAAATAAGATGATTCAAGTGAGGTGCTTAGCACAATGCCTGATACAAACTCAGCACCTAATAAAGGTAATTATTACCGTTAATGTTGATGCTGCTGATCTTGTTCTCAGCCAGCGCACTTTGAGTTTCCAGAGCTCTAGTTGCAAGAAAAGAGGTTATCATTTCTTTTCCTCCTTTCCTCAGTAGTTGAGAGTGAGGAGAGAAACTGGATACCCTGGAGTGGAAACAAAACAAAACGTTGGTCTCTAATTACTCTTTCATTCTTATCAAGAGATTAGCATCTGGGATTGGTGCTGGGAAGACGTGCGTGGGTGCATTGGTAGAGGGGAGATGGCTGCTAGATCTCTCAACATTGGGGGGTGCCATTTAATGATAGAAATAATGTCATAAGTACTTATTAAGCATTTCTGAGAAGTCAATAATGGTGTGGAGGGTACAGAAGAAGTGCTGGTCATAGTCTATGTATGTGCAGAACTTACAACTGAATATATACTGTAATGAAAATGTATGTTGCATGTTTAAAATGAGAGATGACGCTGGATGGAAGACTGACTTTATCTGCATGGTCTCATATGGCAGTCGTACTTTGGTGGGAATGTCAAAGCTCAGGGTTAATACTAATACTTCAGAGAAAGAATCTCAATTTGTTAGTGCGCTTTGAGCTAATAGGGACTTGGAAACTTACTCTTTCCCAAATGCAAAAGAATCTAATGGGTAATCAGAATGTTGATGTATTAATGTACAGTGAGGGATATTCCTTTCAAGTGAGGAGAATGCTCATGTAAAATTTGATGACGGCTAATACCCACTAGAAGATAAAATGAATAATTTTTTCAGCTTTCATTAATATTCATTTGTTAATGCATTCATTTTGTCATCTGGTGGGTATTAGCTAACACTAAAGTTTTACCATAAATGAATAAAAGAATTTCTTTGGCATTGAAAATTTTACCCATTAATTACATTGTTTAATATGGAGATTGGGAAAAGACTTCCGATATTAAGATATCAGTAGTTAAAATATCTCAGATCAGCATGTGGGAAACCAGTGTTTTGTAGGAGGATGGCTTGAAAAGCATAGCTACACATTTTGAATGCCTTATTATTTTGATGCTTCTCTTCTATGCACTCACATTTCTTTTTTTTTTTTTTTTAAGATTTTATTTATTTATTTGAGACAGAGAGAATGAGAGAGAGCACATGAGAGGGGGGAGGGCCAGAGGGAGAAGCAGACCCCCCGCTGAGCAGGGAGCCCGATGCGGGACTCGATCCCGGGACTCCAGGATCATGACCTGAGCCGAAGGCAGTTGCTCAACCAACTGAGCCACCCAGGCGCCCTCTATGCGCTCACATTTATTTAAGGGTCAAGACTTGACCTGGTCTTTGAATGAGGATTTAGATTTGGATTAAGGTAAAGAAATAGGTCATAGACGCTGGAGAGGGAATCAAGTGTAGGAGGAAGACGTGCAGGCAGACCTTTACTACGATGCAGAGGGGAGTCAGCTGGAGCCTGGGAGGGGAGTGTGTAGTCTGGAGGCTGGATTTAACAGGCAATGTGACTTTACTGTGTTGTATGAAATTGCACGGTGGCATGGAGAGCATGATATTTGTTGGAAGTGACCTGAACTAAAAGTCTCATAAACCTCTTAACAAGAGCACTGGAATTTGGAGTGATAATTTCCACTTAGCAATTGGGTGTTGCAAAATGCTAAGTATGACGTGTCATCTAATAAAATTTTTAAAAAGTTTTTCTATCCCATGAACTGCATTTTCAAAATGTTGAACTTTTGGATCAGAAAGGAAGCTGATTTTGTGTTTAACTCCTGTCAGCACTTGTTAAAAGTCACTTTACAAGCAGTTCTTCAAAATACTGTTTAGAGAATCAGCCATTCTGAACTATGATGTGAACTATAAATGTGTCTGATTTTAAACCCCTTTGCCTCTCAAAGCTGTCTTTTTGATGATAATTTAATAGGCTCTTTGAGGCAAAAGGTAGGTAGCATAGGTCACTAATACATCTAATGTAGAGTTATTATCAAATCTTTTTGTTTCAATATTTCCTCCCCCATTCCCTCTAATCTCATTTAATAACATCAAATTGAGTTATAGAATGTTAGAACTGTAAGGGATGATCTTGGGTCACATGGCTGCGATCTCTTTTTTTTTTTTGAATTCTCTAAGGCATTGGAGGAAGTACAATTCAAAGTACTCTGTTTTTTCTAGGTAATTCCTAGGGATGGGGCCAACCACATAACCTAGCCAAAATATCAGCGTTCTGCTCCGTATCTACTGCCAATATGTTTTTCTTTTTTTAAAGATTTTATTTATATCAGAGAGAGAGAGAGAGCATGAGAGAGAGAGAGAGCACTACCAGGGGAGAGGGAGAAGCAGACTCCCCGCCGAGCAGAGAGCCTGACGCAGGACTCAATCCCAGGATCCCGGGATCATGACCTGGGCCAAAGGCGGACACCCAACTGACTGAGCCACCCAGGCATCCTCCAATATGTTTTTCTGACACCGTGTGTATGTGAAGCAAAAGAACATTTCTTTATCTGCTCTCTTTTTTGTTAATTTGGATTCTCAGTTTCATAAAATCTACCCTTCCACAAATGAATAGACATGGCATCAGTACATTTTCATGTCATGACTTAGGTAAATGTACCAAGGCCAGTTCCCCATCTTCACTGTGTGATCATCGGGTGATGGTTAATAGGATATGTCCACTTGGCTGAGCCACAGTATCCTGATATTTGATCAAACACTAGTCTAGATGTTGCCGTGAAGTTATTTTATGATGAGGTTAGCATGTAAGCCGGTGGACGTTTAGTAAAGCAGATTGCCCTTCCTAGGGTGGTGGGCCTCACCCCATCACAGCTGAAGGCCTTAAGAGAAAGAAGGCTGACTTCCTTGAGAAAGAGGGAATTTCTGCCTGTGGTGTCTTCAGACTTGAGCTGCAACTTCAACCCTTCCCTGGGTCTCATCTTTAGGCCTAGACTGGCACAAAGACAAAACCCTCCACGGTGTGTGAGCCAAGTCCCTAAAATAATTTCTCTCGGTCTCTCTAGCGCTCTGTCTCTCTCTCTCTCTCTCCACACACACACACACACACACACGAGCACACACACACACACACACCCCTGTTGATTCTATTTCTCTGGAGAACCCTGACTAATACAATCAGGATTAATGATCTACCTCTAGCCAAACTTCATCTATAATCCTCCATGTTAAAGTGAAAGCAAGAATTAGAGTCACATTTGAGAGATAAATGAATCAGTCTTCACGAGTAAAGAGAAGAAAAATGGAAATCCAAACACAAGGAGGCGTGATTTTATTATTGGCCAATAGCTAACGCCTTAAATTGGAGATTTCACTGTACCAGAGATCAGTTGCCGTTAGGAGCAGATCCAGGTTTTGCTTGTACAGTTTGGGATGCTTTCTTTAAAAGAATACAAAAGCATTACTACTAAATTAGGTATGAAAGCGAATATTTATTTAGGTTGAGAAGAGGAACCACAACAATTTACAAGAGTTTAAAAGGGGACAATACTGTAAACACAACAAAATCCACAAAGAAAACCTACTCTTGATTAATTAATTGCCTGACGTACCTGCACAGTACTCCCCTTCATAGTTATTTTTTGGTATATATTTAGTATTACCACTTCAGAAAAGAAACACAATTCAGTCTGTAGATTTCAAACCCTGTTTCTTCTCCACTACCAACAAACTTTCCAGCCAGACGCCCTCCTACGTTCCTGTGGGGATCGTCCCTGACCTGTGCCTTCCTGACACAGTGCGTGTGCCCGTGCGTAGCACTTACTGGAAAGTTGCATTCCTAAAGCTTTTCCTAGAGTGGAATGATGGGCGATAACTTAACTGTACATCAGTGAGACTGAAAAACACATAAACATATCCCACAAAACCTGAGCTAAATGGCCCCCTGACTTGATTTTTCCTTACCGGAGTCTAAAAACGCCACAGTCGCTCCAATGCCGCCCTCCATGAGGGGACGTGTGATAGAAGGGAATTCATCATGGAAAGAGACACAGGTCCTAAGATAAGATAAAATATCCTCATTTTGTAAATTTTGCTAAAACATACGATTATGTGAACTGGGTAAACGAGAGGTCTCAAAGCGTAAGCGTCTGGCTAGCCTAGTTACATGTATGACATTCTTCTCTTTTCCTATTTCTAAATAATTTTTCAAAGAATCAATTATTAATGTAAATTTATTAATATATTTTCATGCTACTGGGATAATGTGTGAAATTTTCCATAATTAAGTGTAAATATTTATACTGCGAGTATGGGAACTACACATGAATAGGAAATGAAATATCTTTAAATCATAAATTTGCAATGAATATTTTAGAGTAGTGTAATTGAATCTTGCTTATAATTATGGTAGACATACAATAATAGCTGGGTTTTTTTTGTTTTTGTTTTTTTTTTTTTTTTTGAAATAGCTTTTTCTTTTTCACCCCCAGAGGGGCAGAGGAAAAGAACAAGAAAAAAGTGAAACAGGCCAGCTTTTATCAGGGGAGGCTGACTTCAGAAATAAAACATATACTGGAGCCATTCACAGATAGAACTGATTTCAAAATGAAATTACCATTGGCTTTCAAATGGAAATTTCAGGGAGAAAATGTTAATAAAAATGTAATGGTTATAATGGCAACCGTAATGATGATGATGTTATGTGTGTGTTGTTAGATGAATGATTATCATAATCTCTGACACTTTTTTTTAGCCCATAAAGAGGTAGATTAAAATTGGTACTTACAGGGATCATAATTTATTCACTTTTCCCTAGCTCATTAACATGACTTTGCCATTATTTCTAAATTCTCCGCGTATGATGGGGCCATGCACATATGGCACAGACAATCAGACTGACAGGAACTTTTAGTCAGTTCCAATTCTGCTTTCATTATTCACGGGACTAAAGACTCTCTTTATAAAATCAGTTACTTGGCATTTTCTCATTGATTCTGAAAGAGGTTTATGCATGAATATGCATAGGAATCTGTGGCTGGCTGGTGTATTGGTGCCCCCCGCCCAGCCCCCAGAAAAAAAAAGACAGCTATGCCTCTCAGTACTAACACCCTTGTGTAGCCCCCTTCCGCAGAACTCTGGGCTTGACCCGTGTAACTCGCTGTGGTCAGTGGACATTAGCCGATGTGACATAAGCGAGTTTGTTGAGGGCTTGCACACTCAAGTTGTGCTGTTAGAAAACTTCATCTTAGAGCCCAGATACCATCCTATAGGGAAGTCGAGGCTATCTTGCTTGAGAGAGATAGCTTGTGGAATGGCCCGGGAGGATGAGACACAACAAGGAGAGGGAGGCCACTTAGAAGAAAACCAAGGTCCTCCGGCCAAGTTTCTAGTTAACTCTACGAGAGACCTCAGCTGAAATTACGTGGAATAGAAGTACCCAGATCAGCCCACAGAAATGGGATCAATAACACATTATTGTGGTTTTAAACTGGTAAATTTTGGTTTGTAAAGCAGAAATAGATAATGGAAGCAGGATTATAGAAAGATTTTTTTTTTTTTAAAGATTATTTATTTGAGAGAAAGAGCAAGAGCATGAGCAGAGCGAAGGGTGGAGGGGGGGCAGAGGGACAAGCAGGCTCCCCAAAGAGCAGGCAGCCGGATGCCGGGGGCTCAATCCCAGGACCCTGGGATCATGACCTGAGCCAAAGGCAGACGCTTAAACATCTGAGCCACCCGGGCACTCTAAAGAAAGATTTTTTTAACACCATCTCACCTGTGTGTGAAAGTCTGAAAATGATTTAAGAAATTATAGAGTCTTATTAAGTTGAATGTCCATAAAATTGTTTATTCAGTATTTTACAGGTGCAGCATTATGATTTTAATAGCTAACATTTTTAAGGTACTTCCCATATGTTAGTCATTATACTAAACAATTTACATTTATTAATTTAAAAAAATCTATACAAGAATTCTATGTAGGCGCTATGTTTGTTCCCATCCTACAGATGAGGAAGCTGAGACATAAAGACAGTGAATATTTTGCCTAAAGTTACACAGCTGCCTTACAGTGTGTGGAAGATATACCAAAGAATGATAAAATGCAGTCTGCACAAGCAGTAGAATGTACGGTTTTTAGAAAGGTCCATGAAATTACTGTAGGAAGAGATCATACTATTATAACATATTAAACAGTGTGGTGTTAGTTAAAAAAGATCATAGTATTTTGAATCAGAATGACACTACCAGTTTAAAGGGTGACTCTGTCACCAGCTTTGTGATGTTAAACAATTTATTTAAACTATCTGAGCTTCAGTTTCCTTATCTGTCAGATGGAGGTTTAAAAATATCTGTTCCATGGTTGTTGAGAGAGTAACCTGGGCCATGGAGCCAGCTTATATCTAATTCTGCTGATTGTTCTCATCTCTTCCCAAATCCAGGTTCCTAGACTGTCCCATGGGCAGTTTAAAATAAACCTTAGTGGGAGTATGAACACTTTGAAAATATTAAAGCCTGGAGTCTGACAAAATCTGATTTACTGATTGGCTCACAGCACCGGAGTGCCGTGTCACCCTGACAAAATCGAGAAGACGGTGTGTCGGTCAGTGTTGGGTTCCTGCCAGAGGATTCTGAGGAGTATCTAAAGGAAGAGGTGGTCCATTCTGGATTGGTTGCTGTTTCTGGGACGGGATTATGGTAGGTAGGGATTAACTGGGGGTTGTGCACTACCAGGAGGGAAGAAAGATTTAACAATTGGGCATCCAATTGAGACTAGCAAAGGGCATCCGGGAGTGTCACTGATGAGAAAGTAGTGATTACTCATAGAGGGCGTCATTATGATGCTTGACAACCTCATAAAGAAACAGTTTGTCCCCTTAATTTTGCAGCTGACACCACGTGCCCATCCTTCCGGCCTGATTAACCTCAGGGCTGCTTTTTGTTCTTCAAGGTGATTTTGACGTTTACTGTCTCAGAATATCTTTCAGAGATCGGCAAACACTACAAATCAGGGTTTAAAAATTTCCTTCCTGGAAGCCCTGTTCAGCATTTACCAGTATATCACTACCTGTTTGTTTTCATAGTTCTTTCAGGAGAGACTCCTCTTCTTTTAAGACTCAGTGAACACAGTCAAGTGCCAGATGCATAACTAATAAATGTCTAATATCCTCCTTAGTAATTCTTAGAATCCCCAGGGAATGCTTATGTTTCACAGATCCAGTCTCAAGAACCTAGCTTTGAGTCACTTACCCATTTCAGGATTTCTCTGAGAATGTGTGAAGATTCTGTCATTACTACCTGACTAAAAAAAAATGCTTAAAAAAACATTTCTTCTCAGAACATAGGAAGCCTTTCCCCTAAGAAAAAAAAGTTCTATTTTCCACCTTCATCTATAAAGGTTTCTTAAAATCACTAAAAAGAAATCCAGATTTTTTAGCTTCAACAAATTGGCACAGCGACTATATATATGAAAACAGCAATTGTTAGGCAAAAGACAAAGATCCACCGGGGAATTTTTCAAGCATGATGCTTCCAAATGTGGAATTTTTTTTCCTTCTAAAATAATATACATTTTGGGGGCGCCTGGGTGGCTCAGTCAGATGGGTGCCCAACTCTTGATTTCAGCTCAGGTCATGATCTCAGGGTTGTGGGATCTAGTCCCATGTTGGGTGCTGTCTGGGTGTGGAGTCTGCTTAAGATTCTCTCTCTCTCCCTCTCTAAAAACAACAACAACAACAACAACAAAACCAAAAAAGCCAAAATAGTTAAAATATTATACATTTTGAAAGGAAAACAAATTGTCTTGATAATGGATAGAAATTGATGTAAGGAAGAACTGTGACTCAGAATGAAAGATGGAGCAGCTACTGAAGTTGAAAGGGATCTTACAGATCATCCTAAACACTTTGGATTATAGACTTGCTTGAGAATCTGAAGGCACGGATCTTCCTCCCAGAAAAATGCATATGCCTTAGCGTATGCACACATACATACCAAAATCACAGAATTTCCGTGTTCTTTGATCTCTTCAAGCTCATTAATGTATTCCAATCTAAGGGAAAAATGTAGATCCTGTCTGTTGATTTTCCTTCACTTTATTTCTGAAGTTATCAAGCCAAGGTGACATATTGAACTAGGGTTGGATCTAGTATTCAAGTAACAACTCTTACCTTAATAGGCTGCTACCACCATGTCTTCTTTCATCAACTTCATTTTCCCGTACTCCCCCATGAGACAACCAACCTGGTAGGTCCCAAGGCTTGTGACAGGAAATAGTTTCGAAAAAGCCACACAGTGTGGTGGTGCAGGGCAGAGGCTTTGGAGGTGGGCCAGCCTAGGCTCAAGACCTGGCTTTACTTCAAATTTGAATTACTGTTCAAATGTCCTAAGCTGCAGTTTTGTCACTGTAACGTGGGGGCAAATTATGGAATTGAAGAACTGTAAATGAGAATGATATGTACAAAGTACTTACTGCTTGTGTCCGCCAACCCTGGAGAGCCAGACAGGCTGACACAGAATCACAACTTACTGGAGCAGAAACCTCCGCGAGAATCAGTATCAGGGTAAGAAATCCTGAAGCATAACTGACAAATTGCTGGAGTCTCAGCATGGACACGTCTGGGAGTTAGACTTCTAGGGAGGCCAGTTGAAGGGGGACATACTCACACTTTTGTGAGTTTACCATCAGGAGCTCGGCCAGGTTCTCACAGTGAAGATTGGAGAAAAATCCCATTTTGAACCATTTTGAAGCACATTAGAGCATTCTGTCCTTCTTTACAAGGCCTGCCCTGTGACCTCAATTTTCTGATGGATCTAGGAAGGGTTGTTGATTTTCAGTTCAGATTCTTACTCGTTATGACAGAGTGACAACTTCTAAGCTCCTTTATGTGCTGGACTGCAAATCAGATAGCCTGAGCAGGTCTTTTTGTGGACATGTTTTTACTTCTCAAATATCTAGAAGTGAAATTGCTTAATGGAGATATTTAGTGTCCCTTTTGTTGTCAATGCAGGATTGTGACTTTATTTAAGTGCTATATTTTGAAATTCACCAAGTAAATATATATTTGGGCAATAGTTCTTTAAAAACTACATTATAATATCATTGTTTTGTTGTCAGCCTTAAGATAAGCTGCTGCAAATTTAATATTATAAACACAAGATCTCACCGCCCCCACCCCCCAAAATGTACTGAAAGTTTTTCTTTTCACATGCTTTATCAAGAAACACCTTGCCTGTCCTTGGGTGATTGGTTAGTCATTAGGGTTGGAAGATACTCCTTTCTTACCGGCCCCTCCATGTCTATCTTTTCAAGAAGCATAGAGATCTTGGGATTCTAAGGTCACCACCTTGATTGTGCAGTATCAAAGGGGTTGCCAGGAGCAGAGTCTGGACTCATCTAGCACCTCAGTCCAGGGCTGATGACCAGGTCAAGGTACCCCATCAATGGGTGGTATGAGTACAGCTTCTTGCCTAACCGCATAGGGGTATTCCTGGGGCCCTGGTAAAGCTCTAGGGAATAACTAAAAACTGATGGGAATGGGAAAGGCCTACCCACCCATGTTTTAGGGATAGGATTGGAACTTATCTGCATACCAAGCTGGTGACAAGGAGGAGTTATGTCTATTATATAACTAGTTACTATAAATGAAACAAATGTAGTAAATTATTTTCATTAGAAAAGTTATTTTTATAGCAACATTATTCACTTTAATATCACTTTTACTTATTTTTTTTCTACTATTTTTATGAGCAGAAGAGGTACACATCTCAGTGTCTTTGGGGATCATTTTGAATATTAATGAGAATTTTTATATCTTGCAGTTTGGTTTATAAAATAATCTAAAATTTTAATACAAGCAGAAATAAGTATATTACGGATCATCTGATAGAACATTTATAAATGAGAATGGTCCCATGACTTCATGTTTATGACTTACTTGTTACACCATAAAGGCTAAATGACATCATGATATGCTGTAATGGATTAAATTTTCAGAGTAATTTGAATTGAGAAAAGTGATTGGGGAATCAAATCTTCTTTCGATATGAAAGTATCACATTAACATTGCAAAAAGTCATATAGCAAAAATCTCAATTCACCTCCCAACTTGGAGAATTCTCTTAGTACTAAGAGTAACAGTAAATATACAAAAGACTTTTTAATTAAATAGAAATTTTTACTTTTCAGTGTTGAATGTTAGCAGTAGGTAATTGATTGATTCATCAAAAAATGATTAATAATTTGAAAGAAATACATTATTAAAATTAATGACAGAACACAGAGGATTTTTAGGCCAGTGAAAATAATCTGTATGATATTATAATGATGGATATATGTTATTATGCATCTATCTAAACCCTGTCTAAACACCAACCTGAAGTTAAGCAATGGACTTTGGGTGATTAGGACGTGTCAATGTAAGTTTATCCTTGGTAAAAACTGTACCATTCTGGTGAGTGACAGTGATAATGGAAGAGGCTATGCATGTGTGGGGGCAGGAGGTATAGGAGAAATTTCTGTATCTCCCTCTCATTTCATTGTAAACCTAAAACTAGTCTAAAAAAAATAGTCTTTAAACAGAAGTTTAAAACATCTCCCCCACCCATAACCATAATAACAATTCATATGAGATCATCATACTTAAAATGAAAAGAATCAAGTTGAACAGTAGTTATCTATTGCTACATAACAAATTACCACAAACTTAGTAGCTTCAAACAATCCACATTTATGATCTCACAGTTTCTGTGGCTCAGGAGTCTGAGCATGTCTTCTTTTGTGCCCTCTGCTTAGGATTTCACAAGGTTTTAGTCAAGGTTCCCATTTGCCTATGTTCTCATCTGGAGTTTTGTCCACTTCCAGCCTTGCTCAGATTGTTCCCAGGGCTCATTTATTTACAGCTGTAGGATTCATGGCAATTGGCTTCTTCAAGGCCAGCAGGAGAGAGAGTCTCTAGCAAGATGGAATCCTATATGACATACTGTAATTGTGGGAGTGGCGTCTCATCACCTTTGCCATATTTTGTTGGTTAGAAGGGAGTCCCAGGTGCCACAATACTCAAGAGGAGGGGATAATGCAAGGGTATAAATAGTAGAAGGTGGATATCTGAGGCCACGTACAAATCTGTCCACCCCACAGTAAATGAAGTGTAAAACTTGCAAATAGTGTACTACTAAGCCCAAGAATTGTCATTGATGTTCAGCAAGGCAATATCATCTATTATATAAAACTAATATAATTAATAATGCAAGTAGTTTAACACTGGTAATATATGAATATTTTTTTCCTTAAAGACAGATCTGTATGTTATCCAGCCCAATCTGATTGTTTTCTTCAGAAGAAAAAAGTTCTGTTATGGGGATGATCTATCTAATTGTTCTTTAAATTAGCACCCATTTAAAATTATTAGTTTCCCAGGGCTTGCCATAACAAAGTATGACAAACGTGGCAGCTTAAAACAACAGAAATTTATTCTCTCAAAGTTCTGGAAGCTGAACATATGAAAGCAAGGTGTCAGCAGGGACATGCTCTCTTTGAAAGCTCTAAGGTGGGATGTTTTCTTGTATCTTCCTAGATTCTGGTGCTTGCTGAAAATCCTTGGTATCCCTTGGCTTGTAGATACATTGCTCCAAGTTTTCCATTTGTTATCACCTGGCATTCTCCTTGTGTATTTCTGTGTGTCTTCTTCTTCTTCTTTTTTTAATAAGGACTCTAGTCATGTTGGATTAAGGGACCGCTGTACTCAGGTATGACCTAAGTTTAGCTTAACTAATTACACCTGCAGTGATCTTGTTTCCAGATAAGGTCACATTCCGAGGTGCTGAGATGGACATGAAAATTGGGGGAACACTATTCAACTCAGACAACCCCTAAAGTTTAGTAGTAGCACCATATGGTAGGCCATTTTTGAAATAACTCTAAATGATTCCCACCTCCTGCTGTTCACCCCTTGTAATTATCCCCTCATCTTTGGTGTGTGCTGGATCTAGTGGCTTTCTCCTAATAAATAGAAGAGGCAAAAGAGATGGGATGTCACTTGGAGATTAAGCTGTAAAAGTCTGTGATTTTAGTTCTGCCTGCAGACTCTGTCTTTGGCTCTTCTTACTTGCTTGCACTGATGAAGCAAGTTGTCGTGTTGTGAGCTGTACTATGGAGATGCCTGCATGGTAGAGAAGTGAGGGCAGCATCTGGCCAACAGTCAGTGAGAAACCGAGGTCCTTAATCCAACAGCAGAGAGTAACTGAACCTTGCCAACGGCCAATGGAGTGAGCTTGGAAAGAGATCCACTACCAGTCATGTTTTAAGATGACTGCAGACCCAGCTGACAGGTTGATTGCTGCCTTCCAAGGTCCTTGTGAAAGATCCCAGAGCTGGAGGATCTGGCTAAGTTGTGCCTAAATTCCTGACTCACAGAAACAGTGAGATTAATAATGTTGTTTTATGGCACTCAATTTGTTACACTTCAATAGATAACTAATATTCACTATTTCTCCTGTATCATTCTCAGCAAATATTATGAAACTTGAGGATATGTTTTACATTTTCCTTTTATTTAAAAAAAGTCAAGCAAGTATAGTCTCTTATAGCTTAATATAGCATAGCTTCTCACAGTGTCACTGTAAACTTTTTATGGGTGATTTAATAATGTCAGGTGAAATTCTTGCTTCTTATGAACTCTGAAGAAAATCCCAGAGATTTAATCATTAAGGTTTAATTAGAATTTGATAGGATTAATTATATAGTCATATCAATAACATAATTATGCTGTGTGTTTGCTTTTAACTGAAGCACTGATGTTTTTGTCCTGGACATTGGATATAAAAAGAAATTTATTTTGGTTTGGCAGTTTAGATTAGTTGGATATGGTTTTATTATAATCATAAAACAATCAGCCATTTGACATACCACTGTCCTATTTCTGTTTATTCTAAAAGAACTAGAAAAGCTAATTTTTTAAAGTCAATAAGAAATAGTTTTTCTGGTTTCCATCCAAAGGCTACATAAACCTGCAACATAAAGCCTTGGGAAAGGAGAATTGGCTATAAGTGATTCCATTTTGATTGTTTTTAATTAGTACATTGATACTAATAACTTCAAAAGTAAAGACAGTGGTACTAAGTCTGGTGGTACACTAGGATGTTGAAAACAATTTTAAATAAATTGCATTATAATTTTCCATTATTTGAATGATTAAAGCTCTTCCTGTGCTATCAATTTTCCCTTTAAGTAATAAAGTACCAATTGCTTAATTTTGAAAAAAATTTAAGCATTTCTTTGGCCAATGAACTCAGATTTTTGTAAATAGTTTATTTTGAACATCTCTTTAAATAAGTCTCGGTCGCAGTACTAGTTGAACTACCTGGTTTAATATTGAAGTTGAATAGATTCTCAACCCACGGGTAGGGGCCAAATATAAATGGGTTTAGAAGTTCTATAGAATTGGGAAGAAAAAACTGAGAATGATTCCTAGAATTTATATGGTTAGGTTTTTTTAATTCAAAGAATTTTTTTCCTATCTAATTTTCTGTGAAGCAATTGTTGACATATAACTGGTTTATTGTTACAACTGTTTAACATAAGAAGTGGAGCTAAACTTCTGATACTACATAGCTCAAAATTGGTGATGCCCATGATAGCAGTTACCACATTTTTCATCCTATTAGAACCTTCACAAGAGCTCCCATGACCTTCGATGTCACATTTCAATTTTGCACCCATTACAACAAAATAAATAAAATGTTGTTCTATTAATATTTTTATCTTCTTTAAGACTGAATATTCTGGATATTTTAATTTCAATAAGATGGAAATTTCAGGGACATAAGATACAGAAATAAGCCAATATTACATAATTTTAAAATTTCCTATTAAGTGTAATGCCCCAATAGTAGTTACCTGTGTTGCTTTTGTGACCAGAGACAGGCCACTTCTACTTGTGTAAGAGGTAGTGGGTTCTACGGTAATGTTGTTGGTGCTGACATGAATGACTAGTGTGTGTGTGCTTTGTGGGCTGGTGTGTTTGGTGTCCACAGTCTCCAGCTGAACCTCTTTTGAGAATTTCTGGACTAGTAATCCAGTGAGGAAAAGAGTGGTATTTTTTCCCACATGTTACTCTCACCTAACACAGAAGCTTTAGCTCCACCCTAAATTTAACTGAAATCTCAGCTCATGACCTAGTTCGATCTGAGTATATGAATTATGGAACCATATATTGATTTGGGTGAGCCGGTGGGATCTCTAAACAGAAGGTAATTCAAACAAACGACTGGTATATGTTATTGTAGATGGCCCACCATGATCCTTCCTCTTAGAATTCACGTTCTTATGTAGTTTCTTCTGGTATGATTCAGAGCTGATCTCTGTGAATAATAGAAGTCAGTGGAAGTGAAAGTGTATGACTTCCTAGTCTGGCATTGAAGCTTCTGCCTTGCTCTTTTGGGTCTCTCATTCAGCGAAAGCCAAATGTGAGGGCCCACAGGCAGCGCTGTGAGGAGGCCTATGTAGAGAACAACTGAAGTCTTTGGCAACTTGCCAGATAAATGAATGAGCCCCTTGGGAAGTAGCACCTGCAGTCCTCATCAAAGCACCTGTTTTAACACTTGTTAAAAACCTGTTTAAAACCTGATTGTACTCTCATAAAAGACCCTGAGATAGAACTATCCAATCAAGCTACTTCAAAGTTGCTGACCCACAGAAACATGAAACATAATTTTTCTTGCCTTGAGCCTTCAAGTTTTGGGATGATTTGTCACAAAGCATTAGATGCTTACCATAGTTACCTATTCTCCTTCAATAGGAAGATGCAGATATTTGACTTGAAAAGGTGACCTTTGGTGTACCTAGCTTATAGTAGGTACTAAAAAGTATTAACTGAATGTATTAATAAATACAGAAATGGAAACAGTTAAAAATGTAGCACTGGAACTTAGCTAAGATTAAAGAAGTGAATTTGCATTCTAGTGACCAGAGAAATATTTTTATATTGTTAAAACATTTAGCCTCATGGCATGGGAGAAGCTGCATAAATATGTTGAACAATAAGACATGACTATAATATCCCAACATATAGCAGAGATGTTTATTTCCATTATAATATTATAAGAAGGAAATTATAAGGGCATTTAATCTGTGGCACAGATAGTGTGGTGTGGATTTTATGTGTCAACTTGGCGAGGCTATAGTATATGGTTATTTAATCAAACACTAATCTAGGTGTTTCTATGAAGGTATTTTGTATATGTGGTTAACATCTATAACCGGTTGACTTTAAGTAATGTTGGTGGGCCCCATCCAGTTAATTAAAGGCCTTCAGAGCAAAAACTGGGGTTTTCTGAAGAAGAATTTCTGTCTCAAGAGTGTAGTATCAACTGCTGCCTGTTTCCAGCCTATTGGTCTATGGATTTCAAATTTATTGGCCCCTAGAGTTGTGTGAGTCAATTCCTTAAAATAAATATCTTTCATTCTCTCTCTCTCTCTCTCCACACCCATACACACGCACAGACACGCACACATGCCCTATTTGTTCTTTTTCTCTGGAGAACCCTGACTGATCCAGATAATTATATCTAATGAATAAGGATATGCTCCCTTACAGTTTCTGTCTTCTTTAGTTAGTTTGATGCCAAGAGGTCAGAGTGGACAATAGCCTGTGAGCAGTAGTGACCTGTGTCATATTAGTACAAGCCACTGAGGAACCAGGATGTTTCTCCTTCTTTCCCTTGCAGACTGAAAGTATCTTGGACACTATCTGCCACCTAATACACCATTGTCATAAAAAAAAAAAAAAGCCAGCCCAACTAGTAGTGGACTGTGATGTGAGCAAAATAAAATCTTTTTTGTGTTAAGTAACTGAGATTTCAAATTTTATTATTTTACCGGTTTATCCTATCTTGAATAATACCTTATCTAAATGGGAAAGAATCAGGTCATGGGTTTATTAATCGGAGGTCTTTTGGTTGTAAGCAAATGAAAAGCCATCTCAATCCATTTTTAAAAATAGTATGGCTTATATAAATTGAGTGGTCCGAGAGTAGATCTCATATTTATTCATAGCTGAATCCAGAGAGTCAAAAAACTGTCATCAAGATTTGGGTCTCATTCTTAATTTATATTTTTCCTTTTCTTTTTTTTTTTTTTTTTGGTACCAAAAAAATCACAGGGAATGATTCTGATTTACCTGACTGGGTTATGTCCCTAACTCTGAACCATTCACTGTGGCTGGGTCATGAACTAAACTCCTGGGCCAACTTATTCAGAGGCCTATTCTTAGAGATGGGGCAGTTGCGGGACGGTAAGATCAGCCCCGCTCACATCATAAAGATTGGACCTGGGTTAGGGGAGATTATCCAAAGGAAAATTGGGCTGCTCTGAGCAGAAGTCTAAAGAAAGTCAGGCAGGCAAAAGCATAAATTTCTACTTCAGGGGAGTAGAAGTTTATATGTCTTTTATATTAGGAGAAAAGAAATTGGATCACATATATAGAAACAGATGCATTTGCTGGACATGCTTTTTAAAATTGAAATGTTGTGGTGAGTGAGTGGTAAGCTGGCTATGCAACTGACATTTGGAAGAGTAGCTGCTGCAATGTAGTAATTCATTTTAATCAAAGATAAAAGAGAGAACTTGCCACATCAAGAGCATGTGTATCAATAATAAATCTATCAATGTACAGAAGATGTCACATCTGATTGAAAGCAATTGAAGTGATATTACATTTCTCAAGAAATAAAAGCCAAGGGCAAGTTATTCCATATTGAAATCATAATCATAATTATTCATTATTTAGATAGTACTGACACATTAAGAACTTGTTCAAAGAGCAATTAACGAGCTGACTATTCAGCCACATTCTAATCTATTTTATATAATCTGAATCAAACTAGTCAAATAGAAAAACTGATCAAATGGAAAGCTCCTTGTTTCTCAGTTATGGTATTTATATGAAAAAGTTGCTAAGAGGTTATATAGCGCACATAGGGATGTGTGTCTGTGTGGATCCATTATGGATCTAGTTTTGTGATATATATTTCCATAACTAATAAAGTTAAATAAAACTAAGTATGAGCATAATTATAAATCTTTTATTTATGTAATAGTGCACTGAGTATTTGCTAAAGATTTTAAAATTTTGTAAGAAATGATTTTTCTCATTTAAAAGCTTTAGAGAATAGTTTAATCAGCAACTTGGGTTGGTTGGGTGCCATTAAGAAGAAAAAAATGTTCAAGTAACCCTTTTCCCCTCTCTTTTCCTTTACTTTTTTTTGAAAGAAAAAGTACTGACTGCAAGTATAGAAATCAAGTGTCTACTAGAAGACGGGAAGAACAGTAAAATTTGGAACATGCTAATTTCCTGCCAAATTTCAGGAATCTGTTTCTGAATTTTAATGGGCGTGACAAAACTGGAATTGGTTAAGTCAAAGTTTCATAGGAGTTTAGAAGTCGACCGAAATTTGGTAAATATTGCGATATGTAACACATACAGACATACAAAGACAAAAATTGTAAATAAAAGTTTAAAAAGCATCTGCTTTTAATACAAACCACAGGTCAAAGCTGTGAAAGCTGCACCTGTGATTCTTTTCCTGAATCTCTTTCTTCAAGAAACTTGCTATGATATTTTGATCTCTTGTAGCAGTCTCTTTCTAAGTTTTGAATCAGGCTCACTGCACCTCTATTCAAAGTATGTTGAAGTAGTACCTTCCACGTCCTGGGCACTTTACATGCATCTCTCAAAAGAAGAGAAGAACTCAGGTGTGCCTGACTCTCAATGCCATCTGCAGTTTCTCAGTCGGCCGCAGGGCCTTGCCTGTCACACACGATATGGGGTGTTACGGTCGTGCCGCTCTCTGTTCCTGATGATTCTCTGTTCACTCCTCCCTAATATGCTTCAGGGCCCTATGGAACACTTTCAGTCACCTGATCTCTGGTCCCTTACCTAGTTCCAAAATTGTGACACAAATCATGCTTCTTAATACTGAACCACTTTGGCTTTGAAGTCTCATAGGAAGCAGGGGGCTTATGTTAGTATGTTAGCTCTCTTATACTGCGGTGTGATCTGGACAAATGCCTTAATCTGTTAGTGCCTCAATCCTCTTGCTTTATTCCTCCCATTTACCCATGAGATCTTCTGACCTCTTAGCCGAGCTTTGTGGAATATCTAGTGACGCCAATGAATTTGACCTTATGTTAAATTATCTTGTATTTTTCTGTTTTTTTTTTTTTTTTTTTTTAATAATGCTCATGTATTAGGTATGATTTTGATTTGCAGGTTTGGGGGAACAATAGACACATTTTTTTTTTTTACAACCTGAATGTGGATTTGAGCCCCGCGCCCTATGTTTAGTGTAATCTTTTGTGTGTGTGGGTGGGGGTGGTAGTTTACGACTTTCTTTAGGGTTGTGCAAACATTCAAGTGTGTGAAAAATGGGAGAAGGTCTGGTCCTTCCTCCCATTTTGTTGGTTGTCATTCAATATTCCTCTTATCAAGTGATGCGGTTCGGAAGAACGGCTTCTTTACCATTTTTGAGGTATTACTGCTCAGAAGGACTCAGGTGGCTCCACACAGTTTTTCTGTGCCGACCTCAGGTGTTATCCCAGACACTCTGTTCTCTGTGAAAAAGAGTCTTGGGTCTTTGAGGCCAGGATTCCACAGATGTCCAAAAGCTTTCTCACCTCTTTAGTCCCTGGTACTGGGCACACAGGTTTGTGAATGTACACCTCATATGAAAACCAATAAGTCCTCCAATGTCTTCACTGGTCTCCCAGGAGCTATTCTTTCTTCTCTCGGAAGAGCCATTTTCTAAAATTACTCCAAGCACACAGCCTCTGTCCCCTTTCTCTGCTTGGATGACCCAACCTAATAACCACAGGTGCTTTGAGTCCAAAACAAAAGCCTAAATATTCCTGATGCCCCACAACCTCTTTCAGCCTCTGAAACCCAAAGCTGTTAACATGCCCTAGAATTAGACCCTTCTCTAAAATAGAAACGTATGTGGTAAATGGACCAGTGAACTAATGTTGTGAATGGTCTGGTATATTAGGGTTCTCCAGAGAAACAGAAGCAATAGGAGATATAGATCTATATAAGCATTCCTAAGACTTTTGGCTTTTCTTCCATATATTTACTACAAGGAATGGGCTTGTGCGATTATAGAGGCTGAGAAGTCCCCAAGACCGGCAGGATGAGTCAGCAAGTTGGAGACCCAGGAGAGCTGATGGTGTAGTTCTGGTCTGAGGCTGTCAGGCTTTAGACCTGGAAGAGCCAATGTTTCAGTTTGAGTCTGAAGGCAGGAACAAGTTGATGTCCCCTCTGGAAGGTAGTCAGGTGGTAGGAACTCTCCCTTCCTGGGGGCGGGCCTTTGTTGTTGCTTTTGTTCTCAGGTCTTCAACAGCTTGGATGAGCCTGGCCCACTCCCATTAGAGAGGGCAATCTGCTTTACTCAGATTATCAATTTAAATGTTAATTTTACCCAAAACACTCACAGAAATGCACAGAATTATGTTTGACCAAATATCTGGACACCCTGTGGTCCAGTCAATTTGATACATAAAGTTAGCCATCACACCTGGGAACTCTTTTTCCTGAAAGAAAAGAGTTCATGAACTAAAGACAAAGGGATATTTACCCTTTGGGTCTAGTTTTTTAAAACATCATGCAGACTGCCACTTATTTTTTATTAGTATCTATCTATCTATCTATCTATCTATCTATCTATCTATCTATCTATTTAGATGTCTAGTTTCCCTAAAAAGATTTTATTTACTTATTTTTTTTAAGATCTTATTTATTTATTTATTCTAGACACAGGAAGAGAGAGAGGAATGCAGGGGGAGGAGCAGAAATAGAGGGACAAGCAGACTCTCTGCTGAGCACAGAGTCCTAGGCAGGGCTCAATCCCAGGACCCAGGAACATGACTTGTGCAGAAATGAAGAGTCAGAGGCTTAACCCACTGAGCCTTGCAGGCACCCCTCCCTAAGAGGATTTTAGTAGACCATCCAGATTCACTAGCATTACAATTGCCAGTGTTAGTTCAGGGTGTTACACAGATAGCTGATGCTCATTAAATAAAAGCATGTTCAATCCCAGTTCAGAAGATATTATCTAACCTAATTCCAAGAGGCCAGCCTATCCAAAGACTAACAACACCGCTGCATTATTCATATGTTTGCAACTTATTTACTTTAAGGTCTCGTGTACATCTAATTTGTGTTATTTAATGTGTATCAGAAATCCACACACAGGCACACATACACACACTTAAACCATGCAATGAATTTTAAAGTAAAATTCCCCTGTAGAATTTTCCATGTCTCTGTGTTACGCCTTTATGCCCATTTTCCTTTTTTCCCCAATTTATCTAAATGGCATTTGAAAAATAACTTCAGAAACTTGGTAAGCGTTCCTAAGATTTTTGGCTATTCTTTCCTTTATTTTCTAATGTAAAAGACAAGCAGCTGAGAGAAAGCAGAACCAAATTTGGCTGGCCCTGATACAAATTTCAACTATTTATATTCCACAGCTACCAACCAAACTTACTGTTAAGAAAATATTAACCTTAGCCACAATCTCAATTTTATCATATCAGCAAACCTTGGAAACTCTGAAATCAAAACTAATTACACCAAGAGTTCAATCTTGTTTAGTGGGCATGTGAATTTATAAAATAACAAAGTCACAGGATAATCCTCACTTTTCCAATTCTTTTCTGGAAAATGCATTATAAGCACACTGTATTTTCCCACAGGAACCTAAAATTGCGAATGCATTCCTGCTCAGTTACTCACCATCAAATAAGTCATGGTTGTGACGAGCAACACATGGTAAAAGCAAAGATAAAATGATAAACCTGTAATAAACTTATTAAGAAAATTATTTTAGAAGTGCTATAGGATTGGGAAAATGTTTTTTCAATATTTTTTGAGATTTTATTAAAAAAATTCTCTAAAATGTTGACAAGTAATTTAAAATATTAAAAAAATCCACAACAACAATCTAGCCATAAACAACACTCTGGTGGTCACAGAAAACATGGATACAGACCTCATATAGGGCATCAGTCCCTAAGCTTCCTTGCAGTTCAACCTCGGGCTTGAACAAACTGATACCCAGAGAAGTTAAATAACTTGTCCTAGAACACACAGCAAGTCGGAATAAGAGTTGGGACTAAAAATCAGTCCTTTTGAATTTAGCTAATGTTCTTTCTATGTCAGAGAAGGAACAGTTGGAGATGGACTTTTAAAAATGTGCAAGACTGTGGGAAGAGGGAGGGCATCCTGCCCCAAGTATCCTGCAATCAGTGAAACCAGCCAGTTCCCAGTGTGAGCAGGAAAGTAGTTGGGACTGCAAGCAGTGACAACCTACTGAGTTCTCTCTTCCACAGGACACTGGCAAGCAGGGTAAGGGCATGGAATTCCTATCTCTGCTCCAGACTCCTGTCATGTGGCCTTTTAAATTCATTTATTCAAACGTCTTTGTTTAATGGCTGCTATATTCTACATTTCTATGGGAAATATAAATGTAACAACATTTTTTCTGACATCCACAAATGGAAAAAATTTAAAAAGTAAAGCTAACACATTTGACATAGATAAAATGAAGATGCTAACTACACAGCGACAGAGCAGTTCAATAGTGAGGCTGATTGCCTTAGAATTGATCTCGGCTTGGGGACTGATTGGAATGAGGCAGGCAGCTTAAAAACTACTCAGGGAAGTTTTACTAAAGACTTGTTTCTGATCAATTTTCTTGTAGCAAGCAGAAACATTTAAAATTATGCTGTTAACCTTACTCTATGCTCAATGTTATGTTTACCCTCTTAAAATTTAGACATTGCAGCATTTAAATATTTGAAGGCATCATTAAGGACTTCAGAGGTTGAAGAGAGGTCCCTTCTTATCTCCTTGTTCTATCTTTAGGCCTCTTGTTTTCTATAACAACTTTACACATAAGGGGAGCTTTAAAAGAAAAAAAAAATTCAAGATGGATTTATTCAAGGAGAGGCAGGGAGGTCCCTAAGTCATATACAAACTGTTGGGCAACATAGACTTTCTTTAGCTGGGAGGTCTGCCTCCTTTTGTCTACCCTTTCAAGCCTGGAAAAGTTTTGTTGGATGAACATCCTATGGACATTGTAGGCTAAGCAGGTAAAGGTGCTGAGAAATGAAGTTCAGGTGTCAATCAGGCAGACCTGAATGAGCAAGAGTACCTAAAATACTAAACAAAAAAGAAAATTATGTCTGGTACTGGTTCCTAGTTGACAACTAAAATTATTCAGATTTCCTGCTATATACTCCAAACACCCTCTATTTTTAACCAGAAAAAAAAACCAAACCAAAACAAAACTTTAACAGGAAAGTTTTTTTTCTATTTTTAACAGAGTTTTCTACTATAATACATCATTTATTTCATAATTATTGAGTTTGTGCTACTATCTACTCATGTGTTGGTTTTAGATTAACATGGACATATAGTAATTTTCTTTTTTTTTAGATGAATGGCCAATAATTTCATTTATATTTTTCTGATGTTTGAGGAATATCTAGTTTCTCTAATGCATATCTTAGGTTTGCATATGAATTAACAACATGCCATATCCTATGATATATACATAGTCCTGAAATGTTCTCCTTTGGTGATCTTTTCTCTGTCTGGTATTCCAATATAACATAGTGATTTGGATCCTGGCTCCGCCACTTGCTAGCTGTGTGACCTCAGACCAGTTACTTAGCCTCCATGGGCCTCAGTTTCTTCAGCTGAAAATGGGAATGATAGCAGTAATACCTTCTTATAAATTATGAATTAACATTATAAAACATATAATGAATTAACATTATAAAACATATGAACAGTGCCAGACACATAGTAAGTGCTACATACATGTTTGTTAAATGAATAAAATACTTTTCCATCATCTAAATATATACGTAAATACCTATGCAACACCAGATTGGTTTCAACTGAGAGATTAACTTCTTTTCTTCTCTGGTCCTCATTTTTCTTCTTCTCCTGCTTCTATTAGACTTCAGAAGAACAAAATAAGAAATCACCTGGGAAGACTGACTTTGTGTATGCCACCTTTTCAAACCTGAGATTACAAATTGTAGCATACTTTGGAAGCAAGTAATAGAAAATTCAGTTCCATCCCACTGGTTTAAATTGGCTTGCAAAGTCATGCACGGAAGCGGAATGGGTGTTAGGGCTGGCTTAACTCAGTGAGTGTAGCTTTTTTTTTTTGTATTTTCCTTGACTTTGTTCCTTCTAGTACAACGGGCTTTTCTTTAGGCTGACTTGCCTCATGGTGGCAAAATGCCTTTTGGAGGCTCAAGGCTCCCTATAGTGGAGCATATAGAAGATGAGGGGTAGTCTATTTTGCTTTTAAAAGCAAAGAAGTTTCTTGCCAGAAAAATCCAGAAAACCTTCCTTTATGACTTCCTGGTCCATATTAGGTTACAAGATAATTTCTGAATCAATTTTTGAGGCTAGGGGACTACCATGAACTATTTGGCTTAACCGAACTGATCTTTACTGTGGAGGATGGGATGACGTTTAGATAAATGAGGCCCAATTCTGGTGCTAGGGTCCATCAACTTCCCTTTAAGCCATTGGTGATGGTGTGAGGAGTAGATGCCTGAACAAGAGTGGAATTGTGTTAGAAAGATGGAGTAGGAGGAGATACTAGTAGATAACCATGATGTCTACTACATAGGTTATGTTCTCTATAGCAGGAGACCGGAAATGCATCACTGTCAGTAATAGATGTCTAAATGAGGAAGCGGTTATGGCCAGGGCACCTTCCAATTCCACAAGTGGTATTTTAAGTTATATACATAATTTTTAGGGTTTTTGTGGTTATTAAGAACAGGCATAATCAAGACTACCTAAGCAACCTTGTCTGTCCATGGTACTGACTCGGGCACTAGGGTCACACAAATCTAACTGCAGTTTTTGGGCTTATTATTATTATTTTTTTAATTAACATAGTATTAAATGTGTTTCTTTGTATTTTGAAATAATTTTAAATTTGTAGGAAATTTGCAGGAGTAGTGCAATGAACTTTTTTCTCTGAACCACTTGAAAGTAAGTTACTGACATGATGCCTGTTACACTCCAATACTTAAAGTGTAATTCCAAAAGCAAGGACGTATTACTACCCAAACATCATATAATTGTCAAAGTCTGGAAATTAATATTCTTCCATTACTTCTGGCTTGTTGCTGAGCCCATTCATGTTTTGACAGTTGTCCCAATAATATGATTTATAGCAAAAAAGATCCAGTCAAGGATCTTGCATTGCATTTAGTTGTTGTTTCTCTTTAATCTCCGTCAGCCTTGAATCTCAGTCATCCATGACCTTTATGGACCAGTTTTTTGATAGAATACCCTCAATTTGGGTATATCTTATGTTTCCTCATGATTTGATTCAGATTGTGTATATGTGGCAGGAATGTCACGGAATCACAGAAGTGACAGTGCTTTTTTTTATTGCATCCTATCAGGTAGTCTGTGATTTTAGTTTGTTCCATTATTGGTGATGTTTACTTTGAATCCTTGATTAAAGTGGTATCTGTCAGGTTTCTTCACTGGAAGTTACTCGATTCTCTTTATAATTAATAAGAATTTGAGGAGAGTTTATGTGCAGAGGTAGACTGGACTTCAGGCCTAGCTTAATGGAAGTTTTTTTTTTCTTTTTACAATTTCTTTGATTCTTTTAATATGCAATTATATAAATGTCCCATTCTCTGTCAAACTTTCACCCATTAGTTTCAGTACCCATTGATATATTTTGACTGAATTCATTGTGTTGTAATGGTAATGGTTGCCAAATATTTGATTTTTCTAATTTAGGTATTCCTTCTATATTTATTAGTTGCCCTTCTAGTGTAAGATTTGTATTTATTTATATGTTTATCTCTTTACATTGATATGGGCTCACAAATACATATTTTTTAAAATGGACTGTAATGTGTTGTGATTATTTATTTTGATGCTCACATTGTTCTTCATATGGTCAATGGAAGTTCCTTCATACTGGCTTCTGTGTTAGTTTGGCACATCCTTTTCATTCATTGAGTACTTTATTACTTTCCAACACAAAAGGATGTTCCAGACTCATCTGGTACTTTCCAACTCCAGACCCAGAGTCAAACTTTCTCTAATGGGCCCTGCTTCTTTTAATGGAGAATGGTATTTAGAAACCAAGATTTGGCTGCTGGTTATGCTCCTTGTTATTGGGTGACCCTCTCCCCAGGATCTCTCAGTAGTCAGAGGAAGAGAAAATATTTGATTTCAATATTGTTTCTCAATTCAGTGTACCCCAAATCTAATTTTAGCTTTGTTGGAGGGATACTTCTCTTAATTGTGTAGAAGATATTGGATTACACACATGAAATGTCCAACTGTATTAGTTTCCAATGTCTGCTGTAACAAATTACCAGCAACTTGGTGGTTTAAAGGAACACAAATGCGTTCTAATGTTGTAATAAAGGTCAGAAGTCTGAAATCAGTTTCACTGGACTAAAGTCAAGATGTTGGGAGGGCTGATTTCTTCTTGAGGCTGTGAAGCAGAGTTTGTTGCTGTTTTCCAGAGGCCGTCTATATTCCCTGGCTGGTAGATCCTTCTTCCATCTTCAGAGCTCATCCCTCCAATCTCTGCTTTTCTCTCCCAGTCTCTGCAATTGGTTTTCTCTCTTTCTGACTCTACCACCTGCTTCACTCTTTTTAGGACTCTTGTGATTACCCTGGTTTTACCTAGATAACTGCCTCATCTCAAAATTCTTAATTTAATTCTACCTCAAAGGCCCTTTTTCCTTGTAAAGTGACATAGTCACAAGTTCCAGGAATTACGACATGAACATTTTTGGAGCCACTACCCCACCAACACTCAGCTAGTCTCTTTGCATTTTCTAACTATTTGTTTAGCACAAATTTCACTTTTGAATTGTATTAATCAGGACACTTGGATCTGCAGGTGTTATAAAACAACAACAACAATTTGATGTGGGCAAAAAAAGGGGGGCTTTATTGGCTTCCATAAAGGAAAGTTGCAGGCCTGTATTCTGCCCTGATGGATCCAAGGAGTCCCACATGTTGACAGCATCTTTCTCTCCGTCCTTCATCTCTGCTTTCCCTTGTGTGTCTTCTCAGCCTGGCTCTCATCTCCTATTACAAGATGGCCTCTAGTAGCTCCAGGATTTATTCTTCCATTTTGGAACTCCAGGACACAGAGAGATTTTTTTTCTCCTTAATGACAATAAAATCTCATTAGTGAGTTTCATTGATCTAGCTTTAATGGGACTCTGTAAATCAAAATGTTAGCTGCTGTTACTGAAACCACAACCATTTTATATATTTTTAGTTTATTTACCACTTGATGTAGTATTTTTTTTTAAAGATTTTATTTATTTATTTTGACAGAGAGAAAGACACAGTGAGAGAGGGAACACAAGCAGCGGGAGTGGGAGAGGGAGAAGCAGGCTTCCCGTGGAGCAGGGAGCCCGATGCGGGGCTTGATCCCAGGACTCTGGGATCGTGACCTGAGCCGAAGGCAGACGCTTAACGACCGAGCCACCCAGGCACCCCCCACTTGATGTAGTATTAATTTGCTTATTCATTTGTTTTTTCTCAACTTCTATCTTCCTCCTCCTTTTTTACTTCCTTTCCTTTTAAATATTCTTATTTCAAAAAGAATTAGATAGTATATCTATGATTCTTATTAAGTGTCTCTTAACTTCTTTTACTTGTTTTTGGAGATAAAATAATCTAGTAAGAAAACATAATCTTAAGATTTTTTTGTGGTTGATAACTATTATTTAACAATTATTGACTAATTTAATTAATTATTACATTAATAAATTTGTTTTTCTTAAAATGATTTTTATAATAATGCATTTAAATTGTTTGAAGTTCCTTTCTTATGTGTTAGTGAGGCCTGAGGTGAGAACAGAATGCATGGTGTTAAAGATACTTAGACATTTAAAAATATATAAAACATTTATTTACATTGAAGAGGTTAAAACCTGCATATGCTGTTAGCATTTTCTGTGGTGTTGATTTTCTTTGGGTTTTGTGTTGCTACTTTCTTTTGTTTCTATAACTGAAAGTTTTATGAGGTGTAAATAGACTTGGGCCACGTACTGATTTGAATAGGTAATGTATGCTGTCTTTACTGGTAGCTCTTTTTCAAAATTTTCTAGTACCAAATATCCTATTTATTTCCAGAAATAAGGACATGTCAAATTCAAACAAAACCAAGTTTACTTGAATATTAAGACACACTTTAAAAAAATGGAAGTTTTTATAAGGCAAGCTTTATTAACTTCTAATATTGTTTTTTTTTTTTAAATTTCAAACTCTTATTGTACTTTTAGTTGGAACTAGATCTTATAAGCATTTAATGCCTCTTTCATCAGAATTTATACTCCTTTGAGGGAGGGAGAAGGAGAAATGGGCACAAAAATGGAGCTTGATCAATACTTTTAGATTGATAATCACATTATAAAGCTGGAGTTTGTTACTTAACAATCCCTCTTTAATTGAAGCACCATAATAAAAACTTGTCTTTTTCATATTGTGGATATATCAATTGCTATTTTACAGACTCTGACTGTCTAATACTTGTAGCCTATAGATGCGGTTATATTTTGCATAATAAAAATAATTCTTTTGGTTTAGTGTAGAAGCATTATACTGAGACAGTCGGACACAGAGAGAGTGTACAATCATGGAGCAAAGTAGTTTTTATCTCCAGTATTTTTAAAAACTTTTCTATGGAGTCAATTCTCTTCTTGCCCTGTGGATAAACTTAAAGCTAGTTTCATGACTTTTCAGGTTACTTTTAGATTCATTTAGTCCCAAGGACAAATATTTATTTTCATGAAATAGAATTTTCATGACTTTTCAGGTTACTTTTAGGTCCATTTAATCCCACGGACAAATATTTATTTCATGAAATAGAATTTTCAAGTTCACTAAAGCTAGAGATTCTCCCCTTCCCTAGGTTGTGAGACCAGCTGTGGAAAGAGGGGGCTAATTAGCTTCTTTTTTTATTTCCTCAGAGAGTGCTTCTTCTCTTTTCTCACTCTGGAGACTGCCACTCTGCTCCTCCTCTAGAGTTGAAAGAGGTGTGGGGAGAGCAGATATATTTATTGGCACTACTTGTCTGGCACTGATATTTGTTAGTTTCCTCTAGCCATGTCAGGTGTGTAATGTCAGGTCTTACTGGCAAAAGTGTTTTTGTGTGTTCTTTGGAGAACACCACACCTTCCTTCCTCCATTGTTGGAGATCTCGCACCCATTATTTCCTTGATGCTAGTGAATACATTTTCTGGTTGACTGTTTATAGTTTCTCCATCAGCTCTTAGGAGTCTAGAAGGTTTACTCACTGCTGGGTTATCTCATGTGGGAAGGCAGTCTTCTTGGGCAGGACAACACCCTGGCCATTTGTCTCTTGTGTCAGGAACACATCAAGCTCACTGGAACAATTTCTCTTGACTCTGCCCTCAGAGCGACGTTAGCCATGGTCTGCCGTTAGGCAGATTTATCAGGTGTGGTTCTGATGTCAGACAGCTGTGATCCCCAGACTTCAGAGAAAATATGTCAAGCTTTCTGACTAGATCATCAATGCCCCTTTCCACAATATACCTTCCAAAGTAGCTACAAGAAATCTGTAGGAGAGGAGAAAGATGAACTTTACCTATATAAGTAAATATTTTTTGTATGAAGTAGTCTGCTCAAGTTTCCAGGCATTTGCAAAATGAGTGCTTGATCAAGTTCATTCAACTCAACAATTAGCCCTTATTGGTACTGCAGTTTCATTCATCAACAGTTTGTAAATAACAATAGCCGGTTTATAAATATTATGCAAATCATAAAATGCTCACTTATTATCAATAGTTTGTTAATGGACTACAAAGAAGCCAGAAAAAAATATTGTCATTTCAACAATTACTTCAGTAAAAGAGACAAATTATAAATATTATAGGCATACAAGTATTAATATACACTTGACTCTGAAATCAAGACAATAGCTTTTTCTTTTTTTTTTTTAAGGATTTTATTTATTTATTTGAGAGAGAGAGAGAGAGAGAGCATGGCGGGGGTGGGTCAGAGGGAGAAGCAGACTCCCCGCTGAGCAGGGAGCCCAAAGCGGGACTGGATCCCGGGACTCCAGGATCAGGACCTGAGCCGAAAGCAGTCGCCCAACCAACTGAGCCACCCAGGCGCCCCACAATAGATTTTTCTTAAAAATAAAAATATAATCCTTAGTTTGGTATGCTGTGAGATTTATACATTATTTCTATAATTTATCATTTTGCATCATTTTCATGTACATACCTTTAAGGCCAGCCATTCTACCTGTAGAAATTTATCCTTAAAAATAGATAAGTATGCTGTGTGTGTTTATGTGTATGTCATTTACTGCATTTTTTTTTTTTACTATAGAAAATCAGAAAATACCTAAATGTTCATTGGTAGGTATTGGTTAAATAAATCAGGATAAATCTATATAATACTTTACA
Source organism: Leptonychotes weddellii (assembly GCF_054177405.1). Classification (NCBI taxonomy): domain Eukaryota; kingdom Metazoa; phylum Chordata; class Mammalia; order Carnivora; family Phocidae; genus Leptonychotes; species Leptonychotes weddellii. Next base: position 71,402,241 of record NC_138375.1, on the reverse strand, counting down.
ACCACTAATAATTGATGTATATCCTTATTTATTCACACTTAAATAATTTCCCCAAATATTGTTAATTGGGGAAATAGTCTACAAACTGATGTGGATAGTATTATTCCATTATTGTAAAAAAGAAAATAAATATTTTTATATATGTCTGGAGAATTCTGGAAGAATATGCATTAAATTTTTGTAGTGGTTACTTCCAGGGGTGGGATTCACATATTCATATATATTTCTTTAAATGGGCCTGAGCATTACACTAGAAACTGGGGATACAAAAGAGAAAAAAGATGAAATTGTTGCCCTCACACAGCTTATGTTCTAGACAGTAAATGAATAAATATAAACTAAATAAAGTTTTTATAGACTGAGACCGAGTATTTTCTATAGGCAATAGCTATATCTCCTAAATTGTGATATATTTTTATTTTCATTTATTTCAAAATACCTTATTGTTTCCCCTTTGAATATTCTTTGACTCAGGGGTTATTTAGAACTGTGCTATTTAATTTCCTAATAATCGGAGATTTTCAGATATATTTCTGTTATTGAATTGAATTGAATTCAAATTGAATTCCACTGTGGTCATAGAACATACTTTGTATAACTTGATTTACAGCTTTTTAAAATGAGTAGTACATTGGAATTAATCTTATTGATTCAGCCTATTTTCCCCTTAAAACCTTCCTTAACTGTTCTGGCTTTCCTGACAGCCTGCTTTCTTCTCTTAAATCATCAATAAATATTTATTTTTTTCCCCAGTGTGCATTCATCCAAGTTAATGGCTGTATGTTCCACTGGGGGAAGGACTGGGGGAATCGTCATGGTTTATAATGCAGGACTTTGTTTCTAGGGGTCTGGCTATCTTTTCAGGCCAATGGATTCCAGTTCTAGACCTGCAAATCAGCTCAGGTCCAGGAACTGAGCAAAGAATTGTACACTTTTATTGGAGTGATCACCTTCAGTATAATGTCTTGCTCCTCACTCTTGTTCCCCTGGCCTCCTGGTTCCATGTTAAGCAGCACCTAGGTTGGCTAGTGGTCAATTTTGCTTGTTGGGATACTGAGTTCTCTAAAACTGACTCAACTCATTGCAGGTCCAGAGGCCTCAGTTGCCCCTCTGACTTTGCTGGTCCTAATAGTAATTATAGCTGCCTGAACATCACGCTGCCTGTCCTCAACTACTTCAGGATCTCTGAAGATATTAATGAGCCCAGTTCTGGGAATGCATCTCCTGCCATCATACTTGGTGTGCCAAGGAGAACCACCACTGAACTTCTCAGTGATGCTGGTTGTCTCTCTCCAGCACATTCTGATGGCATTTGTGAATGGTTGGTACTCTGGGCTCTTCCATGGAACATAATCCTGTAATCCTTTTTTCTGGCCTCAAATATTATTCCTCTTCTACCAGTCTATCTATTCCTTTGTCTATTTTCTGCTAGGAGAAATCAGGCATTTCTACTTTGGTGACAGTGGCCATCATTTTTTTCTAGGCCTCTTAGAACCGTCTGAGCCGTGAATTGGCCATTCCCTAGAAGTTATAAGGTGCTAAATCCCATGTCCCAAGAAAATGTCCTCAAATCAATGAATTCTTGCTCATATACCTTCCTGGCTTGATCAAATACCCTCAAATTTCAATCCTAGAAGTTCTACCTTAGCTCTTGCTGGTCAATGCTGAGAAATTCTTGCAACTCTTGAGGCATATCATTTCTTCCCTCTCTTATCAGATCCATTATGTTCCCAGTCAGGTTCTGTTGGGTTTAGGCCTTGGTCGTTATCAGCCTTGCAGGTCAAATGGGAAGTTCCTGAGAGGAACGCGAAGTGCCTTGTGAGGAGGAAGCCTCTACAGCATCTTCCAACAAAGCACAAGTGATAGATTTTAATAGGGAAGGGTGTACCATTTGTGTAAATTCATAGATTTCAGGGGTTGCAGCCTCAGGGGCATCTACTCAGATGGCCCTGTCTCATGTTTAAGGATCCCGGGTTTCCCCACCAGGAATCTGGCTTTTATACAATGCCCTTGTATTGGCTGAGCATTCAAACATCTCTGGGATTCTGAGACTAACAACTAGGTCTTTAGCTTACGTTCAGCGGTGTCTGCCCTTCTGTCTGAGAGAGGGACATCCTGTGGGTTATTAGAGAGGACACAGTGCTTTCACATTTAACCATTGACAGCTTGTGACAAGCCCTCAGTCTCTCATTAGACTTCTGTAGTGTGTCAGAACAACTTAGCAATGAGTAGGATTGTTTTTCAAATGCCCACCATTGCACATGGCATAGCATTCTCTTCCACTGGGACATTTTCCCAGCTTACTACTGTTGAAATTTTAACATTTGTGCTGCCACCTGTGTTAAGGACAATCTGTGTCGCCCTACTAACCAGGATGACATCCTATTCAATTGCCAGGTAGTAGGTAACTAGTCCAAATATTTTTTAAATTTATTTTTAATTTAATTTAATTATTATTATTATTATTTTAGAGAGAGAGCATGCATGCATGGGGTGTGTGGTGGGGGGCAGAGGGAGAGAGAAAATCTTAAGCAGTCTCAATGCCCAACATGGAGCCCGACCCAGGTCGATCTCATGACTGTGAGGTTATGCAAGAGCCCTAAAATCTTGGTCTGACTGCCTTTACCTTGGTTTACTTTTTGTACAGCCGGGTTGATTTGGGTCATTTAAGAAACAGTTGCCAAGATAGGGTTAAAAGTAGAAGAAATTAATTAACTACGGAAATGCCTGATGTCTGTCATGGCCTCAACACTAATGGGACAGTTTCAGAGTGCAGCAGCTAGGGTCCTCAGTGATGTGAAGGCCTTAGACCCCCTGCAGTCAGATCTGAGAGGCATATTCTCATGTCCACCTCACATGCCAAATGCTAGAAGAAACAAGTTCTGAATCTATTTTTATTTTGAAATCTACATAGGTGATATTAATTATGTGTCTAATTTAGAAACAATGGTGGAATAGAATAAAAAAGGTAGGTTCAAATATGGAAAAAATTAATCTTGGGTGACATCAATATTTTAGGAGTGGTAAATTGGGAATCACTTGGAAAAAAGAAGTGGCCAGAAAAGTCAGAATAAAACCGGATAAAAAGGCATCCAGCTACTCCTCTTCATCTCCACCACCACCAACCCACTCTAAAGCACTATCATCTTTTACTTGAACTATTATAATAACCTCCTATGTGGTCTGTGCACACATTTCACTCCACCAATTTTTTTTTTTTTTTTTTTTGGTTACTACAGCCAGAGAGGTCTTTAAAAGAACAAATTAGATTAATATCCCTCCTCAATTTTTATCTTTCTTCTTAGGATAAAATCTAAAGTCTTAAAAATGGTCTTCATGACCTAGTTTCTACCCATCTTTCCAGCTCCTCTGGTATGCTTGCCCACACTATCTATATTCCATTCACAGTGGCTGTCCTTTAAATCTTTGAACTACTTCCCTTGTGCCTTGGAATTTTTATATATATTGCTTTTGTTTTAAAGCTTTCTGTTCCTCTTAATCAATCCTTCCCTAACACAAAAGGCAAGGAAGGATAGAGTGTCAAGAAGATGATAGCAATCCATTTTGTCAAAGGCCTCACCAAAGTCCAGTGATGCCAAATTGAAAACTCCCATTGGGATTGTGGATAAAAATGTCACTGATTAAATCAGCGACCGTTACTTCAAAGGCGTGGCAGAGGGGGAAGACACAGTGGAGTGGGTTGAAGGGTGACTTAGAGGTCCAAAAGTGGACACAATGATTATAGACTGCTTTTGGAAAGTCTAAGGACAGAAGCAGAGAATATTGTCTATCTAAGTAGGACATAGGGTCAAGAAACATTTGGCTTATTTGTTTGCGATTTGAGAGAGCTGAGGAGATGCTGAATATAGCTTCTTCTAGGAGTGCTGCAGACTTGGTTTTGCAGGGTCGCCTCCAGAATACAACAGACACTAAATCCTGCAGATGGGAGGGGAAACCTCATCAACTCATCTCCGTAGAATTGTCTCCTTGTTTTTTATCTCTGTTTTCCATGAGCATTTAGCAATCTGAGCTCCACTTTTGACAGAATTGATGACTTTTATGTTTCCCCTGGGTTCCTTCTTTTTCAGTGGCTTGTCCTATGATTCCTTCCACTTGTCCTAGGGATGTAACATATACCTAGCATGTTCATGCCAAGAGAGAATTTAGAATATGAATTAATGCCAATAACAATATCCCTCTAACAGCCCATGGGTGGGAATGGAACCTAGAGTGGGCCTGTCATAATACCTCATTTCCCTCAGCTATAGTGTTTGACTTTAAAAAAAAAAAGAGCCTTGAATGGCCCAAGCTAGGCCAGTATAAAGTGTATGAGAGAAAAGAGCTTTCCTTTTCCTCTTAGATCATGTTAAGTAAGGACCTCTGTCCTCTGTGTCAGAGAAAAGTAATGAAGTAAATGCACAAAGAAAGGTAGAGCTCAGAGACTGGATGTTGGAGGGGACAAGAGTAGAGAACAAGTAAGGAAGAACAGATGACAATGTTTGAATTCTTGAAGAGCCTGAGACCAGTTCCATCCATAAATGTTCTAACCGGATGTTTTAATCAAAAAAGTTCCCTTTTCTACTTAAGTATCCTTGAGTTGATTATTTTTCACTCACATTTGAAATGTTTCTGATTAATGCAGTTTGGAATCAGAACAAGAGGTCTAATCTGAGGCCATTAGGCCTGCTGTTCTCCAAATGACATGGGCTGCACCTGCCACATGATGAGAGACATCCTTTGGAGCAACGTCCTTTGGAAGTGAACTTACACATCCATCCTCTTTGACTCTACACCTTAAGTTTTTGGTAGGACACTTCCCTCTGCCAACATATTTTTCTTCAAATAGAGGATAGTATGTTTAGTCATGACCCCTGTTATTTTGAAGGATCTTGTTTTTCCCTGAGTCTCTTTAGACACACATTTCTGAAACATTTATTAGGTTCATCTGTAGGTGTCATTTTTCCTTTATTTTGCTTTGCTATGGATTATAAGCCATATCATTTTCTTAGTAACAACCTACTTTAGAAAAACAACAGCATCAAAGGTATTATGCATTATAGGTTAACTAATGCTAAAAAAAAGTCTCAGAATTCTACAAGTATGATAGTAAATTTCATTCTTAAGGTGTTCATTCTTCTAAATTTCATTCCCATTAGATCATTTTGTGTCACTGCTTTGGGAACATCTAGCAGAGTCCTCTGTGGTATCTACTATCTCTACTCAAAATAATCTTTCCTATGGCTGAATTTTATTAAGGTTCTTTAGTCTTTTGTAATATAAAATTAGATGTCTCAAGTAAAGAAGCCCAACCAAAAATGATGCTTTTAAAGAGACTGATGGAATAAAGAATACATTTCTTCTAAATTATGCCACAAATCTCTTCCTTGGAGTCTTAGAAAGCCACTGGCAGAGCCCGAGAGTAATGGATGTTGGGTTTGGGACCCACTTGTTTCACTCTTTGCCAGGAGCTGAAGCTCTACTGAAGATTTCAGGCAGGCACTTGACCGTAGCTAAACTTCAGGAAGTGATACCAACGCGGGAGAAAGGAGGGAGAAAGATTTCTTATTTCCTTTTTACCCACGAACAACCCTCTGCCCTATTTCCACTCACTTCTTATTAAATGAGACGATAATGAGATAATATATGTGAAAGGGCTGTGTATAATGTTAAATGCCCGTTTAAAAAGACATTACTCCTTATTTCAATACCATAAGCCCTTCTTCGCTCTAGTAGCTTTTCTCTGATTATGATTCTCTGGTATGGTGGAGTCGAGAGAGGATCAGATTTAGAGGAGAGAGACCTGAGTTTCAGTCTTGGGTCTTCTCTAGGTTTCACAACTTCTCTCCAGTCTTGGTTTTTTGTTTTTGTCTTTGTAAGTGAGAGAAGATTATGACTGTGTCCCCTCTCCAAACAAAATGAGAAAGGCGTATCTACAAATGCATGGTTTTAGAGAGAAAGACTTAGAACAATGTACACATGGGCTCAGAGGTCTGATTTTTCACTGATAATCATAGAACAACATTCATGCAAACATATATACTTACACATACATACGCAAATGCACACATACACGTAGGCATGCACTATCTTTCCAACACATTTTTTACCAGTGCTTATTCAGAATGACGAGAAGAAGTAATTTCAGATTTGATCCATCTCAAGAAACACTTTTAAGGCTCTTTTGCAGGTGGCCAGGAAACTTGCTTCGACTTCTCTGACTCATATCATACTGATCACTTGATATCCTGGGAACTTAATACCCGGATACATGGGTATTGGGATGGGATTCCTTTAATAAATATCCACCAGTCCAGTTCAGTATGAACCATTGAGTGTAGTTGATAAACGGAAGAGTCAGGGAGTGAGACATTTGACTCTTTCTTTTGAGAAAAGCTGCATAAGCAGCTGACACTTGACAGGCCTACACTCCCCTGGCACCTAACATGTCGAAATCACCTCAGTGGCACCTCCACTTTGCTTCCTTCTCCTTCTTCACAGGAAACTTCAGCCTCTGTTCACTGGTGGCGGAACATACTTATAATTTCTGCTAATGAAACAATGACATGTTTCCCATTTGTTCTGCAACATGCTGACACTTTTCATATATATATATATATATATACATATATATACACACACACACACACACATACATACGTATACAATTTGACAATAGCTGTTAAAGTTACAACTATATTTTAATATATAATGCCTCACACTATTTCACATGATTACAGAGAGGCTGGAATTCCATATGGTCCGAGGAAGTGTTGTTTGTTCATCTTGCCTTGACTTGGCAAGAGTAGGTAGAGGCTGTTGTTCACCTCAGATTTTTTTTTTTCCTTTGTAAAATGAAAAGGTGAGACTACACGGCTCCTAAGGTTTCTTTCAGTTATAATAATCTATGAATTTACAAATAATAGATGGAATGTACCAGTAAGTGACATTAGTGGTGGGTGGAGTGAAGGGAAACCAGGCCGATTGCATTTTCAAGGTTTAAAAAATTGCTCTGGACCTGGGCTTCCAGGGATATCTAGGTACATATTACATATGAAATAAGTTTAGTTTCTGAAAAAATGAGAAATACCTTAGTAATTATGTTATTAAAATTTTATTCACTTTTGATACTGAATTTCATCTTCTAGATCATGAAGATGTATCTATATATACCTGTCTGTCTCTCTCTCTATATATACCTTCATATACATATATATGTATATGTAGCTACCATGTAGAAGAAAGATTAAGGCATTATCAGTTAACAAGTTTAATTTGCTTTAAAACATTAATATCAAAATTAATATTTTTATCTGGTACTCTTACCGTCCATGTATATTTTTCAAAAAGTAAAGCAACTGCTCTGGAAGTTGTAGACTCAAGTTGCTCAAGATGTGACAGGAACAGTAAATGAAGTTTTAGGAAGGCAGTTGAAGGATTCTAAGTAAAAAGGCATAGGTCAGATTAAGTAGATACCTTCACCTTCTCTCCTCTGTCAGTATTATCATGGTTAAAAAAATAATGCCTCAAAATTGCCAGCAGAGGTCCTCAGTCTCATAGTGTATCAAGTCTATTTATTGAAAAATCTCTTTTCCCTATGATATTAACCGTGGTTTCAAGGACTCCTTTGCTTACTTCAGATAATGAATGGCCTACGAGCTTAAACTATTAATCAAAAAAGATATATTTAAGTTAAAAATACAGTTAATATGTACAACAGTGTATAATGTGTTGGAAAACATTCTACAGATACAAAAGAACTAGAAAGTAAAAGTGCAAGTTATATGTTTTTGAATTGGGGATTTTTAGAGAAATTTAGCAGATGAAGGTTAAGAATGGTGATCTGCTTTGTTCTTTCCTCAGTTCGAACTATTGTTCTATTTCTGGGAGTAAAAGAAAACAAAAGGATTCATATAGGAATTTATTTAGGTAAAAATTCTGAATTGTCTATGTTTTTTCATTAAAGATGAATTTTAAGAAGGAAATAAAATAATCAGAAATAGAAATAGCTAGTGGGAGGTTATTGCTATCTGAAATAATTAGATAAAGCTGTTTGAATTGCCCATCTTCCTTATCCCTTTCTTTTTGTCTTCACAAAAGACACAAGAATTATTACTGTAAATTCTCTTAAAAAGAAATGGTAACTAGAGTGGCCACCAGACAAACTTGGGCATCTCTGTTGGTAGAGCTTACTGGTTTCCTGGTGTTGTGTTAGTATTAGTTGACAATATGGGCAAAATATCAAAAACCCACATTTGACAGGAAGACAAAAATCGATTTTTGATATAATGGCCAAGGCTCTGTCTCTCTGGGCTGAGGCCATGTGATATCTGAAGGTGTGGTTTTGTTTGCATAGGGCATGGGTGTCAAGGAGGGCAGGCCAAGGGGTGAAACTCCAGGACCTGACATGCACCCAAATGCGAGGCACATGGGGTAAGTTATTATCTCAGGGCTAAGAAGCAATATAATGGTAGTCAGATAAAGAGGAAGGAAAGATTCCAGGAAGTGAAATTATAATAATCTCAAAGTGAAAAATAGAGAAACATACTTCTAAACAACTGTCTTCTCACTTAAAAAAAATCTTTTTGAGGCTGTTTGCTTATTTTCTTTTCTAATATTTCTCTGCTTTCTACCTTTTTTTTTTTTTTTTGTGGTCCTTGGCTGCCTTGAGAATTGCAGTCTTTAGAAGTTAGAGACAAGCTAATGATGGGAATATGGGAAACATTCTTGGCTTTTCTTAAGGGTTGATCTAGGAGACTCTAAGTATCTATGAAAACTAAGCAGTCCTTTAAGAATTTTTTTTTTTTAAAGCTTCTACAGACAAAGCAGGTGGCACTTAATTAAATTCTTGGTAGCTTTTAGAGCACATAAACATCTTTGGAGAAGGACTTGTTTCTTTTACTTACTTCCATACCTCAACCAGCAAGAAATGAAGAGGGGAAGGAATAAGCAAAAAGAATGCTGTTGTCATTTTTAACCTGTCTGTTGAGTGTGGCTGTTCATTTTCTTTCTAAAAAGCAGGCTCTCAGATATTCTCAGGGCTACCCAGAATGATTTGAGTAACTAATTTTCACATACACAACAATATAATAGGCATATGTATGCACAGAGATCTTTGGGGTCAGTTATCAAAGGCTTTGGTTTTATATACAGATCTCTGTGGTATACATAGTGTTTTATTTATTCAAATGCTGTATGTACACAATATGGCATTTTCCCACTGCATTAAAAATGCTGTTCAGGTGTCTATATTTTATTAATTTTTATGCCTTTTTTTCTCACAAAACTCTTTATGTGCTACTGTTTATCTGAGGCATTCCATTTTACCGAATGTTCTTATGAACAATATTTAAACTTCTGAATAGCAGTAACTATCTCTAAAATATTTGTTGACCAAGTGAAAAATATAAGGTGAAACCTTTATATAACATATTGCAGAGTTACACAAACTCATAAACATGTCTGTTTAATACACAAATTCGTTCTTAGAGTATGTCCAACCATATTATAGAACCCTTAAAATATTTCATGAGATCCAGAAACGTATGTATTATTTTATAATTAGATTCATTTACATTCTTAAATTCTCTTCAGCTAGGAAGGGAATCTATAAATTTCATGACTTACCTGGTAGATTTTACTTCAATTCTTTGGCTGTTATCCTAGTCTGTTTTGGTGTTTTTCTGTGCCTTGGTAAAGGTGAGAGAATTAGATTTTATTGTTCTCAGTTTTCTCTCTTCAAGTAACAACAGATATCTTAAATCTTATGGGTTAAAAAATTTTATCCCTTTCTTACCAACTAAATTCAAATCAAATAAATCATACTACTCATTTATGAATCAAACCTGAGGTATTTATTGCTCAAGAGTCATGGATGCCCTTTTCTCTGTATTTCTTAGTCATTGGGCTTCTAATCTAGCATGGTGTCTACTATTCTTCCTTAGGGGAAACGAAAAGCCAGGGGACCTGGCCAGTGTCCCTCAGGGACTAGCATTGGACAAGCGCTAAACATTGGCCAGAGTGTGAGAAAAGCTGCTTATAGTTCCTTCCTTACACAAGCTAATGTTATAAGACACATCCAGACGGGAGTCAAATGGAAATTCTGAAATTAATTTTGAGGGATGAGTTTTAGAAGCATTATTTTCTTTTAGTGCTTGAAAATTTAATCAGTAATACCCAGAGTACAACCATTTGTTTTCACATATTTCGAAGCCATTTTATACTCATTTACTCCTGTTTAGTTCCTAGCTGATGAGTTACTCACAACCCTTAATCTTTCTCACCTCGTTAGTTTTCAATTCTGCACATCAAATATCTTCAAAGATGACTGCTGCTTTTCTATAGAGAAATGCTGATGTGCTCAGGCTAAGTTACAGCAAAGAGTTGAAGGAGGAAGGAGACAGAGGGAAAAGCAATAGGCAACCTCTTCATCAAGGCCACTTAACTGGCAGAGGTGGATTGGTTCCTAAATCCCCACACTGGTGTTAGATGTTGGCATTCTAGAGAGAGAGTGATGATGGTAGTGTTGGGACAATTTGATCTTCTGATTATATTAAAAATAGAAATAATTTTTATTTTTATTTTTTTTAAAGATTTTATTTATTTATTTGACAGAGAGAGACACAGCGAGAGAGGGAACACAAGCAGGGGGAGTGGGAGAGGGAGAAGCAGGCTTCCTGCTGAGCGGGGAGCCTGATGTGGGACTCGATCCCAGGACCCTGGGATCATGACCTGAGCTGAAGGCAGATGCTTAACGACTGAGCCACCAAGGTGCCACTAGAAATAATTTTTAAAATGAAGTTTAAGTTTTGAATTTTCACATTAATATTGATTACTGGTTCCCATCATATTATGTGGGCAGAAGCATTATTCGGAAATTGAACCAAACCAAACCAAAGTGAAACCACAGAAAACTTACAGCATTTTGTGATTGTGTTAAGAACTTTTACACTGAGATAGAGACAAACATCCTGGGCCAGTATATAGTCCAGATTATTATTATTATTATCATGAATCATTTTTATGTCATTCTGTCAGTAACTCAACACAGGTATGTGTCCAAATAGACTGTCTTATTATTTTTTTAAAAGATTTTATTTATTTATTTTGAGAGAGAGAGAGAGAGCGTGAGTGAGGGGAGAGGCAGAGGGAGAAGGGAAGGGAGAGCAGACTCCCCGCTCAGTAGCGAGCCAGACTTGGGGCTCGATCCCAGGACCCTGGGATCATGATCTGAGCCGAAGGCAGTCGCTTAACTGACTGAGCCACCCAGACACCCTGTCTTTTTATTTTGGTAAAGGGACAACTTGTAGATCTCCTGCTCCTAAAATTATTTTTGCATTTTGGGTATTTATTATTTCTATTTTGTGAACAAATATGGGAATTATAATGTCTTTTCAATGCTATACTAACTTTGCCAGGATGGGAAAACTGTTAAATCAAGGAAGGATTAAATTTAACATTTGTTAACAAAATTAACATTTGTTAAATAAGCATCAAATTAGATATGGTGGCATAGTGCATGAGCTGACTGGTATGTATCCTATTCCTTCTGTTTTTTGCGTGCTTGCTGTTTTTTTTTTGTTTTTTTTTTTTTAGCTCTTGTTCCTAATGCTATATGACCAATAGGGGCAGTAAGACTGGATCTATCTATTTTTTAACTTTTTTTTTGGTGGTGGTGATAGGGGAATCTGGGAGGTAGCTGATCTGCCTTATGATCTGACTGTTCTGGGCTGTGATAGAAGGTGGATAGTTAGAGAGGAAACAAAAACTTCCTAAAAAGAAGGTTGTGGTGCCCATGAGAGATGGGAAACCCATACACTATCTGTCTGTATGTTTGCCTCTGTCCACAGTTTTGCCCATCTACCTTTATCAAATATCTGAGTAATTAATTGGAGCAGAATATTGAAATAGATCTAGTTTCTATATTGTTCTATAATGCTGAAGCTTAAAAAATAGAGTTGACAGGGGGTTTGTGGAAAAGGATATATTTGTTTATAAACTCTTTTCTTTAAGCTTCCCTATTCTTTTCATTTCAGAAAATAGCATGATAGGGGCACCTGGGTGGCTCAGTTGTTAAGTGTCTGCCTTTGGCTTGGGTCATGATCCCAGGGTCCTGGGATCGAGCCCCGCATCGGGCTCCCTGCTTGGCGGGAAGCCTGCTTCTCCCTCTCCCACTCCCCCTGCTTGTGTTCCCTCTCTTGCTGTGTCTCTTAATGTCAAATAAATAAAATCTTTAAAAAAAATAGCATGATAAATGTTTTCTCACATGCTTATTATTTTCTGTCATTTAAATGTTGTCATTAATATACAAAAATATTTTACCTAGAATTTCATTCATTATGAATTTACATTAATTTGAAGAGGGATTTAGCTGAAATTTACCTTTATGTTCTTAATGAAAAAAAGTTTGCTAAGAAAATTAATAGTAAGTGACATTTGAATGGTACATCTTCCTAATTAGGTAAACTAATTATTTTCAGCCAGTTTAGAAATGCTCTAAACATATAGTGTAATTGCTATTTATGAAATAAATATCTAAATTACGTTTCAGGTACATCAGTAATTTAATTAAAGTCATTCTCAACTATTCATTAAAATAAGACTTTAATGTTGGTTAGCTCAATTAATATACACAACTGGGATAATAAAGCTGTGTATTTAAATTTATTTTATATTTATAATTGGATATATAATAAACACTTTTCATTAGATAAGATAGTTTTTTTTTTACAATTAATAGAAACTTGATAAAGTCTTACAGTTTCAGGTTTTTCATAAGACACTAAAGGACAAGGAAGATTTTGAAACAGTTAAAAGATCAATTTATTTTTTCATTAAACTCCTTATAGTTAAAAAGATTACATTACAAGTTACTTTTACACACTGAAGTAGAATCTTACCAAAATATATTTTTTTAAATCCCTAGAGATTACGGTATTGATCATATAAGCATTCTAAAATAATGGCTGGAAATGTGGGTACTTTGCTTATTTTTAACAGAAAACACCGTACAGTGTAAAAATAGTAGCAACAGTGCAGTAGTACAAAAACAGTATTAATTAATACAGACTAGTATTAATTAGTCTTGTGATTGGGTCACTAAGCATGAATGAGTCTTAATTTCCTAATCCACAATATGGAGAATTTGGATTGAATGATCTGTAGGGTTACTTATAATTCCAAAATAATATATATCTATAGTATTGCTATCATGTAGCCTCAAAGAACAGCAGTATCATGTAATTTTGTATTTATTTAAAACATCAAGACTTTTGATATATGAGTTTATCCATGAAATTAGTTTAGTAGATCAAAACATTTCATTTTGAGGAAACCACTGAACTTTCACGATTGTTACCACTGAAGGAAAAGCTACTTTATTTCCTGGTGGCATAAATGACAGACCATCTGAAGTTTGATTCTGTTGTTGGCACTCATTTTGGGGACATCTGAAGAAACCAGAGTGGCTTCTTACTTGCAGTTGGTATTATTGATGGTATCAAGGGATGTAATCTGTTATTTGAAGTGAGTTTTTTTTTATTATTATTATATTATGTTAATCACCATACATTACATCATTAGTTTTTGAGGTAGGGTTCCATGACTCATTGTTTGCGTATAATACCCAGTGCTCCATGCAGTACATGCCCTCTTTAATACCCATCACCAGGCTGACCCATCCCCCCACCCCCCTCCCCTCTAGAACCCTCAGTTTGTTTCTCAGAGTCCATAGTCTCTCATGGTTCCTCTCCCCCTCGGATTTCCCCCTCTTCATTCGAGATATTCAATACTTTCCTTTCGGCATGCAACATTTTAAAAACCTTGCTTGGAAGAGAAGTTTATATTCTATACGGGAACTAGTGATCCTTTTGAGATGGAATTACACTAGTGTTGTCATAGCAACACAGAATTCCATGCTCCTGCTTTCTACAATGTATATTGCTCCAAGTCTGGATGTTTTTAAGTGTTTCATTCATTGGTGGCAGTGTGTGGTTATTGGCACCAAGAAAATAGATCAGCCAGATGACATCTTTGGTGTCTGTCAACTTAAAATACATTGAGCATTTCAAAGAAGGTGATTATAGTGTCTCTTTTAAGAGGGAGGTGAGATACTAACTTTTATTTTCTATATTAATTAGTGTATTTGGTGCTAGTGGCTCTATCAAGCGACCACCACTTGTCAGTGACTTAGCACAACAAGGGATTTTTTTTCTTGCTCACGGCAGATGTGAACAGGGCAGATCTGTTCCAGAGGGTGACTTGTCTTTGTGGACCCCAAGAGACTATTGTGAGTGCGCCACTGTATCTCTTTCATCTGCCTAGCTAAGAAGGAAAGAGAGAAAACATGCAGAATTGTACAGGTTGTTTTATAGCTAGTTTTGGAAGTGACATCCATCAATTCTGCCCACATTCCACTGACCAGAACCCAATCATCTAGACGTCACTAACTGCAAGAAAGGGAGGGGTATGGTATGCAGTCTTACTGAGGCCCAGAAAGAGAAACGGGACTGACAAGCAGCCTGTCTGCCATTGTGAATTTTTGTTTACAAATGTTTTATGTTTAACTAGAGTATCTTTGGAGAAATTTAGATCTCTATTTAAAATTCACTTTGAATCATGAAGAGGTGGTAGCTGATATATTTAATTAAAATTTATCCTTGTTGCTTTTTTTGTGAAAGATTTATTCACTTTTCCTTTCCTTTACGATTTAGGCTATTCTGAATTTATCTGTTAAGTTCTTTTTTTTTTTTTTTTTTAAGATTTTATTTATTTGAGAGAGTGAGCAAGAGAGCACAAACAAGGGGAGTGGCAGGCAGAGGGAGAGGGAGAAGCAGGTTCCCTGCTGAACAAGGAGCCCGACGTGCGGCTCAATCCCAGGACCTTGAGATCTTGCCCTGAGCCGAAGGCAGATGCTTAACTGACTGAGCCACCCAGGCGCCCCTAAGTTCTGATTTTTATATGTATTGCTACCTTACAATCTCACTTTAATTATCAAGCTCTTTGCTTCTGTTGGAAAGAACTCTGTAACTTACAAAGTAATAATCGTAACAGGACTTTTATAATTCCTTAGAGGCCAGATGAACTTCATTTGGAGTAATTTAAAGTAAATTATTTTGTTCTGAAATACCACATTTAGTTTACTTATCTGATAATACAAAAAAAAATTTTCTTTTTTTTGAGAGAGAGAGTGTGCGAGCGACTGCTGTGGGGGGAGGGGCAGAGGGAGAGAGAGAATCCCAAACAGACTCAACCCTTGAAGCCTGATGTGGGGCTCAATTCCATGACCCTGCAATCACAACCCCAGCCAAAATCGGTGGTGCCTGGGTGGCTCAGTCATTAAGCGTCTGCCTTCAGCTCAGGTCATGATCCCAGGGTCCTGGGATCGAGCCCCGCATTGGGCTCCCTGCTCTGCAGGAAGCCTGCTTCTCCCTCTCCCGCTCCCCCTGCTTGTGTTCCCTCTCTCGCTGTGTCTCCCTCTGTCAAATAAATAAACAAAATCTTAAAAAAAAAAAAAAACAATCCCAGCCAAAATCAAGAGTCTGACGCCTAACTAACTGAGCCACCCAGGCACCCCTCCCCCCCAAAAAATGTTCTTAATAATGTCTTTGCTGTTCCTTATATGTGCAGTGAGTGTACAGTCATGTGTGACCAATTAAAGGTGTCCACAAATTCTTTGACACTTCTCCACAGAAAAGTGGAGTCTGTTCTTCTCATTGAATCTTGGTGAGCTCTGGGAAGTCTTTGACAATAGAATATGGAAGGGTTGATCCTGTGCCAGTTTTCAGGCCTAGATCTTTTTTTTTTTTTTAAGATTTTTATTTATTTATTTGACAGAGAGAGACACAGCGAGAGAGGGAACACAAGCAGGGGGAGTGGGAGAGGGAGAAGCAGGCTCCCCGCAGAGCAGGGAGCCCGATGTGGGACTTGATCCCAGGACTCTGGGATCATGACCTGAGCCGAAGGCAGTCGCTTAACCGACTGAGCCACCCAGGCACCCTTCAGGCCTAGATCTTAAAAGAATGGAAGCTTCCCCTTTTGGGCTCTTGGAATAGATACTCTTGGAATGAAGCCATAGTACTGTAAAGCTTAAGCCACATGTACAGGGCATGTACAGGAGTTCTAAATAACAGCTTCAGTTGATCTCCCAGCCTACAGCCAGTATCAGTTTTCAGCCATGTGAGTCAGCCATCTTGGACGTTGGTCCAATCGATCCTTTAGATGACCTTAGCCCCAGGTGCTTTCTGGATGTAATCAATGAAATACTTCAAGCAAAAACTGTTTGTCTCTTCCAGTCAAGTCAGAAATATGAGACATGGTAATATATTGTTTTATTTGATGATAAAAACTTTGAACATCATATTTTTCTTTATTAAGATTTTAGTCCTAAAAAGCTTCTAATACCATCAGAAGTTTTTACCAACCTTTGGATATTATTGAACAGTCTTTGGATTTTGAGAAGTGAACATGAATCATATTACTTTCTATTTATCTATCTATCTATCTATCATCTATTTATGTTAATTGCAGTGTAGCTTCCAGCTGGGACAAGTGGTGGATTAATATTTGAGGCTGAGTGACATTGCCAAGGACTGAGTGACATTGCCAAGGACTGATATATTTCTCAAGGTTGGCAGCAGGCAATATTCTTACAGTTTTCTGGGTCACTGTCATAAACCAGAATTCTAAGAACATAATAATTTAGTTTAAGGGAACATGAAGCTCAATAGTTTGTCCCTGCTAGCAGTGTCAAAGTATAGTTGGTGGGAAAGCGTTGTGCTCAGGGAAAAATGCACACTTGAACCTGTGCAAGAAATAGGGAGTGCAAATATTACTAGTCAAATAATGTGAATATAGGCAGGTCAAGCTGTATGTAGATTATAATGATTTATATTCTCTATATCATCCTTATATTGCATGACGAGAAATAGCCAGTAAGGATCAGATTACCTTAAGTACTTCTCTCAGATAAGAGTCTAAATCCTGAAATACAAGCACCGCAGATTAGTCATTTGAGTTGTTCTTTTTCCCCAAGACCTCCATTAAAGTGTGAATATTCTTTGGAGAATATCACTTGAACAAATTCATGCTTGGGTATTAAGGTTTTGCAGATAAAATCTTTCCTCTATGGGGAGAAGAGTTTTCAAAGCATTGGTGTTTTTATTTAAAGAGCCTTTCAAGAAAGAGTTGGTGTTGTTCTTGGGAAGATGTTGAGAATTGAAATAGAGAAAAAGAAGAGATGCTATATATTGTGTACTTCATAGTTTTATCTGAGCTTATGCTAAATGAACTGCGTACTTACAATTCTACATATGCTGCATTCTGCTGGTCTTCTTTGAAGTCATATATTGTACATATTTTAGAAAATAGTAATATAGTAAGTCAACAGCATTTATTAAAACCTATTATTAAATAGCAAGCATTCCTTTTATCAGTTTTATTCCAGGGTATATGTAAACTTTCAGAAAATGCCAATGTGAATCCTGAACAGAACATGATAGCACTTTCCTCATCAGGCACGTGTTTAGAATTATGATTCTTTTGGTAGTTTGTATAAATGGAATAATAACCTAAGAGAACAGTTTGTCTAGATAGTATAGCTAAAGTAATTTCACTGGTAGACTTTCCTTCCTCCTACTATTCCATTCTTTGGGGAGCATATAGCCATGTAGCTAGAGACTACATTTCCCAGAATTCTTTTGGTTGAGAGTTCCTACATGACTAAGTTATCACCAGTGGGATGGGAATAGATGTGATGTGGACAACTTCTGCCTTGTTTGCTTAAAAATTAAAAAGATTCCAGATTTCCTCTCTTTGGCCCCTTGTTTTAAGTATGAACATAATGTGTTTTTATCCAGTTTCAAGCGTGTAGATGAAAATAATACCTTAGGGGAGTGGTGGAGCACTAGATAAAAGGGTCCTATAGTCCCAAAGGACCTTGTGGATCAGAGCTACCCCAGCAACCCTGAATGCTCCCCTTGGGATTATTATATGAGAAAGAAGTAAACTATATCTTATATAACCATGGGTTTTAAAAAATCTCATTGTTAAAGTACCTTAGCCTTTAGTGCAACTAATATACCTCACCTGTTATGATTAAAACAAATATTCTCCTCTGTGAAAGAGCTCAACATATAGCCTAGTGTATATGGTTGCCAATTGCCTCAGTAAATCAATGATGTTAAAAAAAAAAAGTTCTGAAAATGATGCACTAGGTTCAGAATGTAGACTCAGTGAGAAGGATGAGCATTCAGGATGTAGACCCAGAGGGAAGGCATCAAATTTCTTCCTGTAAAATATTCCTTACTTTTATTGTTCACTTGTTTTTTTTTTTTTAAACTTAGACTTCTATAGCTGCTTAATAAGTATCTCTTTCATTCACTTATTGTGTCCTTACTTTGTTCTAAGTACCAGAGAAATCAAAGAAGTATTGGCTCTGATTTCAAGAAGCTCACTCATGTCCTTGTCTATTTTGAAATATCATCTCCCAGAACTAAGAACAATGCCTACCATGTAGGGTATTTGATGAATATTTGAAGACTGAATGAATATAATTGATGAGAAAAGATCTATACAGAAAAGCTTAGCAATACAAGATAGTATTGGAATAACAAGTGGCCTTGAAATAAGAGAGTCATCAGTAGAGTAGCAGCTCTGAAGGCTGTATGAGATTTAGCTGGAGAGAGTTTATGTTGGTTTGTAGAGACAGGAAGAAGTAGTGTGCACAAAGTTAAAAGCAATGTAGATAATCTCTGTCCAATAGAACTTCTTCAATGACGGAAGAATTCTATAATGGCAGTCTGTATGGTACCCAGTAGCCATATGTATATATTTAATTATATAAAAATTAATTGTATATAATTTCAGTTAATTATAATGAGCATTTAAATAGCCACATGTGGCTAAGGGCTACCATATTGAGGGCAAGTTATAGATAATTCAAACATAAGGATGTATAAAGAAATATTTAGATATAAGAATGAGCTGGCTAGGTTTTGGGCTTAGCGAGTGTCTGGACTCACTAACTAAAGTGCCTGATGTAGAGTACTGAAGTATAAAATCTAAAATAAGGCTGAAGAAAGGTATATGTCTTCATGTCCCACCTGGAAACGGCTAAGTTTGCACTGGATTTGTCATAGCATTGCTCTAGCTATGCGCACATGCACGGCCTTGAAATGAGAGCTAGTTATTGAAAGGTATTGAGAAAATTAAAGGAGGCAGTCAAGATTTTTCAACTGAAGTCTATGTTTTTTTCCCTTTTATATCCTAGTTACTGGCTTTTTAAAAAGAGTATAATTCTGAGATTATGTGGATCAAGACATCCAAATTCCCATTACGTAAGTTTTCCTCAAGTTACTTATTTCATGCAAAGCCATGGCATGCTAGCTAAATAATGAAATTCTTTAGTTCATGGAAAGCCAGGGACAGCATTCTTTGAATCTAAATATTTTCCAGGAAATTATGATTTGTGAAAATAAAATCTAAAATATTTTCCTTAAGTGTACTGTAATTTATTTGAAAGTTGTACATTATTTGTATTGACTTGCTCCAAAAGATGTTTTTTAATCCACAATAAGTGCTGATAGTTAAAATTTAGTGAGCACGGTTGTGAAATATATTATAGTATGTCCAGTTTTGTACAATTATGTGAGAAAGAGAATTAAATGAGAAAGGAAGATGGAAATGAAGAAAGGAAAGCTGAGAAAACAGGACAGAGGACACATTTACTGACTTCCCTGTTGGAGTATCTACTTATGTTGAATATTTGAGTCCAATTTCTTTATTCTTGAGATGCATGCAAGTGAAATGGAATAGCAGCAAGACCTCTCTAAACTGACAAGTATCAGAACGTGATAAATCTCTCTCCCAGCTGTCATGGTGTACTGCATAGTATAAGCAATGCGCAGTTTCTGTGATATGGGAAAATAGAAGTGGATGGGAAAATAGAATATTTTTCCTTCCAGATATCAAGGTCATTTTATGAGATGTAAAGACAGAATTGTTTCTGGGAGGCATTCTGCTCAGTCCCAGAGAGCTTTTATCGATCTACTGTAAAAAGCCAATTTCTACTTTCATATGTGTAGAACTCCTATTGAGGTCAAAGGTAAAGGACACACCTGGATCAAAAAGAGATGTTTTAGCTTGAATTTTCTAAAATAAATTTCAGCTGGAAAAAAAGTTTTTATGAAATATTAAGCCCAGAAGATTCATTCTATACACAGTGATATCTCTGTAATGTGTCTTTCCTCTGCAGGAGACTTGATCCACTCTATATTTGTTTCCAATTGCTCTGACCATCTATCTCACTTCCAAAGATTACCTTTATTCCCCTACTCAGCCATTTAAGGGAAAAGACAGAAAAGAAAAGGTCTAAAACAAGGGCTGCTGGAAACTTGAGTTTTTAATTTGCAGCTATTTGTTTTACTATTAAGTAGTAACAGTTGAGTGGTTTGGGGCAAGCGGCATTAAACTCTTTGATATTCAGATTTAGCAGTTTTAGATTGGGCATAATGATCCCTGTCAATTGTTGATGAAAGAATTCAAGAGGGATTTTTGTGTTGCTGATTTTAAATTGGAAATATTCATGGTTTAAGCCCAATGAGCTTCTATGCCCTTCTATTTGCAATCTTGCTTTCATTTGTATTAGACCAGTTATTGGGTGCTTACTGTGTTAAAGATATTCTTCAGGTTCAACAGTAAAGAAGAGTTTTGTGATTGGAGTAAAATGAGTTTTTAAAAGAAATTCTAAAAAAGATTTTTTGTTTATTGAGTAATTTTATTTTTTGATGAAACATATTTCTAAATTTTTAATTGATTTCTGACAAAGAAATTTATTCCCCACCTTGCTGGAACATTTGTATTTCTTTTGAATATAAAGAATTTAATCCTATGGCTCCGGAAATCTTGATAATTGATTTCCTTAGCAGATAGTCCATCCCTGACTTCTGAGGCCATCCGTTCCCAAATCTGGACCTGTAGAAAAGCTGTGGACATCCTCACAACAATTTCATGTTGTAGTAGTTGAATTACTCTCTCTTGGGGATAGTAATGACCTCTTTACTCTAAGCCTTCTGAGAAGTTTGCTGGGACTCTGTATATCAGGGCTGGAGGCAAAGGGACTTCTTGGAATTTCTGATTTAGTTTGGAACTGCAGCATTATGTGCAGAATCAAGGGTCCATCTGAAAGCCTGGCCAGGGGTGTGATTTATGGCTATCATTATTCACCTTATTATTTCCTCTTTCCTAAACACAAGTTGGACCTAACTGAA
Source organism: Leptonychotes weddellii (assembly GCF_054177405.1). Classification (NCBI taxonomy): domain Eukaryota; kingdom Metazoa; phylum Chordata; class Mammalia; order Carnivora; family Phocidae; genus Leptonychotes; species Leptonychotes weddellii. The sequence continues at coordinate 71,380,978 of NC_138375.1, read as the reverse complement.
TCTAAAGTATATCCCACCATAATCTTGCTCCACTAGTCTTCTTCCATTAGCAAGATATCACTGACAATGCCTCTTCCCAGTGTTAAATAAGGGGTCCTTTTGTCAGGGAGGGTATATATGTGTAATGTAAATTTATACCTTCTTTCTTCAGGTTACTAGCTGTTTTCCTCTCCATTGATCCATGCCATGTAACCTCCTAAAGTCCATATTATTCAAAGTTTTGAAAGACTTAAAACAAGCCAAAACTTCCCTGTGTTCTTTCTTCTTCTGCCCAAATTTCCATGTGAATATTTGATGTCCCTATATATATCGTTAAAGGAGAATAACTACAAGGTCATTTTAAGAAAAAGAACAGGCTAATTTTTTACAAAGATATTTAATTTTTTCAAAATGTAAATTTTCAAAAATACACAGAAGAGGAGAGACTAGTATAATGAACCTACACCCCTCTTCAAAAATTTTCAACTTTTGCCAAATGTTTTATCACCTTTTATCTTGTTGGTCTATTTTAAAGTTAATCTGAAACATCATACCTTCTACATATAAATACACTGCTCTACATTTCTAACATATAAAGAGAAATTTAAAATGTAGCTATCATATAGTAATCATTTCGAACAGATTTAACACTAATTCCTTCAAATCATTTATATCTAAATGATATCATTAAGATATCAAATCATTATATCTATATCATTTATAACTGTTCTTAAGTTTTAGTTTGTTGTTCTTAAGTCCTTAAGTTTTTCTGATGACCACAGTGATGTCATTTTGAAATCAAGATTAAAAAGGGCCCATAGTTATATTTAGTTATGTCTCTAAAGTCTCTTACTCTACTAAAGTCTTCCCTTATATACCACTTTTTTTTTTTTTAATAATTGATTTGTTGGAGAAACCAGTTAAATGTTCACATTTGTAGTAGAATGTTCCACATTCTGGATTTGACTGATTGTTTCCTTGTCGTGTTATTAAATCTCTGCTTTCTTCCCTGTTTCCTGTTCACTAGTCATTAGAACCAGAGGCAGTGAGAGACTCAGATCCAAACTGTGAGGGAAGAATACTTCATAGTGGCTACTGTGTGCTTCATAATACATCACAACATGAAGTCTGGTCTCCTTTGTTGATTAATGATTAATGACACTCAGATTTGTCAGTTCGTTTAGGTGGAGTTGGCCTAAACCCTCCATTTTACAGAAGACCTTAAACGATAAGATACTGTAGTTACAAGATACCTTGTAGTTTTAGCACCTATTGTTAGTTATTGTCCTGATTCATCATTTAATTGTGGTTGTAATTTATTATTTTTTTATTTAAAGATTTATTTATTTATTTGAGAGAGAGAGAGAGAAAATCTCAAGCAGATCTCCTGCTGAGAGGGGGGCCCTGGGCAGGTCTTGATCTGACCCTGAGATCATGACCTGAACTGAAACCAAGAGTCCAACACTCAAACGACTGAGCCACCCAGGCACCCCTATTAAAAGCTTTAAAAAAAAATAAATCCTAAACTTATAGAAAAGTTGGAAGTACAGAACAGAAAGAAGATTATTTCTTTCTGTCTTTCAAAGTTTGCTAAATGATGTGATGCCCAACCATTCCCTAATACTTTAGTGTGTTATTTCTGGCAACAGGACATCCTCCTACATAAACACAACTGAAACATCAAAATCAGCAAAATAATATTGACACATTAGTATCATCTAATCTCAGACCTCATTCAAATTTTGCCAACTATTCCAGTAATGTCCTTCATAACAAAAGGATCCAGTTCAGAATCATGCGTTGTCTTTAAGCTTCTTTGATCTGGAACAGTTTCTTAGTCATTCTTTGATTTTCATGGCCTTGGCTTTCTTGGAGATTATAGGTCACTTATTTTGTTGTATGTCCTTCAACTTGTGTTTGACTGGTATTTCCTGGTGAGTAGATTCAGGTTATGCATCTTTGGTAGAAATACTACAAAAATGATGTTGTTCTTGTTATATCCTATCCGGTGACTCATGATTTTGATTTGTCCCATTGCTGATGATGTTCTCTTTCATCATTTGATTGAGAAAGATGGGGTTTGTAGTTTCTCCACTGTAAAGTTACTCTTTAACCCTTTGCAATTACTTAATATTTTATGAGAGGTACTTTGAAACTATTTAAATATTATACTCTTTCATGAAATTTTAAATGTATTTATTAAGTGATGGCAATATGGACTCATACATAATCTCTTATTTTACTCAATGAGTTATAATCCATTATTACTTTTAATTTTTATAATCAAATCCATTTGACCAGAGTTCCTTGAAAATTGGCCCTGTGTCCTTTTGACATGTCCGCATTATTTTTCGAGTACTTACCTACTTTTTGATATAAGATGATCCAGGCATACCATGACCTTTCATTGCTCAGATTTGGAAGCAGCTATTTCTCCTAGGATCTCTGGTTCCTTTTTGTGGAGATTAGTATTTAAAAATCAAGATTGGACACTGGGTGTGCTCAATGCTATTGGAACATCACTGTTCCCAGGTCCTCTCAGTGGACAAAGCTACATACCTACATAGATGTATACACACATATTTGCCTCAATATTTATTTCTCTTTATATCTGAATATATTGAAAATCACTCTAATACTTCTACTGTCACCTAACGTCACAGGATTTATTCTAGTTTTCTCCCTAACTCTTTTCTCTGAGAGAGATTTTTTTTTAAACTTTTTTGATTACTTCTCCTTATGTGCCCAGTTGCTCATTACTCCCATAACCCTTTTTTGGGCAGATGCTTCTCCCACAGCTTGAGCTCTGACATTTTGGGCAGTTTGAGATTCTGCATGGACATCTTCTTTACCCTGTCCCATTTCTGACAGCCCTTTTCAAGCCATCCCTCCAAAGGACAACTTTCTCAATCTGCTTGAGTCTGATACCCCATGACTTACCATCCTTGGTGTCGAAGCTGCCCTCATAACTGTTCATGCTCTCACTCCCCATAGTGGCCTACCCCAGTGGGTGGATATCCTCTGACTCTGTTCAGGCTCTAATATTCCCACTGTGTAAGGATGTCCGCCTCATTCTGCTCAGACTCTGTTGTCCCTGCTGTGTGAGGATGTCCTCTTCACTCTACTTAGACTCTGACATCCCCACCATGTGACGATGGATTCTCAGGCTTGGACTCCCTATAACAGGTGACTCATTTGCATTTAGTTTGAGTTCTGACACTCCAAATACAGCAGCCCTCTTATGCAAACATTATCCTTATTGTGGTGGACAGACTCTTAAGGTAGCCCCATGATCTATGCCTCCTTGTGTCTATTTCCTTGTATGACCCCCCTTCTTGAGTGTGGGTGGGACCTGTGACTTGCTTCAAACTAATAGAATATGGCAAAGATGATGGGATATATATAATTGTGTGAATATGAGTACATAATTACACTGTTTAAGATTGTAGGGCCATCCTGATGGGGTCTCAGCCCTTGCTGGCTCTAAGGAAGCAAGTGTCCATGTTGGGGAACCCTGTGTGAAAATGAATGGTGGAAAACCTCTAGGAGCTGATGATAGCCTCCTGTCAATAGCCAGCAAGAAATTGATGCCTTCACACTGTTAGAGAGAACTGAATTCTGCCAACAACTTGAGTGAGATGAGTGTGGATCCTTCTCACGTCAGATAAGACCACAGCTCCTGCTGAAAGCTTGATGTCTGTCGACCTTGTGAGACCCTAAACAGAAGACCCAGTTAAGCTGTGCCTGGACTCCTGATGCACAGCAACTGTGAGATAATAGATGTGTGGTTTTAAGTCTCTCAGTTTTTTTTTTTTAAGATTTTATTTATTTATTTGAGAGAGAGAGAATGAGAGACAGAGAGCATGAGAGGGAGGAGGGTCAGAGGGAGAAGCAGACCCCCTGCTGAGCAGGGAGCCCAATGCAGGACTCGATCCTGGGACTCCAGGATCATGACCTGAGCCGAAGGCAGTCGCTTAACCAACTGAGCCACCCAGGCGACCTTAAGTCTCTCAGTTTAAGGTCATTGTTATATAGCAGTAGACAATGAAAACACTTAACCTGCTTAGGACATTCCACTCTGGAACAGCCTGCGTCTCCCCCTGTCCTCAAGTCTGGGTGCCTACTTGCAATGGCCAAACTAATGACTCTAGGATTGAATTGTTTGGTAAGGAAAGAGAGGATGACGTGAGAAGAAAGAGAAGGAGAGGAGAAGTGGAAGGAAAAGGGGAAGGGAAGGAAAGGCAGGAGAAATAATAAGAATGATGACTTTCTAATTTGGTTATTCCTTCTGTATTTTTTACCTGGAAGTTTCCTTTAAATAAAAGTATTACCTCAACTACCTTGCTCTGCAGAATTATATTTGTACAGGAAAAGAAGAATGATGCTTAATTTTCCCCTTAATTTTTTAGTGTTCAGAATAAAGAGTTGGTGCCCTAGCAATATCTAATAGTGATCAATGAGTTTCCTTAGAGAAATATAATTATGAAATCATGAAATTTTGTTTTCATAATTGAATTTGATGTGTTTCAATTTATTGGTGTTGTTATTCCTTTTGATGTTCAAATTGTCCTATTTTGAGGTTATTGTGAATTCCTTTATGTTGACTTCTGTGTCCTTTTGTTATTGACCCCATTCGTCTTTGATAGCTTTTTACTTTCTGACACGGCAAAATGATCCGATCTGTGGTGTATACTTATGTTCTAGATATGGAATAATCAAAGAAGCCTACTTAGAAATGTTATTTAAAAATCATGATCTGGGAACTAGAGGGATTACTACAACTGGGTAATCATTGTTTGTTTCTAGGCCTTTTCAGTGGATAGAGTGTGAAAACATATAAAGTTTATTTTTTAAGAGTAAAAAAATTGTAAATTCATACTGATTTTTTTAATTCAAATTTAGAATTTACAAGTACCAAGAGTTAGCTAAAGTTGAAGCTAAGGGCATAATCCTCCAGTCTGAAGGCCACATCTACTCAAGGCTTCTGATACCAGCTCCAAGTTTGGGAGTCCCCAGGGCCATCCTGACTTCATATCAGCTGGCTACAACTTTAGAGTCCCCACGGACTCCCTCAGACATGAAAATTAGCTGGAATGAATCACAGAACTCATGAAAGTTCTACATTTATGATTATAGTTTTATTACAGAAAAATGTACAAATCAGAATGGGACAAAGAAAGAGACATGTGGGAGGAATGTGCATCTGGGAGGGTCCCAAGCTTGAAGCTTCCACGTCCCCAGTGGCATGTTACTTTTGCAGCATCAATGTGTGACAATATACACATGCAGTATTGCCAATCAAGGAAGGTTCTGTGTCCAGAGTTT
>NC_138375.1:71348668-71375574 GCF_054177405.1 Leptonychotes weddellii | reverse complement strand
CCCCCAGAGTTTTTTTATTGAGTCTTCATTACCTAGGTATGATTGATCAAATTATCACCCACATAGCTGAACTCAATCTGCAGCCCCTTCAGTTCCTTGGTTGTCAAGCTGCTATCACATGGTTCAAAACTCCAACTCATGGTTAGTCTTTCTGATGTTTCTAGCTAACATCTTGAGTCATCTCATTAACATAGTCTATCTAGAAACCCACTAGGAGTCTACCAGGTAGCATAAACTACCTTGATACCAAAGACACAGGAAATTCTAAGAGTTTAAAGGTTACTTCCTAGGAGTTGGGCTGATTTCTTTTTTGGGAACATTAATACTTCACTACACAACAAAGTTTTACTTAACGCTTTTGTACCTTTATGCTAAAACTCCTGGTTTATGCTCAGGGATAAGATTATTCCTGGTTTAAGGTATTAAGGAACTAGAAAATACAAGAAGGCTACCCATAAAAATGTCATACCAAAAAAAAAAAATGAGATCACAAATGAGTGTTGTAAGGTATAGTATAATATACAAGGGCTCGATGGGTGTGAATGAGAATGACCATAAGTAGTTTAATGGAAGAGGCAAATTAGAGTAAGTCAAACTGTTGTAATGAGTAGAACCCCAAATGTAAGTTTCAACATAATAGAAGTTTGTTGCTTGTTCATGTAACAGTCCAAGGGGCTTCTTGGTTCCATACAGTTATCAAGAATCCAGGCTGGTGGCAGAAGTTGCAAGTTTAATACATGGCTTCTAAAGTTAATCTGGATGTCACCATCCTGGTCTCCTGGTTGTAGGAAAGAGCATGAAGCAGTGATTGCAGGATTCTTTATAGGTTATACCCATGAGTGGCTCATACTACCTCACTCACATTCCGTTGGCCAGTCCTCATTCTTGGGGCCCCAACTGGAAGCAAGGGAGGAAGAGAAATTTGGTAAAGATATATTCCCAGTAGGAAGGTAAGAATTAGTTTGGTGGTAAGTTGGCAGTCTCTATCACATAGAGCTTGCATTAAGCTTTGAAGATGAAATATGATTGGAGAGAAAAAAGGGAACATATTTTTGGGGAAGATGGAAAACAGTGAGCAGAGCAGATAAGAGTCAAGTTACACGGTTGTGAAAAAGTAAATTGTTAGGAAGGGCTAGAGGCATGATTTGATAGATTGTTCCTTGATTCACATGGATTTATAAGTACTAGCTTAAAAATTAGTTTCTTCAACTAGACTATCACCTTCTAGCACAGTATCTGTCCCATAGTGGATATCCAATTTTTTTTAAAGTTTATTTATTTATTTGACAGAGAGAGACACAGTGAGAGAGGGAACACAAGCAGGGGGAGTGGGAGAGGAAGAAGCAGGCTTTCCCGCTGAGCAGGGAGCCCGATGCGGGGCTCGATCCCAGGACCCTGGGATCATGACTCGAGCCGAAGGCAGACGCTTAACGACTGAGCCACCCAGATGCCTCTGGATATCCAATTAATGTTATAAAATCAGGATGCTAATTTTGATTAAACAGTTTAATCAGAATAATGTTCCCTTTGAGAAATAACTTATCTGTCATCTTCAGGATGTATCACTTTTAAAAGAGATCTCATCAACTAATACTCTAAAGTGTTATTTATTTATTTATTTATTTTATTTATTTTATTTATTTTATTTTTTTAAGCAGAGACTTTAGGTATATTTTAGAATTATGTTATCTGGAACTACCAGCTAACTTTTCATAGTTTTTATTTACTCTTGTGTTTATGTACATTGAATGTATGACTTTATGAGATGGGTCAAAATGATCTACATGTTAGGGATAGAGATTGAAATAAATTTTATTTACTGAAAACACAGGTATTATACTTATAGTAAAGGAAGATATCTTTAAAACAGACCACAAATGAAGCTATTCAAAAGAAGAAAAATATGGAGAAGATGAAAAAATAGTAAATGATTATAGAAATACATGAGATATAAATATCTTATCCTTTTTTAATTCTTAATCTCTTTAGCTAGAAGATGAAAAATTATTCTGAAGGAAATTACTTTGATTATAGTACTTACCATGATTTTGTGTCTACTGATATGAGTTTTGTTCTTATTTGTACTCAGAGCACAGAATCTAATAATAAAGCATAACAGCACTGATAATTTTTATTCTAAGTACATAGCTTGACTTACTTCCTAAGGATCTGCAAATGTGTAGGCGAAAATATTGCTGGGGAGGAGAATGGCTGGGAAAAAAATCATGTGTGTTGCTTGGTCTTTACATCTGATTGAATTTGTTTAGAATGGAGAATTTCAGTTATATGCAAGATCTTGCCTTTGACCATCCAGATCCACACTCTATCCTTTTCTACCACTTACTGTTCCCTGAGAGGCTACATTGGATGGACTGCATTGGTGGGGTTTCTTGTCCTCTCCCTTCAGTTAAGGTTCGGACAGTGGGAGCACTTGCAGTATAGGTCAGAGGGAGAGAGGAAAAATCATTCCTCTAGTTTCTACACAGTGGCATTGTACCATAAAATGAATGTATCCTTTGTCTAAAATTCACAGTTCCTTTTAGGTAGCCCTCTCTACACAATGCTCTCCCTCCCCCACCTTCTCTTTCTGTGTGTGTGTGTGTGTGTGTGTCTTTCTCTGTCTCGGTCTCATGGGTTCTAGTAGATACTCTTTATGAACCTCATTGCTTCAGGCCTGCAAATATTCGCTTTGCCCCCCTGTTACTGGCCCCAGGATACTGCACTACCTTTTATGGCTTCCTTACAACCTGTCCACACCTTTGTAAACAGATCCATTTGTGAAATTCTCCTCACATAACAAATTTGAGACTTCATTATATTTGGGCTAAAACCTGCCTGCAGTAATTGGAACCAGGGATTAGAAGGGATACTGGGAGTGAATTGCTCACTTAGTTTAAGAGAATGTTCTCTCTAGGGGGCGTGGGACATGGATAATTTTTGGCCTACGATAGCAATATGATCATCTCAGTATTCATAGTAGTGGCATGGGATTAGGTGCAGGTAGAGGGCAAGTCACTGAGAAATCAACTGTGAACTTAGTTGCTATCATGATTATAGAAGTTAGGGTCCTAGAGAGTGTATACATGGAATTGGAGAATTTTAAAGCTTAGAATATGTTATAGAAAAGCCAAACAGCCTCAAAGGCTATTTAGGAGTGCTAAATAGTAGTGACAGGTCAGATACAACTGACAAAGTAGTGGACCTAGCTGTAAGAGGCACAGAAATTCAGCCCCAATTGTTTTGCATTGTCAGGTCTATTAGTTAAAGTAAGAACAATAAAGGAGAAGCATGGGGACACTAAAATACGGGAAAGAATCATTTGGGCAGACATAGACAAGGTTGACTCAAATCCTCTTATGCTGGCAAAGGCAGAATCTCTCCTTTATCTGAAAGAACTAGCCTTACCCTATAAAAAAGACTTTTGATGACGATATCTGTTGTCTCACAAGGAGATGCTCAATAACATAGGACTTCCTTTCACCAAGGCTGACCCAACAAAAGCTACTGGTATACAGTACCCATCCTGGACTATTCTCTGGGGTACAAACCAGTTACCTGGTAGAAGGTTGATTGCACGATACTTGCATGTTCATCATGGAGGACACAAAACTTAGTCGTTCATGATCTGGGCATGGATTTTTATTTCTTGCCTAATGTGCTTCTGCTAACACCACTATTAGTGCATTTATGCTATGGGATAGCATGCTATGGGATGCCTTAGCCATTGCCTTGGTATTCTTCATGACATTGCCTCCAACCAGGGGACACATTTGACAGGAAAGGAGTGTAACAATGGGCCAATTTCTATAGAATTGACTGGTTTTATCATGTGCCCCAATGAATAGAAGCAGATGGATTATACATGGAGGAATGGCTTGCTGAAGCTTAGTTACAATTTCAGTTGGGAAGTTCTTTGAGTTCTTCGCTTAATACCTGTTTCATTTGTCTAAACAGGAGCATGTTGGAGGGGGTTTTAAGTACCTGGATCCCAAATAGCAAACTCCACATGGAAATCACAGTTTTCCTCCTATTGGTGGTGATGCTTGGGGGAGAGGGAGTTGAATTGTTTTGGTGACACAAGTATGTAAAGCTGAACATCTTAATCTTGAGGATTTATTCAAGGCTACCTGAAGGTTAACTTAAAATTTAAAGATTATTAACTTTTTTATTTTTTAAAAGATTTTATTTATTTATTTGAGAAAGAGAGAGAGAGAAAGAGAGAGAGAGAGAGAACAAGTTGGGGGGTGAGGCAGAGGGAGAGGGAGAAGCAGAATCCCGGCTGAGCAGGGAGCACAGTGCGGGGGCTTGAGATCCCAGGACTCCAGGTTAGTGACCTGGGCTGAAGGCAGACACTTAACCAACTGAGCCACCCAGGTGCCCCAATTAATAACTTTTTAAAGTTAGTGCTGATTCATACCTTCTAGCCCAATACTCCATAACCCAGACAACTGTGTTGAATTTTATTTATTTCTCGTAATAGCTGCGCTCATTTTTCTGGTTCTGTCCCTTTTGCTAGAGTTTGTAACATTGAATGGTATTCCACAATCCTGAAAATTATAATTTGGAAAACCTATCTGATCATTTCTGATGATTCTACAAACTTTACTGACTATACAGTTAGGCTGGATCCCTTAATAGCTACTCTTTTACGTACATAAACTTGAAATGCCTGACCACTAATGGTGAAAGCCTAGAGATTTTAAAGGTTAAACTATACTTATTGCCCTAGACAAAGACCAACACATTCATGGTACATACCAGCAGAAGTTTGCAGCTCTTAGAAACAGTATACTTTTCTGATCATATTTTCCTGGAAGCTCTTCTTACAGCTCATATTTTAGGGATTTTAACAAGTCATTGACCTCTAATTTTGTATTTGTATTCTTTTGGACTAAATTGGTGCTAGGTAGAGTGTGTCTAAAGGCCCAAACCAAGAGGCTCCAACAGTCTATAAACAGTATGTGTCTTAATGCAGGGTTCTGATGCCATCCATCAGGCCCTGTAAGTCCCTTGGAACTACTTGTGATTTTTTACAGACATTATGCTCTTATTCCTCTCTCCATTTAGCCTGAAATATTCTTCTCCTTTTTATCCTTCATTTTTCAGGTCCCATTCCATGGAAAACATTCCCTAGTGGCTCAAGTCTGTGACAGGTTTTAATCTAATGTGCCCTTATAGCGTGCATCTACTGTCTATTTTGCACTTGAGTATTTATTCCACTAAATTATGCACTCCTTTAGGGAAGGAACTGTAATTATTTATATTTGTGTTCCTTGTAGTAGTTTAATGCTTATGAATACGGTCTTTGCTATCTGTGAAACCTGGGTTCAAGTTCCAATTTGCCATTCATAAAGTGTGTCACCCTGGATGAACTATTTATACTTTTTGAGCCTTTAGTTTCTTCATTTGAGAAATGTGAAAAATAGTATTACCTAATACAAGTATTTTGAAATTGAAATTATATATATATATATGTATATATAAAGCACTTAGCTCAGATCCTGGAGGATGTTAGATGCTCAATAATTATTATAAAGTATTCCCAACAGATGTAGAATAAATCTTTCAGTTCCCATACATACTTATTGAACTTGGATACTTAACAAAAATGGAACCATATATTATCTTGAATCATTGGCCCATAGGAAAAAGTGTTAATCAACAAGCAAGTAAAAATTAAGGTCAATGAGCAAGATCAGACAATTAGTTCATTACCATGCCATTGCAAACATTACCCTACCACCCACACATGTTTTATTACATTTGAGTATGTTACAATATTGCTATGAAATTGCTTTCAAAATACTGAAATTGAGAGTTATTGTAATGGTTAGCTTGCCCTGACTGATAAGAATATTGTTGAAAGAATGGAGTTCAAGCTCATTTTTATGACACAGAGAATTTTTCATGGTCTTTCTTTTTCTTTCCTAACCTAGCTCTCTGCTCCATTCCACATTTTTGGATTCCTGTCATAGGCAGTTTTATCATGAACACACTCATCCAGTAGTTTCCATTTCTCCCAATTTCTGTAGCAGGCACTCGATCCTTTTTCAAGATTCAGATCATAAGGTATTTTTGCAGATGAAACTTTTCCAATAATCTAGGATATCATTTACCATTTTATTTTTTGTCTTCCTACCATACCCTGTAGAATTCATGTCACATTTCTTCATATGGATATGTCTTCCTGCAAAGCACATGAGGGCAGACCCTGGTATAAAGCAAATCCTTACTGTATCTAAGCAAAGCAATAAATGATACAGTATTGTAAGCATATTTAAGGGACATTAGAAACTGTAATGCTTACATTTCAATTCCACTTGTTCTCCATGTCCATTAATTAACATCTATTTATTTCTCATATTTTCAAGAGTCAGGTTTCTTAAATATGCATTTGGATATGTAGATTAGTGTATTTGCTTACAATGATCTGGGAAGATAATCTCTACAGGAATCAGGGAAACACACTTATAATATTTAAGGATCTTTTATTTAAATGGGGATCTTATTCTCTCTTAGACACAATCAGTACATTGCCCAGATAAGTAAGGTAATAAAATATGAGAACAGTGAAAATAAAGACAGGATTTCCACACAAGACATACTGGACAGTATCCAATTTGTATATAAAATGAACTTATATAATTTGGTCAATATAAAGACACTAAACTTAGATATAGGACCATGGTTCATGTCAAATCAGATCAATAGAAGGAGTATTCTGAAGTCAAATTCAGATGAATACTGCCTGAGTGAGATCAATTTCAGGGCTAGAATTTAGGCTTTATCCATTGCACTCAAAATCAGATGGAAACTTGTCCTAGCCCACTTTGGCTGCTCCCTGTATCTGACCTATGTTTGAGGTGCAGACATCTTCTCATTCTCTTGCTCTCTCTTATCAGTCCTTTTTGCCCTGATTGTATGAGGGGAGCTGGGTTTTGGCTCCTAAAGCACTCAATTAATCTCTCCCTGTTCTTCCCCTTGCCCAAGGAGTTGTTCAGATGTGAAGGTTGAGGCATGAATGGAAGTCCAGCCTCTGCTCATTAGAAATGGGATCTTGTACAAGTTTCTTAAACTCCCTGAAGCACAGTTTCTGCCTTTGCTAAATGAGATTACAGGTCTTCACAGAGTATTCATAAAAATCCATGGTGGAATGCATATGAAAGCAGTAAGTAAACAGCCAAACACTATGCAAAGTTGAGTTTAGTGTTATAAAACTGTGTTATGTTGTGCCAGTAGGCAAGGACTGTTTTATGCTGAACTCTCCAGTATTTTTTTTTTTAAGGGTGGTGTTGGTAGCAGACATTGTTCTGTTACAATCTGTTGAGTGGTAGAATGTGAACATGGGAACATATCATGTTCTGGTCCACTCACTGGACAACCTTTGGGTTTGTAGAGCCCAGTTTTCTATGTAGTTGAGGATTTAGTCTTTTGTCGCAACACTTTAAAAATATTCTTGATGGAAATCGTTTAAAAATATATTTAAAGGTTGAAGGAGCTAGTCAAGAAGGATTGATGGATTATTTATTGTGAACAGAAGGAAATATAAAATATATTCTGGCTCTACCTTTTTGCCTGGTAAAGAGCATAGTCACCATAATTTTCCATTTTATTAGTAATTCATGGGCATCATTATGAATATTAGTTACACTCTGCTATAACTCTATGATGACTTCAGGGAATATGCTGCATATTGTGTTATTTGCCTTTATATCACGTAACTCCAAATTGTGTATTTTGAGATTTGATTGTTTTATAATTTTTATTTCCTCCTTTGCTGTCTTTTCGCTATGGGGTAATACCTATACTAGCCTTGTTTTTTGCTTATTTGCTACTTTCTCATAGAAGTCAAGAGAGAGCCAGTGTATTCCAAATAGGTCCACCTCTCTATAGGCCTCCCTCGGAAGAAGCCGGTGGGCACTCCAGGACTCTGAGAGCTGTAGAGAGACCTCCAAACTTCCCCACTCCATCAGATACTCAGAAACTTTCCCCCAGAGTGTGTCTCAGGAAAGTCAAGACTGATAATCAGGACGAGAAGCCAATGCTTTCCAGGTCATCACTCATTTCCTACGCTTTAATCATCTCTAAGATATGTCCTTTTTGGCCCCATCTCTGACCTCTGAATCTCCTCTAATGTGCCTTCTGGAAGTCATGCTCAATGAAGGAGGCAAAGCCTATCTGGGGCTGAGAAAGTGACTATCAGCTCAGATTCAAAAGCATCCCTGCCATTCATCAGACTGGAAGGTCAGCTGGGGGTAAAAGTAGCTACAAAGTTAATAGGACACAGCATTTCTGCAGAGTTCATGTCGCCACTGTCAAATGCCACAAGGATTCCCCTCTTTGAGTGACTATTGCATTCTAGACCCACATTGCTATACTCATCTATTATTGGAGATAACCATTTGCTAAACCACCCTCATTTCATAACAGCATTTAATCCCTAGTTAATTCTTCTCCAAGTTTTACGTAAGAAACTGCAACCAATCCAGAACTGATCCTTGCTTGCCTTAGATGTTCCTCAAAATCCTTCAAGCAGGAACCCAACCTTTATAAAGCATGCTTTCCCCTCCCTCTTGTTGAAAGCTGAATTCCATGATTCCTCTGGAGTAGCTTCCCTTGCTGCTTCAAATCAATAAATCTGATTTTATTGGACTACAGGTTTGTTCCTCCTGGTCTTTGGCCAATTAGAGTGTAACGCCAGTTACTGGCAAATCCCATTTATCACTAACCCCTTTTCTGAACATGACATTAATATGTTCTAACTGGATCTGGACACTTCTTCCCCTGCAGCCATTCTCAAAGTGATAGCTATATTTTCTTTTATATATCTTATACCGCTGGACCTGCAGATGGACTATATGTCCTCTTGGCTGATTTCAGATCATCCTTCTTCTCCTTACAAACACTCACTTTTAAAATTTCATTTCATCAAATTATACTCCTGCCCCCGCCCACTCTTCCTTGTGGTAATCATCTATTGCCATTGTCTGCCTCACCCCCACTTCGCTACCTTCTTTTCCCTGAAATGTTTAGCTCTTGGCTTATTGACACTCTTTACAACAATATGGTTGTTTTAATTCCTTGTAATTTCTGTATCTGTATAGATGATATTTCCAATACCCTGGTTCCTCAGTTCCTTGACTTTCTCTTCTCTATTGACTTTTGTCTTCAGCACTACCTAAGTTGTTCACTCCCATGGTCATGTTTTTGGCACTGTCAGTACACATAATTGAATTCCTCCATGATCTCAATTTCAGCTCCCTGAATACCAGCTCCTACTTTTTTCTCATGCACTTGACTATCTCAACTCCAATAATTTTTCAGTCCTACTGGGTATAATTCTACCAGCATTTTATTGCCTGTAACCTCTGTGCCATCAGTTCCCTCATTTTTTTTGTCTTAAATCACATCCTTTATCATTATTATCACTTCTTACTTGATCATGAAAAGCATGTTTTACCCAACTCTCCCCCTGCTCTATGTCAGCATGACTGAACATGACTGCAGAAGAACACAAAACCATGCTGTTGGATTTCACTTTATTTTATGATTTTTGCTTGACAAATTGCATTTTTTATTGTGACAGAACATATATAACATAAATCTACCATTTAAACCATTTTGAAGTATACTATTCATTGGGATTAAGGACATTTACACTGTTATATAACCACTGCCACCATCCATCTTCAGAACTTCTTCATCTTCCCAAACTAGAACTCTGTATCCATTAAACAATAGCTCTTCACTCCTCAATTCCCCATCCTACTGGCAATCATCATTCTACTTTCTGTCTCTATGAATTTGACTACCCTAGGTACCTCATGTAAACACAATCATACAATATTTGTCCTTTTGTGACTGGCTTATTTTGCTTATGAAGTCTTCAAGGTTTGCCCATGTTGTAGCGTTGTGTCAGAATTGTGTTGTTTTTTAAGGCTTTATGTATATACCATATTTTATTTATCCATTCATGATTTTTTCTTAAATTTGTGATCACTTACCTCCTTTGAGTCTCAATTCTGCCAGATTGTCTTACTTCATTCCCACATTTATTTTACTCTCTCTCCTAGACTTTTATTTCATACCTAATTCTACTTTCTCAAATCCACAAGACTTTACTCTTAGCTATTGATTTTGCTTTCTATATTACTGAGAAATTAGAATCATTCAAGAATGTCTGTAAGATTCCACTGCCATATCTACCAGTGAGCCTTAGCACCAATATACACTGTTTTCCCACCTTTTATTATCATCTATTTTGCACCAGCTTACATTCCTTTTTATAATTACAAGGTCATTGCTATAACAATTGTCCTCTCTTTTGCCTACATCATCAGGTTTCCTTTTTTAAAATTTTTATTTTTTTTCCAGTTTTACTGAGATATAGTTGACATATAACACTATATAGGTTTAAGGTGTACAGCATAATGACTTGATTTACATATATTACAAAATATCCCCCACAGACAGTTTGGTTGACATCCATCATTTCATATAGATACAAAAAAAATTTTTTTTTCTTTGAGATGAGAACTGTCAGGATTTACTTTTTTTTTTTTTTTAAGATTTTATTTATTTATTTTAGAGTGGCGGGGAGGGGGAAGGCAGGGGTGGAAGGGCAGAGCGAGAGGAAGAGAGAGAATCTTAAGCGGGCTCCACGCCCAGTGTGAACCCCATACGGAGCTTGATCTCACCACCCTTAGATCATGACCTGAGCCAAAATCAAGAGTCAGATGCTTAACCGACTGAGTCACCCAGGCACCTCCAGGATTTAGTTTCTTAACAACTTCCAAATATACCGACCAGCAGTGTTATCTACAGTCACCATGTACATTATATTGAGGGGAGGTATTTTCTGTTTTTTTCAGTTGAAGTTCTCAATTCCAACCAGCCCCAAATTGTGAATAGGCTGATTCAGGAAAACTTACTACCAAGTCACCATGGAGTCTAAGAATTACAGTTCTGCATTATTAATTTGATCTAAATACATTTTTTTCTTCCAAATTTTTATTTAAATTCTAGTTAGTTAAGATATAGTGTAATATTGATTTCAGGAGTAGAATTTAGTGATTCATAACTTACATACAACACCCAGTGCTCATCACAACAAGTGCCCTCTTTAATACCCATCACCCATTTAGCTCACCCTCCCACCCATCTCCCTCCATCAACCCTCAGTTTGTTCTCTATCCTTAAGAGTCTCTTATGGTTACCTCCCCCTCTCTCCTCTTTTTTTTTCTTCTCACATGTCCATCTTTTTGTTTCCTAAATTCCATATATGAGTGAAATCATATGGTATTTGTCTTTTTCTGACTTATTTCACTTAGCATAATACAGTCTAGTTCCACCCATGTCACTGCAAATGGCAAGAGTTCATTCTTTTTGATGGTTGAGTAATATTCCATTGGATATATATACCACATCTTCCTTATCCATTCATCAGTTGATGGATGCTTGGGCTCTTTCCATAGCTTGTCTATTGTTGATAATGCTGCTATAAACATCGAGGTGTTTTCCATCAGTATACAACGTGCTGGAAATTCTCTCATCTTAAAAACATTCCTAACTTATTTTCTTCCTATCACCACTAGTTTTTCTCCTTAACTTTGCTATAAAACCTCTGGAAAACATTCTCTATACTTGCTGCTTCAATTTCTTTTCTTAAATTAGTTCTAATTTGTTTTTTGCTCCACCACTCTAGTGAAACATCTCTTATCAAGGTCACCAATGGGTTCCAAATTGTTAAATCCAATCCAAATCTCAGTCCTCATGTTACTTGACCCTTCTAAAATATTTCATACCACTGATCTCTTCTTTTGCTTTGCTGCACTTTTTTTGCTTGGCTTTCTGGACAACTACTGTTCCTACCTTTTCTCCTATCCCACTGACCTTTTCTTATTAGTCTTCTTTGCTGCTTTTTTCCCTCCTCATTTCTCTGATTTCTAAATGATAGAGGGCTCAGGTCCTAGTCCTTGGTCCTCTTTGAATTTCTATATACTCCCAACTCTAAATGAGACTTCAAGATCTTAATGAGCCTTATATAACTACAATCTGACCACTTTACATAGTTTCTTCTTTTGCTTCCTGAATGTCCTTACTTAAATACCACTTTCTCAGGTTAGGTCATGTTGGATCCTCACACCCAACCACAGCAGTTTCTATTCTCTTTTCCTGTTAGCCTTCATTACTATTTAGCAACCTGTATTTTTTAGTTATGTACCTTTTATATTGCCCATGAGAGCAAAAATTTTTGTTTTGCTTAGTATTGTAAACAAATACTCTTGTATCCCCAATGCTTAAAACAATGCCTGACACATAGTTGGAATTAATAAATATTTGCTGGATGAGTGAATGAAAGATTAGTACTGAGAATTAGGAAAAGTAAGATATTTAGAGCCATGTGTACAAGAGCAACTAGGTCCTTGGTTATTATCTCCATGGTTTTCCTGTGAGTAAAATTTTAGTTTTATGAAGTAGCAGCTTAATAACAATAATAACAACTAAGTACTTATGAGCAGAAGCCATCCCACCTGCTTTCTTCACTTCTTATTTAAGCCATACAATCATTAGCCAAAGAAATAGCCATCATTACCCCTGTTTTATAGATGAGACTAAGCAACTTGTTCAGAATCACCTTGCTACTAAGTGATTATGCTGGGATTCAAAATCAGTTTCATCTGACTCCAAAGTTCAATTTTTTTTTCCACCATAATACATGGTTTACTTTTGGCTCTTGGCTGGTGTTTTGGTTAATGGGGTATTAATGTAAGCAATAAGTTAGAAAAACTGAATGATATGCCATTAAGCCTTTTGAGTTTATCATTTTCTTTATTATGCAAACTCAAGTATAATGCAGTTTTAATATCTTCTGTATTTGTGGGAGATCTGAATAGTCAAAATGTAGGGCAAGCATTGTTTTCATTTTTAATTGAAAATTAAAGTTTGCCCTGTGTCAAAATCTGCATGCATGTAATAATAGAAACAGATATGCTTGACCTTTTTTAGTGTAATATTTGGTTATTAAAAACAGAATTTTATTTGGTTTGACTATTTCTCTTGCATTTAAGAGGCAATAAAAAAGCTGTCCTGCAGCTAATTTAAAAATAACAACAAATTCTCATGGATGTAATGCAAATATCTGCTGTGAGGCAAAGCCTGCTTCATTTTATTTATTTATTTCTGCATTCATTACATTGATTACACTGTAATGGGATTCAGGGACCCTAACAATGAAAGAGAAAATTGGACAGGTACATGTGAGAGAAAATTAGTCAGCTATTTGTACTGCATTTGGACATGACATTGTGATTTTTGTTTTGAGTTTTGTAAATCATTCATTTTGGGACTGTGATAAGCAACACAGATATCACTCAATTTTCCAAATGTACTTTGGAGCAATTTTTTTTCTTTTGATACATTTTTGGTTCTGTGATAAAATGTATTGATAAATTAATCTACCTTCATATATAAAACTTCCTTCCTTAGATCAAAGAAAATGTTCATTGTCAATTATACATACTTAAGTAACTGAATGGTTTAGGCATTGATTCCTAGCTCCAACTTTTACATTTTCTTAATCTATGTGCCTTGATTTCTTCCTCTGAAAACTCAGCATATTCCTTATCCCATTTATTTTATGGATATATTGAAACTTTCATCAGGAAATTTATGAAAAATCACTTTATAAGTTGGAGTCCCTGTGTAAATGTAAAATGGTAGTTGTTTCATTACTATCCTGTGGCTTAAAGGGATTATTAAACGTTTTATCAATTTGGAGCACCTGGGTGGCTCAGTCAGTTAAGCACCCGACTCTTGGTTTCATCTCAGGTTATGATCTAATGGGTCATAAGATCGAGCTCCAAATTGGGCTGCATGCTCAGCAGGGAGTCTGCTTGAAGATTCTATCTCTGCCCCTCCCCCATCCCACCCATGCACGCTCATGCATGCACGGTCTCTCTTTTTAAAATAAATAAATAAATCTTTAAAAAAAATGTTTTATCAACTAATTCTTTCTCCAAAATTGATGCTTTTGGATTGTAACATTCACCTTTTAAAACTAATGAAGAATTTCCTGGAGTATAAAGTAAGCCCTTCATGGATTTACAGTACTGGTAAGGAATTAACATCCTAAAACTTACTCAGATTGAATTTTCTTTTTTTTTTAAATATTTCATTTATTTATTGGACACACAGAGAGAGAATACAAGCAGGGGGAGTGGCAGAGGGAGAGGGAGAAGCAGGTTCCCTGCTCAGCAGGGAGCCCGACATGGGGCTCCATCCCAGGACCCTGGGATCATGACCCAAGCCTAAGGCAGCCGCTTAACTAACTGAGCCACCCAGGCGTCCCCAGATTGTATTTTCTTTTTCATGTTCATTTTTTTGTTACTAAAATAATTAATGTTGATATTTAAATTGTTTCTATTTTTTGTGGCTATAAACAAGGCCGTAAAACATTTTTGAGTGCATATGCTTTCACATATTTGTATTATTTAATCCTGAGTTTTCTGGTTGACATGGTATGCAGTTTATAAGAGACTCTGCCTAGATCCTATCTGGGCTCAAATGGAAGGCCCTTTTGTTAGCCTCTCCCCAATTCTTTTTTATTTTATTTTATTATTTTATTTTATTTTTTGAGAGAGAGAGAGTGAGAGTGCATAGGGGAAGGGGCAGAGGGAGAGGGAGAGAGAAAATCTCAAGCCGACTTCCCTCTGAGCACAGAGCCTGATGTGAGCCTCAATCTGATGACCCTGAGACCATGACCTGAACTGAAATCAAGAGTCTGCCACTAACCAACTGAGCCACTCAGGTGCTACCAATTCTTCATTTTAAATCTATAATTTTAAATCTACAAGATGATCCTCTGAACATCGCATTCCACAATATATGTAAGTATTGGATCATAATTTGTGTCAACAAAGAAAAAGAAAAAAAAATAAGACTTTTTGTTATTGATTTCTAGTTTAATTCTATTGTGGTCAGAGAACATATTTGTATAACCTGTGTCCTTGGTTTTATGGCCCAGCATATGGTCTATCTTAGAAAATGTTCTGTTTGCATTTAAAAAGTATGTTGTTAGGTAGAGTGTTTTATCAATGTCAATTAGATCATGTTGGTTGATAGTGTTATTCAAGTTTTCTTTATCTGTATTAGTTTGCTAGGGCTTCTGTAATGAAATACCACAAACTGAATATCCAAAGGTCTGAGGTCAAGGTATTGGCAGAGCCATCCTTCTTCTGAAAGTACTAGGAAGAAGACTTATTCCAAGCCTCTCTTCGAGCTTCTGGTAGTTTCCTGACTTGTGGTAGCATAACTCTAAAATTCACATAGCATGCTTGTCTCTGTGTCCAAATTTCCTTTTTTTATGATCCAGTCCAATCATATTGGACTGGGGACCTATCCCACACTGGAAGACCTCATCTTAATTTACAGATGTAACTACCTCTGTGATGTTCTATTTCTAAATAAGGTCACAGTCTGAGATACTGAGTGTTAGGACTTCAACATGTGAATTTTTGAGGGGATGCAGTTTAACCAATAACAATATCCTTGCTGATTTTTGGTCTACTTTCCTATATATTATTGAGACAGGTATTAAAATCTCCAACTCTGATTGTGTATTTGCCCATCTTTGTATTTCCTTATAGTTCTATCAGATTTGCTTTATGTATTTTCAAGCTCTATTATTAGGTACATAAGCTCTTACAACAGTTATGTTCTCTTGATGAATTAACTCCTTTATCATTATGAAATAACCTGTTTATTCTTGGTAAATATATAATATTTTTTGTTTTGAAATTGATTTTGTCAAATATTAATATAGATAAGCTTTCTTTTGATTTGTGTTTATCTGTATTCATATTTATCTATATATCTTCTTTTTAGTCATCTTTGCTGTTTTTTTAATCTCATTTCTCTGTTTGAATTTATGAGCTATGGATTATGGGAACTCTCTTGACACACAGGCTGTGTAAAGATTTGATACAAAATGTTTCATAGCTCAAATGCTCCTCACTGTTTGAAGAGACCTGCAGTAGATGAAGAGGTCTCATCTATTATTTTCAGCCAGCAACATGCACATGATGCATAAAAAAGAACTTGGGGAACCATGCAACATGTCTGAGATATCTCCCTGCTTTGACTGTGCTTCTTAATTTTGTGTATTCTTGAAATTATTAGTAAAGGTTGATAGTGAGTAAGATCTCTGATTTGTGGGAGTCTGATCCTTTCGACAATCAGATCCTCTGTGTTGGCTTATACATTTAGATGCACATGTCCAAAAAACAATTTTAAATTTTTTAAAGTATTTTTGTTTGTTTGTTTATTTTGGCTTAGAACAACAGAACTTTATTCTCTTACAGTTGAGAGGCTAGAAGTCCAAAATCAGGTTGTTGTCAGGGAAGATTCCAAGATTTTGATGGTAAGGTCCCATTGGTAGTAGCTGAGGTATATGGTTTGACAGATGGTCGGTAAATAAGCTTTCCAATTAAAGATTTATTACTCTCTTCAGATTTAAAACAGATAAATAGCAACTTTAAAACTGGTAATAGTTATTCCAAAGTTCAAATCCCTAGTAAATCTGTTACTGTTTTCCCCTCTTCTATATTTTAACATGGGTTCTACAGGTAGGAGGAAGTTTACTTGACCTTACTGAGAAGAGGGATGATTTGTGTAAATGAGGGTCCTATGCTATTATCTGAGTTTCCTCTTGTCTTGCCTAGTCAGCATGTGCTGGCATATGCTGCTATGTTTTGAGCTGGTGAGACTCATCTTCTGGTCTCTCTGCAAGGCCAATGAATAGGGGAATGTCTCCCTCCATCTGCTGACCAGGCATCATCTTGGAATCTGCTCTTCCTGCAGGTCCTCTGAGACTTAGCCATGTCATCCCTCAAACCCCAAGACCTTGAATCACCTCATCCCTCACTGTAATGGCCTTACATCAGACCCACTGGCTTCAGACTATGTGTGAATGCTTGGATATTTTCCATACCCATGGACTCAAAGGAGTCACTGGAAAGGGATGCTTCCTCCTACCATTTTTGGCCTAAATGTTCTCCACACAAATTCTAATTTGTTGCAGCTGTTTCATATTGTGGTAGATGATTTTCCTCTAGAATCTCTAGTGGTGAGTGAGGCAAAAACCTATATAATTTCAACTTTACCCTCTCTTATGCTTTGATGTTACTGACTCTTGCTAATAAACTGAGGGGATAATAAAGAGCTTGACATCCTACCTTTTGCTCTACTCTTGGTACTTGCTACCCCTTTTAGCTTATCTCTTGCAATCTTCCTTCCTCTGTTGAAGGAGAGTTTCTCTATGACATATACATTTACTTTTTATTTCATGTCCTTCTTTGAACCCATCCTCTGCTTCCTGATGCAGTAAATCTCAAACTAATACTTAATGTCTGAGCATTGTAGGAGGACATGATTTATGGGATCATAACCATATATTGGTTTGCTATTTCCAAAATTACTGGCCCCAATTTGCAAACCAAACCTATAACAAATGAATGAAACAGATCAGAGAGTATTCAAATTTTATTAAGAATATTTCCAGGGGTGTTGGAACTAGATAAAGTTGTAGGGATAAATTGCCATTTATTAAAAAAAAAGAATGTCTGCAAGGGGAGCTAGATGATGGTGCAAAGAATAGGATAATGAAATGAGATATGAGGGTCCTGCTGACTCCTTCAAAGCACAAGACACTTATCATAGCTTATTTCATATAATGCTTTTCATTAACCTTGTAAGTTAGATTTTTTAAAACATAAACACTCCTTTATATGAGAAGAACTGGAGAAGAAAGTCACAGCTAAGTGTGACAAGGACAGAATTTGAACCCACAAATGCACATTTTGTGCATCCCAAACCTGTTTCTATCTATCATATCCTTCTATAGGTGCTATGAAAGACCTGCGGCTCATGTCTGCAGAACTATAGGCAGGCTATAATCTACCCCATAGCACCCATGAAAAGAAGCAAATAGGCTATTGTGTTCTTTGTG
Organism: Leptonychotes weddellii; assembly: GCF_054177405.1. NCBI lineage: Eukaryota > Metazoa > Chordata > Mammalia > Carnivora > Phocidae > Leptonychotes > Leptonychotes weddellii. The sequence goes on along the minus strand of NC_138375.1, from coordinate 71,357,567 downwards.
ATTTCCCATTTAAGTAAAGCCCATACACACCTATTTTTCTGATTAAAATCTTATAGATAGACACATTGGTAGGGAAACTATTCCTGAGTGCTGCATAGCTCTAGGGAAAAAACCCCAATGACTGATAAGTGAGATGAAGTTTAGGATTTCCAAAGGAGATAACTATAAATGTACATTGGTGTTTGGGGAGAAACAAAGTGAAACATTTTTAACAAAGGGTATCATAGATGCTTGAAAATATGTTGCTACAAAAAACTTAAATTGGGCTCAACAGTTCCTGAGACTTTGATCTAAATCAAAAGGTTTTTGGACAGCTTATGGATTTTTTCTTCCCTGAAACTGTTGAAAGCCATAAATTTGAAAAGGAATTTCACAGAGATATGATTATCACAGCTGTGATAAACTGTTATCTCTACAGAGCAGAAGGAGGCAAGTCAGTGTTTTGTGGGACCAGGTTCCTCAGCCATGGAGATACCAGAGACTGGTGTGGCAAAGCCAACTGAAAACATGGGATATTATGCATGTTAAAGGGATCCTGATGAAGTTTCACCAACATAAACTTCACCAAGTCACTTAAATATAAATAAGGTGCTTTCATATTGAATGGCTTGGCAAAGGGAACTTTTGCTCTTTCTCTATGAATTTTAATTTAACAAGAATATATAGCCACATGAGCTAAAATGTTATCATCTGAAGCAATAGTGTCCATATTTTCCAAATTGCACCCCTTATTAATAAAACATTTTAAAGCACACTTCTCCAAATTATATCGCTTTTATTTATTTAAAAATTTTGGCATTAATATATATTATAAAGGTACACACAAATGGAAATTTAAAGCACAAGTACAATGAAATAAATAACATAAAAATTTTAAAAACTTTTTGCTTTTACTTAAAATACTAGTATTATTAGTAAAATATAATTGAATGGGCTTCATTCTTTTTGAAAAAGGTGGTTTAACATTTTGTGATCCAGTTATTTGAAGGTGTAATTTGAAGGCCATACAATGTGGAGGAGATCCAATGCCATAGGTAGATTTCTGTGGATTCTTTTTTTTTTTCTGTTAATCACCATATATTACATCATTAGTTTTTGATGTAGTGTTCCATGATTCATTGTTTGCATATTCTTAAGTGAGTTATGAGTTTTATCATCACTCTGGCTTTAAATTCTTATTCTTGTTGGGTGTCATTTTCAGGTCTGATCTCTACACTGCTTTGTACTCAATGCAGAGAATCAGCAACTTTTCTTTCCACAAAATGCATTGGGATGTTCAATATCTCTGCTCTTAAATGTTATTTGGTTCTCTTGACATCAAGACTTTCTCAGTGACCAACTTTGCCCATGGGCTCTGGCCTCTTACTAGTGGGCTCTTCTCCCTCTCTCCCTCTCAAATCCTTCTCTGATTGTTACTATCTGTCACTCAGCTTCCTTCATATCCAATTATATATCAGAGTGATTTGTTGTAACAGAGCATTAGCCACACTAAAGAATTTACAGAAAGTTTAAATGTCTTCCTTTCCTTTCTTCCTCCATCATCCCTCTGTAGATGGAAGAGAAGAGGACCTAGATTCAGTTTTACCCTCTGAATAATGCCACTGGGTTCAGAAAGCAGAAATGGCTAAAAGTAGTTTTGTTTTGTTTTTAACTGAGTTGAAATTCACAGAACATAAAATTATCCCTTTTAAAGTGTACAATGCAGTGGCACTTAGTACATCCATATGTCTTGCAACTACCATCTCAGTCTAGCTCAAAAATATTTTCATTACCCCAGATGCAACCTCATTCCCATTAAACAGTCATTCTCTATTTCCTCTTGTCCCAGCCCTCAGCAGCATCTGCTCTCTGTCTCTGTGGATTTGTGTATTCTGGGTATTTTATATGAATGGAATCATGTAACATATGACCTTCTGTGTCTGGTTTCTTTCACTTAGTACAACATTTGCAAGATTCATCCTTATTGTAGCATGTATCAGCACTTTTTTCTTTTTAATGGTTGAATAATATTCCATTTCTTATACATACCATATTTGTTTATCCATTCATCTGTTAATGGACATTTAGGTTGTTTCTACCTTTTGGCTGTCGTGACTAGTGTTACTATGATGTACTTTGTGTACAAGCATTTGGTATAATTTTGGTTTTAAATAATTTTTTTCATTCCTTAACACTATTTTCTCTTTTGCACATTTAATCAATTACTACCGTGATCTGACATTTATTGGGGTACTTGAATTTTATACTGATCACTACTTTCGCTTTCCATTCGGACCTCTATTTTAGCTGCTGGGGAGCTTCTTTGGGGAGTGGAGACTAGACTTGGCCAATGATTTGGTCCTGGATCACTTTGCACCTCACTGTGTAAGTGGGAATGAATGTTGCATCACCGGTTGAAGACATGCAGTATGAAGCTGAGGCAAAAGTGATAATTTGAAGGAAAGACCCAGGAGTATTAGGCCTTAGAAGTTGAAGAAAATAGGGGCAGTAGATTAAAGCCAGGTTCTGGGATTCAGTGAACATGATTTAAGACAAAGACACATTTCTGTTCCATTCCTATGTTCTTTAGTGCATATGTCTCATGTTTTTGCGGCTTGCCTTGTTTTTTTTAGGTTAACTGTATTCATCAGCTAGAGGCTGTGTTACATCTTTTTATCCCAAAAATCAGAATCAAAAGACTACTATCATCACTTTTGTTAGTGATCAGTTTTATTGATAAAATAGTTTACTTAAACTGTGTTATTTTTCATGTAAGGCTTCTGCCCTCCATTGGAAGCACACAGGGATACAAAGTAAGAAGCAATTGTAAGAAGGAGAGAGCATTATTAACACTTAGTTACAACTTCTGAGCCATGAGTTAACTGCTTATCTACAAATCTATGTGTACGCGTTTTTTTTCCAGCCAGTCAATTCCTCCTAAATCTTTGAGCAATTGTATAATCAATGCAGCTGCTTAAACACTTACAGCGGATAGAGTCAATAAAATTTCCTAAAGAAATTGGAATTAACTCTGTGTTGCCTTTTATTCTGTGGGAAAAGACACCATATTTATTATCCATTTGACAGGTTTTTATTTGCAGTTTATTTGAGGGGTCAAAATTAAAGCAAATAAATGTTGTTAAAGGGAGAATATTGCTTATAGTGAGGATTGAGAATATTATGTGGATTTTGTTGTTAATATTTTTTTGTTTTTTCTAGCTTTACTGAAGTATAATTGACATAAAATTATATATATGTGATAGTTTGATAAGAATAGACATTGTGAAACCACACAAGTTAATTCAAGTTAATTCACACGTCCATCATCTCACATTGTTATCTTTTGTGTGTGCGCTCACGTGTGTGTGTATGTGTGTGTGTGTGTAGTGAGAAGAGAAATCCATTATCTTAGCAAATTTCATGTATCCAATGCAGTATTATTAACTATAGTCACTATATTGTACATTAGATCCCCAGAATTTGGGTGCCTGGGTTGCTCAGTCGGTAAGCATCTGCCTTCGGCTCAGGTCATGATCCTGGGGTCCTGGGATCGAGTCCTGCATCAGGCTCCTTGTTCTGCAGGGAACCTGCTTCTCGCTCTCCTCCCCACTTGTGCTCTCTCTCACTATCTCTCTCTGTCTCTCAAATAAATAAATAAAATCTAAAAAGAAAAAAAATTTGGATCCCCAGAATTTATTCATCTTATAACAGAAAATTTATGCCCTTTGACCAACATCTTCCCAACATCTATCCTCCATCCCCTGGTAACCACCATTCTACTTTTTAGTTCTGAGTTCAACTTTTTAGATTCCACATATAAGTAACATCATACATATTTGTCTTTCTATGTCTGGATTGTTTACTTAGCATAATGTCCAATCCATGTTTTTGCAAATAACAGGATTTCCTTCTTTCTCATAGCTGAATAATATATAAATACATATATGTATAGTATATATATATATATACACCACATCTTTTTTATCCATCAATTTGTTTGGAAGACACTTAGGTTGTTTCCAGGTCTTGGCTATTGTGAATAATGCTGCAAAGAACATAGGAGTGCAGAAAACTCTTCAAAATACTGGTTTCATTTCTTTTGGTTATAGGCCCAGAAGTGGGATTGCTGGATCATACAGTAGTTCTATTTTTAAATTTTTGAAAAACCTCCATACTGTTTTCCAAAATGGCTGCATCAGTTTACATTCCTACCAACAGTGTACAAGGGTTCCCTCTTTTCCTAAACAATACTTTTCTCTCTTGTCTTTCTCATACAAGCCATCCTAACAGATATGAGGTGATATTTCACTGTGGTTTTGATTTGCATTTCCCAGAAGATTTGTAATGTTGAGCATGTTAGTTGTCTACATATGTGTGAGTCTGTTTCTGGGCTCTGTATTCTATTCCATTGGTCTATGGATCTGTTTTTATGCCAGTACCATACTGTTTTGATTATTATAGCTTTGTAGTGTAGTTGAGATCATTAAATGTGATGCCTTCAGGTCTATTCTCTCTCAAGATTGCTTTGGCTATTTGGGGTCTTTAGTGGTTCCTGCAAACTTTAGAATTGTTTTTTTCTATTTCTGTGAAAAATGCCATTGGAATTTTGATAAGGATTGCATTGAATCTGTACATTGCTTTGGTTAGTATGAACATTTTTACAATATTAATTTTTCCAATTCAAGAACATAGGATATCTTATTTATGTCTTCTTATTTTTTTTGTCATCAATGTCTTACAGTTTTCAGTGTACAGGCTTTTCATTTCCTTGATTAAATTTATTCCTAAGTATTTTATTCTTTTTGATGCTATTGTAAATGGAATTGTTTTCTTAATTTCTTCTTTAGGAAATTTGTTGTTAGTGTATGCAGTTGATTTTCATGTGTTGATTTTGTATCCTGTGACATTATTGAATTTGACTATTATTCTGTGTATTTTGAAGGGCAAAGTTTTTATTTTGAATGAACTCTGACTTCTCGATTTTTTCCTTTTATGGACTGTACATATTTTTGTTGTATTTTAAAGATCTTTGCCTAACCCAAGGTCGCAAAGATTTTCTCCCATGTTTTCCTCTAAAGATTTTATGACTTTCATTTACATTTAGGCCTATGATCCATTTTAATTTAGGCTTCCGATACATTTTGATAGGATACCAATTATAATCGAAGACATTGGATATACTAGCTTTAATAGCTGTTTGGTTGTAAGAAGCGTGAACTTAAGTGTTTCAAGTAAAAGTAAATTTATTGAATGAATACTGGGAAATCTGATGGAGGCTAATTTTGAAGTATAGTTGGGTCTTATGAGAATTGGAGTCATTAGACATCTTCTGTCTCTTTTTCTTTCTCATTTGTTCACATAAACTCAGGTTTGTACTTTGGCCAAAATGTCCCTTTTCTTCGACATTTGAGAAACGCAGGTCTGTTGGAGACATTTGCCATGGACTACTCATATGTTTTCTCTGTTTTCTACCTTTATGTCACCTTCTTGCCTTCCAGATTATTGGTTTGCTATTCATTTTTGTATGAGTGTGGTTTGCTTCATATACCTTCCTGATTTCAGTAGATGTGAACCTTACTTAAAATAATTCCTTTTCTAGCTTGTTCCCATGGTTTTACATGGGCTGTTACCAGGTTTATCATCACTGTCAGGTGAAAATAATCCAGATGTTTGACAGTTTTAGGATCATGAATCTTAAACTTGCTTAAATGGTTATAAAGTATTATCCTTTACTGCACTATCATTAAAAAAGAATTAATGTGACTATTTGACCTTAAGGGAGGGCCTATCTCTTATTTTGCAGATCAACTAAAGTTTTTATCTTCATTCAGGAAATAGAATCTGGGTGGCCCTTATTATAACATGTTATAAAGTGACTATAATACTGGTTGGGGAAATAGTTGAGGCATTAGGTGACATATTTCTGTTGCAAATGCTAAATTCTGATCTCCATACCATTCTAAGCCCTTAATTGGGAACTTGGGAAACTTTAATTGAAAACTTTCTACAAAATTCCATAATGGGCTAGCCCCTTTCCATTTCCTTCTATATCTATGTTGCACTCTTCTCACTCTGCTTTGTGCCCCAGGAAGCTGAGTTATGTGGGCTATATAAATAGTTGCCTAGATCTCTGGATTTTGTTTGGGTTTGGCTAATTGGAAGTCCTAATAAAAATGAGTAACTCTTTTTTTTTTTTTCACCACATAGAAAGAAAAGTATGATTTGAGCCACTAGTATCTTGCCGTGAAATCTGTTGGTGCATGTGATCTGAATGGTTGGTGCAAAGCTGTTTCTTGTAAAGAAATATCAGTCATCAGGAATGCTATTGGCCTTTCCCAGCAGACAATATTTTTCTTGCCATTGCTTCTTTTCCTTCTTTTCCTCACCTTTTTCTTACCTTTTCCCTTCTTATTTTTAAAGTTGTGCCGTAGTGTATACATAGAATTTTCTATTGTGTTCTGTGCTTGAGCTTGCCTGGCTTTAGCTCATCAGATAAAGTTGCATTGATTTCTGATTGCGTATTGTTTTAGTTGAAAGTGTGAAGAAGACCTTTCCTGCATCAATTTTTACTAAGGCATCAATACAACTGATTTCTAATGCCACAGTGAAGGTGAGCTTATTCCTTATACTCGCCTCTTACAGAGAAAAATGTCAAGAAGCACATTCATGACTTTTGGAAATTTTGGCCAGATCAGGGATATAGAAAAGAGGTCAAAGGGGTGCCTGGGTGGCTCAGTTGGTTAAACGTCTGCCTTCAGCTCAGGTCATGATCCCAGAGTCCTGGGATTGAGCCCCACATTGGGCTCCCTGCTCAGCGGAGAGCCTGCTTCTCCCTCTCCCTCTGCTGCTCCTCTGGCTTGTGCTCTCTCTTGCTGTCAAATAAATAAGTAAAATCTTAAAAGAAAAAGAAAAGAGGTAAAAGAGTGAGAAGGGCTTTGTGAGAAAATTGTCTTGGTAGACTTCTGTTGTCATTCTGTGAATCCTTACCTATATCTCAGACACAAAGGGAGGCAAGAGTTGAAGGGGCTGTTTGACTCATACCTGACAAGTTGATGTAGTCTATGATTGAGAATGAAAGTCAGATTTTAGCCCACAGTTTAATAGAATAAAGGAATTATAAGTGTTTCCTGTGGATCAGAGGTAGATCCCACAGGACAGAGCATGTCAGAATAGATCTCATTTTGGTCTTATCCAAAAGAGGGAGTGATGGGATTCCAATGGTGAGAGTCTGTGTAGAGTGACAACCAGACAACCAGGAGCAGACTTGTGAAGGAACAGAATATATCATTAATGTTATAGAATTTGAAGTCAGAAGGGCCCAGTAGAGGAGCCTCTGATGGGTTCAAGAAAGCATCCACAGGAGAAGGAATCAGCTTGAAACATCTGCCATGCATGTTGTGGTCTGGTATACAACACATTTAAAAGTGTTCTATGGGCATATAATATTCTCTGTAAGATATAAAGTTAGGAATAATGTTTTTTTCATTAAAAATTTATTATCAAAGTATAGTTGATATACAATGTTATATTAGTTTCAGGTGTACAACAGTGACTCAACAATTCTACACATTACTCATACACTAACCATGATAAGTGTAATCATCTGTTATTGTACATTTTATTCTTCTTAATTATAATAGATTTCCTATATGCCACTTATTTTTATTTACTTGAATGAACATAAACAATTGGTTGTTGAAGGCTGCCATTCAAATTTTGTGTCTTTTTAGTTATCTTTGCATCTGGTAGATTTTGGTTTATAACTTGGCTCGATGCATGAATATTCAAAACTGCTATCTCCTAACTACAAAAACTTACTATGATCCAAGTAAATAATTGATAAAAGATATGAAAAGTTCATTTGTAAAAGAGAAAAAATAAATACAAAAAATGCATGTACAAAAAATGTTAAATGTGAGTAATAAACAAAATAGCAAATTACTGTGTTAATTCAAAAATATTCATTAACAAATATTTATTAAATACTTAATATGTGTCAACCACTGAACTGGCTACTGGAGGTACACAACTCATATCGGATATGGTCCTTGTTCTCACTGTGCAGGTGGAGAATAATAGGTCATGTTTTTATGTATTTTTATTTTGCCTAGCAAATAAGCAAGTATAAAAATTATAATGCATAATACTAATAAGGTGCATTGGGCAAGGCATTCTTGAAAACTGGTGATTGTAGTTATTGGAAATTTTTCAATATTGGTCATACATTTTAATCTAATTATTGTATTTCTAGAGATCTTTGCTAAGAAAATAATAAAGAAAAGTTAAAAGCATGAAAAACAGTTTTTAATAGCACTATTTATCATAGCAAAATTATATAAAACTCCAATGTTCAGCTAATAGTGGAAGGTTATGTTATGGAATGCCTATAAATTGCTAAGTAAAAAGTAAAACATGAAGCTGTCTATATAATTTCAACTATGTAATATATCTATTAAAAAGATACAAAGAAAATACATTAAAACTGTTGGTGGGAATGCAAGCTGGTGCAGCCACTCTGGAAAACAGTATGGAGGTTCTTCAAAAAGTTGAAAATAGAGCTACCATACGATCCAGCAATTGCACCACTGGGTATTTACCACAAAGATACAAATGTAGAGATCCGAAGGGGTACGTGCACCCCAATGTTTATAGCAGTAATGTCCACAATAGCCGAACTATGGAAAGAGCCAAGATGTCCATCGACAGATGAATGGATAAAGAAGATGTGGTATATATACACAATGGAATATTATGCAGCCATCAAAAAGAATAAAATCTTGCCATTTGCAATGACGTGGATAGAACTGGAGAGTGTTATGCTGAGCGAAATAAGTCAATCAGAGAAAGACATGTATCATATGACCTCACTGATATGAGGAATTCTTAATTTCAGGAAACAAACTGAGGGTTGCTGGAGTGG
>NC_138375.1:71277506-71348168 GCF_054177405.1 Leptonychotes weddellii | reverse complement strand
GATCCTGAAGAAATGCTGGAATTGATCCAAGTTCTAGGTGTCAGGACAAAAAAGGCATTCCAGATGGGAAAAGGGCTGTCAAAAAATGTTAGGGGCCCATGATAGGAGAAAATACTTAGAGTGGCAGTAAGATGTAATTTTAGGGGGTTTAAGACTAATGCTGGGGGCAGTGGTGATATGGTGGCCTAATAGGCTGATAGAAGATGGTAGAGAGAGCTGTGTGCCAGAATGAAGAAGGCCCTGAGAAGCCATCAAACAAATTTAAGGGAAGGGCCTCTCTTTAATCTCTGAAAAGGCTGCTCTTGTCTCTGTTGTTTTCTGTAGCTTCTATTCTGTTTCCATTTGCTGCCAACCCTCAAAGTTGCTGTTTACTCTGTCTTTATTTAATAAACTCTTTACACCATACAGTTTACCTCCCCCTGCACCCTGTTACACTGAAACTGCTCTCAAGTATCTGCATGTGAAATCCATTTTACCTCAGCAGTGCCATGTCTATGGAAAACTGCCATTGTGAAGAGAACTGAGGCCCAGCGAGTTTGTGTGACCCAACCAATGTTACTTAGCTCTACGTGTAGTATTTGGTTCTGAAATCAGACCTGCTGGCTCTCCTCCACTTTTTGCACCAGAACCAGAGCTCCTTTATGTGCATTCCCATTGCTGCCTGCCCAGGACTGCCATGACCACCCCCACCGTCCCCAACCCCAGCCAGCATACAGATGCCTTGAGAGAGACCTAACCAGGGCAGTCATTAAAGCATTCTGCCCTCTATTGTATTGCTTCATAGCTATAACCTAATGTCAATACAAATAAGAGCTGGATGCTAATAATGGGGAGATTTTACATAACGTGCAACAACAGGAAAATCAAAGACTAGAACTTTAAGTTATTTAAAGACTTAAACCAGTGGAAGCAGTTGCCAAGATTCTGTATTATGATTCACACTCTTGATCACTAATATTGTTAACAGAAGCTCTCAACTGATTTTAATCCATGTGTTACCTTTGTCTTTAAAGTCTTTTTTTTTTTTAATTTATATTATTTTTTAAATATTTTATTTATTCATCTGACAGAGAGAGACCAAGTGAGAGCAGGAACATAAGCAGGGGGAGTGGGAGAGGGAGAAGCAGGCTTCCCACTGAGCAGGGAGCCAGACGTGGGGTTCAATCCCAGGACCCCGGGATCACGACCGGAGCTGAAGGCAGACGCTTAATGACTGAGCCACCCAGGCGCCCCTGTCTTTAAAGTCTTAACCTACAAGACCCAGATTAAGAGTTTTATTAGTAACTTGATTGATTCGGTAGGTTACACTCTAGGAAAATCTGTTAATATTTGTAATGATCATATGTCATGCATATATTGTCTCAGAATGAAAAATTACTTTAATATTTGATTATCAGAAATCCCTAAATTGATGATACTAAAGGGTTCCTGTGAATCCAGTGGTTTTCCTTTTCATCTTCCAGTTCCCAACCTTGTAGGCACTATTGCTTCATGTGAGAGGACCCTGGACAACAGAATTTATCTTCAAAATGTTCCTCTGCAATTCCACTAAATTTTAAGAGAGCTAAACCCTACTTTAATTGGATTTATCAATTGGTAATTGATTGGCTACATCACCTAAAAGTGTGTGTCCAGATGCTTAGTTGATAAAAGATTCTACTTACCTCTATCTCTTTGTCAAGTGACTATAGGTTCTGGTTTGTTTGGGATAGTCCAGATCTATATAGTTTTCCTGGAAGCCTGTTTAGCATTGGTCCTGGATGAAATTGTCTTACTTTAAATTATGAATTATATGGTTACTCTATCTGGTCCCTGAATTGGTCTTACATATATTTCTCCTGTGGTGGTAAGATGGGCCTTAGCAATTCTAATCTTGAATTGCAGTGGCCAGCTTAGTCAACAGCAGAGATCCTTTTCCTTAGGTGGGTCATGTGACTTCTCTGAATGAGTTAATTTGGCTAGCTAAATGCACTAACCAGGAGATCTTATTATTGTGGAGGGTGGGGGAGGGGGATGATTTCAGCTATACCCAAATAGTAAAGACTGAGAAATAGGAAAGAGTCGTCCCTCAAAACAAAATGTCCCTGTAAGTGGTACTTCCAGGTAAAAGGTAGCCTAGACACTGGGTAAGCAAAACTCTCTCTCTGTATATGTATGTGTGTGTGTGTGTGTGTGTGCGTATGTACATATATACATAATTTTAAAGTAAATCTCACCCCCTCCCCATGTGGGTTAGAATTACCTAAAACCTTCTCCTTAGTATTCTTACCTAGTTCTCCTTTCTAGAGATTATTTGCTTCCTATTATGTTACTGACACTCCAATATTGTGTTCCTCATGACCTTGCTGCATCAGTCCTCTCCCTTCTCCATGTCTCTACCATCAGTTATCTGCTTTCTCTGATAGCTCTGCTTTTTTTCATTAACTACTTTCTATTGGTTTAAACATACAATCAAAATTTTATATTTGATCCCTAAATTTAACATCCTATGTCTTAGATATTTGTGGTATCTTCTCTCTCCTGGTTCAGTTTCTCAACTAGTGTGCAGTTGCTGACTCTTACTTAAAAGCCTTTAATTTTTCAACACATTTTATTGAGCAAACTATTGACCCTCTCTAACCAATAATTGCTTGAGATTTTGGGCATTTCTCCTGAATTTGGCACTGTGGATTACTCCTTCTCTACCATGAAGGCCAGAATTAAATGACCTGTATTTCCCTTCTCCTTCATCTTTATTCCATCTGAGTCTCAGGTGGACTCCTGTTTCCTGGCCTGTTGCTTCATGTTGGGTCTTGGTTTTTGCCTTTTTGTCTCCATTTCACACAGGTTTTACATAATTTCATTTATTCTATCTTTAGCTTTTATGTGAAACTCCTAAGCCTAGTTCAGACCTTACCTCATAGCCTCACAATAATAGACTCAATTGATTGTTGGCAATATCCGCCAGAATATACTTAGACCCTCAAGTCATCATTTTCAGACTGAACTCATTATCTTCCCACCTACATTGACTTCTCCTGAGTTCTCTTACTGTGTACTGCAGTACGCAAGTACAAAACTTAGAATACATGCTCGAAATCTCCTTCCTTTTCCTTATAGTCAAGTAAAGACTGCTGACTTTTACTCTTCAGTGTTTTGTCCAGTTTTCCTTGTGTATTAGTAATTGCTACTATTAGTTCTTTATCTTATGGTTTCAAGTCTTATGTGCTACTGCAGTCATCTTTGCTTTGCAGTTATCTTTATTTCAAATCCATCTTCCACATGATAGCTGAATTTGTTGAAGGCACAAGCCTAAACATGCTGCTCCTACTTTACTTTGAACCCTTCAGAAGCTCCTCATTGACTGCCATGAAAAGTCCCAAGTCTTTAAGAAGGTTCTACTTGATCTGGCTTGAATACATACCACTCTTACTTCCTTGCTTTTTCATGTGCTTATCCTTTTCTTTTACATGAAAAATAGGGGCAATAATGTGAATAGAAAATAAAGGCAATACCTAGGTGGGAAGGGAATGGGGGGGGGAATACTTTCCTAGTCAATTATTTGTGACAGTTCCAAAACACATTACAGGTATGGTCTTTCATAATTTGATTACAAAAAAGAGAAAGGTATGGAAAAGAGACATTGGGTAAAAATTAGGAGTTGAGAAGTACATTTAGAATTAAAGTATCAGAAGAGTAAGGGTTCCAATGAGTGCATATCTTCCCTCATTGGATCAACTATTGGATATATTTCCTGGTAAGATGATAAGGAAATAATGTGTGTGGTTCCTGGGGAAAATTTGTGAGTTTTTAAAAAGTTGAGTGCCAGGATTTTATAGTATGCCAGACCAAGATTAGTCCATAGCTGGTGCCCATTTCAACTTAGTAATTTTATAATGAAACAAATTTAAGTATAAATATCTGTGCAGATACCTGGGTTTCTACTTTCTATTATAGTATTGCTAAGAGAACTTGAAGTAGGCAAATAATTAAATGATTTCTGTATTGCTGTGTTGTCCTACCTCTTTCTGTTCTATTTATTTTTTTCTTAGTTAACAGCACTCTTAAGTTGTTCACAGGTTGATGAATGGATTCACAGTAATCAGACTTTGAGGAGATGGATTTGTAAACCAGAATCTAGCTTATTTATAAAGGAAGATCCATCTAGTGCAATCTATAATGGATACCAAGTGTCTTCTCAGCATGTCACTTTTTGACATCAATATATGTGGGAAACCAAGTTTGTTAGTAATAGATGGTTTTGGCACACATAGGACCAGCCAGAGCAAAGGAAAATGGATGGATTTAAGGGACATCTCTTTTAAGTTGAGATAGAGCCTGAAAGAATTATGCTTCCCCACAATAAGGATAGATGCAAGTAGTAATCAGTGCCTGCTATTCAAAGGCATTGTCTCTGCTGACTGTATCAGTTCCTGGTAGACACTGGTCAATTTCTTATACTCTATTCCCAGCATTCCTTTTGACTCTAAAAGATTCTTATTTTCCCACATTTTACTCCAAGGACTGAGTCTAAGTAATACTGGGGAGTTGATAAATTTTCTTAATGTGTTTTTGCATATTTTTTTCCTAATCTCTTTATATTTATTTATTTAATTTTTTGTCAAAATACAAAAAGGAGGGGCGCCTGGGTGGCTCAGTCGGTTAAGCATCTGACTCTTGATTTTGGCTCAGGTCATGATCTCATGGTTGTGAGATCAAGCCCTGCATTGGGCTCTGTGCTGGGGATGGAGCCTGCTTAAGATTTTCTCTCTCTCATCCTCTGCTCCTCCCCCCTCTTAAAAAAAATAAAAAATAAAATGAATTCACACATAAATGTGCAGTTTGTTGAATTACTAAAAACTGAACATATCAGCAAAGAGCACCAAATTCCTATTCCTTTTTAATCCTCTTTCACATGTGATTTGCCATCATTTAATCATTTTTCACTTCGGTTTCTGTATTTTAAAACAAGCCCATAAAGCAAGATCAGTACTTAACCCAAAGTAATGAATTGCTGAAGATGGAATGTCATGTGTATCAGGGAAGATAAAAACTGTGCAGAATTGCCCAGTTTTTCCTTGGACAAGTGCTGGGAGATGTGAAAGAAACAAAATGTTGTGGAAGTTGGGAAAACTTTATGAAAAAACTGGGAATGAGTCTTGAACTAAGAGTAGAATTTACTAGAAGGCAGGGAAGAAAGAGTGAATAGAAGTGAGGGGGGATAACAGAGTGTGGCATTGTATAAAACTGGATGAGGAAAGAAGAAAGCAAGGTGGGGGGTAGGGCACAGGATGCAGGCCATGGGATAGTAAGAGGAAATGTTGTAGAGGTACAGAGTTCTGCAAATGGAAAACATGAAATACAAAGTAGAGACTGAATCATGATTTCTAGCAAGCATGACCATGACAGACATGCTTGAGAAATAATGGTTTGACAGTAATACATGTTGAAGGGCTTGGAGGGGAAGGGAGTACATTTGAAAAGAACAACTAGACTATTGCTCTAGGGAAGTAAGGTCTGATTTAGATTTGAACTATAGAAATAGAAAGGAACAACTCCTAGATATGTGGAAATAAGGGTCAGTAGAATTAGGTTACACACTGAATATACAGGTATAGGTATCAAGAAAGTAAGAAAAGACTTCAAATCTGTACAATTAAGAACAGCTGGTTTGGGGGCAAAGAGGGTATCAGTTTGGCATATGACGTGTTTCCATAGCTTTTGTGACACAAAAGTGAAAGCCTCAGGTAGGCAATTGGAAATACAGTCTGTGGGCAGAAGAGGGGAAGATGAGAGATGCATTTGGATATTAATGATATGCCCTGAGAACTAGGAGAAGGAATAAGTTGCCATTTGAATGTTAAGATGGACAGAAGGATGGTATCCTAGACTTGGGATCTTGACATGGGAAACAGGATGCTTCAGGCATTAGAACTGAAGAAATAAAAACATAATAAGCAGTTTTTATATTCATATACTGTTCTAAGTATTTTGAGTGTATTCATTTAATTCATATCCTCACAAAGAAAACTGAAACACTAAGAAAAAACAGAAGTCTTAAAAATCAAAGGATTCAAGTGTTAGACTTGAGCTAAATGCTATAGAAAAATTAGACTATGAAAGATCATTGTTGAATTTGAGATAATAGTTCTATTATTATTTAAAGATTTATTTATTTTAGAGAGAGCATGCTAGTGGGGGGAGGGCAGAAGGAGAGGTTCTTAAAGCAGGCTCCCCACTGAGTGTGGCCACTGGATGTTGGATCCCATGACACTGAGATCATGACCTGAGCTGAAACCGAGAGTTGGATGCTCAATCAACTGAGCTACCCAGGCGCCCCAGGGGTAATAGTTTTATAAGTATCTGTTTGGAAAATAAGAGAAAGAAGTAGAAAATATTTAGAAGCAGTATGAAGGGAACCAATATGTAATGAGTCTGGCATTGAATGTAAGGATATAAACAGGATGAGGGAGAAACTATAGAGTTCTTGAAAAGGAGAGGTTTAAATAAAAGGAGATGGGGGAAGGAAATACATGGAAGAGAATATACTGTAGATCCATGTGGGAGGCCACTATTGGGAAAGGGACGTCCTGGGAAATAGGAAAGGAAGTGGAATCTAGTGTATGCATGGGAGCATTAACTTCAAGAATAGGAGATGTGTTTGTAGTTAGTTTTATGGAAAGAGAGTGTGAGGAACCTGGTAATAAAGTAATCTTGTGATGACTCATTACATGTGGAGCTCACAAAAGGCTTCCATTGTCTTCATCAAGTCAAAAACAGAAGCAGGCAGTACCAAAAACGAAAGTTTAAGGAATGATAAGAGGGAGAGGATGGGTAGGAGGAGGAAGCTAATGTTCATTGAGAATGAACTTGGTGCCAGGTTCTCAGATTAAAAACTCTGACAAACTGGTCAGTGTGATTTTTCTTTTTTTTTTCCCCCGTGCATCAGTTTTGTAAACTTGAATGTTTTCCTTCAGGTTATCTATGATTTTTCAATCTTTTATCTTACTTGGGAAAATTTGTCCTCTTCTTTCCTCTTCCGTATTTTATCTCCCATTGACTCTGGGTTGACTTATTCTATTCCGTAGGAAGAATTCTGATCAGGGTGAATTCCAATTTGAATGTTCTATGTGTAGACATAATCTCATGTACCAGCTTTTTCCTTGAATTTGAAGCTTGCATAAATACACTTCTGGGTTCTCCATCGTGTAAGTAGAAGTCTTCAATCTCCTTAATGCAATCTTTAAATTACTTTACGTCTTTTGAAATGTTCATGTTTTATGGAGAAGTAGATGAGTTCTTATTCTTGGTAGACTAAAAGAATTATGTTCCCAGGAATAAAAAAGAAATAATAAGTTTATTATGTACTTGACAGAATTTTACCTGGTGTCTTTATCATCTTGAATATGATAGAATATTCAAGCACTTCTTTTCGATAAAAATTACACTAGGTTATAAATATACAAAGACTGCATCGTTATGTAGTTAAATTTGTATTTGTTTGCTGTCTTTGGCCCTTTTAACCTGACCATTGAGCACTGGTGCCTCTCATGTGTTTGAGCATTAAAAATGGTATGAGCTACATTGGAAAGACACAGGCTAATAATAGGGAGGCTGGTGTTCAAATGTCAATGAAAGAGTTTCTAATGGTCAGTTACAGCTCTGTCTGCCTGTTTTGCGTCCTAAGCCCTAGAAAGCGCCTTCTGAGGGTATAGTTCCACTTGTTTCTTGTTTCTGCATAGGTTTTCCCCCTGATATTGCTACCGCTGATGTAGATGAAGCCAATTTAAAAACAATTGTTTTTGGCCACAGCATTATCAGAAAGGCATTTGCAAGGATGAACATAATCCATTACTTAGATCAGTAGGAGCATTTTTCTTAGGCAAGGCACAGGATTTTTAAAAAGTTACTCTGGTATGTAGTCCCCTCTTAGAGATTCCTGATCAATATATCCAAGAAACTTTACTGAACATGTGTGTTTTGAAAAATCTCCCTTGATAATTTTGAGGGATACCAATTATTCAAGTGAAATTATGTATTTCACAACTGAGTATTATGGGACATTTTGTAAGTAAAAAATTTTAAGGTTTGGAGAATTGAGAATTTTCTAGTTATCATGATAAATTTCTTAGGTGGTTGTTAATTGATAAAAAACACTTTTTGATTGTATCAGCATTTTTGTGTGTTACTTTTGGGAATTTACTCACTGGGACCTTATCTTTAAATCCTTATTTAGAATATTAAAAAACAAAATAATAAAGCATTTTAAGAAAAAGTAAAACAAATGTAATAGATTGGATATAAGCTGAATTGCTGTAACAAGAAAGCCAAAAACAAGGACTAGGCTTCCTGAGATTTTTGTACTATTTTTCAAGATGTTCCTCCTGCTTCATGAACAGGTGAAAAGCTATCTCCTCAGCAACATATCTGCATTCAAGGCAATAGGAATAGGGAAGAGAGGTGGGGATTTCTAATAAGAATGTGATCAGGAAATTGCAATCACTATTTCTGCCCTTTTCCTGATGACCTAAATTCAGTCACATGACTGCCCCTTGCTGCCAGGGCGATGGAGAAATAGAGTCCTTTGCTAAAACAGGCCGTTAGACCATCTGAAATTCATGAAGCTCTGTTTCTTAAACCAAAATCAACCAAACAACCAAACAAAAGCAGGAATGGTTGATACACTCAGGCAAACTAGTGACAATCCATGGACTCAAAATTTTGAAATAATGAGAAGATAAAAAATTATCAGGGGAAAGTAATGAATTCCATGAAAGTGTGAAACTTCAACAGCCTTACTATTGTAATAAAATTTATCAGACCTTTTACAACTAGGCTATTTATAAACTAGAGAAGTGTAATAGACAATGTTAACAGGTACTATGTTGTTTTTATTTTTTTCCTGGCTTACTGAAAAAAATTACAATGCTGAAAAAGTAAACAGTTTTGCAATTCCTGCCTCTACATGTAGAGAAGATTTCTCAGTGTTTAGCAGTCATCACCTCATTTTTCTTCCTTCTGACAATGCTGGACAGTTACTGGGCTTCTAATCTATCCAAATTATAAAACCTAGAAAGCGCTCATAGTCTTGTTCATTCCTTACAGAGTGACAACTCTGACAGTTGAAGTTTAAAAACCCAGTAAAAATTTCCCATAAAGCAATATCCACAGTTAAAACAGTTCATCACTTTCTACAACAAAGCTGAGCTCAAGCCTATAATGAATTTTGAAAGCCTTTCCCTTAGAGCTAGGGAATAAAAAAGTGATGATAGACAAAAACACAAATACAATTTGAGAACGTGCATTTTTACTTGGTTTCTTTCATAATAATGCTAACCTCACTTTATTTAATTGTGCTGTATAGTTAATAGAAACGTCCAAAGCTTATCCACCTTCGAAGACCTACAGAACCTTGATCAACTCTACCATGGTTTCATATTCATGCTTTTGGGTTCTTGGCTTCAATGGCTGCAATAGTCTCCAACTTACTCCCACCATATGGATGTATGCATGTCCCCATACCTGTGTTTTGGAGTCTTGATGTTAATAGTAATATGATTAATTGAAAGACACCTTTTAGTTTATATTAAAAGTACTGGTTCCTGATGTTGGTAATCACTAGCTTCTCTGTGCTGCAAATGAAGGCAGGTTGAAGATGATAGCCCATCTGATACAATCTCATCTGTGCTCCTCCATGCTTAGAATTCTTGGCTATAACCCTTATATTCCCACTTCATCATAACTGATTTACTTCTTATACTGAAGATGGAAAAAGGCAAATGTTCATGTAAGGAGTCCTAAGCAGACTTGAGCATGAGGCTCACTGAGACCTGGCTGATCTCCTTTATTTCAGTGTGTATGTCCCATTTAATTACAGTGGAAGACAGATAATATACGGCTTGCAGACCAAGATGGATAACTTGATTACATTTTATAATTTTTTTGACTAGACAAGTGTTGGCAAAGGCAATACATTAGTCTCACTGTCGAGGGCATCAAATGTCATAGTGACAATGGGGTTTGGGGCCATGTGTTTCCTCTGACACATGCTGTTCTGTGGTTTTAGACTAGTGCTTGAAAGAGATGAGAGAAGTTTGCGAGGAGGTGAGAAATATATGAATCAGTTCCTGGGGTGTCCTGGGGCTTGGAAGAAAATGACTTGAAACAATTCCAGCTCTCACTTTTCTCCTTCAATCAATTCCCAGCTGGGCTGTGACAGAAGGCAGATGATAAGAAAAGAGAGGAGAGCAATAAAGTGCAGCCACTTTATAAAAGAAGTAGTTGTTTCCCAGAGGGAAGGAAAAAGAAAAAGAAGGCGAAGAGTGGGGGGAGGGGAGGGGAAGGAACAGAGCTTGCTTACAGTAAAATCTTTAAAGTTTGTGAACATCAGCAGTTACAACAGTGAAGATGTTGAAACAGGTGTAATGGGGTTGGATGGCAAAGGGCTTCACTGTAACCATATACTGATGGTAGTAGTCAATATTCACATCTTTGACAAGGAAAAACTGCTTTGGTGAGTTGAAAATGAAGAGAGAATAAACAATCCCAATTACCATGTGAACTTCATGCAGTTATTCACAAGGCAGGATGATTTCTACATCACTAAGAAAGCAACAAACCAGCAGCGACTTCACAGTCTTAAGTAAAATTAACAAATAGTTTTATTTGATCTAATTCTGTTATTAGGTGTATTATTAGTACTATTTTTGTAATGGCTTCACAGATCCAAGTTAGAGAACACCAGCTTGATCTGACATGTTGTGAAGGGAAATGCTGGAGCACTGTGTGTCCCCCATAAGCTGAAGTGTTGCTGGACACGTGTAGGCATATGCATGCTTGGAACGGGTAAGACCAAAGCACAGGAATTCAGCAAATCCTGCCATTACACACGAGTCACTTGTGTTTCTGTCATATTCAGTGATGTATGAAGCAAAGTCAGATTGAAGGGTATAAACTGTTTTACACAGAACTTTGGAATAATGAGATACATGTTAGAGCCTAAAGTATAATAATACTTAAAAAGGAAATTAAGTTAAAGCATATTTAAAAGGAATCCTAGCACTATGGGGAGAATAGCCTTTAAAATGAGTCACTATGGGAGAAAGGAATGGTCTTTGTTTTTTTTCTTTCCTTTTTTACTGGTAAGGTGATTTTCTAGTTGGTCTTGTCTAAGTCAGAATGTTAGAAACATAACTGAAACTTTTGGTTTTCTTGGGAAAAGCAATTGATGAGTTATCTTCTCTGACTTTTGGTAGCATAAATGAATGATCCCAGTTGACACAGGAGACAAGACAGAAGAACGAAGGAGTGGAAGATTCATCTTCAAATAATAATGACCTTACTCCCACATGACTAAGAATAGTAGTAGTAGTTACTTAGATTTGTGGTAGTTTTAATGATGGCAGGATCTAGATAACCTTGCAGGATTTAAGAAAGTAGCTATCCTGCTGCTTACTTGGTTTAGATTTAAATATTAAGTGCACTTTTTCACGGTACTCAAGGCCTTCTCTAGAAACACAGGAAAGGCTTTGCTTCCAGTGCACAGAATTACAGAGCCATGACTTGATTCTCTTTGATCCCATCTCCTCCCAAGACTTTGGAAATACACAATCCCAGACACAAGCTATATGTTCAGTAACTACTTTTTGGCTGCATAGGTGTGACTCAGCCACCCACAAACAAACACTTCCTTTGCACCATGAACATACATTTATTTTGAGGGCTCCAGGCCTGCCAGCATTCTCTTTCTTCCCCCACGCTCCTTAATAATACCACACTGAATTAAAAAAAGACGTTTTCCACAATTGTAGTCCTGCCACCAAAGAACCAAAAAATAGGATTAAAGTTGAGACAGGTCCTATTAATGTGTATTATATACCTCTGTTTAACTCTTACTCAGGAATACTTGATTTTAGTGTTTGGTTATGGTCAGGTGGTTATTTTCCTTACCATTGCAATGATTTGGGAAGACTGTATCCTACTGCTAAGGAAAAAGACATGTGGAGGAATTTTCTAAGTCTAGCTTTGTCCCTCTGAAGGATTAGAAATGGATGTAATTAAGTTAGTTACATTTTATTTTATTTTTTTGGGGGGGGTACTTTTTTTTTAAAATTTTTTATTGTTATGTTAATCCCCATACATCACATCATTAGTTTTAGATGTAGAGTTCCATGATTCATTGTTTGTGCATAACACCCAGTGCTCCATTCAGTACGTGCCCTCTTTTTTTTTTTTTTTATTTTATTATGTTAGTCACCATACAATACATCATTAGTTTTTGATGTGGTGATCCATGATCCATTGTTTTCGTATAACACCCAGTGCTCCATGCAGTACGTGCCCTCCTTAATATAGACTTTGCACTGAGCTTGGAACCCTATGCACAGGCTCGATCTCACAACCCTGAGATCACAGCCTGAGCTGAAACCAAGAGTCAGACGCTTAACTGACTGTGTTGCCCAGGCACCTCTAAAGTTAAATTTTCAAAGCAGAAATTCTCTCAAAAATTTAACTCATCAGCTAATTTCTTCAGCATTAAGAAACAGATTTTAAAAAAAAAGTAGTTTTCCTGGGGCACCTGGGTGGCTCAGTCGTTAAGCGTCCGCCTTCGGCTCAGGTCATGATCCCAGGGTCCTGGGATCGAGTCCCACATCGGGCTCCCTGCTCGGCGGGAAGCCTGCTTCTCCCTCTCCCACTCCCCCTGTTTGTGTTCCCTCTCTCGCTATGTCTCTGTCTGTCAAATAAGTAAATAAAATCTTAAAAAAAAAAAAATAGTTTTCCTGTTGATCTTCAGAGTCCCAGATTTAATCTTTGTATTTTTTTTTTTATCTTAATCTCCAGAGAGATTTGCTAGTGGGCTGGGCTCGAGATATGTAAATATGATACAGTGATAAAGCTAATAAAATGCAAATCCCACAAGTTCCAATGGTGACAGATAAATGTCAGGTTTGTTCTCAGTAAAATGAAAAAATTGAGTAAGACTATTATTGGGGGGAAATTCCATTTTTTTTCCTCCCCCAGAAGTAACAATGATTTTTTTTTTTTCTTTTTAAGCCATTATTTTTTCTGGCTATCAGTGTACACTGAAATGTTATTAACATAATACTTAAATGCATTTCTTCAACATAGGTTTCAAGGTTAAGAAAAAAATCTTTCATCTTCTTTAGAAACTGCATTTGCTTATTACTTTACACACATAATCCTGTTTTCTTTCAACCCAGACTGAATTCTGACCCTACAAAAACTGGTGGGATAAACACTAGAGGAGAACAAAGCGCAGAGAAGTTGAGCATCTACATGAACTGACAGGACAAACTGAGCTGTGAGACGTATACCTTGAAGTATTTTTGGAATGAAATAAATTGAACTGCTCCTAATGCCGCAGTACCTCATGTTGTGCAGAGCTGTTGGGGTCAGGAAGATACAGTGGTCATAATGAAAAAAAATTATTATGCATGAGTCAATTCCCTTATGTTGTGTCTGGAAGATGTGCTCGGCAGTCAGGGGCTAGTGGGAATAAGAGTTTTAAGTTCTTTATCTGTAACCTTAAAATAAGTCAGAAAGCGAACATGATGGTCTCACATGGCAGAGCTCCTTTTAACTCTTACAACATCTCAAATGGAACCTGGTTCTTTTTAATATTAATGGACACATATGTTAAACCAACTGACAGAAAACCTTGCCCAGAATCATTATGACAACTTGATAGCCTGATTTACTCAGGGGTCCCTAAGAGGCTTGAGTGAGGCTCTTTTTTTTTTTAAATCAGTGGTATAAACAATATGTTCTCAGTTCATTAGAAGTTGGGCATAATTTGTGGTGATCCCTGGTAGGGATATTTACGTGGTTACCATGGTTGATTCTAAGTGGAAACTTCTTGCAGGCAAGGATATTGTTCTAAGTTTTAAAAATAACTTTTTTGTTTTCCATGAAAACATAGTGGATTTTACTAGTTTTGAGTGTTTTGTCCAAACCATATTAAGAAATTCTACCCAGGGCACCTGGGTGGCTCAGTCGTTGGGCGTCTGCCTTCGGCTCAGGTCATGATCCCGGGGTCCTGGGATTGAGCCCCGCGTCGGGCTCCCTGCTCTGTGGGAAGCCTACTTCTCCCTCTCCCACTCCCCCTGCTTGTGTTCCCTCTCTGGCTGTTGCTCTCTCTCTGTCAAATAAATTAAAAAAAAAAAAAACTACCCATTTCTGTCCAATCCCTCATGGGAGCCTAAATGCTATATTCTTCAGAGCCTTTGCTGATCTACCCTTTGTACAGCGGTGTCTCTCCCCTTAAAAATCTGTATTTTTGTCTGCATCCTTTTCTTAGGATACCTAGAACATGCTGCCTTGGGTGCCTGGGTGGCTCAATTGGTTAAGTGTCTGTTTTCAGCTCAGGTCATGATCTCAGGGTCTTGGGATGCATTCCCACATCAGGCTCCCTGCTCAGCTGGGAGTCTGCTTCTCACTCTCCCTCTGCCCTTCCCCTATGCTTATGCTTTTTCTCTCATGCTTTCTCTCTTAAGTAAATCTTGAAACAAACAAACAAGCAAACAAAAAATACATGCACCTTGCATTAAGGTTATTGGTGCACCTGTGTTTTTCTCGATGGTATTTTGGGCAATTAACTGTTATTTCCTTTCTTCCTATTTGTGCCTTCTCCTATTTCCCATTCAAGCAGCAAGGTTACCAACTGAGCCCTGCCTCCAGGGAAAGATGTGATAGAAAGGAAGGCACATTTATAAAGGTTTTCTTGACTTTGGTTTCTTGAATTTTAAGCCCTCAGGGGAATGAAATGAATTTACGAGTTTAACCAAAATTTTAGAGGGTTTGGAGAGGAAGCAAATCATCCTCTCCATCACTAGAAAAATTTTCCTAGGAGTTCAGGGGAGGAAAAAACAGAAGTGACTGGATGACAGAAGTTGAGGGCTCACAGGGGCCTCTGCTTCTGGGTTTGGGTCTCTGGGGTCAGAGAAGGAAAGGTGCGGATGGGTGGACAAGCTCATAGAGATTTCAGGGTGTAGAGTGACCCACAAGGAGAAGAAACATTCTTTTTTTTTTTTAAGATTTTATTTATTTGAGAGAGAGAATGAGAGAGAGAGCACATGAGAGGGGGGAGGGTCAGAGGGAGAAGCAGACGCCCGATGCGGGACTCGATCCAGGGACTCCAGGATCATGACCTGAGTCGAAGGCAGTCACTTAACCAACTGAGCCACCCAGGCACCCGGAGAAGAACCATTCTTTTGTTCTCAAGTAAGGACTAAATAGTTGGCAGGAGGGAATACATATTTTCAGTTTTTCTTCTGTAACTTTAAAATGAAGTAGTTGACACTCCAGACCTAAAGAGACAAAAGGCAGTGGCATTGCAGTTTGTTCCCTACTTAGATGAAGGATTAAGGAGAAGATAGGATGTTGGATAATACAGAAGGGAGAGGACTGAGGGCAGCGAAGACCAGATAATTGTCCTTCCAGTACTTTGATGCCTTTGTAATTTTTAAGGCTTTAAGAGCTGGTATACAAATTGAAATAAGACTAAATGTGGCCAGGTAATTTGTTGAAAGTATATGTGCACCATCCTTTTTTTTTTTTTTTTTTTTTTTTAAGATTTATTTATTTGACAGAGAGAATGAAAGAGAGCACAAGAGGGGGGAAGGTCAGAGGGAGAATCAGATTCCCTGCTGAGCAGGGAGCCTGATGCAGGACTCGATCGTGGGACTCCAGGATCATGACCTGAGCCAAACACAGTCGCTTAACCAACTGAGCCACCCAGGCGCCCCTATGTGCAACATCCTATTTGGAATGGGGGAAAGAATTATATATATATATGTGTGTGTATATATATGTGTGTGTATATATATGTGTGTGTATATATATGTGTGTGTATATATATTTGTGTGTGTATATATATGTGTGTGTGTGTATATATGTGTGTGTATATATGTGTGTGTGTATATATGTGTGTGTATGTGTGTGTGTATATATATGATGTGTGTATATATATATATGATTTAACAAAATAAGACTATTTTGCGGGGCTTTTGGCACACTTGAGTTTATGAGGTCAGCTTCATGTCTCGTCTCATAATTTTTTAAAAATATTATCTATGATGTACCAGAATTTCCTTAGGCATTTTATGAATGTGAACTGCTGAATTCTCACCATTCCACCATGGAAAGATTG
The DNA here is from genome assembly GCF_054177405.1 of Leptonychotes weddellii. Taxonomy (NCBI): domain Eukaryota; kingdom Metazoa; phylum Chordata; class Mammalia; order Carnivora; family Phocidae; genus Leptonychotes; species Leptonychotes weddellii. The sequence continues at coordinate 71,332,021 of NC_138375.1, read as the reverse complement.
TATTATTGCCTCATCTCCTTATTTTTAAATAGATTGGGAAATTGAGGCAGAGGGTGATAATGGAAACTACCCAGATAGTTTAAATGGCAGGTGATGGGGTTGAACTCTGTTAAAGTTTCTGGAAGCTACTTTGCTCCCTCTCACAGTTAACAATTTTTTTTTAAGGGCAGGGCTCTATTTCAACTATCTTTGCTTTACCTAGAGTTCCTGCTATACTATTCTGCTAAGCATCTAATGAAATAAGTTTATTGACATCTACAGTTGAAGTAGCCAAGGAATACTAAATAAACAAAATGAAAAAGAAAAAAAGAACCAAGTAACTTGGGAGAGTGCCCAAGTCCACTAAGAAGTGTCATTCTGTTTTCTTGAGCATAAAACACCTGCATGCTGGCATGGGTCTGTAGTCAAAACCTCCAGAATTTAAGTATATGTACCATAGAACCATTTTTATTATGGTGTTTTTTTTTTTCCACCTCTTTTTGGTAGAAAACTATATTGCATATTGTAGCCAAGTGGTCAGTGGTGCCATTAAATTTGAGCTAGAGCTGTATGTGAAGTTACTAAAGCAATAAATAACACAATGGAGCCATATTTGATGAAAAGTTGTCCTACGGTCCTCTGAAGTCTCAAAACCCTGTTGTTAATTTGGTTTGTTTAATTTTTTGGTTGCCTTGGATTTTGGAGGAAACTGGTTAAGCCATTAAAAGACTTCTCTAAATTGTTCTAAGCTGCTTGGGATCAGATGCTACGGTAAGTCATTGGTCATTCTCTCAGGAAATCCGGTAAGAGTAACTGCGTGTCAAGGTGCAAAGGCTGTGCTGCTGCTGCTGTGGGCCAACTTTGCGAGGACATACTGAAAGCAGACTAGAGTTAGCCATGCACATCCGCGGATGCTGGAGCAAGAAGTTGAGCTTGAGTTGCAGCCAGATGACTGGAGTTAGAAGAAAAAAAGCTTATGGACACAGAAATGTGTGGGCTTTTTTGGAGGGATTTCTTCCTCGAGGTCTTAGAAACAGTAACAGTAATGAACCAGGGATATTGTATTTATTTATTTTTTAGAGATTTTATTTATTTGAGAGAGAGAGTGAAAGAGCGAGAGGGAGAGAGCTGGGGTGGGGGTAGGTTCCCCACTGAGCAGGGAGCCCAATGCAGAGCCCGATCCCAGGACCCCGAGATCATGACCCGAGCTGAAAGCAGATGCTTAACTGACTGAGCCACCCAGGTGCCCCAAATTAGGGATATTTTAAAGGCAATCCTACTTGAGTATTTTTCAAACATTGCAATTCTCAGGGTGGTGTTTTGGCAATTTCTGTGTGGCTCACCAAAGCATTGTATTTGACTTGTCAAATACAGCAGTTTGTCTTTGGAAGACAATTTTGCATCCTTTGACCTTGATATTCAAAGCCTAGCCCTCAGAACTGCAGCACTGGAGTCATCTAGGACCTTGTTAGAAATGCAGAATGTCAGGCTCTTGCTAAACCTACTCCACTGAAATCTGCATTTTAACAAGATCCTCAGCAGATTTATAGGCACGTTAAAATTGGGGAAGCCCTCTTCTGTGAAAAGTCCTGTTTTTCTTTAGGCTTTCATGACATCTATGTCACTAGGTCATATCTAGTGTAATGACAGCAGAGGTGGACTGAAATCCATTCCAGTGGTTGTCTCCATTTGCCTGCACTTTCCCTCTGATATTCTCAAACTGTAGTGTGCATCACAATGACTCGGACTTGGACAAACACAGATTGGGATCCTACCCTTCTAGTTACTGATTTAGTAAGTCAGGGAGGAATATGAGAAATGGAGTTTCTAGAATGTTTTCAATCGATGCTGTTGTTGATGGTACTGATTTAGAAGCATTGCTCTGAAATCAGATACTGATCTGTGGTTTACTTGGAGTAGAAGACATTGCAAAACCCACTAACGGGGTACCTCTGCTACCTTTGGACTACATGGCCTTGGGGAAGTTGTTTCATGTTTTTGAGCTTCAGTCTTTCCATGGGGATGAAATGAAGTAACAAAGATAAACAGCAAGTAGGTAACAAACTAACACAGTGCCTGGCAAGAAGTAACTTCTCAATATGTATTACTTATTTTGCTCTTCTCCTGTTGGATTTTAATTGCTCTTGAAACAGTTAAATGTTACCTGTTTTCAGTCTGATTTCCCTCCTACTTTTCATCCAATTAAACTCTCTGCATTAAATCTTAGGTTCTAGCACTAAGAAATTTTTGATGATTTTCATAAGTATATTTGTTACATATGCTAATATCTCTGTTCTCTATTTTTTGTTGATATTCATAATCAAATCATTCTACAGTTGTATAATCTCTGCTAACTCAATACCCCCATCAATGTAGATTTTATTATTCCCTCCTCTATGCTAATAGTGGAACTTGTTTATTTCTGTATTGCTGAACTGACAACATTGCATTTAACTGATGAGTAAATTAACTTAATCATCACTTAATCATTTCTCTCTCCCACCACTACCCCCCAGGATACTCTTCTCTTTATAGCAGCATCACAACTGACTCATTTGTGTTCTGAACATGTTCTACATTGCTTGGTGCATAGTAAGTGTTTGACGGACTTGCAGGGATAGAAGCAGTCTATATGATACCTTCTAATTTCTTTTTAGGGGCTCTCTGTCACCAGCTCAAGGGCAACGAGATTCCCAGCAGGGGTTTTAATGAGTTGGCATAGACATAGATTTCAAGCGAGCTAGGAAAAGTTCTAAATTTTTAAAATAGAGACACCTGCAAGTGAATATGATAATGAACATGATTTTTAAAGATTATATAACAGTTGAAATAAAATCCATGGGAAATCAGCTGTTAAACTTATAATCTAATCATGCAAAAAAATTGAGAAATTGAGCTAGAGGTTGAACAGAATTTTTTCCTATGTGCCTATAATACATTTGTCATGTATTTATCCACTATAGTCTTTTATTTGAATTTCCATGCACAAGACTTGTATCACTGAATTGCATTGAAGATGAGTTTGCAGGTATTGAAGAAACTGCAATAAGTTTTTAGGAGTTGGAATGAAGTGTGGATTGTTAATAGACTTGCAGAACTCTTAAATTTCCTAACAGAGAAGACAATGTAAATTCTATAACTTAAACTTATGTATGACAGACTAAGGCTTTTTACCATCACAAGTTAAGATAGCTGTAAAATGTCTTCATAGAAGCAGCAGTGGGATGATTTTAGACACTTTAGTTTTGGTCTGCCTGATTCCAGATCAGTTGTCTTTCTTAGAGTTTTCTTTTTAAAGTTGATAAAATCAAGAGTTCTGAAGAAGGCTACATAAAACATGTCTTAGGAAGAAAATGACTGTACTTGCCCCTTTAATTTTTTTGAACATTAAAAAATCATTTTTAGTATTTATCCCACTAATAATGACCTTGATATCCTTTTATTGAGAAGTATGCTGAAATTTGATCTTTGTTCATAAGTGTTCCTTAAAGTTATATACCAGTAAAATGATCTATAGACAATACTAGTTTATATATATAATATACAGACTATATAGTGTATATATATAGTCTATATATATAGTCTATACTTATACTATATAGTCTATATTTATGTTATATATATAGTCTATATATTATATATATAGTAGAAGAGCTACAAAAGAAGTTGTACTCTGATTCTGGTTTATTTATTTATTTTTTTAAGTTTTATTTATTTGACAGAGAGACAGACAGTGAGAGAGGGAACACAAGCAGGGGAAGTGGGAGAGAGAGAGAAGCAGGCTTCCTGCAGAGCAGGGAGCCCGATGCGGGGCTCGATCCTAGGACCCTGGGACCATGACCTGAGCCGAAGGCAGACGCTTAACTACTGAGCCACCCAGGTGCCCCATCTCTGATTCTGGTTTAAATAGAGAACTGGAGATGGGTCTCAATGAAAACAGTCTACCAACAAGCTGAAACGAAAACTTTGCTGAAGGAAGGCACTAAGTACAGATCCGTATCATGAGTTACTTGAATATTGCACCTTTTTTCAGTACTTGAATGTTTTTGTGATACTTTACTTCTTTGCTCTCTCATTGCCCAGCATTCTAAATTCACCAAGACATGGTGGTGTGTGAGTAGTTCATTATCACCATAAACTGATGGTGACTGGAGTCTGACTAAGAAGACATAATTGGGTGCCATGCAAATGAATTTGGACTCTATCTGGAAGGAGTTAAGTATGGTGGCAATATGAATGGACTGATTTTTTTTTTGTAGATTGTTTTTGTAACAATATATATTAGACTTTATTTAGTTATACAACATCATTGGTTGCTAGGCCTTGCCTGGGTGACTATGTGCCTCAACATAGGTTTTCTTTCTGATACCATTTGAGGGACTTTTTTCTTCCTACAAAGACCTACCTACCCCATAGTATTTCTTTCCCCAAACTGATGAGTCTTTTCCCTTTTCTGGTTCATAATTGTTGCCTTTTACGTTATACGTGATGCAGCATAGTACAGTAATTCATTTGCGTTAAGCAAAGGCTGAGTGAATGCATGAATGATAGCCTGCCGTTTCTGGATCCTCGAGGATACCAGAATGACAAAAATGGCTCTCTTAAAGATAGCTTTTCTTTTTGTACTGTAGAGTGTTGAAAAATTGAGCTCAGATTTTGAAATAGATACAAATTCTATAAAAGGGGCCAATTAATGAAGTTTTATAAGTAAAATTATAGTAGCAGTGCTCAGAAGTGAAAATGTGTTACTTTCTTAAAAAATGTGTTGTGACTCAAACTTTTACTGGTATGTATTTACATAGGTATGTTTTCACCTTTTTTTTTTTTTTAAGATTTTGTTTATTTGAGAGCAAGAAAGAGAGAGAATGCACAGCCCGGGGTTAGGGGCAGAGGCAGGGGGAGAAGCAGACTCTGTGCTGAGCAGGGAGCCAGACATGGGGCTCCATCCCCAGACCCTGGGATCATGACCTGAGCAGAAGGCAGATGCTTAACTGACTGAGCCACCCAGGTGCCCCTTCACCCTTGTATTTAGTAGTCTTTTGTACATTCTAGGTTGCTGTCACAAACCTTAGCAAACTATGTCGGAAAATGACATTTCCCCATTTTGCCCTCACCACACTGATGGCACAGGATTTTAAATTAGGTATTATATATCTTTTACGAGAGGACTTATGCCAAATATTCTTAAATTAAAAAAAACTTTTTTCAAGAAAGGATGGTTTTCATATGGTAATAAGTCCAGTTCTAATCAATCAAAAAGCAATGGTTATGCTTATAATTGCCTGATTTCATGAATATTTATGACTAGTCATTATACTCCTTTACTACTTTGTTGTCTAAGTGCTATAGATCAGGACATTTACCATGTCTCTCTGGTAAAATAAGTTACCTTGTTAAACAAGGACACCTTACTACTCAGGAAAGAAACTCAGTGAATTGCATCTGCTTCTCATTTTTCAAGTTTACTGTAATTCTCTTCCTTCTGAATGAAGGTCCTATAACAACCTTTGCTGTACATAAATTCTTAGCCCTGCTTTCTTATCTCTTGAAAATGCTGCTTATTATAATCTCCTATAAAGTCAGGCATGTTTTAACCTAATTTTCCTCCCCTCCTTCTAGAAGAGAGAGAAAGAAAATGCAGTTGAAAGTGAATGAGAATAGCTGGATACATGGTTAATCTCCTTTTACATCTACCTCCAGTATTTGAAGTCATTTTAAGCATACTGACAGGAGAACCAAGGTTTGAACAGAAATTAAATTCCTTTTCTTTACCTCATTTCAAGGCAAAAGGAGAAAACATACTTGAAATGGTAGAAACAAAAGCTCAAATATTAATATCCTACATACAATTAAATTTGCCTCAATCATATAATTTTGGTTCAATTTCAAAGTAAAGAAGATTATGTCCATAACATTGACAGTCCAAGGTATATTGTATATAACAGATAACTTCAAGAAGAAACTTCAGTGAAAGATGTGATGTGTACAAATTTCAGTATGTATGTGTGCATGCACTGCTTTTCCATGGAAAACAATTTCAGTATTTTGTTTGTATGGGTGAAGTTTTTTTTAGATCAGTGGTTTAAAACCTTGTGAAAAACAAGGAATGTTTAATACTATGAAAAATTAGAATCTCATTTTAAAGTAGTACTTGTAATATACATTAAATGGGAAAATATGGAGTAATGGTAATAAAAAAAAGGTTGGCAGCATTTGTATAGTGTCAACCAAACAACAGACACATATTAAGCATATAGACAACTTGAAGCCACTTAAGTATCACCTCAACTCTAATATACTCCATTATCATATAAGAATAGTGAGGTTTGTAACTTGTCCAGGGCCACGCAGTTAGCGATGAAGCTAGATTGCCTTGAAATGATACTACCACCATAAATTCAGTAGCTTTTAAAAATTTTATTTTATTCATTACTAGGGTATTGACCTATATTTTAAATGGAATACAGATATGTGAGAAACGACTTTCTTGGTCCATTTCCTGATACTTACTGTGCCTATGTCCGAGTATGTCCTTGTCTCATGTTTTAACGCCTGCTCGCTGAACATGAATCTGCCACAGTCAACCTTTTAGATGCCAGCTTCCAATCCTGTATTAAATACTAAATATCCTTTCATACACACCGCTGTTGGGCTGGAAATCGGCATGCCTAGGCAGGATCAGCTGCCTGCTCCTAGCACAATTGTGAAACGGAGCAATTTTCTTTGACCATTCTCTGATTTGCTACCTTCGTTCCTCAGCACTTCTTCCATTGGTCCCCATTAGCTTTCTTTAATTAAAATTTTAACTTTGTAATTACCTCTAAATGACATTAAATTTAAGTGCGACTGTGGAGATACTCATTTTAACTGGAACGCCTGAAAAAAAATGGAGCTTTTAGATAGGTTCACTCTCAGGATTGATATCCTGTCTTCAAACCAACCTTTACTCCTTGCTTTCGTCTTTTGTCCTCCCAGATTTTTTGTGCCCACTCTTCCTCCCTTATATCCATTTTTTTGTTTCTTGGCCTACAAGCAAGTGCAATCTCTCCATCTCCTTAACATCACACCACATAGACCATGATGCGTCTTGCCATCAGGGAAGTTCAAGTCGAACTAACTCAATCCCTGGTCTGACCTGCTGGACCAATCTACAATGAAGTCATCTAAGACACTTAAGACAAGGTACTTATTACTCCATTCACTGTTGAGGTAGGCAACTAAAATATGTTCACCAACTGTGGTAGGCAGGTAGCTTCCAGATTTTGATAATATGTCAAGGAATGAGTGCTCAGGCTACAGGCTGGTGAGATTCTGGCTTGAGAAAGTGCTAAGTAAAAGACACGTTTTCTCTGTCAAGAAGGATACTTTGTAGGCTCTGTGGAAGATGTGAATGATAGCAGTGTAACTGACTTCTCACAAGTGTTGTTGGAGGAAATTGTCAAGCACTTAGAGATGAAGAATGATGATGTTTAAGGAAGTCTGCTGCTAAGTGTAAAAATAAAATAAAGTGTGAACGCTAACGAGTAATTGGGGCTATAATATTTTAAATGTCTACAAAAATGAAAAATTGTATCTCCAGTAAAGTCACTGGGAAAATGTTCACCAAGCAAATTTTAACATTCAGTTGTATACTTCAGAAAGATGAAGAAACTTAATTGATCTTGACAAAATGTCATCTTGCAGTTGCAGGGATTTGAGCACTCTAAGTATTTCATGTAGATCAGTAAATTATCCCTGCTGGCAAAGTTACACTATTCTAGAAATGATAACCTCAAAAAAACCCCCACTATATTTTCAAGTTAACATTTCATCCTAACAAATCATTTTCCAGTGTAAATGAAGAAGCACCTGATTACAAGTCTTAAAGTTAATTTTCAGCACACACATACACAAAAACAACACATGGGTTCTAGTAACCTTTCTACCTATTTCACATTTATTGCAGTTGTTTTAAAATAGATCATATATAAAACTAGAAGGTTTAAAATTACTCTTAAAAACCAGCCTGCTTGATTTTTATGTATCAACTGGGCTGGGCCATGGTGCTCAGATATTTGGTCAAATATTACTCTGGAAGTGTCTGAGATAGTGTGGTGTTTTTTGTTTTGTTTTGTTTTGATTTGTTTTTTTGTTTGATGAGATGAACATTTAAATCAGTGGAATATAGGTAAAACATTGCTTGCGGGTCATCCACATTATGGAGGGCAATCAGTTAAAGGTCTTAATGGCACAGAGACTGACCTCCCCTGAGTAACACAAAAAGGAATTCTGCCAGCAGATGGCATTTGAGCTTGGACTACAGCATCCCTGAGTCTCCAGCCTGCCCCACCACACTGCAGATTTTGAACACGCCTGCCTTTAATTGGATGAGTCAATTCCTTAAAATGATCTTTCTCAGTATGTACACATCTTTCTCGAGAGACCCCAACTAACACAAAGTGGTATTTCCATACTTCCCTTAAGTATCTTTCTGCTCAAAATACCTTTGTTAATTCCAAGGTGACTGTTGGTTTAAGATCATGGTTTCTGGTTTTAACATATTATGGTTTTTTTGTGCTTTTCGTAATAACAAATGCTAACTTAACATTTTATGTTCTGTAAGTAGTTTTAGATTCTTAGTAATATTTAACACATGCTCTTTACCTATGCTTAATTTGACATAGGTGTATATTTTTTCCTACTTGGAAAAATACAGAATACAGAGTCAATTGTGATGCAAAAGTTTTCTGATCAGAAAGCATATAAAAGCACCATGCTGAAAGATTTTCCACAATCATATGTGAAGATAAAAATTTACAATGCGTTTTCAAGATGTTCCTCTCCCTTCCCGGTGTGAACCCCTTGAACTTTGCTAGCCCTTTACTTTGTAACTCATCTTTTTACATGGAACTCTCTAGGCTTAAGTAGGACCTTGTGGCAGTGAGCCTTAGGGTTCCCCTTTGTCTGAGTGAACACTCAAAATGGGCACAGTTGCCCCGGAAAGGGATTATAATGATGCAGAATATGGCCACAGACTCTAGAAAAAAGTCTTTTACCCACTATATAGCATTTTCCTTTCATCTCTAATTTTCTTTTTTAATCCCATCCTGAATCTTTCAAAGAAGAACCTTCTGTAGCAAACACCGGATAATACACCTGAAGGTCAACTCAATAAATGGTGTTTAATGGTGATAAACATCATACATAGAAGACGTTGGCTTATTTTCTCTTGGGAATAAAATCTGTCCTTTTATGTGATACCTACTAGTAAAACAAAGTGATTAAAAGTATTTTTTTGTTATTTTTAGTATAATTTTAGATCTGTGAAGTTAGTCCTCACAAATGGTTAGAATCCTTGGGCCTTAGGGTATTTTGGCTTCAAAAATATCTACACTTAAAAGTACAATTAACTTTCGGGCGCCTGGGTGGCTCAGATGGTTAAGCGTCTGCCTTCGGCTTAGGTCATGATCCCAGGGTCCTGGGATCGAGTCCCGCATCGGGCTCTCTGCTCCTTGGGAGCCTGCTTCTCCCTCTGCCTCTCTCTTTCTGTCTCTCATGAATAAATAAATAAAATCTTTAAAAAAAAAAAAAAGTACAATTAACTTTCTCATTCTATGAGATAAAATTTGTCAAAAACAAAAGCTTGATATTTTTCTTTGAAATTAACATTAATGAAGTTTCTGTTTGTCACTTTTTAGGGTAACCTTTGAGGACTCTTAGAAATTTGTTTCTTGGTTCATTAATAACTAAACTCCCTTCTAGGAGAGAGCCTTAGGTTTTAAATCTGACTAGAACTGTGCACTGACCTTGATGGTGACTTTGGCAGTACCCGTAGTGACAAGACTGCCTGAACTAAGAAATGGGTGAGGCTACTCTGGGATTTTAAGGGGCCCTCAAAGCCTACTTTATAGATGGGGTACATTAAACAGACCTGAGTACCAATATCAGCTGTAACTGGCTATACTTTGTACCTCATTGAAATCTCATTAGGTGGAAGTAGTATTTTTGAATGCTAGGAAGCTGCCCCTGTGTGCGGTACTTAGGATAGGGTATGCACCTAGTACCACGTATCCATAGCCTGTCTTTGTGCCTTGAGTGGTTGTGAGTGAGACATACAGGGAATTTTCTTTTTGTCTACCTCCCTGAACTCTGTTTCCTTGGCCATACCTGATTGCAATTGGCTCTAATGTATAGAGATAAGTTTTAAGGAAACTTGGGATGGCTGTTCTTATAGTTAAGTAGTTTATTCACTTTGGAAGATAAGACATTTTTTTTTTTTTATCTAGGATTTGACTTAAATAGAAGTTCTCGTTCAGGTCTGAGGAAGAGAAATTCATGATAGTTTCTAATTTCTGTGCCTATCTGAATTCAGGGAACAACATGAGGAATACTGGTGATTATAAAGCTACATTCTTCGAGGGACTGTCAGGTACAGAGAGAACTCTCCTTTGGGTCCTCTAAGGAGAAGGGGGCATCTCCTCTAGAAGCACTTGAATAACAGACTGTGAGGTGGAATGCTGGCTGTTACTCACTAGCTCTGTGACCTTGGGTAAATGTTTAAACTTCTCTATGCCTTGATTGCTTACACATAAAATGGGCATAGTACTAGTATCCACCTCCTATTGCTGTCCACAGATTACATGAGTGAATTTATAACTCACAAAGTAAAGCAGGACTTGGATGTTCAATAACTTAAAAGAAGTCTTTGCTGCTATTTTTTAACTGCATGAGCTGGCCTCTGGTGGCATTGCAGAGAGAGCAAACCTGAGCAGTGGAAGTATACACTCTTTCATGAAAAGAAATGGGTATTAATTTTCTATAACTGAAAATAACTTGGGTTCAGAAGCTCCCATTTTTACCTTTAAGGTAAATTACTCACTTGTAGTTGAGGATACTATTTAATTATGGATTGACCTCATGATTTGCAATCTCTGCCAAATTCCTATGCCTTGTTGGGACAGTCTTCTCAGCTCAGCTATTCTCTTTGTGCCCAAGATGGCTTCTGGGTACAGAAGTAACTGTGAGTATGGTAGGGCAGTCGGGGAGCAGTCTCAGCTTCACTGGCCTGCACCGAGGGTGATGGACTTCTTTTTCCCTTTGTTCCTTTTGGGAACATCTCTGTTCCCAAAGCTCTTGTCATCATCTGGTCTGGCAGCTTGTGGTTTGTCCCCTCAGAACTGGTTGTTCCCAGGGAACATCTTTCTTGCTGATGAGATTTAATACTTGTGAAATGGCTTATCTGATGCTCAGCTACATTCTCCACCTATTCCCAGCCTTAGCCGGTTTACCTCAAGTTGTGTGATACTGAATCCTTTCATCTTGGACCATAGCAATTCCCTGGCAGGCACAGGAGGAGCTTCTGCTACTGCTGCCATGGGTCCTCCAGCATAACCGTGTAATTTTTGCCTTAGAGTGCAGAGCATCTCTATCCTTAGAATTTTGAGAGACCTACCGTCTGTGTTTTGGATCCTCTCTTTGAGGGTAATAAGACTCCCAAAGACCTTCACCTGAAATGATGTTTTAAAATAATTAACTTTTATACTGAATTTCTTCTCTTTTCTTTTCTTTTTTTTCCCCCTCCCTTTCTCTCTAGGCTTTTCCATGGTCCAGGAATATAAATGTGGTCAGCATTTATAAATACTAGACAGCGGTTGGGCTAACTACAGTTGGTGGGCCATATCTGGCCCACTGCTTGTTCTTATGAAATTTTAGTAGACCACAGCCATGCTCAATAATTTATGTATCATTTATGAGTGATTTTGTGCTAGCAGAGTTGAATAGTTTGGATAGGCTTTGTGGGCCACAGACTCTCCAAAAGATTTAGTATCTGGCACTTTACAGAGAAAGTTTGACTCTGGTTCTAGACCTCCAGGGTCTAATCTCATCTTCGAAGCCAAGAGATTTTGAAATTTATAAGAAATCCATTAATATCTTAAGTGCCTTTTTCTTTCACATTATTCTTTTCACAAATTTCACAAATTCTTTCAGTATTTGAGTTGCCTTCTTTGTTCCAGATTGTTGAGGCTTCCCCTTGAGGCTATAAGTGCCATGAAGCCACTGGGTGGAGACCCACCAAACATAGATTTAAAAAAAAAAATGACTATTCAGTCTAGGATCTCAAAGTAGTGTCCTGCTTTAACTCATTTGTTTACTAACTCACTGATTGATTCAGATACCGATCAGTTATTAAAAGTTAATTAACCTGACATGCCAGGAACTGTGCTAGGTGCTAGGGCTACAAATACTAACAAAACAAAATTTCCCTGATTTTATGGACATGAAAGACTATTATAACAGGATTAAAAGATATATTGTGTGATTCATTTGTTGTTTCCTTCCCTTTATGTTGCATGCAGACAGTGAGGCTTTTTGTAATTGTATCAGGCATGCTAGGCAGGTAGAGAGCCATGTAGTGGAGTCAATGATGCTGTTGATCTTCTGTGAAAGTTCAAGTCCATTGAAAAGATACTATTAGGAATCCTGGGATGGGGTAGGGTTGGAGCATCTTCAAATGAAGGGAGGAATAGAGCATTCAAAGTGGGAGTGATTAGGTCTGCAGTCCTGGGTTATAGATAGTAGAGAACCTGAGCACCATCCACAGTAATGTTGGGGAAAGGTGGAAGATCTTGAAAACAGTAGTTGTAGGACTCTACTGGAGGAAACAGGTCATTGTTTCCCAAGCTCAACAGATTCCTGTATTCTCTACACATAGCAGAAAAGCTGAGAGCTTCTAAAAAATTTTTAAAAGCTTGGAAAATGAGGATGTCAATGAAGACCATGATATAATGACAATTTAAACCCTCCTACCTGCCTTTTTCCCAAAACTGCATAAATTTGGTGTGACCCTAAGTGGATTTTGGTATGACCCTAAAAGGTGTATAAGGCAATAACTGTTAGAGATAGAATTTCCTCTTGTTCAGGTTGGACAGGGCATAGGATTCAAATTTAACTTAGTTGAATGAGAAGCTAGAACTGGATATGTTGAAATACTTGAGCATATTGTCTACAGCTTACACCTAGTGAAAGAACTTCACTCTTCTGATAACCGTTTGATTAAACACCTGCTGTGCATTAGATTTGGTAAGATGCAGTTGGTTAAGGTCAAGAAGTTACTGATGGATGTCACACAACAAATAAGTGAAAGCCAGAGTGCTTTCCCATGTGACTTGTTAACAAGAGGTGTCGCTGTATTGCTGAAACCATGGATGACAGGATATTGAATATTAATAACTGCTTCTTCTTGGAAGGTCTCATTCCTTTTTTTTTTCCATTTTTACATGACTACATTGTTGAATATCTTTATATCTTTTACGGAGGAAGGCAAGTAGTAGAAGACATTTAGGGAAGAAAATAATTTTTCATCAGGATACCTGATGAATTTGGGTTAGAGCCCCCAAATCTTTGGGTAGAACAAATTATAGAAAACAATAACGTATGATTCATTGCTGGCTGAATGATATGGCCTGGGCAAATGGGTTATAATTAGATCCACTAAATCATAGCCAGTGCAGCTCTGATGTATATTAACAAAGAATTTCATAGATCTTGGTTTAGCTATGGTATTAAGAATGTGCATAGTAAAAGAGTGTTTTTAAAATAGCTCTCATTTAACATGTACCAGCAGAGCTAATGAAAGCAGAGTTTGTTTGAGGCAATATTGCCATGTAGGCATATTGCCTTCTGGATGCCATTTTTGGCAATCTACCATTAAAAATGAATGTTTTTGTAGAAGGAAAATAAAAATGATTGAAGAGTCTGTATTTCATCATACCATATGGCAATTTCTAAGTTACTTTCACAGGTGAGAGTTCATTGTCAACTTAAAGAAATGACTATAGATTTCTGATGAGCCCTCATATACTCAATTTCAATCTGAAGTGCCAGATTTCTATAGTGTACTTCATCACAAATTTCTGGTATTAAATATATATTTAATCTTTCAAGAGTCAGAGGGTAGGGATGGTTAAAAAAGTAGGACTTTGAATCTTTGATTAAAGCTCTAATCTTCTTTTTTAGTAGATTATTTTAGAATAAAAGTAAATATTTCATGTGAATACAGATTTATATATTCTCATTCAAACTAGAATTTGAACTCCTTTATATAATATACTGTTCTAGGGAACAAGATACATACTATTTCTAGATATCACAAATAAAGCTAGACATCTGTAAACTGAGAATATTAGTGTTTCTAGGAAATGGAGAGATTTTGTTCATACTTGTTGTAGAAATGGGAAAACTAAGGTTCACATAGTTTAAAAAACTTCTAGTTCTGGATAGCTACTTATATAGCGATAACCCAAATTTCCTGATTCTCATTACAATCAACCATCAGCCATTTTACACTTTACATAAGAATATTTTCATAGTCCTTCTCAAACTATGCAAGATCTACATGTATAGGAAAAAAATCTGTTCTCATGCTCCATTTCTGTTCATAATCAGAGAAAGAATTTTATACATATTTCATAATCAGGAACAAATAGTTAAACTTTAATTCTTCCACTGAAAAAAAAATAAGCTAAAAAGTTTGTATTCAAAACATGATTGAATTTTACAAGTTTAATTATTTGAAATTTCTAATTGGTCGGATCTGAAAGGCCAAGTAAATAAAGTTAGTGGTTACTAACTTTTGGAGGTTTGAGTTTTAGGGACCATTATAATGGTCTCATTATACACTTGTAGTTACTTCTTCATCTGGTCACACATATCTGTATAAATGACAGAAACCAGCAGATCATGCGAAGATGGAAAAAGGTGAAGGTAGGTAATGAATGAGGAGGAAAAGATGCTAAGCAGACTCTGACTAATAAACAATCAATAATGGTGCCTAACTGTTGATTTCCTAGAAGTAGGCATATGAACAGTATATTAAAACTCTTAAAACTAGCATATGAGGAAAAACTATGTAAACTATCTGATAGAAAGCAAGTAAGATGCAAATAAAGTCTCTAATGTAAAACCCTTTTCACATAGTTCTAAGTCTTCAGTAAAAGGGAAATGTTGGGTATTTCTTTTATTTCTTTTATTTTTTTTATTATTATGTTCTGTTAATCACCATACATTACATCATTAGTTTTTGATGTAGTGTTCCATGATTCATTGTTTGCGTATAACACCCAGTCTCCATGTAATACGTGCCCCCTTTAATACCCATCACCAGGCTAACCCATCCCTCCACCCCCTCCCCTCTAGAACCCTCAGTTTGTTTTTCAGAGTCCATAGTCTCTCATGGTTCGTCTCCCCCTCTGATTCCAACCCCTCTTCATTCTTCCCCTCCTGCTATCTTCCTTTTTTTTTTTTTTTAATATATAATGTAGTATTTGTTTCAGAGGTACAGGTCTGTGATTCATCAGTCTTACACAATTCACAGCGCTCACCATAGCACATACCCTCCCCAATGTCTCTCACTCAGCCACCCCATCCCTCCTACCCACCACTCTAGCAACCCTCAGTTTGCTAAAGTTACATTGATTTTTTTTTTAACCAAATCAATCCAAACAAATGGTAACCTAAGTGTTAGTAAGTTGTGTTACTCTGATACTCTATCAGTTCATGAAGTATATATGATACCGATGCAAACATGACTAGATCATGCTGACTTGGTCATTTCTGTGCATATCTCAATGTATAACACCTTGATACTTCAGTTATTAAAGACCACTTCTGTGGGAAAAATCCTGCTTTACTCAGAAAGCCCCAAAACTCTTAAAATACTTTGTTGGATTAATTAGCAGATATCCATCTAAGCAAAGTATCAGATTTTTAGATTTAAAAATCTTTATTGTTCTACTTAAAGGAAAAACAAACCAAAGTCATTCTAAATATCCATTAGAACCATTAGAATCTTGGCTCAAACACGATTAATTTTTTTTCTATTTTCAATACACATCAGTTGCTTTTGTCATATCTGAGTGAAAATTCTGAGAAATAAATTTCAGGATATAACATGTTCATGTTTACATAGATGAACACTTTCGTAAGAGACTGGTTTGGTTTCACATACCCCAAATTAAAATTTCCCTGGGATAAAAAATTTATTTGTGTGAATGTTTTATTGTCCAGGGTGTGTGTTGGCATTATCTATGTGGGATAAGTGCCAACCAGATGGTCTATGGCAATCTAGCAGAAAGGCAGCTGGACTGCCCTTGCTTGGTATATATGGTTTAGCAGCCATGCAAAAGGCATCTGTTTTCTTTGCACTTTGAAAAGTAAAAATAAATCTAAGGTACAGCTCACACATTGCAAATGAACACTGGCTTTAAACTCATTATATAAATAGTGACAAAAGAATCTTAGGTATATGTTTGCTCATGCTGTGTTTCAGCTAGAATACCTTTGGTGAGGGGGGAGGATGAGAAACCAAACAATCCAATCCAAATCACAGTTAGGACACATATTTTTCATTTAAAGACATGTAGCAAATAGATGATTGTGTTCCAGAAAACGTTCTTCCTGACTTGATTTGAGGAGAGTTGCTTCATGGTGCTGGGTTTATATCGTAAGTTTATAACTATTAACTATTGCATACCATTTAATAAGAAAGTGTAAGAGAACAGAAAATGTGCCACTTCAGAAAATAGGCTTTTGAGTTCTGGTGCACAAATCATTTTATTTATAATACATTATTTATGTTAAGACCTCCATTAACTTTCAGATTTTGTGAAAACAGAAGTTAAAATGATAACCACGAAGCTTCTGTGAATGCCTACATTTATGAGGTGCAAGCAGGCACATGCTCTGCAGAAAAGGGATGGGATTTAGAATAATTAGAGTCTTGGTTCTCATACTTTAGTATATATAAAATTACGAAAACCACACAAGAATAATCTGTGATGAGGATTTAAAAAAAAAAGATTGTAAACTAGTGGGTTTGGGATGCGACCCAACAAACTGTTATTAACAAGCATGCCCAATAACTTTGATATAGGTCACCTATATTTGAGATATAAGCTCAAGCAAGTGCTGACTATATTTCATTGCTCATGTTCCTTAATCAACTGTTTTCATTATTTTACCCTTTTATCTGCTTGATTGCTTTAATAGGTGTTAGTATCTCTCCTTCCATTTTCTGATGTCCTATTTCCGTGATGTAAAGGGGAGTCATATAGTTGGATAAAAGATGTAGGTGGCAATGTGAAAAACTATTTCATAAATTGATGAGCCAGATAAGCCCTAGCTGAGTGGAAAGAAAATGGATTTTGGATTCAGTGGGGCTTGTTTACAAATAGAAGTTCTGATATGAGTAGCTGTGTAACCTAGTAATTTATTTCATTATTCTAAACATCTAATTTCTCTTACCTGTCTTTGTTAGGATAATACTAATTCTGTAAGAGATAAATCCTGCACTTTTAGAACATTTAGCACAATAAAAGTGGGGTAAGGATAGGTCTCAACACAGTTACTCACGGGCCTACACTGACAGAATCATTGCTTCTAACAGTGAATCTTCACAAATGGCCCACAAAGTTGTCCTGGGCATTGACAACTAACTGGCAGTTAAAGAAAAAGAACGGAGGATCTTACAAATTGTCACTAATTGTGGAGGCATAAAATGGAAAACCAAAATATAGTTTTCTGAATGATCTGTAGTAAGCTGGCCTAACTGAATCCATTTGCCTTGTACGTAATCCTTCATAGACAACTATGAGCTGGTCCTTTGCAATTCATTGAGTGGGAATGAAAAGAAAGGAGAGAAGCAACTTGAAGAAAAGAGAGGTGTATATAATTTGGAACATGTAAATTTTGTCAAGACAGAGGATAATGAGTTGGAGATAGCTTCTTGGCAGTAAGATACATGATTTGATGCTGAGAGGAATGGGAAGGTTTCATGTGTTCACATATATAAACATAATCAACACTTAGTAAAGTTTGAATAGTCATGGCAATCAATGAGAGTAGAGAAGGAATGAGTGCACAATAAAGAAAAGACAAAAAGGTCAGATATCCCAGGGATTAGCAAGAGTTAAGAAGCAGGAAGAAGAAGGGGGCGCCTGGGTGGCTCAGTTGGTTAAGCGTCTGCCTTCGGCTCAGGTCATGATCCCGGAGTCCCGGGATCGAGTCCCGCATCGGGCTCCCTGCTCAGCAGGGAGCCTGCTTCTCCCTCTGACTCTCCCCCCTCTCATGTGCTCTCTGTCTCTCTCATTCTCTCTGTCTCAAATAAATAAATAAAATCTTTAAAAAAAAAAACAAAAAACAAAAAAAAAAGCAGGAAGAAGAAGAGGAGGAGGTGGAGGAGAGTCATGAAGAGAAATTCCTGGAAGAAGACAAGGACAAGAGGGACTGAGTAATACAGAAAATCTGTTATAAAATAGCTGGGAAAGAGCCATTGATTTTTTGGCAAGTAGGAGATTAGTGGCGATCATTGTAAATACCTTTTTAAATCTTAGGTAGAAACCTGATAGCAAGGGAGATGAGAAATAAATTGTTAGCAGACTACTTGGAGGAGCTGGTGTTGAAGAAAATGGAAGAAATGGGACCGAAGACTAAAAGTAGATTAAGAGAAGACGATTTAACATGAAATTTTAATAGGTATGAAATTGAAGCCATAGATATATCGGAAGTCTTGTTTTATTCTATTTGTTAGGTTAAACTTAATACAGATCTAGTACCTCTCCCACCTGGCTAAGGGGGAATTTAATCTATCATTATGTGACATCTATCATTATGTGACTTTACCCCTTATGTGTTGAGGGTTGAGCAAAAATCCCCAAGTGGGAAGATGTTTTCCTGATGGTAGAAATTCTCATTTCTGGCATCCAGCTTTTTAAAATGATCCAAACATTGTCCTGTGAATTCCGGCTGCTCCCTAAAGGTTCTTACAGAGACTGGAGTGTGAGTCTCGTGTTCTCCGATCCTTAAGCCCTGCTGTGGCCTTGAAGAACACTGCCCACATTCTACCCCAGCACATTCTTCATTTTATCTCCCTCTTGAGGGAATATAATGTAAGTATTTCAAGACAGGAGTGAGTGTTCTTTAATTTGAAAGAATTTCTGATTTCTGCCCAGCAAGGATAGGAAAACGTAAGGTAAAGAATACAAAAGAAATGGGGACTACTAAAAGGGTAAAAAGAGTGGATTACCTCATCACATGTATGGAGGGACATTTCATTTTAGACACTATAAGAAGAGCAATCAAAGGGATTTCAAGGGGAAGTGGAGGTTGAACATGGATGACAGAGGCTAATACCAAAAATGTGTCAGGGGTTATGTGCTATCACCCTTCTCTCCCTTCTTGGCTTCTTTGCTTTATTCAGGAAAGGCAGATATGGGGAATAATCCCTTGAAAGGGGACAGGATACCAACAAACTGTACGTGGAGTTCTCTATGTGTTGGATGGCTGAGAGGCGGGGAGATTGCTCTAGGAAAATAAAGTGATGCATTCTAATGATGCATTAAATATAAAAAGAGAATTCTAATTTTCTCTTAACAGGGCATTCTTTAGCTTCATAATTAATTGTAGTGGATTTTCAACAAAAGACCTATATCACTCAAAGGAGTTTTTGCAGTGTTCTTAGCTGTAATGGTACTTTCTAAAATAAAAAGATAAACGTATTCTTAAATGAAACTCTCCTGGCCATGATTGTATAAAATGGTTAAGAGAGGATGACTCTTAGTTCCCTGCAGTTTCCAGGATTCTTGCTGCATATCTGTTTTATATAGTTCATGATGAAAATTTAAACACATATGGTGAGTTCAGAAAACTGTAGAAAAAAAAATTAGTCTCGTGCTACCTACAGAGATAGACATTACATAGGTGTTTTGTGTGCTACAAAAGTAATACAGAAAAGTGATTGCAAAATGTAGTATACTGTCCTAATAGGATCATTCTTTCCTAATTGCCTTATACATTAGTCATTTACTTTATATAAATTTTTTTTAACATGGCTTATTTAAATCCTAATGTGGAAAAATTTACAATTATTTCTGCCTATCCCATCAGTTTTTTTTGTTGTCTCTAATAAGAGATTGATAAAGAAGATTTTATGTCGAGGTTGATGATGCACCAGAAGTAAAGGTTTCAACCCAGGTTATGGTGGATGAACAAATAAAGACTAAATGATAGTAGGTGACTTGCCCAGGGACACACAGCTAGGAAGTATTAAATTGAAGTATTAAAATGAAGGAAAACTGTTCCACATAGACTTCTAATATCCCTATATCAAAATGAAAGAAGTAAAATTGAATAATATGTCCATGTTTTTGGCCTATTGGGTTTCAGGATATATTTTCATCAGGACACAATTAAGGTTAATGACTGTATCAAGGAGAGGTTGTCAGAGAATAAAAGAAAATATATTCAATATGTGAAAACCAGAAAAACAGGCTTTCTAATGAATGGGAAATAAAGTCGTGACAGAACAAGATTCAGAACCTTATTATATGATGATAATGACTCAAAGTAAAATATTCCTGGTTTTGTTCTTAAATACTCTCTGTACACTTTACACTATAAGGTATTAAAAAGGAATAGAGATGGAGAAATCTAGTCTTGTAATATCATTATTGGTAATAAGTAAAGAATGGATAATAAACAGTGAATTTAAATGAGTTTAGTCACTTGAGGATGTCTACAAGTATTATGTGAAACAGAAATACCATATAGCTGGTTGGGAACTTTGCTTTCCATTTTCTTGATTTTTTTTTTTTTCTTATTTCTTGAAACCCGAAGTTAAAAGCCTGAAGGAGAAAACTTCTGTTATTTTTTTTTTTTATCAAAGAAACAACCCTGAGACATTCTCTCTACTTTTTTCCTTTTCTTTCTTGCCTCTGAACTTTTGCAGAGTTTGTAAAAGGTGTCTAGATCCACTTTCAGATCTACCACTAATGGGTGCCCTTGTTGGCCCCCTTAGTAGTGAGGCCAAAGATTAAGTGGTTGTGGAGACTACACTTCTGTCCTATTCTGAGCATTGCTCTGCAGGTTGAGGCTGAATTATATTGACAGGATGAAGTTGTCAAGACAATCTCTATTTTCGAAACTCTGCCAGCAAAGTCCCAACTGTTTCATGAACCGTTACAGTATGTGAACTACTGTGAATCAAATTCAAAGAATGGAAATGGGAAAAATGTGCTCTAAAAGAAATTGCTAGGAGTTGTTTTGATCCCAGTAAGCAAAAGAAAAGAGTTCCTGAAAATAGGTAAATAAAGAGGCAGGCAGGTGTGGAATCAGTGTGCATCCCTTTTTAGGGAGAGGTCCTGAATGAAGGAAGGATACAAACTACTCCATCACATTTCACAAGCAGAGGCGAGATTTCCCAGAACAGGCAGGAGATCTTAAAAACAGGGGTTAACCCAACTCTAGAAATAATTGAGGAACTTGATTGTGGCAAGTACCCCTGGTCTTTCCCCACCCCCCTCAAAAAACAGGGGTTAACCATGACCAAAAAAGGTCCAAAACAAATCAAGTATAAAAGAGCCATTAAAAACCCATAGGTACTGACAAGTACCCCTCTAATAACATGTTGTATGTGAATGCATACTGGTCAATCTAATTCTTTTTTTTTTTTTAATCTAATTCTTTTTAAAAAGTGGTGTGAGTTTGCCATTGTATAAATAGTACAACAAGTGACTCATTGATGGCATTTAGTTGTTTTCAGTGTTTGGCTCGTATAATTAATGTAATGGATAGATCACTGTAGAAATTTATATCATCTGTATGCTTCTTTGGCATTAACTTCTAAAAGTTGAATTGCTTGTCCAATGAGTTTGTGCATTTTAAATTTTGTTACACATAATTAAATCATCCAATGAGCCATTTACTTCTTCATAATCTTTTCTTTTTCTTATCTTCCTCCAAAATACTGAATTGCTTTCTAGATGTTCCAGGAGTCCCTGATTGCAATTTTTACTTCCATCACAACCTTCGCTATTTAATTTTTCATTCACTTTTTGAAAAAGTAGGGGTTGGTATACTTGTATCAGACAAAGTTAAAAATGTGAAACAGAGAGGAAGGCCATTATATAAAGATAAAAGGGGTGAATACATCAAGAAGATAGATAGACCTGTTAATATTTATGTAGCAACATTGGAGCACCTAGATAGGCAAAGCAAAAAATAACGGAGCCAAAAAAAGAAAGAGACCATGATACAATAATGGTTGGGGACTTTATACTCCACTCTCAACAATGGATAGGTTATTCAAACAGAGAATCAACAAGGAAAGGGGAATTGAGTACACTATAGAACAAATGAAACATACGAGACCGAGACAAAACATTATATCCAACAACAACAGCAGAATATACATTATTCTCAAGCAGACATGGAACATTTTCTAATACAGAGCATGTATGAGGCCACAAAGCAAGTCTTAGCAAATGCAAAAGATAGAAAGCATCCTCAGAATCTGGTCTGACCACCGAAGTGACATGAAACTAGAAAAACAAGAGGAAAACTGGAAAAGTCATGAGCACATGGGATTTAAACACTATCCTGAACAACCAGCGGACCAAAGCAGAAATTAAAGGGGAAGTAAAAGTTGCTTGAGACAAAGGAAACAAAAATGGAAACACAGCCTACCTGAATTTGTGGGATGCAGTGAAATGCATTCTAAGAGGGATGTCCATAGCAATAAACACTCTATATTGAAGAGATAGCAAATACCCAACCCAACTTAAATAATTCATTTTCCTTATTACTACTCCCTGTTGTCAGAGATTATGTGGTTAGAACTTCGATTCATTTTAAATGAAAATGGAATATGTATTAAACATCATTACTAGGGAACTAACATTTGAGGTAGATTAAATCCTGCTGGGTACTGATAATTATCAAGTAGAATTTTTCACTCAAATGTGACAGTTTCAAATTTGGTATAAACTTAGTTATAGTCCTTATTAAATGAGCGGGCCTCAGCAGTATTTATAAAAGAATGCAATTTTAATCACTGAAAAGTAGAAAAGTTAGATTTTGACTTTCATTATGATAATGATTTAAGATGAAGCTTACTATTAAATGATTAAACTAAATCTAGATTTTTAAAAAAAATATTGTAAGGGATTTTGTATAATTTTTCTTGGGTAAGCCCTTGTATGTGTAGACAGGACTTCACATACAAGGACAAACCTGTCATTCCAGCACCTGCATAATGTACCAATAGAGTAAGCATTAAATTCCTGTTTTCCACCCCTCCATCCATTCATGCTTCTGAGACTGATGATTTCATTGTGGGAATAATTGTGGATCAGGATTCTATTTTCTGATTTATTCTCTGTACTTGAAGGATAGGTTTGGGTAGTCCTAAAGAAAGTGAGAAATTAAGGTTTCACTTGTTTTTAAACTTTTCTTACTCTTTTATTCTGATAACTTGCTCATTTTAATCACAAATTGGGAATTTATTGGTCCACTTCACTGGATGAGCCCCTTTTTTTTTTTAACAAATAGTTGTTTTGTCATAGTTTCTAAGGTTAAGGAATCCATGTGTAACTTAGTTGGATACCTCTGAGTCTGTCACCAGGTTGAAATTCAGGTAGCAGTTGAGGCTGTAGTCCTCTTAAGGCTCGATTGGGTAAGAACCGACTTCCAAATTCAAATATGTGACTGTTGGCAGGCCTTAGGCCCTTGCTGCTATTCATTGGAGATACCACTTCTGCAAAACCTGCGCTTCTTCACAGGGCTCTTCACAGCTTGGCAGCTTGTTTCCCCAGAGTGAGGGCTCTCCTCTAGTGGTAGGGGTGAGCAAGATGGAACTCAGTGTTTTTTGTAACCTAATTTTGGAAGTGGCATTCCACTATACATACATACATGTACACATACACATATACACACATATACATGTACACACACATATACACAAATATTTACATACATACATGCATACATATACACACATATACATGTATACACACATATACATATATATACACATATATACATAAATATTTACATATACACATACATATATACATATACACATATACACACATATACACACACATATACATATACATATACACATATACACACACACATATACATATATACACATACATAAATACTTACATATATACATATATACATATACACATATACACACATATACATGTATACACGCATATATACATATATACACATATATACATAAATATTTACATATATACATACATATATACATATACACATACACA
Organism: Leptonychotes weddellii; assembly: GCF_054177405.1. Lineage (NCBI taxonomy): Eukaryota > Metazoa > Chordata > Mammalia > Carnivora > Phocidae > Leptonychotes > Leptonychotes weddellii. Next base: position 71,307,938 of record NC_138375.1, on the reverse strand, counting down.
CACATATACATGTATACACACATATATACATATATACATAAATATTTACATATATACATACATATATAAATTTCAATTCAACCTTCTTATTTTGGAATAGTATTAGATTTTAGAAAAATTATGAAGGAAATTCTGAATTCTCCTATACTTCTCTGCTAATTTCCCCTAACATTAGTATATACATTACCATGGCATATTTTTCAAAACTAAAAAGACAATATTGGAACAATATTATTAACTAAACTTGAGACTTTATTCCTATTATACCAGTGATTCTACTAATACCCAGTGGGTTTTAGGATCCCATCCAGGACGCCGTATTGCATTTAGTTGTTAAGTCTACTGTCTCTTGAGGTCTGTGATGGTTTTTCTATCTTTATTTTCCATGACCTTGAGAGTTTCATGGATCACTTAGGTATACTCCTCACTTTGGGCTTGTCTGGTGTTTTTCTCATCAATAGACCAAGATAATATATTTTAGGGAATAATACAGTAGAGTTGAACTGCCCTTGGCATTCTATTTTAGCAGCATTAACAGGATACCACATGACAGGTCACAGGTGATATTAATCTTGATAGATTTTAAAACAGGAAATTAAAAAAATCTACTTTTCCTTTCTACTTCTTAAGGATAAGTCTTCTATACTATGTAACTGAAGCATTCTTCTATTAAGATTTGCTACAAAAGGAATGCAAATAATATTACTAAGAAAATAATCAATTTCTGGCACATTACATAGGATATATCCCCTACATAAATCATTATATACATTAAAATTTTGGTTTAAATCAGAAGAAGGATGATATTATTCAGGGGAAGTCAACAAAACTATATGCTTTTTTATCCTTGGAGAATGGCATGGGGAGAATTAAAAGGAGAGAGGAAAATGAAGCATTAGATATCTACCTCCCAATTTCCTCTTCTTGCTTATAGCCCAGAAAGAAGGTATGTGTGTGCATGTGCATGAGTGTGCTTGCACATGCTTGTGTTTTATCATCCATTTTAGTTGATTTAGCATGCATAAAGTGAGATCTCTGAGTTGAGACTTGAATCTGAAGCCATATTAAAGACATAGTTACAGGCACATTAAAGTAAACCCATTTATGCAGCGTGGTCGGACAGAAAGAGGCCCAGAATTTGGATTTTCACTGCTGTCCTCAGTTTTTGCATAGCATGGATGGTGACTGAAGCCCTGGTAGGTAGGTCAGGGTGGCAGTGGGTCTGTCATGATGGCACAGAGGACAGGGTGGGCTTTCAGGCCAGAGGACTGAATGGAGGATGTTGCAGACTTAGGGAGGGGCCTCCAGCCAGTAGAAGGTAAGGTCCAGATTAAGTAGTCAGAGAACACTATTAGGCTATGACCAAGCCAGGAGAGTTATCCCCCCCACCTGTCAATTTAAATGAAGATTGCTAACACAGCTGGTCACCATGGACACAGGGTATGCCCACCATCATGTGCCCTAAGACCAGCATAAGGTCAGGAAAATTCTCACCTCAAACTTTGGAAGGACATTTGACCACTTGACCCCCTATTTCCCTGTATGTCTGGACTTAACTTGAGGGAGTGATCAGAAGCAATAAGTGGCTGTGGGAGATGGAGCATTTCATGTAGGGATATTGTTTAAAGTATCATTAAGTCCTAACCTTTAATTATACGAATAGTTTTATACAGAATACTGAACATATAATTATTTTTGTATATCTGAACTAAAGTTTGGGCTCAGTGTTGTGATTCTGATGTACCTTCATCAGAAATCTCAGTCAATTGACTAGGCTACCACCAATTCGTCTTGGATTGAAAGCCATTTGGCTTCTCTTTCTCAACTTGAGTCCTGTTTCTGACTGCTGGTTTTGCTCTTCCCACTTCTTTGGGATGCTGAACTATTATCCTTCCTAATTCCTTGTTGTCCCTTTAAATACAAGTCTCTAGATAGTGTCCTAGCCTAATTGGTCTGGGGAAGACTATGAAAGTGGGCAGAATGGCTTCATGGTGAAGATTGCTACCTTCCTGGGATGCCTGGGTGGCTCAGTTGGTTAAGTGGTTGCCTTCGGCTTGGGTCATGATTCCATGGTCCTGGGATCAAGCCCCGCATTGGGCTCTCTGCTTGGCGGGGAGCCTGCTTCTCCCTCTCCCTCTGCCTGCAGCTCTCCCCGCTTGTGTGCTCTCTCTCTCTCTGTGTCAAATAAATAAAATTTTTTTTGAAAAGAAAGATTGCTAGCTTCCTTTACAAACATAGTATCCATTTTTCTAGATTGAGACCGTGATTTTCCAAGAACATAGGAAAATGTGGTAGGCCAAATAATGGTCCCTCGAAGATGTTCATGTCCTAATTTGCAGTTGTGATTAAGGATTTTGAGGTGAGGGATGATCCTGGATTCTCTGGATGGGCCCAATGTAATTTCAAAGATTGTTTTATGAGGGAGGCAGAAGGATTAAAATTAGAGAGACAGGATACAAGGTTGGAAGCTTAGGTCAGAGAGGATAGAATATGCTACATGCCTGGCTTTGAAGATGGAAGAGGGGAATGCAGAAGCCTCTAGAAATGGGAAAAATAAAGGAAACCAGTCTTTCTCTAGAGCCTCCAGAAGGAACCAGCTCTGCTGACCCTTTTACTTTGACCCACTGAAACTGATTTGAAACTACTAATCTTCAGAATTGTAAAATAATAAATCTGTATTGCTTTAAACCACTATGTTTGTGGTTTGTTATAGTAGCAATAGGAAACCAGTAGAGGAGATAGCTAGGATCTATTCCCTTTTTAAGGAGAGAGAGAATCTGTAAGGAATGATGACTGTTATACTCATACCCTGCATCTCTAAGAGCCAACTGTGATAAAATGAGAAGAAGCTTAGCTTTCCATTTATGACTTTGGGATTCAGTGATCAAGGTGGTAATCCTTTCTGGGCCTTTCTGGGACCTGTGTTCCTAAAGATCTTGGACATGAGAAGGTAGGTTTGTTTTGCTTTCTTTCCAATGTTTTCCTGAAATATATATATTTTTTAATCTGAAAACCTCGATCATTATCATGGACTTATTGGGACACATTTAAAGATGATTCCAGATGAGATCAGGCATGTTCAGCTTGGTATGGCCGTAGACTGAAGATGATGGCAAACAAAATGACCCAGTAGCTGCCTATATTTTAGGAATTTATTAATTTCCTTTATTAAAAGTAAATAGAGCCCAGAAATAAAGATTGGAAATTTAATACTAGTCGTTTTGCTAATAAAAGTGACTTAATACTGATAATAAAAAATATTCAACTTAGGCACAGAAAATGAATTTAGAAAGAACTTGGAAAGGGAAGTTTCTGTGTGAGGTAAGCAAGTCACCTCATCTCTTTAATCTTCTTTAGCCTCATTTTATCTTCTATAAGGGGTAGAATCAAATGACCTCTGAGTTTCTTTTTCTTTTTTTTTTTTGTTTTAAAGATTTTATTTTTATTTATTTGAGAGAGAGAGAATGAGAGACAGAGAGCATGAGAGGGAGGAGGGTCAGAGGGAGAAGCAGACTCCCTGCTGAGCAGGGAGCCCGATGCGGGACTCGATCCTGGGACTCCAGGATCATGACCTGAGCCGAAGGCAGTCGCTTAACCAACTGAGCCACCCAGGCGCCCTGACCTCTGAGTTTAAGAGTTCTAAAAATTGTTGATTTATGCTAATAGTTATTGCTAAATCAGTTAAAGGAAAATGCTATCAAGGAAGTAAGAAAAACAAAAGCAAAAGCTCTTCTGCTCTAATGAAGTCAGGTGACACGTTAAGACACTGATAGAAGCTTAGAAAAGACATTAACTGATGCAAAATATCCTCTCCACGCTTGCAAAGTTCAATTTCAATCATTTGCATATTCATGTATTAGATCACAATCTTCTCAGGAGCTTCCTGTGTATAATCTGAAACCGGTCGCTGTACAGGGTGGGCAGGGAGAGATTGAAGGAAGAGGGAGACACCCCAGATTGGCAGGTGGCTATTTTAACAAGCAAGGGGACTTACAAGTCTTGTCTTGGATGGCCATAAGACAAGTATATCTTTAAAGTTTATATAGAAGCCTTATCCGGGTTCAGATGGTCTCAACAACACATTGCTCTCTGAAAGCTAGGTCTTTGAAAAACAGCTCCCACTGTGGCAACGGTGGGGAGAGAGTACATTGACAGCACAAAGAAGGGAGTGAGAAGCCTCTGATTGCCCACGTCCAATTCCTGGGTCAAGTGACAGTCACATTCTCTCAGCTACTACCTCAATAATGCAGTGACACTTGATCCTAACCACCCACAAGGCTCCGTGCCAAGGTAGTCAGTCAATAGTCTGGTTGATGGTTTTTGTTTTTCTAAAATTGATTCACTAAATTTATTCTGAATCATTTTCACCATCTGCTCTATAATTGCGGGTTGGGGGAAGAACAATAGGACAGCTCATAGTTTTAGTATGGAAATTCCACATAGAATTTGTGGAATTCTATGGTCTGTGGTCACATCGGCAAGAGCCATGAAGACAAATGCCACAAATGTCAAAGAGCTTAGGTACTCACAATTAAAATGGCCACATTCTAGAATTCTAGTCATTGACTTTTTCTCCATACTTGATAGTAGGATTCTTAAACCTAACAGAAATGACAATAATGTAGCACATTTTCCTAGTCCATTTACCCTTCTCTAAATACTATAATATCTAATTTGGTCCAATAAAAACTGCTGTACAATAAAATAAAGTAGCAACAAATAGAGCCCCAGAATCTGTGATGTTTGACAAACAGAACTCCAGAATCTAGTATTTTCTGCCATAATATGAAACCTAAAGTGGTTTGAGTGAAACCAAAGGAAGTGATGTTGTAGCAATCATTAGCCATAAAAATCAAATGTTAATGGATACTTGAGGATCTGCATGGATTAGCAAGGCAAAGTGGTCAGAAGGCTGAAGATAAATGTCTGCTGACAATATTTTACAGCTTCTGTAAACCTGACAGCCGCACCAAGGGATTCTGATTAGAACTTTTTACCAAAGAAAGAAAAATAAAGACTCTTAGGCAGAGTGGTTATTAAAGTGCATAGGACAATTCAGAATTAGTGTAAGGCTTTGGAGATTTACTTGGATAAAGGGATATATGTGGGAGATTCCCTGAGAAGACTATTTCTCAGACCAAAGTTTGGGATGCGGCTTAAACAGGCAATTGTGAGCAATTTTCACAAGGAATAGTGATTGGCTTGTCAGTTCAGAATTAGTTCATTGAAGCAGAGCATGGCATTGCCACGTGTTGAAACTGAAGCCCGTTTAATCGTTCCTGAGAGTCAGCTACCAGGTCACCATGTTGTTTTTATGCTGGTTCTCACCAATTGTATGAGAAGTTATCACACTGGTTCCCTGACTGCTTCTCTTCCCCCCCTTACGCTTGAGTTCGTGTGGTGATGAAGTTTGTATACATAGGCTCAGGCTTAGAGAAAATTTCCCTCATCATTTCATCAATGATGATGATAAAAACATGTGTGTACTTCATATCCATTCAGTGCCTTCTTTATGTGTTCATTAACTCTGTATTGAGTATTTACTACTTAGTTGTTCACTAACACACACAATGAGCAGGCAGTCATAAACCGCCATTGTCCAGAGCCATCCTTTTCTAGGATATGCTCAATTTTGTTTCTAAGGGAGTATTACTGTAAAGACCGAGGATCTGTTTTCAATTTGAACTCCAAGAGAAAGACTTATTTCCTGCAAGAGTTCTTTAAAACCTGCCAGGTAACAATCAGAAATAAATCCCGACAACAGAGCAGAAGTCTTCCTATACCTGAGGAGATTCTGGATGTCAAGCACAGAGCCAGTGTGGTGCCCCAATTGGCACATTATAAGCCCAGATACAGTATTCAAAAGTTGTACTGTGAGTGGCTCCTAACCCAACTAAGGCTTAGTAAAATCAGTCATTAAGCAGGAAGGGGCACTCCTGTATAGAACAGGTGGGTTTGGGTCAAGAGCAATACAGGACACATATAGGAGATTTCAGAAGAAGCGGCATGGGCATGTCACAGCCGTATTGGCTCAGGATTACTTCTAGTTACCAAGTGAGGAGGAATTACTGAGTGAGATCTGAGCTCAAGGTGTATCTTTTATTGTTTGTGAAGTGTATAAGCCCTGTGTTTTTGTTTTTTGTCTAAATATAATCAGCATGTAATTCTCACTTCAGAGTATAGGTTTGGTTATTGTCCACAAATATTTTGATGTTAAAAAAAAAAATCCAGAATTAAAGATTGCTTCTCACATACACGTTGATAATTAAAAAGCATACATAATTGGGTTTGGAGGTTTCGCAGTGATCACCAAAATCAAAATTACACCTCTCAGTTTAGACAAAACCAGTAAGAAGTTGTACTTTTAGGCATTGGCTTCAAGAAGGTGTATTTCTTTCTAGATCTGCTTCGGTTGGAAGCATATCACCTTGAATCTTACTTGGCTTGAAATTATCTTTACTGTATAAACTGTCTCCTCACTTGCCCAGCACATTTCAGCCACTACACCATTTAAGCCAACGTACCAACATTTTTTCAATCAGCTATTAAAGTCTTCTTAGTTTCTATTTAGAAATTCCCTTTTTTTTAAGTCAATTTTTTTGGTATTTCTTCATCTGATATCTTTTCCTATATAGAAAGAACACTCTGATCTGGTTTAGGGTATTTATCAGAAATTGGCATTAAGGAGGGCATGTGATGTGATGAGCACTGGGTGTTATATGCAATTGATGAATAATTGAACTCTATATCTGAAACTAATCATGTACCATATATTGGCTAATTTAAATTAAATTAAAAAGAAATCGTGGATAGACATTTAATGTTGGGGTGAAGGTGGGCTGGCCTTCACCAGCCCTGAGGCAGGTTTAATGCAAACTGGGCGATAGGTCCACATCACTGGCAAGAGCAATCTGGGTTACAAGTGAAAGTATAAAATTTCAAGTTCATGGAGGAGGAGTTTTGCTTGATGAAGCCATACAAGGATGTGCCCTTACACAAAACCTCTGACTTGATCTTTTTCTCTCTTGCTGACTCTTTGGTTTGGAAACTCCTTCTGTGAACTTGAAATCTGAAGAATATTGTTCTTTGACCTACTTGTTCTAATTTTAGTCAATGTATTTCTTAAGAAATTAAAAACATATGCTAAGGAATAAATACAAAATAAAAAGGTAGAGAAATAGGAAATGGACCATGTGGAACAAGAAAACTTAAAAAAAAATTATTGAAAGATAACACTGACCTAAACTGGAGTCATGAAAATGGAAAGGTAAAGATAGGAACATACATATAATTATGAGGGAGTAATGGGTGGAATTCGGTAACTGAAGGATAGGAAGGTGGCAAGGATGATAACATGGTTCTTAGCTTGGATTAGGAAATGAGGAGAGGCAAGTCTTGGGAGTAAAAATGATGAGTTTATTTTTTGAACATACTGAATTTGAGATATCTGGAGATTCTCCAAGTGAACGTGTTTGAGAGAAAATGGGAGGTACCAGTATGGAACTCAAGTCTTGAGCAATGACTTAATACACTAACAACAGCAGTAATTATACCATTCACTGATGTGCTTACTGTATTCCAAACACCATGTACTTTCTGATCTATTTTTCTGACTCCACTATTATGGCTGCTTCTCACATGTTAACTCTGACTCCCTTCCTAATTTCTCTTTATTAGTGAGCTCTCAAAATTTCTGGTCTGCAGTAGGAACCTTTTGGGTTTCCAGTGCTTTTCTCCCCCATCAACTTTCAGTCATTTGAGTGGGATTCTAGGAGGGAGAGAGAGATGTGTGCCATCAGTTTGCCATCTTGGACTTGAAGTCAAACTCTGAATTGGGGTATTCTGCTTAGAAAATTTCATCACATTTTGAAATGCATTAAATGTTTTAGGACAAGGCATCATCATTTCATTCTACCAAATTATGCTCTGTTAAGAGCCTGGAAGAGATAAAGCATGGCTTCAATGAAATGTTGACTTCTTAGTTGTAGTAAAGAAAATGATTCTAAACAAAGTTTAGGGTCAGGCTTTTCTCTGTTTTTTCTCCCTCCTCCTCTTGACATCAAGAAATAAGGCAATAAAAGATTTTTCTCAAAAAGTTTTGAAAAGATACTAAAATTTCAAAAAAATGATAGAAAATTAAAAAAAATGAAAAGTACAAGGAAGAAAATGAAAAACCTTCCATAATTCTGCCACTCAGTACAATCATTGTACACACGTGGATACGTGAGTTCTAGTCCTTTTTTTCCCTACATGATGGTATTCATGTATTTATTTGCTTGTGTTTATATACATACACATATTCATATATTTATAAAATTATGTATATTAATCCCTCTCTACTATATATGATCACCATTGATTCCCAAGGTATTTCAGTTTCTCTGGCTAGAGCTAATTCCCACCAGAAGCCACATGATTCTATAGGACATTCAGACATAAAGAAAGATGATATTTTGACTACGGTCTTGTGTGTAGCTGCATGAGATTGATAACTAGTCTCCAAAGATGATTTCCTAATGAATCATATCTCCAGATACTGACAATCTTGGTAGTCCCCCTGCACACTGAATTTGGACTGTCTCTGGGCAACCAATAGAAAGTAGCAGAAGAGACACTGCGTGACTTCCAAGGTTAGGCCAAGCTTTTCCTGGGAATCTGGAGAAGTGAGTCAAAATAGAAAACAAAATCCTATTATATATAAACTTTCATATTATGAAGAAGCCCAATAGCTAAGGGAATAGGAGAAAGGTGGTGTTGATACTGCTTTTTTTTTTTTTTCCTTTTATATTTGAAACTACATATAAAGTGGACTCTCATTTTGGCTTTTGAAGGAAGTAACAAAAATACTGTCACTAGCTGTGAAGAGATGCTGTCAGGACAGAGAGTTATTGATACCCTCCAGAAGTTCTAGCCATCTGTGCTAAAGTGTTAGACAAATGAGTGAAGAAGGCTTCTTGGACATCCAGCCCACCTCAGTCTACAGATGACTCCAGCCCAACCACCATTTGATTGTCACTGTGTAAAGAATGACAGAACCCAGGAAAAAACTTCCTAGCAAGGTCCAATAAGCCATCACAATTGTGAAACAAAAAAATAAACTTTAATGTTAAGCCACTAAACTTTGGGACTGTTTGTTAAGTAGAATTAGATAAGTGGAACAATGGATGTATGTTTGAGTTTGAAGCAGTTTCAAGTGTCTACTTGTTCCAGACCAGTCTTCTTCTGTTGATAGTCATCATGGGTCAAGTAGAAACAAAACTGGAATCCATGGAAAAGATCACTAAGAGCAGTATGGAGAGCTAAGTGGAAATGGAGCCATTAACTCTTAAAGAAGTCTGTGGAAACTCTGTTCAACTTCTCTCAAGAAGATGCTACTCGTACTGCTTTTTTTTTTCTTTTATATTTAGAAGAAGAAATTTAAAAGTCCACTTACTTTATTTTGGCTTTTGGTGGAAAGAACCCATAAAAATTTGTCAATAATGAACACACTGTGGGAATTAGATTTAACCCCAAATTAAAGAAAAAAATGAGCAGAAACTTAACAAAAAAACAAAAAAACAAAAACAAAAACAAAAACCTACAAGCCAGCACATTGTTCAGGTTCATCATAGTAACTGACATTCACTTAGTAACATTTATTTAAATTACAGAGCAAAGCTACACTTCAGATATTAGGTGCTAGTATTAGAAGGAAAATTCTCTTTAAAGATTTTATTTATTTTAGAGAGAGGATGAGAGTCGGGGGAGGGGCAGAGAGAGAGAGAGAGAAAGAGAATCCCTTTGCAGACTCTATGCTGAGCACGGAGCCCAATGCAGAGCTCAATCTCACAACCTTGAGATTATGACCTGAGCCAAAACCAAGAGTCGGACACTTAACCAACTGAGCCACCAGGCACCCCTAAAAGGACCATTTTTAAATAAATTTTGAAACTATTTGTCTTTTCAATAGTGGCAGTGAGTGGGATCTTTTTCTCTGTATCTGATGATGATAGTCATCATTTCAGTTATAATGAAGTTCGGAGCTAAGTACTGTTTCTGATTCTAGAACTGTGGGAGCCTTTTGTAAGAACAAAATGTGATCATTGTCCATGAATACATTACAGAAGGTAGGATAAAACACCAAATAAGACTTTTAACAATACTGAAATTTTTTCAAGTCCTAAAAACTGGCCAGAGTTGCTCAGGCTTTGAATAGCACAATGAGGAGAAGAAGCATGATTTGAAGAGACAGCGGCTCTGAACGGCAAGGCATGGGAAAACCAGATATCTAACAAAGAAAACATGCTTCCTGGGAGAAGCGAATGTGATTGCGAGATCCATGAAGATGCTCATCAGGAAGGAGCATTTAGATTTGACAAAAGAAGCTACCAGAGTCTTCAGAAAGACTTAGAAAGTAAGGGCATTGAGATTGGAAGAAAACAAAAAATCTGTTACAGAAAGCATGTGAGTAAAGATTTCATAGTGTAACTCAGAAAACACATAATCATTTTTCCTTTCCTTATGCCCCCAAGGAGAACATGCTGTGTTTTGCTTTAACTTCTATAATTGCTGTGGTTCTGGTATAGTCCCATCATTTACTGGCCTTTCTATTCCTGTTTAAAGACTTTCCTGGAGCTGCCCTACTCTGCAGCTGAAAATAATTGTTCCTTCTTGGAATTATGGCAGAAGCATACTCTTCAACATGTTTTTGCTGTCTTCTGAAAAACCTAGGTTCAATGAAGCAGACTAATGGGGTATGTAAATCAAAGTTAGTTATAAGAAGTCAAAAAATAGATTTCGCTGTTTTCATAATTTGGTTAGTGCCAGATGCTGAGCACAGCTTCTCAGAGGCAGCAGAGAATGGGGGGAAGGTACAAGAACCCCATGGAAAGTGTTACGGTAAGCTGACAAACACCTGCTGACAGAATTCCAGTTGATTCACTTAATGAGTATTTCTTATATGTCCCTATTTTTATTTCTTTCTTAATTTTTCACAGGTTTCTGATACATAAATACTATTCTTGGCTATAAATCTATCATATTTCCAATTTAAACATACAATGTATGCTTAAAGGCTTTATTCTGCCTTTTCGATTACTGAACCAGTTAGATTACTGAATCAGTCCATTTCTGCTTACTGATTCTCAGTACAGATGCTACAGGTGTGGAAAGCACAAGCCCTTGGTTTTGATTTCACCAAACCTTGATTTATGCTGGGCATGGATTTGATGTGGCATATAACTGCTCTGCATAATTGAGGTCAAGGTTGGGGAAGATCTGGCGCAAGGCCTACCCCTTTACCCTCCTTCCTTGTACTGCAAACATTTCTAACAATCACAAACATTCTTCTCAGTGATTTGAGATGGCTTTAGAATCCTTCTAAATACAACATTTCATGGAGCCACTGCCAATCAAAAGAAATTGATAAATATATTCCAATTTTTATTCATGGCTCTAAGGGACAGGAGAATTGAGAAATTGTAATCCATCAAAGTCAGTTAGGTAATTTGGGTTTCCCCTTTCCTTCCCTAAATAGTAGATTTTTGATCTAAATGGCATATGTAATTACATAGCTTTCCTTCTGAACATGTGTATGGACTGATCAACCACATGTAGATGTTTGGATACAACCTCTGAAGTTCAGTGAAGAGCTTAAAGAAAAAATACAAAACTTAAGAAAACTTAAGAAAAAATTCAGTAAACTTAATGACCACTCCTAAGTAGTGAGTAATTATTTTTAAATATCCGCTTGTCAAAATAATAAATTTTGATTCTGAAAGCTTTAAAAGAAACTGGACTTCTACTTACGTGGTTAACATCTTCCAGTTTTTAGGTGAGCTAATATCTGCAGATAGAATTTAACATGTGTAGCTTTAAACTTATCTCAAGGGTATTATTAAATTCCTATCAAAAAACTGAAAGAGACCATCAAAAATATTAATGAAATCGAACAAAAGTGGTTTTTCTTTTAGTCTCTGCTTACATGTCATCCTATAAATAAGACCCCTTTTGGGCATTCTTTTTTAAAAATTGAATACTCCCTCAGCACATCTGATTTCTTTATTTGCTCCGCTGCCAAACTCCATGATGCAATCTTTTACACTTGCCTATTTTTCTTCTAGTACACCGTATTTAATTTATCATAGTTATTGACAGATGAATTACTGGCACCTGAGACTATACCTGGCACATAGTAGTGATCAATACATTTGTTAAATAAATTTCATTGATGTGTAATTTTTAAAAAGCCAACTAGATAATTCTGAAGAAGAGAGGGAAGCAATGGGCACTATAAAGTTGCATATTTATAACAGCCTGGGTGCATGCATATCTATACAAGGTGCATTTATTCATTCACTCATTTCATAAACATTTTGGGTATCTGTCTCCAATAAAACATGGTTCTTGATCTAAAAGATTTTGCAGATTAGAAGAAGCTCTAACACAGGTGATAATATACTATGACATGGACAAACTCAAGGTGATAGTTTCTATCTAAATATCTTCAGATGTCTCAGTAGATCTTCTGTAGTAGCCTGGTTTAATTTTAATTGTTTGCCATGTGACACTTCACATGAACTAAATGTGTGTATTTTTATATAATTTTTATGTATGTAGAACTTTACATGAATGAAATATGGATGTGTATACATAATATGCATGCATATATACATGATTTATTTTTAAAGGAGATGGAAAGAGTTACTATAAAAGATAGCAGGAAGGGAAAAATGAAGGGGGGGAAATCGGAGGGAGAGACGAACCATGAGAGACTATGGACTCTGAGAAACAAACTGAGGGTTCTAGAGGGGAGGGAGATGGGGGGATGGGTTAGTCTGGTGATGGGTATTAAAGAGGGCACGTTCTGCCTGGAGCACTGGGTGTTACACGCAAACAATGAATCATGGAACACTACATCAAAAACTAATGACGTAATGTATGGTGATTAACAGAACATAAAAAAACAAAACAAAACAAAGAAGTTATTGAAAGGTAACTTAGAGAATGATGTATCTACTTTGATAAACAGTCTAAAATTATGTTGTAATGGAACATAATTTTAAAATTATTTCTTCGGTTAGAGACTTAATCATAGGAAACTGAGGGTTGTTGGGGGGGTTAGGGGAGGGGGTAACTGGGCGATGGGCATTAAGGAGGGCATGTGATGTAATGAGCACTGGGTACTATATAAGACTGATGAATCACTGACCTCTACCTTTGAAACCAATAATACATTATATGTTAATTGAATTTAAATAATAAATTAAAAAAATATATTTTATTTCCATTCCTCCTTGTTTATGTAAGTGTATCTGGTACTTGAAAGTACAAAAATAAAAAAAAAATGTTACAGGTAATGCATTAAGAAATCATAACATTTGTCATAGAATTTGAGATAAAAAATTAACTCGTATGTATGTGATTAGAAGTAACTTTTCATTCTTCTTAGTATAGCTTCTGAGCCAAAGAGTCTACCAGGTTTCAAAGTATGGAATTTAGAGCTAGAAGAAACCTTTGAAAGTATGTGAGGTTTTATGTTACACATGAGAAAATGGAGGTTCAGAGAGTTTAATTGACTTGACCAAAGTCTTAAATGTCAACCCTAAGGGGAAAAAAACCCCTAAAACCCAGCACTCTCATTTGTAGTCTGGAGATTTCTAGCACATTTGACTATGGTTAATTTAATTTGGTACTCTCACTATTTTGTCTGAACCTCTGGAAGGAATTTCTAATGCTTTGTGCCATGTTTTCATGGGTTACGTAAAAAACAAAGAACAGCATTAGTTGAACATGCCATTCAAAATACAGTTAACTTGGACAACTTTTGCTGCAAAACATTTTCCTAATGGTATTCATTTTTTTTTTTTTTTACATTACATTCTAAATCCCTTAGTACATTTTAAGTCAGCAAACTGCGTATTCTTGCATTAATTTCTAGGAAGAGCTGAAATGCATGACAGTATTGATTTCATCCCAAATTCATTCGAGATAATTTTCTAAGAAATATGTGAGTTACGGGTTAGATTTTGCAGACTTTTGAGATGTTCCTTTTATGTAGACCATGAAAAGGAAAGGAAACAATGGAATACCTATTGGATTCACAAACAATTCCTATAGAGAGGCCTGAAGATGGGGTGGTGGAGACTGTTGAGCACTTTCATTACAGTCTAATTAACATGACATGGGTTAAAGCAGGTCAGAAGATGCTTAATTTATTTTATCTGGTGATTATGATCGTGATGAGTACGATTCCTATTATCTTTTGGAAAGGTATTTGATCATGCCCCAAGACGAGAAGAGAAGTGTTCCTATAAGCTGGTGTTTAGAATTGCTAAAATATAGCAGAGACACAACCTGACCTTTGAGGTAGTTTGAAATGTGCCTGCTGTTGATTTTACTGCCCATGTATCCCGTGCCATTGAGTATAAGACAATGTGGTGCAATTACTCATTAGTTGTCACTGGCCTATTTTTAGCACTTGAAGCTTGGCTGGATCCCTGCCTTCAGAGACTCCTCCTGTTTCGTTTCCTTATTGTCCAAGAGTCTGACAGTTGCTTGCCTGTGCATTGTTAGTCTTGTGCTTTTTCTTCTGGAAGATAATGAAGGTCAAATATCCCCCCCGGACTAGTGAAGTATTTTCAAATCAAAAAAGTTGGATTCAAATAGCTTAGAAGGTAGTATCTGTAAGAAAAAATTCCAGTATTTTTCTCTCCCAAAAGATTGTGAGTACCAGAAGTTTTTTTGTTGCTTGTTTTTTGTTTTTCCCATTAAACACCTTTGGCTCACACAAACAAGGCAGTCTATCAGTCTTTTTGAAGTTCTCTAATAAAATTATAAAAAATATATGGTAATTGATATCTCTGAGGCACAAATCTTGGATCATATTCATAGTCCCTGGGTCAATTAGAAAACTCTGTGATTTAGCTCGTTCTATTTTATTTCAGTTATAGAGACATTAACCTTACAGGTTAGCATTCATTAGGTGAAAGTTTATGGAAAGAGTTTACTGATGGTTCAATAAGTAGAATATGGAAAATTTTTATACTACTTTTTATTTTAAAACATCAAGTTTTAAAATAAGAAGTATAGCATTTTTAAATTCTTTTTGGTCTTTTGTTAAACTCTTGGCTGTTAAAAATAAATGAACAAAACTCTGTATTTCTTTTGTAAATCCTCCAGCCATTTTTTAAATGGTAATTATTATAAACAAAAATTGTTTTTGTTTTTAAATATCCAATAATATGTTTTAAAATATCTGACACTTAGGTTTTACTGGAAGTTCTGTCACTGAGATTTTCCACTGAAGTCAGTGGAGTATTTATGCGAGCGTCTACCTTCGTATATTATACATTGTTCTCATAAAGTTTGTTCTGGACAACTGAACATATGTGTGAACTTGGAGAAATGTAGAAGCTGAGACATCTGGGGAACTGAGTCACATGCAAAATTGATTAGCTCAAAATGGACAAACACAACTGAAAGACAAATTCTGTAAAATTATAAACTGGAAAAAAAACTTAATTAAATCCTATGATCTTTGCATATCCTAAGAACAGTACATGCTTTTGAAACCTTGGAAGTCTCTCATAGGAATATGGATACAGTAGCTAAGTCAAACATTATAAACTTAAAATTGCCACTCTATTTAGAATAATACCCTCTGAAAGTATATAATTAAGATAAATCAAAACAGAGATAACTCACATAACCTCATTCTTAAATTCATAATTTAACAGTTTGCAAGTCACTTTAACAAATTATTTCACCTGTTAAGAGACCTTGAAAAGATAGTTGGTTATTAACCTTAAAAAAAAATGTTTTTGTTTTTTTTTAAAGATTTTATTTATTTGACAGAGTTAGTTAGCGAGAGCAGAAACACAAGCAGGGGGAGCGGGAGAGGGAGAAGCAGGCTTCCCACCAAGCAAAGAGCCCGATGTGGGACTCGATCCCAGGACCCTGGGATCATGACCTGAGCCAAAGGCAGACACCCAACCGACTGAGCCACCCAGGCGCCCCAACGTTAAAAAAATTTTATTAGAGTAAAATATACGTGCATAAAATTTTACCATTTTTACTTTTTAAGTATACAGTTCAGTGGCTGTTCTAAGAATGTATACATTGAATATGGTCTGGTAAAGTTGGGGCAACCACAGGAGGAGATGAGAACCAGGGCTGGAAGGAACAAGTTGATGAATACCAGGTTGCAGAGAGTCACCACACGCCTCACTGGTTCATAGGGCAAAGTACTACCATGGTCTGGAGGCAGAAGACGGGAGTGAGGGGAAAGTATAGCTGAGGCCATGGCCTTTATTGGGGTTTCTGTGGAAAAGGCAAGGGTAGTGACAAAGGTTCTTTGCTTGACCAAGTTTTAGTGTGACTCTCAGAATCCTCTCCTAGGGTCCTTTATGTACTTCCTTGTCAAATCCAGTTTTGTCGAGAATCCTGATAAACAGTTGAGCAAGAATCCCTCATATTCCCTATCTGAGCATTCTCAATATTTAATCAGATTTCTCCTTTTCCACTATCCCAGAGTTAATGTCTGATCACCCTGGCCTGTCTTCAAGAATCCTGGTAGGTCAGTTTAGCAAGAACAGCCCTGACCCTGGGTGTTTCCTCTTAGTGATTTTTCATTCACTAACCCCGCCCTGTTCCTTGATTATAAATTCCCACTGAGTTGAGCCCAGTCTCTCTCTCCCATTCTAAAATCCCATTTTGGTGGTCCCTATCCCTATTGTGATGATCCCGAATAAAGTCTGCCTTATGGTACTTTAATGAGTGTTACTGAAGAATTTTTTTCTTTAACATAGGACAAAATAAACAGTTTGAAATTTGCTAGCTGTAATAATTTTGGTGGGCTTTGGACTATAGCTATGGTCTCTAATTTTCTGGTACCTGGCTTCGGGATGATGAGACAGATAGAAGAGGTATTGTTCAGCACAGGTTAGTTTACATATAAAAGACATGCTTCCTGCTGAGCCTTTTGTTATCTCCAAGAATTGGCTAGTCCTGGAAGGGACAGGCTCTCACAGAGAGGCTCTCCCCACATGACAGAGCATAAAGATAAAGAAAATAGAAGACTTAGTTAATAAAATTGGCCCTGTGATGAATGGATGTCAAATAGACAATTATGGAATCTAAGAAAATACAGAACAGTGGCATTAAGTACACCGACAGTGTGCAGCAATCAATACCATCCATCTCCACAACTTTCATCTTCCCAAACTGAAGCTTCATACCCATTAAACAGTAATTCTCCATTCTCCACTCCCGAGAGCCCCCGGCAACTACCTTCCTACTCTGTCTGTACTACTGTGACTATTCTAGATACCACATATAAGGGAAATCATCTATTTGTTCTTTTGGGGCGGACTTCACTTTAGATAATGTCTTCAAGATTCATCCATGTTGTAGCATGTATCAAAACCTTCTTTTTAATGACTTTGTATATATATCACATTTTGTTTATCCCCACTTTCAAAAGTGGACACTTGGAATGCTTCCACCTTTTGGCTATCGTGAATAATGTTGTTCTAAAGATGGGTGTCCAAATATATCTCCTTGAGACCCTGCTTTCTACTGTTCTGGGTGTATGCACAGAAGTAGAATTGCTGGATTTTATGGTAATTCTATTTTTTCCTTTTTTAAAAAGATTTTATTTATTTGAGAGAGAGCACACAAGAGGAGGGGGGAAGGGCAGAGGCAGAAGGAGAAGCACACTCCCTGCTGAGCAGGGAGCCTGATGTGGGATGTGATCTCAGGACTCAGGGATCATGACCTGAGCCGGCAGATGCCTAACCGACTGAGCCACCCAGGCACCCTGTGTTTAATTTTTTGAGGAACCAATAGTGAAGTGTTGTATTTCACTGAGGTTTTAATTTTCATTTCCTTAATGATTAGTGATGTTGAACATCTTTTCATGTGCATACTGGCCATTTGTATATCTTCTTTTGAGAAATGTGTAAGCCCTTTGACCATCTTTTAATGGGGTTGGGTTTTATTTTGTTCTTTAACTGTTGAGTTATTAGGTATTTTTACATATTCTGGATATTAATCCCTTATCAGATAAATGATTTGCAAATATATATACTATTTTAATTTTGTGGGTTGCCTTTTCACTTTTTTGATTGTACCCTTTACATTTGTGTCCTTTAATTTTAATGAGCACCAATTTATTTTTGTTACTGTTGTCATATGCAAGAAATTATTACCACATCCAATGTCATGAATCTTAACCCCATGTTTTCTTCTAAGAGTTTTATAGTTTTATGGAGGCACAATGATTCCAGATTTCAAGCTTTATTATAATGATGTAATTATCAAGACAACATGGTATTGGCACAAAAACAGACACATAGATCAGTGGAACAGAACAGAGAACCCAGAAATGGACCCACAACTGTATAGTCAACTAATCTTCAACAAAGCAGGAAAGAATATCCAATGGAAAAAGGATAGTGTCTTCAACAAATGGTGTTGGGAAAACTGGACAGCCACATGCAGAAGAATGAAACTGGACCACTTTCTTACACCATACACAAAAATAAATTCAAAATGCATGAAAGACCTAAATGTGAGACAGGAAACCATCAGAATCCTAGAGGAGAACACAATCAGCAACCTCTTTGACCTGTAGCAACTTAATAGACACATCGCCAGAGGCAAGGGAAACAAAAGCAAAAATGAACTGTTGGGACTTTATCAACATTAACATTAAACAGCATTATAAGTTTCTGCACAGCGAAGGAAACAACAAAACTAAAGGCAGACCTACAGAATTGGAGAAGATATTTGCAAACTACATATCTGATGAAGGGTTAGTATCAAAAATCTATAAAGAACTTATCCAACTCAACACCTAAAAAACAAACAATCCAGTTAAGATATGGGCAGAAGACATGAATAGACATTTTTCCAAAAAAGACATCCAAATGGCTTACAGACAGATGGAAAGATGCTCAACATAGTTCATCAGCGGGGCAATACAAATCAAAACCATGATGAGATACCACCTCACACCTCTAAGAATGGCTAAAATTACCAAGAAACAATAGGTGTTGTTGAGGATGCTGATGAAGAGGAACTCTCTTACACTGTTGGTGGGAATGCAAACTGGTGCAGCCACTCAGAGAACTGTTCGGAGGTTCCTCAAAAAGTTAAAAATGGAAAAACCCTATGATCCAGCAATTGTACTACGAGGTATTTACCCAAAGGATACAAAAATACTGACTCAAAGGGATACATGCACCCTGATGTTTATAGCAACATGATCAACAATAGCTAAACTATGGAGAGACCCTAAATGTCCATCAACTGATGAATGGATAAAGAAGTTGTGTATGCACACACACACACACACACACACACACACTAGACTATTACTCAGCCACAAAAAAAACACACACAAACCTTGGCATTTGCAATAATGTGGATGGAGCTAAAGTGTATTATTCTAAGTAAAAGAAGTCAGAGAAAGACAGATACCATATGATCTCTCACTTGTATGTGGAATTTATGACAGAAAGGAGATGAACATAAGGGAAGGGAGAAAAGAAAAAAAGGAGAGAGGGAAAGAAGCCATAAGAGACTTGTAACAATAGAGAACAAACTGAGGGTTGATGGAGGGAAGTGTGTGGGGGATGCTAGATGGGTGATAGGTATAAAGGAGGACACTGTGATAAGCACTGGGTGTGGTATGTAAGTGATGAGTCACTGAGTTCTACTCTAGAGACCAATATTGCACTGTATGTTAACTAAGTAAAATCTAAACTGAAAAAAAAAAGAGTTTTATAGTTTTAGCTCTTAGGTATAAGTCTTTGATCTATTTGAGTTAACTTTTGGATACAGTGTAAGGTAAGGTGTTGATAATTTATTGACAAAATCTAAAATTTTGAGTCTTGAAATTATGTGTCCCAAATTGGTAAAATTTCTTAACAGATAAGTGATGGAACCATGACATCTGAATAAGGTTTCTTTTTCTCTCCCTCATCCTCCTCTTTCTCTCTCTCTCTGTTTTTTATTTTCTTCCCTGTGCTTTCTCCGTAAGGCAAAAGTTCAAGTTAAAAGTAAGAGCCTTGGAATATATAAACTCTTATTTTCTACTTTTAGCATCCTATACCTATTTTCTTTATATAATAACTCTCCTTGATCCTAATTGTAATAATTATCTTCCAGAATTTTACTATATGAAAACTTTTTATTACAGAAATGTAAATATTTCCCATCTGCTGATGCTACTAGATAGTTTTGTTCCTTAAGTTCTGATAATCTTCACTGCAACAATTCCTTTCTAGCTACGTACTTAACAAAAAGTCTCACCAGATCTTAGTAAATAACCTTTAGAGAGACTCTTGGGTAACTTCCACTCTAACGTTGAGTAGGAGATTAGAAGAACTCCCTTAAGAAGGCAGGCAGGGATGCCATTCTTTGGAAGGAAGGAAAGCTTAAGAAAAATTGGAAAAAATCCCTGTGTATGAAAGGATTCTTTCACCATACTGGCTCTAAAAAGGTGAAATTCTAAGTAGTAACTCATGGTAATTCTGAGTCAGAGATAGTGAAGAATCCGGTCAGAGCAGTTTGACCTTTACCCTGAGGGAATTGAGAAACCACTTGAGGGTTCTGAGCTGAGGTGGGACATATATGACTTGAGTTTAAAAAAAAGGATCCCTCTTGCTGCTATGCTGACAAGAGCAGGAAGAAAAGCATGTATATAATGGAACCTGTTAGAAATCTAGACTAGTAATCTAGGTAATAAATTGTCATGACTTAGACCAGGAATGTTGAGAGAAGGTGGTGAAAATTGACCAGATTCTATACAAATTTCAAAGGCAAAGCCAGAAAGAATTTTTTTTTGGGGGGGGGGCGGGTGGGGCGGAGGCTGGTTTAGAAAGCAAAACAGGTTAAAGTTGACTGTGAAGTTTCTGGCTTGAAGACCTGGAAGGAAAGGCTTGACATCAGTTGAAATGGGTAAGGTTGGATAGATTAGTATAGAGGGGGAAGGATAGGAGTCCAGTTTGGGACATGTTAAGTTTTAGATACCTGTTAGTCACCTAAGTGGAAATGTCAAGTGAACATTTGGAAATATGAATTGGGGTTTCAGAAAAGAAGCTAGCATTGTATATAGAAGTTGGGGACTCACTGGCACAAACATGAAAAAAGAAAGTAAAAGGAGCATATGTAATTGGATAAAAGGAAAAAGATTGAGTCCTGAGGTAACCTAACATTAACAATTCTAGGAAACAAAAATCCATTAAGTTTACTGAGAACACACAACTATTTAAGTAAGAGGAAAACAATGAGGATATGTCACTCTGAAAGCTAAGTAAAGAAAGTATATTTGGGAGACAGCATTGATTGACATTTTCAAATATTGAGAGTTCAAAAAGGATGTGAACTAAGAATTGCTCACTGGACTTAACAATGAGGGGTAATTGGTGACCTTGGTGAGAGAAAATTTATGGTGCTGCAGGTTAAATCCAGATTGTGTGGAGAATAGGAATTGAAAACAAGTGCAGACAAATCTTTTTAAACTATTTTGCTGCAAAGAGAAACCAAAAAACCCCCCAAAATTGGATAGGAAGGTAGTTTAGAAAAGCAGAACCAAAAGAATATATTAAAGATTAAATATTAGTAAATTTGGATGATGATGATGTAGTAGAAAAAATTGTCAACCCAAAATGTATCTCTTTGGCATGAAGATTATTTTAAGGTGTTATTTTTAAGAAAGAGAAGACTCAAGAATTTTTTTAAACCTTCTCCTTCACTGCCCCCCAAAATTTAGATAGCTGTCTTCTTGGTGCAGACACCCTATCACCAAATATGCATTTGTTTTCAGACTTTTCCCTGAAGAATAGCAAACATTTGTTTACTAAACATTTGCTTTTCCTATCTCCTTGTGAATTATCTTCCTTATCTTTGAAGTCCCAAGCCCCTATCCTCTTCTTAGCTCAGGGTAGCATATAAACCTCATTTGCTTGACTGCCCATAGGTCTTGTCTTATGGGGGGCCCTCATACATTAGTAATACAGTTTGTTTTTCTCCTGTTAATCTGTCCTATGTCAATTTGATTGTTAGATCAGCCCGAAGAACTTAGAAAAGTATAGTAATATTTTTTTCCTCCCTGAAAAGTAGAAGGATTGAAGAGTGAGGAGGAAATTGATGCGGAAAGTAGAAAACTATTACTGAAGTTGTGTCCTTAAGTAAGTGAGAAACTCTTTGTAAAGTCAAGAGATAGGTTTTAGATATGAACAGAGAATTCACCTATACTAACAAGAAGGAAGGGTGCTCAGAATATAGAGGTACAGATGCTGGTATGTGGGTTGATGTAGAGGCTGGCTTCCCTTTGCTGCAGTTTTTCAAAGAATTAGGAAGCAAGGTGATAAGCTTGCCCTGAGAGCAGGGGAGGAGATATTTGAGAAGTAAAAGGTGCACTATAATAACCTAGGAAAGTAAACGGACTAGAGAAATAGAGAATAGTGGTAAAATATTTCAGTGGTCTCCAAGACAACCCCTAGGTTCCATGATTTGCTAGGAAAGACTGACAGGACTCAGCAAATAGTTGTGCTTAACACTATGATTTATTACAGCAAAAGGCACAAAGGAAAATCAGCAGGGGAAAAGAAAATGAGGCCAAGTCCATGGAAGACCAGGTATAAACTTCTAAGAGCACTTTCTGAGTAGAGTTACATAGGACATGTTTATTTGTTGAGCAACCAGTTGCAACAACACACGTGAAATGCTTTCTACTAAGGAAGCTCATTAGAGATTCATTGCCCATGGTTTTATTGTGGGCTGGTCATGTAGGTATCCTCTGTGTAGCACATTCTAAAATTTCAGACTTCCAGAAGGAATCCAGATGTTCAGAATAAACCATATTGCTTGCACAAATACTTGAGGCCCCCAATGAGCCATTCTTTTTTTTTTTTTTTAAAGATTTTATTTATTTATTTGACAGAGACATAGCAAGAGAGGGAACACAAGCAGGGGGAGCGGGAGAGGGAGAAGCAGGCTTCCCGCAGAGCAGGGAGCCCAAAGTGGGGCTCGATCCCAGGATGCTGGGATCATGACCTGAGCCGAAGGCAGACACTTAACGACTGAGCCACCCAGGTGCCCCCCAATGAACCATTCTTATCAGGGAATGGTTTGAACCTCTCCTGAAATTCAAGTTCCCAGATACCAGCCAAGGGCTGGCCCTGCTAGCTGGCCTTTCTAAGGCCAGCAGTCTCAGGTCTGCTATGTTAACTCTTCTGTACGCCAATGTAGTAGTCATCATTTTAATGTGAGATGATAGCTGAAAAAGCAGCATAGATGTGGTTCTCTCCAGTCAGTGTCAGACATATAAAGTGAGAGTTGGATTTAACCTCCATATCAGTGTTGCAAGTGAGCACGATGAATCAACAGAAATGCAAGGGAGTTAAGAGTGTATAGAAGGAAGTAGTGATAAATCTGCTATGAAATACAGGCTTAGGGAGGAGAAAGAGAACATTGGTAAATTGAACAGTGAGGGGATAGAAAAACAGTTTGGGGTCAAAGGATTGCTGGAGAATGGAGACCTAAGAAGTCAGAAGGAAGATTATGTGGTGATCAGAAATAAGGCATGGCACTGAGATTGTGAAGGAGGTGTAACTATTGATTAAGACCAGGTCTGGGGTTGACCCCATTGGCAGGAATGCCTGAGGTAGTGTGAAGGGCAGGATCAGTGGAGGAGGAGAAGAGGTCAAGGAACTTACAAACCAAGGTATTGGAAAGCTCTTCAGTGTGGATATCATCATCAACTAAGAATTAACCCAGGAGTAGTAGTGGAGAGAATGATAATGAGCCAGGAACTGACACCATTGAAAAATGGAACAGAAAGAATTGGAGATAGGTTGATAACTGAACAGTACAGTGTAGGGAGTAATTAATATGTCTGATAACGTGCAATTAAAAACTGGGGATTGAGGGAGGTAGGAGTAAGAATGAGCCAGTGAGAGGAAGAGCAAGGAGGATATATGTCCCACTTGGAAGTGCAGCACAGGAGAGAAAGACAACCATTGCTTTACAGAGCTGGGTGGGAAGCAGAGTCTTGAGAGAAATGCAAACTTTAGCTTTATGTAGCCAGAAAGTGAACAGAATGCTAAGAGAAGGTGTTGAGAGTAGACTTGTGCTGGTGGTAGACTTTGATTCCAGAAAGCTCAAAGGAAAAGTTTTGGAGATGGGTATAGGTGCCTGGAGCAGATGAGGAAAAGAGATCATGTGATGGCCTTATGGGAAATAAATAGTGATCTGAGATTCTGAGGGTTCTTGTGTTAACTGATATAAATAGGGAAAAATGACATGATGAGATTGGTTCTGGCAGATTGAAGGAAGATAGGGGCTGTGACCAGTATAGGTTAATGAGGGGTTGTTATCTGGCCTTTTCTTGATGCCCTTCAACAGAACTGATGAAATCGGAGATAGCTGATTCTTACTCTTGAACTGACAACCTGGTTGATAATGGAGGCAGAAGACCTGGAGTGGGAAGGATCATTGTCTTGGGTGAGGTGTTCATTCAGTTCATTCTTGACCTCTGGGGACAAGGTGACCTTACATGAATGAGGTGATCTTTGATTCTCTCAGTCTGAGAATACTAAGGTATAACTTGGATCTCTATTCTTTGTTCCTTAAGCCTTTTTTTTTAATGATAATACCTGATTTAGAGAAAGTCAATTATCATATGGTTTCACTTATTTGTGGAACATAAGGAATAGCATGGAGGACATTAGGAGAAGGAAGGGAAAAATGAAGGGGGGAAGACCGGGGGCGGGGGCAAACCATGAGAGACTATAGACTCTGGGAAACAAACTGAGGTGTTGGGGGGATGGGTTAGCCTGGTGATGGGTAAAGAGAGTACCTATTGCATGGAGCACTGGGTGTTATATGCAAATAATGAATCATGGAACACTATATCAAAAACTAATGATGTACTGTATGGTGACTAACATAATAAAAAAGAAAACAGTGACAATGCAATGCAGGTCTGTGTCATAAGTAGTTTTAGAGCTGATTTTGAAAACCTGAAATATGGAAGGAGAACAGCAACTGAGAAAGAGAACAGTGTCTGTTTTCCTGTTTTCAGCTCCTTGATTTTAGTGGAGAAACAGAATCATGAAAGAATGTAAAAGCTTGAAAGGAAAAGAGAAAAACAAAAGTTACTTCCTTAGAGTAACTTGGTAGTGAGATTTTTATGTTCAACTGTAAGTTGTTCATATATAATAGAAAGAGAAGATATAATAACTGCAGTAACCAGACCAGGTAAAATAATTATGTAAGAGTTATAAACAAAGAAATGTAAGTGGGCTTTTGGATTTTTCTTTTTGTGGTCAGTCTTACACATTCTCCTCAGAGAAAAAGGAAGTTGGTATTATTTGGTAGACTGAGATATTTTTCTCAAGTTTTAATTTAATCTCAGTCACAAAACATAATTTCGTCTATAATGAAAAGGTTTGTTTCTATCTCGTATCTACATATACTGGTCTGTCATAAAGGTTGATGTACCTGCAGCATATCTCATTCTATTTTTCATGCCGTGAAAATTGGATCTAAATGCATCTTCCAGATTGGGTAAAGCTTTTATTTCATACAGTTCAACCTGTATATTGCTTCTTTATCCTATAACAGCTTTACATTATACTCAGTCACAGAAATACTACAAGAATGCTTTATAGAAACCAAAAAATAATATTGACCCTGTTCATTAGGCCTGTCTCCAAGTGTTCTATTTTCTTCCCACTGGAAAAGTCATTCCTGTGTAACTTTGAGCATTTTGTGGTGGAGAGTTTTGTTGCTTTGCAGTTGGTCAGCACTACCAGAGGGTAAGGATTGGCTTCTTAATTAAAATGGAAGACAGAATTGGTCCTTTGGCATGGGGGCTGTGCTTTGCTTTCCCTGTAAATTACCTCATGGTTGCTTTTGAGAATTCCCTTGGCCTGAGACTCCAGAGGACAATGCATTTGGATCTGAAGTTCAAAGATATGGATGAGAACTAAACCACTACTAAGAAAATACAGGATATTTGAGAAAAGGGGAATGCTAGACTGAGGGGCTGAACAGTGGGATTGGGCATGCATTAGACAGACTTAGATTTAAATCCTGGCTCTGCCTCTTACTAGCTGTGTGATCTTGGGCATATTACTTAATGATTCTGAGCCTCAATTTACATTCTATAACATTGTTGGGAGAATTAGAGATACTTCTTAAGAGGTTCTGGCTATATGGTTAAGTATTTAATATTTTATTAGAAAGATTCGTATTACTATATGACAATGTACCGAATTTCTTCTCAAGCTATGAAGCTTTCCTGCTCCATTTTCCTTTTGTTCCTTAAGGAAAAAAAATAATTTCTAACCTCTGTTCTCTGTTTAAACCTTGAGCATAGACAATTATATCCTCTAGAGTATACCTTGTTGGTGCAATTGCCTGGCTTTGGATTGAAGCTCTTGTTTTGGATGCCTCTGAGCTGCTTTCCTGTGTGTGGTTATCACCAGGAGGGGTAGCCAATGTGGCTGCCCTAATATGATGTAACAACCTGTTTGGTTTAAAGCCAAGGCTGTCATTTGATGGCAGTGCCTCATTTATGAACACTCTCATTTGCTTCTCTGGTAAAGACATGTGACAGCTAATTTCATGTTTATTCATCTTGAAAGAAAAATCGTTTCCAGTTTGTAACAAATGACCTTACTGCTCTAAGTAAAACCTGGATGCTATTAGTTTTGACATTTATTCTGTTTGAAGTTGCATAGGTAAAAGGATCAGAAATACAGTGATTTTTTTTTTTTAACCACAAAATTACGGTAATTTCATTGTCCTTTTGCGAGAAACATAGAGAAAGGTTGCCAGGAGACTAAATGGATCTTAAGGTACTCAATGAAAAAAAAATCTCTCACTAGCTACAAAAACAAAACCTGCAAATAGAAAATATTCACAGCAGCATTCCCCAATGGCTGGAGCTTTTCACTTGATTGGACACACCAATAAAACCTGTCGAGAAAATAAAGCTAGATATTTTATGCCTATACATATTTTGAGGATAAAAGACAGTGAAGCTCCCTCTTTCAAACTTAGTTGAAACCAAAAAAGGAAAACCTTCAGATTATTTCAACCTCCAACTTAAATATGTAGGTTGTTTGGCATCAGGAAGTTTTTATTTTGCCCCTGCCTATCATTATTGTTTGTTGTTTATATTTTCTTGATTTTCTTTGTGACCATTGATGCTTTTCAATGATGGATTTGGGGGCTGGCTAACAGAGTCCTGTTCATAGCCTGGAGTCTTCATTCTGCTGCTGATTTCTTGTTGTTCTTAATTTCCCTTGGTTTATACGTGGACTGTAGTGTGGTAGCTGCTACTTCATCAATCTTGTCTTTTTTTTTTCTTTTTCACAGAACTTAATAAAATCTGAGGAATGCTTCAAGGCTTTCTCTGTATATGAGAACAAACTGATCCTTTGCAAAACATAGATTGGTTTTCAAGGGAATTTTACCTTTATGTTCACTAAAGGAAACTAATATGTATTGAATATTTTTCAGGGCTCAAACCTAAGTGCCTTCATGGATTAGACATGTAACAAATACATAAAGGAAGGGGGAAGGCAAGAATATAGAGGAGAATGAAGAGCAGAATCTGGGGTAACAAAATACTATGATTTCTGTAAATGTATGCAAATTAATTTTTTATCAGCATTGCCTAACCCAACCATTGCCATCTTCATCCTGTCAAATTGTTGACGATATGTGTTGTTTCCATTTAATTCTTACAGTATCTGATTGGGAAAAAAATTTATTCTCATTTTACAGATAAGAAAACTGAGGCTCAGAGACTTTAGACAATTTAAGACCACAGTGAAGTGTAGAAGGCGGAGATTTGAAATCCTATCCCCTGGAATCAAATCTAAGATTAATTCTTTCATAATGGTGCTCCTTCTATAGCCTTGAATACACCCAGAAGTTGATAAAACAACTCATTTATCCAAAAATTATTATGTGTCAGGGAATATTTTAAACATTGGAAAGGAAACACAAAATCAACCAGAGAAACTTCTGCCTTCATGGAACTTATATCTTAGCAAGGGGGAAGTCAACAAATAAAATGCCAGTGTACAATATTATATTTTATTATTAAATTATACAGAGAAGAATAAAACCAGGAAAGGGAATGGAGAATGATGGGGGAGTCAATTTTTAAAAGGTGAGATGGGAATGGCCTTCCTGAGAATGTGACCTTTGAGAAAAAGGCCTGAAGAAGGTGAGGGAATGAGTCCTGTGAATGTCTGCGGTTGGTGTGTTACAGGCTGAGGGAACAAGTGCAAAGGCCTTGAGGTAAAAATGTGGCAGCTACACATTTGAATACTGAAAATGGGAGGAAAATAGGAGGATAATGAATGTTCTCTTGACTATGAGGAACATCAAAGAGGCCTCTGGGACTGGAGTGGAATACTGAGGAGGAGAGCAGTAAGATATGGGGGCAGAGGGCTAAGAGGGAGATTGGGTAGGGCTGGATAAATCACCGAGAAGACTTGGGTTCTCAGTCTGAAGAGATGGGAGATGGGAAGGCACTGGAGGATTTTGAATTTTATTTATTTATGTGAGAGAGAGAGCGAGCATGAGCACAAGCTGGGGGAGGGGCAGGCTTCCTGCTCAGCAGGGAGCCCTACTTGGGGTCGATCCTAGGACCCTGGGATCGTGACTTGAGCCAAAGGCAGACACTTAACCTACTGAACCAGGCATCCCAGCACTGGAGGATTTTGAGCAGAGGAGTGACACAATCTGACTTAGGTTTTATACGGCTCTCTCTTATTGCCGTGTTCAGATTGGACTACGGTGGCAATTGGACAATAGGTTTAGAGACAATGGTGGCTTGGACTCTAGTGATGATAATGAAGTGAATGAGAAGTGATGAGAATCTGTACTTGTTTTGAAGATAGAACTGGAATAATTTGCTGATTAAATATGGGATTTGAGAGGCCAAGGGGAATCAATGACAACTCAAAGATTTTGGCTTGAGCACCTGGAACAATGGCCTTGCCATTGACAGTGGTGTGGAAAGCTGAGGCAGAGCAGGTATGGAAGTTAAGTTTCAAGCATGTTGGGTTTGATAGATCTATTAGATTTTTGAACAGAGGTGACAATTGGATATACACATGTAGATCTGAGGAAAGAGATGGGCTGGAAATATATATTTGAGAGATGTCAGCTGACATAAATGGTATTTGAAGCCATGAAACTGGAAGAGATTATCAAAAAAGTGTGTATTGATAGTGAAGAGGAGAGGTCCAAGGACAGCCTGGGGCACTCCTATATAAATCTGTCGGCTTTTGCTTTAATGTATAGTCTGAGGTGAGGTGAGGATTTCTAGAATCTCTTAATGAAGTATTTCTTCTATAATTTTGTTATGACTTTCTTCATCCCCAATGTTTGTTTTTTTTTGTGTGTGTGTGTTTTGCCTTAAAACTCTATTTTATCCAATATTAATTCTTCTATTTAAGCTTACTTTGAGTTAGTATTTGATGGTATAACTTTTTAAAAACTTCTCTACATTTTTGAGAAACTGTGTTTTAGGTTTTCCTTTAAAAACAGGGCGCCTGGGTGGCTCAGTTGGTTAAGCGACTGCCTTCGGCTCAGGTCATGATCCTGGAGTCCCTGGATCGAGTCCCGCATCGGGCTTCCTGCTCAGCAGGGAGTCTGCTTCTCCCTCTGACCCTCTCCCCTCTCATGTGCTTTCTCTCATTCTCTCTCTCTCAAATAAATAAATAAAATCTTTAAAAAAATAAAATAAAATAAAAACAGAGTATAGCTACATTTAAACAAATCTTATTAGTTTGCTAATTAATGTTTGTTTTCTTTGAATCAATTTACTTTGGGATTGGAATCCAATCCAGGTGCTCTGGTGAGAAATGGAACTTCTGTCAGTCTTAGAGATTTGCCCTCCTTTCCCAGTCTTATTTTGTTAGTGTGTGGAGTTTGATGCAATGCCACAGGTTTTGTGGGAGGCAGTGATCTTGTGGCTATTAGTCACTTGTCCACACGGGTTCTCGTGGAGGTATGCATGGTTTGGGTCTGGAGCCCTTTTAGGTCTACTGGGAGTTGGTATCCTGGTGCAGTGATCTGGTGGCCTTATATTGATCAGAAAGCCATTTTTTTCTAAGGTCTAGTTGTTTTTATCTCTTATCCTTTAGTGTCAGAAAGTTGACCTATTTCTTCCATTTGGGGAAGACTTCTCTCTTCATCCCAACCATTTTCTCTCTCTCTGGGGTTGGGGCTTTTGAAAACCAAATGTGTAGAATTCTGGCAGGCTATTTCAGCCTTTATCCTTACCATGTGTGTGCCCTCCCTGAGAAGCAATGAGGGACAGAAACTGTTACCCAGGTAAATAACAGAAATTAAAGGAAAATCAAAGGAAATTAAAAGTTAATAATATGCCTAAATATTACCTACCCACAAATG
>NC_138375.1:71269822-71277006 GCF_054177405.1 Leptonychotes weddellii | reverse complement strand
AGTGATAACATGACTTTACTTTTTTGTTATGTATATTTATAAATATATATTTAAATATATGTATATATTTATCAGATTATTTTAATGAAGATATTCACTGGTAATTTAAAATTTAACTTGGAACATTACTCTTTTTTTTTTTTTTTAAGATTTTATTTATTTGTTAGCTCAGGAGAACAGGGGTGGGGGGTGGGAGAGGGACAAGCAGACTCCACGCTGATCACACAGACCGACGGGGGGCTCAGTCCCACGACCCTGAGATTGTGACCTGAGCCGAAATCAGGAGTTGGATGCTTAACCGACTGAGCCACCCAGGTACCCCTGGAACAATACTCTTAAGAACAAAATTAAATGGACATATACCATATAAATGAAGTTATTAAATATCTCTGGGACCATATTTATCTTGTTGAAAAATTAAAAGAAAAAAAATTTCTCTTTGGTACAGAAATATTTGTTCCAGTGAACAATTACTGATTTGAAAAATATCCTAAAGGAAAAGGACTCCTTCCTGTAAAACATACTGCATTTAGGTTGTCATGGTACACATTGCAACTATTGGAAGCTCTCCAAATCCTCTGGTTGGATATTACAATTCAAAGTTAATGAATAGATTCAAATGTATCTGTATTCCGAACTACTTGTAGGCCTTCCAATATTCTGAGCACAGCCTGGGTGCTGATTTTTTGCTTCCTCAGAGCAAAGGTAATAATTGTCACAAGGCGAATATCTTTAAACTGCCTCAAAATAAATAAAAGCCTCATGATATGGAATTTACTTTTTATGATCCTTGAAATGCTACTGGATACATGGCATTTGCTAATGTTTTAAATGTCCAGGATTTTATCTTTTTTCCTGCTTCTTTTTAAACTTGGCCATGATTATCAAAACTGTCCTTGGCTTTCTACCTGGCTCTTGCCTCTCCCTCTACTTGAAACAGCCTGTTAGACATGTCTGTGGTCTTCTTTGGTTGAAGTTCTCCCACGTGAATTCTCAAAAATTAACAACCAACTAAAGAGTCGGCTGCTAATAAAAACCTCCCCACTCAGTGTACTTATTATATTTTATTCCTCTCTTTTTAGTGATATGATTAATTCTATTTATTTCTTTTTGTGTACCCAACATGTATTTAGATGAGTCTTTTTACTAATTGGCCCTACTGTTAATTCATGACCTAATGGGAGGAAAAATCAGCATATTAAAAACTACCTAATGATCCTAAGGGATCCCCTCTTAATGTATTTTCCCCTTTATCTTGGCTGTCAGGAAGTTCAAACATAACATATTGTTTATTTGCCATAATTTAAGGTGAGACCTGCTGGTTTTATTACTCTTCTCCCTTATTACCTGACGCATGTTTTCACTTAGCATGTATGATTGATTTTTAAAAATTGTTTAAAAAAATATAAGGACCTGTGTTATTTTGGGACGTAGGTTGCAGTGATAACCGCTTTTGACTAAGCACCATCTCTGGGATTGACCAGAGAAGACAGTCCTGGAACTCAGGCCCTAGAAATGTGCTTCCACATAGGAATCTATATACAGCTTGCGCAAGGATGAGTATGGAGTGCCGGGAGTCCAGACCTGGAGCATTTTGATTTCCCTCCCTCTCAATCCTTCTGAGACTTACAGGGAGTCTTGCTGGAAATTAGCAAGGGCCCAGAAGGAAAGGTAGACAGAATACTCCCAATTTGCCCATGCCTAAAGGGAGCAAAGATTCATGGCATTTTTGGACAAATTTGTATATAGTCTTCCTGTTTCATTGTCTTTTCCACCTAGTATGGAATCTAGGCCCTTTGCTGGCCTAATTTCTTAGCTGTTGATTTTGTGACTCTGTGGGAGATTTCCCCATCTCTCTTCTTCCTTCTTGTTCCATTCCCTAATTACAGACCTACTTCATCCACTGTACTTAGGACCTAAGACTGTAGCCCTTAACTGGCATGGTAGGTTACCTGCACCTAAAAAGAAACTACTTCTTGACTGCTTGGAGCTGGGGTTGGAGCAGCATCCAGTCCTCTATCTTTATTATTTTTGATCTTACTGCTCTGTGAATTCTCGGCATATTGAGTTAATTGGTGAGTTTTGTACTTCAGTTCACCTTCATAAAACTCCTAGCTCTACCCTGTGGCTTGCACCCTGGCTACTTACTTACTTACTACTACTTACTTTAGTCCATTTTCTGTCAGAAGTGAGATGAGGTGAAACTGCTCCCAGCCAGTTTGACTAATTATAAGGCTCTCCAGTGAAAGGTTAGATTGCAAAAAGATTGAATGTGTTGGATAAAATAAGGTTGGGGATTTATATGTGGATTTCCAGTTCCATGCATTCTGTATTCTCCATTATGGAGGATAATTGCAAACTGGCAGTAAGAACACTAATGAGGTATATGAGATATAATAGAATGAAATTAAGCCATGTCTCCTTTGCCAAATGATGTCTTTTTGGTGTTTCAGTTAGGCCTACTGCAACCCAAATAATGTTTTTTTCAAGGAGGGCATAAAAACCTGACTAGAGTAAAAAATACTGGGTCGGGGGACAGAAATGAGAGATCTTTAGGGGAAAAAATGAATGAAAAAATATTTTCTTTTTCTATTGGTAAATGAAATACATGAATGAATGTTAAAATCATGGACAAATTGTTGCCTGTTATTTTAGAGGGCTCAACAAATTATTCATCGTTGAGGAGAAATAAAGGCACAACTCAGTGTATTTCTGAGTAAATCTGACTGGCTTTATGTAGCAGGAACAGCAATTTTAAATAGTCTTAAGTCTGTGCAAGGGGAGGTATTTCTTCCAGTATTCTCAGACAGAGATGTGGAGCAGAAAATGTTTTCATGAGGTGTATTATTTCTCACTCCTAGGAAATATTATTTCTCACTCCTAGGAAAATCTGGCTTACTAAACCTAGGATGTGGGTTGGGGACCAAGTCCCCCAAATTTAAATGAAATGAAGAAAGTGTTTATTGGAAAGGGAAATTTTAGAGGCTTAGTGCATTAGTGGTCAACTGTTAAGTTTAAACTGCTGGTTTAACCTTGCATTGCATGTTTCCTAGGTGGTATTTATTTCTAAGGGGCTATAACTTTAATATAAATGTGTCTTTGAAATGAATGAAGCAAACTTTTAATGACTGATCTATTATATGACCTGCTCCGCTGCTAAGTAGTAGAGAAAACATGTCTGTCCAAAAGTTTAGAAGAATGCAGAATTTAGTATGTCAGAGTGTACTTGAGTGTGCTGATTTGTTCATGTACCTAAGGAGGAAAAAAATAACTTTTTACTAGGTCAGCAAGAAGATTAATTTAAATTCATCCCTTCCCACCATGTGGATGCATATGTATAATCTAATGATCAGGTCATAAGTGTCGTGAATTGATTTTTCTTTTGCTGAAGAAAAATTTTGTAAAATTTTTACTTTCTTTTTAAAAGAAATCTCACATTCTCCCTCAAACAACAGTATTGCTTATCTCTTTGACAAATGTAGTCCTGTGGCTTTAGAATAGATATTCAGACTGATAGAAGAAAAGGAAAAGTGAAAAATGATTTAATAATAGTATTCCCAGAAGCACGGACATTTTTAGAAACAGGACTCTGATCAACAGACTCCGGAGATATGAAAATGCATTAGAAGAGCTAGACCCGGCCGCTTGATCTTGTCCTCTTCTATGGGCATGTCCTTGATTTGATCAGTCTTTCTCTGTGAGATTTCCCCAGGAACAAAGTCTCCAGGCTTTCATGTGTTTCCTTTCAAGTGACAGCCACAGGTGTGACTCATTTTGAAAGCTGTGTTAGTAAACAGTCTTCCGCTTAGAGGATGAGTAAAGACACGAAGCCAAACTTTGAGGTGGTTTTTTGTCAAACTGCAATAGTCAGTCACACCAGCAGCACAGAGAGCCATCTTGAAAATCTTACACTTGCTAGGATGGGGAAATTCCTTTTCAGCATAGGGGAACTAAATTATGATATTGACAAGAATATCACTAGAACAAAAGACTCATGAAGGCAGGAGCTAGTCTGCTCTGTTGGACCCAGTGCATGGCATAAAGTAGAGAATTTTATTAAGTTTCGCTGAATAATAAAATGAAATCAGTGATACATCAATGGTATTTTTATAATATTTTAATAAGTCTTGCTATTTTGCTTTTTCTAAGTTTTCTGAACTCATGTATAAGTGATAATTCATATGAACTCGAAGGAAATGAGTTAGATCTTTTAAAATGCATAAACAGGGGCGCCTGGGTGGCTCAGTCGTTAAGCATCTGCCTTTGGCTCAGGTCATGATCCCGGGGTCCTGGGATCAAGCCCCACATTGGGCTCCCTGCCCATTTCCTTTTTCCTCATTGTGTTGTGAGGCATAATTAGAACGGTTTTTGATTATCCCCATGAAGACTATTATGAAACAAATAGAACAGTGAGGTCATTATGTGTCCCAAAGTTTTGCATTCTACTCAGCAAATTTCCTCTAAGATTCTTTTTTCTGTTTTGGAGAATCTGAGTGGTTGAAAAAATATTACCGATCCTGCATCTCCTTTAAATGTTCTGGTAGTCTTTGGGTTAACAGTTCAATCCATGTTACTTGCAGAGTTTTGTAGATGGTTATGGTGATTCACACTGACTGCTACTTGCTCATATTTACATGGGGTCCTGGTGAAGAGCATTGACTAGTTTCTGTCCCATAGGTAGAACCAGGTAGTCATTTGCTACTTGCACAACCTGGGGTGGATTTACTTACTTTTAAACTTCAATTTTATCATAGGAAAAGATATACCTGATACCAACTTGAGAGTACATACTCAACAAAGTCAATCTGGTAATTAAATAAGGGAATACACACAATGACCTTAGCCCAAAGCTGGAAATATAGTCTTATTTTTTCCCCTTGTCCCCCTATGTTTTTAGAAGTATTAATACACATATTTCTGTTATAAATTTTTAAACTAATGGGCATGGGCACCTATTTCAGGGTGTAATTGTAATTTCTTTGATTAAAATGCCTTTGTGCAATTTTTCCAGAACCTATGAATCATAAACAGATTTATTTCATGCTATCTTCTCTCATTTCCCATGAAATAACATGATGTATTAGAAAGAGTGCAGAGTTTGGAGGCACGTAATTCATAACCTACATACTAAGTGATAGCATAAATCACAACACATCATACAGGCCCAGTTTTCATAGACGTGAAGTAGGGATAACAACTTCTACATCATGTTGGGGTGGGTGTGAGGATGAAGAAATAGGTGTGGAACTGTACATTCATCTCCAAGCCGTAAAACAAATATAATGAAATAAAAGATCAGATTATCTCATGCCTATCATAAAAAAAATAAGACACCATCCTCAAAATATTATCTTGTCTGAGGTGTTATTCAACTGGTATTCAGTAAAAAGATCTTTTACCACTTACCAAATGTTACTGATAAGAAAAAAAATTAAAAAGCTGATAAGCAATAGAAGAAAATAAAAATCACTGACAATATCATCACTTGGATATTAAAACATACATATGAATGTATGAGAGGGGTTTTTTTTGTTTCAGGAAGATATTTTGATTTTTCCACTAAACCATGAATTACAAACATCTTTTCTTGTGATAATCTATCTTTTCATAATCCTATTTAATAGTTGCATAAGATTGCATTGAATAGATATACTATAATTTATTAATAAATTTTCATTATGGTGTGTGCTTTTTTTACAATGATTATCAACACTGGTGGGCATTCTTACAGTTAAATTATGAACATTTCAAATTATTTTTATGGTAAAAGTTGATAAATTAAGTTGCTGGGGGAAAAGCATATGTATATGAGTAAAGCTTTTGATAAACAATCAAATTTCCCTCCAGAACAAATATATATGAAGATAAAATTTTTATATTAATTGAAGATTTCCCTTAAATTTCTGTTCATTTTTTGCCCCTTATTCCATTTTTCAATAGAATATCTTTGCTCATTAGAAAAGTGCTAAAAAGACTGAAAAAGAATTTCTTGTACTAGGCCTGGAAGTATTAAAAGCCTAAGTTTGGGTATTGGCAAAAAAACATTGAAGAAAGCATGATTTGTAAATGATAACTATGACTCCTCTATAGGGTATAGATTCCTGCTCTGATGAGACAGTAATTTGGAGGAAAACCATTGTTAGATGTTCATGGGTGTCCCTGAGAGATAGAACCCTCTTTCTTGCCCTCAGTGCGTCTATGCTGAATGATCCCTGTTTGGGTAAAGGAGTGACAGAAATTTCAGGTAGATTGGAGAATCAGGAGCATGTGCCTCACTTCGCACGTGTCATGGCTGATGCTTGGGTTTCCTTGCAGTGCAATGTGTCACAGGGGCAGCAGAATAGGAGTGGCTGCAAGATGTGTCTAGGTGAATGGGTCTGCAACAGGTTCCCAGAGCCTCCATTTCCCCCCATGAGTTATAGGAGGAAATGCAAATTCTCCATGGGTCCAAATGGACTCCTGCTAGACAAGAAACCATCTGGAGAGTTCTTGAGTTAGGGAACAAGTGAAAACAGAGTAGGGTCCTTTGTGGATTAACAGGATGACATTTATCTCAGTATGTATAGGCCTGGGTAGTTGCACTCTTGCCCAAAAGTTTTGGTAACAGATAATTTGACACAACTCTAGGAAAGGAAGCAATGGTGTGTTTTGGAGGTAGTTCAGTTTGGATTGCTAACAACTCTTTGCATCTCTTTGTTAAATGAAGGTCAAGTTAGAGGTTTATAACTGGCCAGGGTAGGAGTATTTATGCCATAAAAATTGGGGACTGCTACCAATCAGGGCTTGCTTTATACTGTACCACCCCCAGAGACAGTTGTTAAAAATGTACTAGCACACTAGTAAAAAAAGAGGCAACTGAGTTTTTAGTAATAGAGTTTGTTATTCAGTGGAAATGGGGCTTAAAAGATGGAAATTAATGTATGTTATGTTTCTCACACACTTGCATTTTTTTTAATCTAGAATTCCTATTTGCTACATTCAGTTGATGTTTAACGAATACCTACTTGTTTCTTAGATGATAGTCATACATGAAGAAGTCATAAGCCATATCATTTTTTTTTTTTTTTTTTAGATTTATTTATTTGAGACAGAGAGATACAGAGAGAGAGAGCGAGAGAGAGTAGGAGCAGTGGGGAGAGGCAGAGGGAGAGGGAGAAGCAGACTCCCCGCTGAGCAGGGAGCCC
>NC_138375.1:71205783-71269722 GCF_054177405.1 Leptonychotes weddellii | reverse complement strand
CATATCATTTGACTAATGTAATCAATTGCTAATTCTGAAAACTCCGTTAATAGAGGAGTATCAAAATTGATAGGTAAAAATTAGGATAGGGAATATATACATTTGTATGCAGTTATTAAATATATAAAACCACTAGTATTTTAAAAAAATTACTGGCAAAATATACTCCTTAACTGAGGGTTTTTTTCCCATGGATTAGACTAGTTGAGGCTCTTGAAAAATGTGTGGACCGAAGCTCAGACTGGAAGAAAAAAAAAATAACCTAGAAAATTACCCTGTAACAATAATCGACAATCTTTTTTTATCATTGGCCCTTTGAACTGCACTGAGCTTAATATGATATGTGTCAAAATACTCTGGTTATGACTTAGTGTGCATGAAGCCTCGGAATGACCAATGGTGACATGGGGCATTTTTCAGTGAGTTTGTCAGTGATCCTTGCCTTCTTGCTACATCAAGATGAAGCCTATTTTCCTCTTAAAATTTCATATTTTTTTCTGAAAATTCTTTGATGCTTCTTTAACCATAGTTCAAATTTCAATATTATGCCAAATATTTTTTTTTTTCTTTTTTAATATCCACTGACTCTCCATTTCTCTTGGTACATCTTTTTTTTTTTTTTTTAAAGATTTTATTTAGTTATTTGACAGAGAGATAGCGAGAGCAGGAACACAAGCAGGGGGGAGTGGGAGAGGGAGAAGCAGGCTTCCTGCTGAGCAGGGAGCCTGACGTGAGGCTCCATCCCAGGACCCTGGGATCATGACCTGAGCTGAAGGCAGACGCTTAACGACTGAGCCACCCAGGCGCTCCAGTAACATCTTAATGTGTGCTTAGTTGTTATGAAAAGGGACAATAAATACATGTCTGAAATCATCTCTTGATTCAAAGGTGTGTTTACATTTGAGCTTGCGTTCAGACAACTGAATATTTTTCGATTCATGATCACCTTACCATATTTCCTTTTTAAAAATGTTTTTCCCTAACTTTAGATAGACAGAAAAGTCTCACACATAGTAGAAAGAATTCCCAGAAATCCTTCACCAAGTTTACCCAAATGTTAATTTTTACTGTATTTCCTTCCTCTTTGTCTCTCTCTTCATTAAATGGTCAGAAATAAAATACAGAGGGCGCCGGGGTGGCTCAGTCATTAAACATCTGCTTTTGGCTCGAGTCATGATCCCAGGGTCCTGGGATCGAGCCCCGCATCGGGCTCCCTGCTCGGTGGGAAGCCTGCTTCTCCCTCTCCCCCTCCCCCTGCTTGTGTTCCCTCTCTCGCTGTGTCTCTCTCTGTCAAATAAATAAAATCTTAAAAAAAATACAGAAGTACAGGAATTAAATAATTATGTATTTTTATTAGATTGATTTTAAGTGTTTACCCTCAAAACAGTTTATGTAATGTCTGTAGCATATTTGTAAAAATCGATTATATAATAAAATACATGAGAATCATAAAAATAGCCACAAAATGAAAATCTTTGATTGAAAATATGTAGAACTAGAAATTACTAGGGATAACAGAGCAATGCTTCTTTTGTATTAATTTGTCAAAGAGAGAAGCACAACTACAATTACAAACAACTTAGAAAGAATGATTGTGAAAACTCATCATATTAAAAAAAAGCCTAATAGGAATAGAGGATTAAAACAGAGAAAACCAGAAAATAATGAAGTAGAAAATATAACTCTAGAATCTATAAATAAACAGAAAAACAGTTGTGGAGGAAAAGAAAACCAAAACAGATAGATCACTGTCTGGCTATCCAATTAAAGTAGAAGGCATACCTGTTCAATGTTAACAGGCTCAATATCCCAAATTAGATAAAAATCACAACTGCAGAGGATGTAAGAAAATAGGCCAAATATGTCAGGTAATTTCTTTGAAACCCTTAAAGATGAACTCAATTTTTCAAGAATAAGTGACTATTAAAATTGAAAAATAATAGAAATTAAGTAATAGACAATAAAAAGAATGGATAAACCCAAGATTAGTGTGATTAATATTTGCTATTTTAAGACTCTAATGGTGGGCGGGGGTGTTTTAGGACCAATTTAGCAATACCAAAACCCTCACGTAAATGTGCATACCTAAACCTAAGAATTTCACTTTAAGAATTTATTCTCAGAAAGAAAACAAATGAATTTGTCAAGAAGACTGCACCTGATAGTTTCATGTAGCTGTTCTGTCATTTTTCTGACCCCCCCTCTCCCCACACCATAAGAACCATTTATCCAATGATGGAGGATTAAGGAATTCACCATACATACATAACTGAATTCTGTGGAATCATTGAAAATGTGGGCCTGAATTCACAGACATGAAAAGTGAGTATGTGATGCAATTCATGTGCCCCAGGAGCTAGCCAGCCAGCTTCCCTGTCCCTCTCATCTTCTATATCTTTCACTCTCTTTTGGCAAATTCTCTTGCATACTTGATGCTTCTCTAAATAGCTCACAAAATCCTTGTACCAGAAGCTTGGACACTCTCTTGGCTTCCCCTCTCTCCTGCTTTCTCTGACACAGGTGCTCTGGCCACATACTCACATTTACCATCAGTGGTTTGTGTCTACTCACTTGTGAAGGTTTAAGGAAATTTTTTTTTTTTTTTAACTAGTTTTACTGTAGATGTTTTCTGTGTTAATGTGTTTTTGTTTTCCCA
Organism: Leptonychotes weddellii; assembly: GCF_054177405.1. Classification (NCBI taxonomy): domain Eukaryota; kingdom Metazoa; phylum Chordata; class Mammalia; order Carnivora; family Phocidae; genus Leptonychotes; species Leptonychotes weddellii. The sequence continues at coordinate 71,267,066 of NC_138375.1, read as the reverse complement.
TCCTAGTGGCTTTGCCTATTTTTGTGTGGTGATTTGGGGGGATTTGAAGACTTGTTAGTCTATTTCTGAAGCTCTCTGCTAACAGCTAGAAATTTCAGATCACAAAAGCTAGAGGGATACTCAGTATGACACTAACATATTTCTGTAATAGTCTTGCCCACAATCTCAGATTGAACATTTCCCATGTTCTCCTGCCTCAAATGTGTCCTGGCCCCTCCTCAGTATACTTTGAGATATGATTATTTTGATTTATCCTTAACAAAGGTCAACACATGTAAAATCTTTAATTTTTTTCCTACTAACAACCTACATTTCCATCCATTCCTTTTACTCCTTCCTATTAGAGTAGGGTGTTTGTCCTTTCTCTCAATCAAAGGTTAATTTCTCCAAGCTTTTTCTATTTTCTGAAGGATCATTGCTTTTTTGCCTAAATCTTCTTGCTACTGAAACATCAAACCCACTCCATTTTTTAAAAAATATTTATTTGCCACAGAGAGAGAAAGAGAGAGAGAGGGAGGGAGAGAGCACAAGCAGGGGGAGCAGCTGGCAAGGGAGAAGCAGGCTTCCCGCTGAGCAGGGATCCTGAAGCGGGGCTCGATCCCGGGACCCTGGGATCATGACCTGAGCCGAAGGCAGACACTTAACTGCCTGAGCCACCCAGGCATGCCCCATTCCCACTTCAGAAGGTCATGTTGTATCTCCCATTATATATACATTAAAAAGACAAATCTCCCTTTTCAAACCCCTCCACACCTGCCCACTGTCCATGCCTCTGCTTTCTTTACAACCATTTCACAAAAGCATGGCTGTGCTCACGTTCTAATGTCCTATTCGCATACAATATGGGTTCTGCTCTTACGACCCACTGTTTGACTCTTGGAGAGGTCATCATTGTTCTCTTGGCTGCTTTGTTTCACCTTGCATGTGGATGGTTTACTCCCTTCATTGTGTTTAAATTTTCAACAACATTTGACACAACTGGCATTCTTTGTTTCTTGAAATACTATCATTTTGCCAACACAATATTTAAATCTTCTGGTTTCCTCTCCGTCACTAGCAACTCCTTCTAAGTACATTTTGTTTGGTTTTGTTTTTGTTTGGTTTTGTTTTGTTTTGAGTCTTTTTCTGCTTGATCTCAAAATTTTGGTGCACCTCGTGGTTCAGATTGCCTCATTTTCCTCCTCTCCCTGGGCTTGCTTTTTCAGTGATCTCATTCACTTGCACAGAATTAGATATGATTTTAATGGTCATGAATTCCAAATTCCAAATATGAATCTTATCCAAACCTCTGAAGTCCAGACTTGGATATCTCAACTTGGATATCCCAGAGATATCTCAAATTTAGTAGGTCAAAAACTGAACATATTTCCCCTTTTAACAAGATAAGTAGGGACCATCTTCAAGGCTGTCTTTTCCTTGTCCACTATATCTAAGTTCTCTCAACTTTACCTCAGGGATAAATCCATCACCTTCTCTGCACATCCACTCTTGCCAACTTAGCAGCCATAATCTTTGTCCCAGACTGGTACAAAAAACAGCCTTCTAACTGGTCTCCCTTTTAGTATACTTGTCCCTTTCTACTTTATTCTCTCCCTCAGCAAGTAATGTAATGTCCTTAAAGCTTACATTGGATAATGTCCCTCACCTTTGAAAGTAAGGCAGTGCTTTTATTTAATCATCTAATATTCAACCATTATTCTGTGGTATACTAGATCTTGCATGATTTGGATTCTGGCTATCTTTTAACTCATCTTGTGCCATTCTCCCTCTTGCTCATTGGAATCCAGCCATACTTCTTCAACCCTGCACCCATACCCCTAATGCCTAGATTTTTAACCATAGCTCCAATACCAAACAAGTATGGAATGCATAAGCAAGGAGTCACAAAGGCAGGCACTCTCATGCAGCTGAAGCTCCAGTCCCCAGGTAGAATTTCTTCTTTTAGAAAACTTTACTTCTGCTCTTAAGAACTTTCAATGATAGAATCAGTCCTGCCAAGATTATAAAGGATAATATCCTTTACTTAAAGTCAACTGATAATGAATGTTAACCATGTCAATGAAGTACCTTCACAACAACATCTAGATTAGTGTTTGATTGAATAACTGGACACTTTAGACTAACCACATTGATAGATCACATTGACCATTACAGGGGCTTTGAAACTGATAGCCCCTCTGTTTGGGAATGCTCCATATATCAGTCTTTCCAAGATTAGTTTCTTCACATTCTTGAGTCTTAGTTTAAATACTCTTTCATGAGGATTACAAACTACATAAAGTAATGCCCCCAGGAGTAATTTGATACTTTGTTTATAACATTTTTTATAATGCAGTTTTTCTGTTTTGATGTTAGTTGGCTGCGTCCTCTACTAGAAAGGGCTATCAAGGCCAACCATATCATTCTTAGTTATTCCAAGTGCCTAGCATGGAACCTAAAACATGGTAGTTACTAAAGGCATATTTACCAAATCAGTGTAAGAAGTAATATGCAGTGGAATAATCAAGATGGGAAGAAAGGTGTGTGTTTGTACGGTTGTGTATATACACACACATACACATACAAGGGCACTACTCACAAAAAGATAATGGTTTTTTTTTTAAGTATGGTAAGAATGTCAGTAATCTTTATTTACTTTTATTTTTGCTTATTTTCATTTTCCTATTTTTCTATATAGACACGGATTACTTATGTTTTTATTTTTTAAATACACTATTTGTAAAAATATCCAAACTAAAGGAAAAGGGCCAATGGACCAATAGCTCCTATTTAGAAGAGACCATTTCTTTCTACTCATACTTAAGCATTAAATGAGTCTGAAGGAGGAATTCTTTGTGAGCTTCAGTAGCTAAAAGTCTTCATGGGTGAAGAAACTCTGAGGAGAGATATGACAAACAGAAGTTTAAAAAATTTGAAAGCTGTTAATATGTAGCATTTGGTAAATACAGAGGAGTGATGGAATAATGATCTAGGTACCACCATTGGTACTTATTTTTTCATAGTAAAATTTGCAATAAAGCGCCTATCAAGAGTTTATTTATAAAAATAATAGAGTGAAAACCTGGTAAGGAAGGTTGATGTGTTAGAATGTCAGCCAATCTTTGAGTTCTACCTTCTTTTGTGGAGGAATAGAACTGAATGTGTTCAACTGAGAGAAGCACACTTGAGTACCAGTAGGCATAATAGTCAAGTAATAGTAAAAAAAAAAAAAAAAAAAGGAAACAGAGAATGGACACATGTCTAGGATATACGTGAATGCAAAGTCTTTCCTATAGAATGAGGATCCTCAATTCTTTTTCCTTCAGTAGCATTCTAGCCCCCAATTTTCTATTTTTTGGGCTTAGAAAAGACCCTTCCTAAAGCACATACACACACACATATTTTACACACATACACACACACACACACACACATATTTACGTGGGGCTTGATCCCACAACCCTGAGATCAAGACCTGAGCTGAGATCAAGAATCAGATGCTTAACTGAATGAGCCACCCAGGTGTTCCTTAAAGCACACATATATTAAATACCTGGATAAGATAAGAAGAAATGATTTTGTGCAAATATGTTTGTTAAACAATTAGAAACTCAACTAGGCTTTTGAGAGAAGAAAATCCTTCACTGAAATTTTTTAACATATACATGATTGTAAAAGATCTTGCTGGAATCTGGGCTATTGAAGTAGGTTTGAATGGGTCCTCAAGGAATATGAACATGTGAAAAGAGGAAGAGAGAGATTGGGAAGCTCCAAATGGAGAACCGATGGTGCTGAGTCAAACTTGGATGGACCAGTTTTTTAAACAGATTTATTGAGATAAAATCCTTTCACCATAAAGTTAACCAGTTTGAAGTATATAGTTCAATGGTTTTTAGTATATTTGGAGCATTTTACAACCATCACCTTAGCTTAATTTTTAAAAAAGAGGTTTCCATAACTTAATGCATTTAACTCCATTTTTGATAAATTTTTAAGTAGTTGAGGTTATCTCCCTTAGGACTTCATAAAAATGAATCTGTGGTTCTGTACTTTGTCCTGTAAGATGTGTGAAATTAGGTAAAAAGCAATTCAGATGAGAGCTGGCTCTGTTAGTTTACATGATGACAAATGATGACAAACCATCATATATAACTCTCTAAGAAATACAACAGTGGAATTTAATGTGAAGTGTATAAAATAAATAACCCACAAATAATCATATCAGTGAGAGACGTACATGAAACCTGATGATCTACAGCATAGAGTCACGAGCCAAGGAAACATTTATTGCCCCCTTGAATTTGTTCATTTAATAAGGCCATCTAGAGTCCTAGCACTTGACCTTAAAAGTGCTCAAGTAGCAAGCTACATATTTTATTTGTTCCTTTATTTTTCTGTACAAATTCACCCCATATGTGTCTGTATGCTCTGTATTCCCAAGAGGAATGTTAAATCATTATAGGTCAATGGCAGCACTTGTACTTCAAACAAGCCCACAGATGGCAGAGTCCTAGTCTAATTCCCTAGCACTGCCAATGCTGTGAGTGAAGACCAAACAAGGTTTTCCACTATATTCTTTCTGAATTAAAACTTGATGAGTCTCAGAGCACTGTGGTAGCAACTTCCCATGGTCTCTTTAAGGAAACCAGTATTGTAGATTATACTTGTTTCTCATGTTACTATGCACACAGCTGGCAGCCACAAGAAGGCACAGCTTAGTGAATATTCCTTCTTTATTTAATTCCTTCTGCAGGTGTCATTTCTGTGTTGTGGCCATCTGGTGCTCTGCAGAATAGAATCTCACTAGCGAAGACTTACTCAGATATATAACCTGAATAAAAATCTCTTCAAAGTAAAAGCATTAGAAATGGCCAGCATAACAAATACAATATTTTGTTTTTGTGCATTGGAAGAGATCTAGAGCAAAAGTGGTATTACTTTTGAGCAGAATTTGGCTACAAAAGATACATAGGAAATAATGTTTATGGTGGGGTATTTTCCTTATTGTGTAACCTCCATGAGAAATGGTCCATTCCAAAGGAGTATCTGATCTGAGAGTCAAAGATAATGCCATTCTTCTGTATTCCTCTGAAAAAGGATTTTGGGTAGGAACAAGAGCTAAAAACTCTTTTCAACCTTTTGATACAATAAGGTATAATAACATATTGGTTGAAGGAAGTGAACAGTTTATTTTTTCCTTTTTTGAAATAAAAAAATTCAGTGTGAAGTTGGTTCACATGGAAGTATGCATAGTAAAGGGAATAACAAAGAACGAGCCAGATGATCAAAATATGTGAGAAATAATCTGTGTGTTCTATTTTAAGCCACTTAGTTTTAATATTTTTTTATGCAGCAAAAACTGACATTAGAGAAATTTCTTGATAAGCTTCAATTTTCTCAGCTATAATGATCTTACACTCTATTGTGATTTGATTAGAGTCCCCCAAATTTGTGTCTATCCAGCAACTCATAATGTGACATTATTTGGAGATAGTGTTTACAGAAATAAATAAGGAAAGGATTGAAGTGAAATTTTATTGGATTTTGATGGGTCCTAAATCCAATGAGAGTTTCTTCTATGAGACCAAAAAAAAAAAGAGAGAGAGAGAGAGAGCCATAGAGACAAAGAAACAAAGAGAAGGAGATACAGTGAAAGTGGAGACAAACGCTAGAATGACAGCAAACAGTGGCCGAGGAATGCCAGCCAGTCACCAGAAGCAAATAGAAAGGTGTGTAACTGAGTCTTCCTCAAAGCCTTCAAAAGAAATCATTCCGCCAATACTTGGATTTCTGACTTCTGGTCTCCAGAACTGTAGGAGAATACATTTCTGTTGTTGTAAGCCACCAAGTTGGTGGTAATTTGTTACAGTAGCCCTACAGAAATACACTTGATCTTAGCCAAAAGGCCGAGAAGCAATAGCCCTAGGGAAATAATACATATGCCCCTGACTTTATATAAGCATTAAACAGTATATGACTAGCAGATAGGATAGTTCCTGGCATGTAAAAATCCTCAATAAATTTTGTTACTACTAACATAATGAACATTCTTTTATGAACTCCTTTTTTAAAACTATGACTACTCTTCATAAGTTCAATACCCAGCATTGTGCCTGAAACAAAGATAAGTCATAAATATATTTTAAAATAAATACATGACTGAAAGCTATGTTTGGGGTAAAGCTGAATGCTTCAAAGATTTCTGGAAGAGGAAGGCATGGCGGTCTTCTAAGAATGCCATGGTCTATGGCAGCTCTATCTAGAAGCAGCTCTTTTGGCCCTGAGAGACTCTCCCAGAAGTCATTCATTCATTCATTCATTCATTCATTCATTCATTTAAAGATTAAACACAATTTTTTTTAATTGAGAATTAGAGACAGAGATATTAAGAGAGGGCAAGAGCAGGGAGAAAGAGAAGCAGGCTGCCCATCAAGCATGGAGCTTGACATGGGGCTCGATCCCAGGACCCTGGGATCATGATCTGAGCCGAAGACAGATGCTTAACCAGCTGAGCTACCCAGGCACCCCTCCCAGAAGTCACTTCTGCTACAGTATGGATCTGTGGCTATTCTACAGCTCTACATCCCTAATCTCCACCAGGGAATGTCAAAGGAGGAGGCAGCAAGGGAGAGCAATGGAGAATGGAGAAGCATATGTCAAGAAAAACATCTAGGAAGGTTACTTTTTAAGACAGTTCATCACCCATTAGGCTTTGGCCTTGAGGACAGAGTTATTCAGGACTGTGTACATAACATATTTTTGAGATGGATTGACTCCCTGTCTTCCCAGAAACAACCTGATTTCTCCCTTTTTGAACATCTGCAAAGATGAGCTGAGCCTGATTGTCCTATGCAGTGGAGAGCCAGAGTATCAAAGGCAGGACCGTAGGGGCTGATGATTTCACAATTCAGTCATGTTAGCTCATAGAAATTCATAGGAGTTCTTTTTGCCACAGGTCAAAAGTACCAGGTAATATATAGAAAATGTATTAGAAGCTGTTACGTGTGCATTTTATCCCATTTTTTTCTTTGGCTTTGCAACCAATTGGGGAGTAGTAGTTTGTGTCCATCACCTCTTTCTTTTCTAAGCTATTACCAACAACAGTGAGAAAATGGGGAATATATTCGGATTAGCATTTATATAAGATTTTGTATTTACTAAGCACTTTAGTAAAGTTTAACGTGGTGTGTTAGCTTGTATTACAGTATTTGTATTCTGCAGCCGGGGACACTAAAACAGAGGAAGGTTAAACAAGCGGCCTAAGGTCACATTGAAAATTAATGGCAGAGCTGAGATAAATTCTAATTGTACTTTAGGATTGATTACGGAGCATAGTATCAACAAATCAACTAGACTGAACCTATCACCACTGAAAGGAAGGGGAGCTTATCAAATTCCTGGAAAACTGAGAAGCTTATTTTTAAACAAGCAGTCAGTGAGGCTAAGATTAAAAAAAAAAAAGCATAACCACATTATTCAACAGATCAAGTGCAGTCTGGGCAAGCATTTAGAGTATTAGATCTTTCTTCTGAGCTTTAGACTCAAATTCCCACTGCCTACTAGATATCACCAGTTGGGTGTCTGATAAAATTCCTAAAATCAACCTATCCTAAACTGTAACTCTTCCCCTTAAACCTGACTGTTCTCCTACATTCCCTATGCACATAAAATACTGTTAAAATATCCCAGTCTAAACTAGAAGCCTGGAGTCATCCTCCAGATTCCTTTTCTCCCAATCCTATAATATGCTTGGTGATTAGTGTGGACAATTGTACCTCATTACTATCTCCTGTCTATCTTCTTCACTTTAACTCCACTGGTAGTGGCTTAAATTTGGATCTTTTCATTTGCTTCTGGACCACTGAAATATTTTACTAACTGGTTTCTCTGCCTTCAAGAATCCACATACCAATTCTTCACATTGCCACAAAATGATCATCTAAAACACAAATCTTAGCGTGTTACTCCTTTGCTTATGATACCTCAAAGACCACTGTAGGGATGCCCAATTACTAAACACGGTGTAAACAACCTTTCATGGCCTCATCTCTACTTATCTTTTGAAACCGCCCCTAGCCCCTATACAAAACCTACAAAATGACTGCAATTCCCTAATGCACCATGTTTCATAATTCTCTTATGTCCTTGATCTTGCCACTTCTTTCATTTTATCTACCAACTCATATTTTTGAGACTCTACACAAACATTTCCTCTCCAAAGTCTGACTTCATAGTAAGAATTGATGATTATTCCCTCTTTGACTAGACTCTTCCCTACCAATAATTGTATCTTAGCTCTGTAACATTTTATGCACACAGATATGCAAGTATGCACACCACTCTTCTCTTTGTGCTAGACTCCAAGCTCTGCAAAGACAGAAACTATGCATTATTAATTTTTTTCTGGAGCCCCGTATAGAAATCTGTTTCAGGTTTATTCAGTAAATTGCTATCTGAAAAGAAGAATAAATATCCAACAAAGAAAAATTCCACAAATCTCTACTGGAAATTCTTTTAGAAATTAATCTTTTTTTTTTTTTTAAGAATTTGTTTATTCATTTGAGACACAGAGATACAGAGAGAGAGAGAGAGAGCATAAACAGGGGCAGAGAGAGAAGTAGGCTCCCCGCTGAGCCAGGAGCCCGATGTGGGGCTCGATCCCAGGACCCTGGGATCATGACCTGAGCCAAAGGCAGACGTTCAACCATCTGAGCCACCCAGGTGCCTCTCTTTTAGATATTAATCTTGATGGGAATCTAAAGATGTAACTTAGTCTATAAATAAAAATACAGGTGGAACATGGGAACTTGGCTCTACTACTTAATAGCTAAATAAGCAAAGATAAAGTGTACACGCTTGGTGAGCTTTAGTTAACTCAAGTGTAAACTGGGAATAGTAATGACTACCTTGTAGGATTGCTGTAAGGTAGCATTTCAAGAATGCATATAAAACACTAGCACAAGATAGGCAGTCAGAAGTGAATAGGTTTTAGATTTTCTTTTGGGAGGGAAGACAAAACGTTTTTAAACATAGCTGCTCCTTCTGAAACTATCCAGTCTCAAAGAGATAAGTGGTGCTCATTACTGCTTTTGCTACACTGACTAGGACGTGTGATAACGTAATATACTGAGGGCAAGGCCTTTGGTCTGCTTTGTTCACTGTTAGGCCTTCATCAGCCAACAACACCAAAAATCACAGAGTTATATAGGTTAATCACACATTTAGGAATGACAGAGAACTTGTGGTATTAAATACTTACACTGTCTTACTAATTAGATCACATGTGCTTTGTAGTATTAATTTGTTTTGCAAGTACTTAACCATATGCATTAGGTAGTCCTTGTTTCATGTTAACACAAATCCAAAATTAGCAGGATCTCGATGACACAACTTTCTTTTATTTATTTGAGACAGAGAGAATGAGAGACAGAGAGCGTGAGAGGGAGGAGGGTCAGAGGGAGAAGCAGACTCCCTGCCAAGCAGGGAGCCCGATGCGGGACTCGATCCAGGGACTCCAGGATCATGACCTGAACCGAAGGCAGTCGCTTAACCAACTGAGCCACCCAGGCGCCCGATGACACAACTTTCTTTTCATTTAAAGACAAAAAATACTTTAACAGGTAACATTGTTTATAAAAATCCCTGGCCATGGTCACAAATGGATACTGGATATTAAGCTCTAGAAATAAAATAAGAGAATATTTAAAAAATTATAAGCCTTTAATAAAGAATATTGTTTTCAATACAAGAAATAAGTTAGGACATTTTTAAAAACATTTTTTATTTAAATTCAATTAATTAACATAATGTATTATTAATTTCAGAGGTAGCGTTATGACATTTTAACTGTTAGAACTCCTTGGGAATGTTCTATGGTAAGATTTTCATAGCATCTCCAAAATTACTTAATTTCTGTAAAAATAACGTTGGGACCTTATTTCTCATGGCACGTTGTGACATGACTTAAAAAATGTTGGCAGAGTAAAATGAAAATAGTTTAGTGGGCACAATTAGTGTCTATTCTAGTTCAAATAAATAGCTAAAAATGTTATTGAAATTAACTTTTGTGTAAATGATTATTGCAGAGCATCTTGTACTATTGCAAATTCTTCTGGAAAGAAAAAAAAAAAAAAAGAGCAAACTATAAAGAAAACCCAAGCAATTGATTGGTTATTCCTCACAAGTTACTTTTTATACTTCATACATCCAACATACCATTTCTCCATATACTTACCTCCTGTGCTAGATTTTTACTTTATAAATAATGTTAAGTGAACAACTGTAACATAAGAAGCCTAAGTTTTATTTATTTTTTTTTAAAGATTTTGTTTGTTTATTTGACAGAGAGTGAGGGAGGGAACACAAGCAGGGGGAGTGGGAGAGGGAGAAGTAGGCTTCCCGCCGAGCAGGTAGCCTGATGTGGGGCTCGATCCCAGGACCCTGGGATCATGACCTGAGCTGAAGGCAGACGCTTAATGACTGAGCCACCCAGGCGCCCCAAGAAGCTTAAGTTTTATAAACTGATATAACCAAGGCATAGATACACATCATGAGTAAAGTCAAATGCTGAGCAATCTTTAGCGTCAATCAAATTTGTGTCCTCCATTTAAATAAAAACCAACAGGAAACAAATTTCTAAAAGTGTGAAATTCTGGTTATTTGTCATAAAATAGTAGAGAATAGTGAGATATTTAGTTTTTCTATATAGAAACATTCACATTAGAAAATCTGATAGAAAATTACATGCTTGAGTTTTGCTGTGTTTTTGGGAACAGAGAATATACTGTTTGGGAGATAGCTTTTTATTTACCCAAGAGATTTTGCAGTTATGAATTGCTGCTGGGTTGGGGGGACTTTCTTATGTTAAGCAAATTGATAAAAATAAATAGGGAAAATACAGAATATTGAATATTTTCATCAATGATACGTGCTATTTCTATTGTATACAAGCTAAAAAGTCTTAGACTACCTTGAATTTACTTTGTTGGGAGTACTAGGCTTTTGCAGTCTGAGATACAGGAGGAAATCCTATCCCTTATTGCACATTGAAAATGTTACACAGAAGAGACAGAATTTCAGAAGACTAATAAATGAAACAAAATACTGCTTAAACTAATTAGGGAAGAGAAGGGGTTCTTGGCCTGTGTTAGCCCTGAAAGGTAATATTCCCATGCACATGTATTTATTGAACATCTCTGTGTTGGGAACCCTTTAAGGTACTTGAGATTAAGCAGTAAACAAGCAGATCACATAACATAAAAGATCAAGCCATTAAAATATATAATAATCACTGGTGAATCAATACCAACTATCCAAGAGTCAGGTAATAAGGCTTGAAAATGATACGTAAAAATCTATACATCTAAGGTCACAGAACTCAGAAAAAAAGCTTTGAGTAATTATTAAAGTTTCTATTTACTTAAACCAGAGCTAAATACCACTTGTACTGGCTTAAGCCAAAGCATAATTTATTACATATAAGTAAAATCTTCCCAGAAGTTATTTGTGGATTTATGGTCAGTTTGAAATGGTATAAATGGAGTCCTGGCATTGATCACTGTGGGTTAACTACGTTTTAGGTAAAAGCTCTTGTGGGAAAACTGGGAAGTCTCCACCTCGTAGCTCTGTGTAACTGTTTACATATGAGGACGACTGCTTCAAACACAGCACCACGCTTTTGCATGTTCTGCCCTGGGAGAGTCTGTTCATTTCATCCACAATAGATATCCTGTATCTTGACAGTTCTTCTGATATTTTTATACTTTAACCATGACCTGTGACTTGTAAATAATCACTTGTAGAAGTGGGAGTCTATGGCTTCTTGAAAAACTGTTTCAGTCCTATTTTCTCCCTCCTTTTCTAAAATTTTATTTAATTCTTACAACATGCCCAGAACCTGGGATAGGTGTTTTCACAAATCAGTCATTTAACCTCACAGTAACAATGTGAGCATGTGTCCTCTATTTAACTTACATGAAAAGAGTGAATGTTTCAGTAATTTGTACAAGTTAATGAAGTAGTAAGAATAAGAACTGGTAATTTATTTGCAAGCCACAGATGGTAATACCCATGCCTACTCCTGGATACATTGGTAACACATTCTCTAACATTTATCAACAACTTTATTAGCAACTCCAATATTGTTCCAGTGAATGGTTTAATACAAAGTTTGTTTTATTTTTTTGCATATCTTATTTTCTCCTGTCAGACTGGGAGCTCCTTAAAGATAGGAATCATGTTATATATTACTGTGTTTAAAGGCTCAATCTATGTCCATAGATGTCAATGGGATATATTGTTTGATTGATCAAATCCCACATTGTAAACCAATTGTTTCCTAAATCATCACAAATCTAATGAGCAAATTTATTTTAATAGGTCTGGAAGAGAGGTCTTTCATTATTTAACTTCCCCAATTCCTTTTTGGGCAATAGGTCCGTAGAAAACCTCCCTCTGAAGCTACCATCAGCTTATTGGCTCACGTAAGCTGAGAAGGAGAAACAAATACGTGGCTAACATTCCACATATGTGCAGACAAAGAGGTATACTGGGAAGATTCTTAGGGTTCATCCAGTAAGACAAATAGAAGATAAAACATAACTAAATATTAGTATCTCTAACTCAACTATAAATACATAGATCACCCTAGCTCACTTTTTTTTTTTTTCCTGGTGGGACTGATTCAATCTTTTTATTTATATGTTTTTATTCATTTATTTTTGAGATATAATTAATATATAACACAGTCAGTTTAAGGAGTACATGTTGATTTGATACATATATATTGCAATGTGATTACCACCAAAGTGTTAGATAACACCTGTCATGTCACATAATCATGTATCTGTTAAGGGGTTAATACCCAAATTATATAAAGAACTCATACAGCAAATAGTAAGATTTAAAAATAGACAGAGGGACTGAGTGGACATTTTTCAAAAACAAGACCTAGAAATGGTCAATGGGTACATGAAAAGTGCTCAACATCACTAATCATTAGGGACATGCAAATCAAAACCACAAGGAAATATCATACTGCATCTGTGAACACAGCTACCATCAAAAAGTTAAGAGGAAAGGGAAGTTGGCAAGGATGTGGAGAAACGGAAACCTTTGTGCCCTGTTGGTAGGAATGTAAATTAGTACAGCCACTAGAGAAAGCAGTATGGAGTTTGCTAAAAAAATAAATAAATAAAAACAGAGCTGCCATATTATCCAGTAATCCCACCTCTGGGTGTATATCCAAAGGAAATGAAAACAGAATATTGAAAAGATAGTAGCACACATAGGTTTATTACAGTATTATTCATAATAGCCAAGATACTGTCTGTCTCTAAGTGACTGTCAAGGGATGAATTGATAAAAGAAGATGTGATATATATATATGATGGAATATTACTCAGCCATGGGCAAGAAGGAAACCCTGTCTTTGCAACAACATGAATGGACCTCGAGAGAATTATGTTAAGTGAAATAAGTTAAAGAAAATGCTGTATGATATCACTGACATGTGGAATATCAAAAAGCTGAACTCTGAGAAACAGAAGAGAGTGATGGTTAAGGAGCTTGGAGGGTAGGGGAAATGGGGCATGTTGGATAAAAGGGTATCAACTTGCAGATAGAGGATGAGTAAGTTCCTGAGATGTAATGCACAGCATTGTAATTGCAGTCAGTGTTACCGTATTATATACTTCAAAGTTGGTGAAGGACTAGATCTTAAACATTTTCACCACAAGAAAGAAATGATAATTATGTGGTGAAAATCACTATTTTTTTTTTGTTAATACACAGTGCTGCATGTGGCATGTGGAGGTCAAATTGTGCACACACTTAACTTCCAGGGCTTTTTTGGGCCACTTAGAAATAAGTATTGCTTTTGGCTACTATTTTAAGAGGAAAAGCTTAGTGTTAGAAATAGGTAAAGTATTATGTATATATAAACTACATAATAACCATTCATCATCCCTATGAAGCTTTATGTATTGGATGTGAACTCTTTAGTTCTAGCCCTAGAGATTACACTTCAGAAAGAATTATTTACCTGGAGATTATTATTTCCCTATGAATTAGATATATAAAAATTGGGTGTATATTTAGAGGTCTGAAGTCAATTAGTTTGCTACGCTATTTGTAAATATACATCATCCCCTCCTAAACTTTTTTGCCAGTCTCTTTTTCTCTCTGGGATTCATTTTGCTATTCTTGAGCAAGTCTAATAGAAAGTAAAAATACCAAGTATTTTTGACAGGAAAGAAATGGCAACTAAGTAAATGAAATTTCTGGCTTTCAGGTGTATTGGGGAGAAAAGAAGTCTGGGATAGATAACATAAAATGTATATGTCTGCCTTACCTTAAAATCAGAAGATCTTGATGTATTTGGCATGAGTTCCTTCCAGTTAACAGTTGGTTAGAAGTGAAAATCACCTGTTCCCCTAAAATAGGGCCTGTACTCTACATTTTAGCACAGGTCCTTACAGTTATCTTCCTGACTCTGAATTGTGGTGGAAATTAGAAGCCTAAGTGCTCAGTTTTTTTTCTTGCATGGTGGAGCATTTTTTTGTTCTTCATGCTAAAGTAAATGCTTTCTTGTGATGGCAAAATTTGCTTCAGGTTTACATCTCTATTAAAGTTAGGTAAATAACCTGAGAAGGCAGTGTGCTCCCCCCAAAATGGGGAATTACATATTAATTACCCTGCATCTGACTCAGTTTGTTCGAATTACTTAGCAGGTCACTGTTAGCTTTTGGTCATCCAGCTTTGATCCTGAAATTGCCTTTAGTTCTTTTTAACCCCAAGATCAATTAATTTCCATGTTCTGCAGGCACTTTTCCTGTTTCTCGCATGTGTCTCTTTTCTAATTCCACTGTCACCACTTTTTATTTTTTTAAACATACTTAAAGTGGTTAATAAGTCTCTCTGCCTCTGATCTTTGCCCACAAGATTTATCCTACATAGTTACATCAGATTAACCTTAAAGATTGCCACTTTGATCCCGTGACTTCCTTGAATGTATTTGAAATACATTTATACTTAAGCACTACTCGGCCTGTCCAGCCTCATCACACCTCCTAACGAGGTGATCACACTACCGCCTTTTGCCACATCATCCATATTTTTGGCTTTGCTATCTCGGTGCTTTTTAAGTTCCCATCCCCTGATTTGAAGCCTTCTCCTGTATTCTAACCCAAGTGTGAAGTCTTCTCTCAGTCCAATAAAATAACCATCTTTAAGTAGTCTAATTATTAATGTTCTTTTTAAATTTTTTGTCTTAAATTAATTTTTCTCTAAAAGTTAATTGCTTGTGGATCATTTAATTCATGTCACTGGTTAATTTTTCTGAGTTCTTTCTTCACTAAAAGATAGCATAAATATAGTGAAGCCATAAATCATGTCAAATATTTGTTTTCCTTAGTACTACCATAGGAGAGTTGAAGATATTGATGACCTGTAGATGTTCACTACTGTGTGAGATAATGACTGAGGTATAAATGTTATGGGAAAATTTCAGGAAACTTGCTCATGGTAATTTAAACCTCCCGTAGGTTGTCAGTGTAACAGGTTTTTATTCTTAAAGGAACTATGGACATTAATAGCTGAATGATCAGTTGTTAAGGTAGCCAAAGGTCAGTATGCCCTTGTATTATAGTTGCCTATTTGCACTGAGGGAGCATTGATTACATATGCAATTTCCATGCCCTTTTGTAGAGATCCTGGTATTGGTTTTTGGAATATATTCTTCATCTATTATGGGGTCATCTGTACTTTTAAGATCTAAAGGAATTAACTTGGGTAAGGGTCCTCCTTAAGGTCTAAAGGACTGGGGTGGCCATTTCTGTCTAAATTGGGACACCTTAGGAATGAAAAGTGGCACTAACCAGATGGCATACTGGGGTAATGGGTATAAACTGTGGATAGATAAATACGGATAAATGTGGATACGTGGCCACTGTCAGTAAAGCTTGACAAAATGAAGAGGATTTCATGTTTAGCTATAAGCCCACTACTGTGCCCCAGGAGAAATTAAAGAAATGCCTTCTTTCTCTGTGTACCTGTAGCTAGTTGATTCTAAAATGACACTCAGTGGTTTCTGCTTCAGTGGTTTCTGCTTTCTGGTATTCATGACTTTCTGAAATCCTCTTCCACTTGTCAAGGGCTGAACCTAGGGGTTTGCTTCTAAAAAATGGGTTATGGCAGAAGTGATTGTATGTGACTTAGAGGATTAGGTGATAAAAGACTGTGACACAGGAGAAAAAAGATGTTGGGTGTTGTTTCTAAGGATTAATTTATCATGTCAATTACATTTCTTTATTTCCTAATTTATTAGGAGGGTTTTAAAAATAAAGACTAAGTGTTGATTGTCCTCCTAAAGTCTGACATTTGTTTGGTCTTTGTTTGCACTCTCTGGTTCTCTAGCATCGTCATTCTGATGAAGCCTATGTGGCAAGAAACCAAGAGAGACCTCTAGCCAGTAGTCAGCCAGCACCTAAGTTTGAATCTATCATCTTGCTGAAAAGAGTTCCTTTGAGTTTTAATAATTTGTAAATTCCCTTAAGTTTTCTTTTTCTTTCTTTTCTATTTTTTTAGAGAGAGCAAGAGAGTGTGGGGCTGGGAGCCAGGGAGAGAGGGAGAGAGAATCTTAAGCAGGCTCCACACCCAGTGCAGAGCCTGACGTGGGGCTTGATTTCACAATGCTGAGATCGTGACATGAGCTGGAATCAAGAGTCCCGTGCATGACCAACTGAGCCTCCCAGGCACCCCATGTAAATTCCCTTAAGTTTTCTATCAAGACTTAATATTAAGCATATCTACAAAAAAGTAATTTTTTTTCTTTTCTAATTCTCATACATTGCATTATTTCTTTTAAATATGATAGGATATCTACAATGTTGAAAGAAATAAAAATATTTAATGCTCTTGTCCTAACCATGACTTAAAAGAAAATGCTACCAAGTTTTATATTTAAGGGTGGATTCTTGCAAATTATATTGGATGTAAAATTTTAATACATTGAGGAAGTAGGTTTCTGTTTCCTGTGTTCTAAGAATCATTTTCATAATATTGAAGTTGACCAGATGTGTCTCTTGAAACTAAGATGACTATTTCTTTTAATAATGAATTTTATTTAAGTTTAAAAAAATATTTGCATATTTTCTCTTATTTTAAATCATATAATTCAGAGGATAAGTAAATCATATGTACGGATTGATCAGTGGTTATCCTCAAAGAGAAAGAAACGCATAGTATTCTCTCTGTGTAAAGCACTAGATTATAGAAACTCACTCCTCAAGATGGTTGAGTCATCAGCAGTTGGCTTCCTTACCAATATTTGAGGTACCAAAAATTCTCAAAAATGAGGTAATCACTATTATACTCACTGGGGATTTGCTTCTCAGCCCTGCTATGTAATGAGTAAATGTCTTTTCTTTTAGTATTTAAAAATTTTTTTCCTGCAGATGACAGTTGACCTAGACTGAGTCATGTTTTTGTTAAAACTGACTTGGTTTAAATATGGAAAATTAATGCAGCTAAAGAGCATTAATGCAGTTAATCCACTTATTAAGAGATAGTTCTTCAAGTTTATACAGTAGCTTAGATTCAACTTCTTCATTTCGTTAGAAAACAAAGCTATTTTCTTCTACCATTAGCACTTATTACCGACTCAGCATTGCTCTAAGTAAATGGCTTAACACCTTCCTGGGGGATAGCACTCCGTCACATCTGCTGGACCACACACTATCTAGCTGCTTCTTAAACTGGTGACTTCCTAATCATTTTGTGTAACTGTGATTTTCTCCTGATAGGAGAGAGGTTATATCTAGGTGGGTATGGCAATAACCATAAAGTTTCATACTCTATGCTAATTATACAACCTGAAAAATGTCCCTGAAAATTTGTACAAAAATAAAATCTATTAACATGGATAGAGAAACAATTAGAGAATAAAATTTTTGGTAAACTTTCCTGGTTTTACAAACTCTTTATAGTGCTCAAAAGATTGCAATAAACTTATGAATATTTGACAATTGATTTTAATACTAGTATTAATTAAGTAAAACTCTAAGAAGGCTAGAAATGTTTGTTCTTCTTATGATTAGATCGCATAGTATGAAGGAATGAAAAGCGAATCTGACTTGTCATTAAGAAAGAAGTGAGTCATGCTTTTTCCTTTTGAGAATACATTTAACTATCAATTATCCTTTGTTTTCAAATGGATCCACAGATGCACTAAAATGAGTGTACATATTTTGTAACAACTTGTTTATTTTGGGGGAACAGTCATATTCTAGTAGTTCTGATGCCACCCAGGGAATAACCTGGAAATGTAAGAGTAAAGCCTCAGATGAGATATGAAATGGATAACTGACTTAAAGAGGAAAAAGAAGATATTGTACTGGATTCAGTGTTTATTTTCTAGTCTCTTCTGTTGTAATACTTTGTAAGAAAAATGAAGATGATAATATGGGGCTCTCTACTATCTTGCTGTTAAATTGAGCAAATATTTTTTAAGTACTTACTAAGTGCTGAGCACCCTATTCTTTACCTTTTCCTTTCTATGTTATGCTAAAAAATGTTGCCTACATAATTCTTCATGAGAATTCATCAGGGTGCTATGAGCAAGAAATTATGAACAAAAATGTACACAAAAGTGAGCAAAAAGTATGCTAGGAACACAAAAATGTGAACAAATACATTCTTTATTCCCTAGGTTCATTGGAGCATGATGGACAAATAAAAATTGTATATATTTGAATTATATAACATGAATTGTTTAAGGTAAAATGTGATGATTTAATACATTTATATGTTACTGGGAATCCAATGCATAGCATGGTGATTATAGTTGATAATTTTATGTTATGTATTTCAAATTTGTTAAGAAAATAAATCTTGAGGGCGCCTGGGTGGCTCAGTTGGTTAAGCGACTGCTTTCGGCTCAGGTCACGATCCTGGAGTCCCGGGATCGAGTCCCGCATCGGGCTCCCTGCTCAGCAGGGAGCCTGCTTCTCCCTCTGACCCTCACCCCTCTCATGTGCTCTCTCTCATTCTCTCTGTCTCAAATAAATAAATAAAATCTTTAAAAAAAAAAAAAAAAGAAAATACATCTTGAGGGTTCTTAGCACAAGAAAGTAATGATACATTATTTATAGAGGGGACTATAAGGCCATGGAATTTCAGGTACAAATACTGTAACTATATTTTTCTGTCTCAACCGAATCTCTATTTCAAGTCTGAATTCTTCCTGACGGGAAAAATGTATTGTCATTCAATTCTGGGTGCTCCAACTCATCCATGTTCCATTCACTTAACAGAGTTTTCCCTTCTCCTGCCATCTCTTAGGGACTGGCCTAAGAACTCAAAGAGCTATAGGCAATCATAGTATTGAGTTTAGGGAGGCAGCTGGTCCTTGGTTGAGGCCCCTTCGGTTGTTTCTGCTATTATCATATTCTTGTCTGGGGCCACAGTTTATGCCATGTTCTAGTGTGAAGTCTTCCCCTCATGATTATGATATTCTTCCAAGTCCTCTGCTTCTCTGTGTTATGCATGATTCTCAACAACATGAGAAGGTATGTGGTTGCTTCTCAAGCTGTGTGTGGACCTGCGTGGGCTGACTGAGCCTGACACACTACCATCGCTTATGCATTTTATCTAACCAACCTTTGCTTGATTGCTTGCCTTGCCATAGAAGACGGGGTTCTCTGCAGGACAACTAAGAGGCACATAAGTAAAGATTGTGTATAGTTTTGGGTCTTGATATTTACCTGGGGTTCGTTTTTTCCCCCTTGCTTTTGACATCAAGAATTGAACAGTTTTGTTCTCTGGTTCTGCTAACATTTGTTACAAGGGTGATCTTATCTCAAGTGGGCAAAAAAAAAAATAGGGTAGAATTAGAGGATAAAGAACAATATGACAGAAATATGAAGAACACACTCACTAATACTTTCTAATATTACCTGTCTACACTGAGGTCATTGAGTATAATGGTTAAGCATGTGGGCTTAGAGACAAAGTATTAGCTTGAAGTCTTAGAGCTTAATTGCCATAGGACTCTGAGGCAGAAGCTTAGCCTCACTAACTCTTTATTTTTATCTGGAGGATGTAAATAAGCATACCTATATTATAGAACTGTGAAAAAGGGTGATTATCTCACATTAAAGCACTTGGTACACAAAGGGGTTGTTCATGCCTTGGTGTAGCCGCGAGTCTACCCAGTTAATCCATTATAATTTAATGAGACCCCCTTGATAAAATATTTTTTCCATTACTATTAATTTTCATTCTTATTTTTCCTATTGTCTTGCACCACAGAGGTCACTATTATTTTAACAACTTGTTCTTCATCTTCATTGTCAATACACTATAGAGATCCACTTTATGATATATTGTATTTTACATGGTGGAACAGTTGTATAGGTCGGTAACACCATTGCCATTTAGGACCTAGTATCTAATATTAATATGGTCTGAGGTGTAGCAATGAATTGTGTGCCACAATTCCATGCTGACTAAAACTACATAGTGTTTTTGCATTAATAGAATTTTGATGACCCAGCGTGACAAAAATTTCAAAACTTTGAAACCCTTGAAAGAGATCAACTAGTACAAGCAAGAAAATAGCCATACTCTCAACTCAACCACCTAGTTTTTAAGATATTTCATCAAAATCATCTGGCTAGAAGATCAAAAGCAACTCAAAAGTATGAACAGCGACAAGCTTTACAAAACTCTACAGTCACATTACAGGTCAAATTATTTCTTTCTTTTTTTTTTTTTAAGATTTTATTTATTTATTCATGAGAGGCAGAGAGAGACAGAGAGAGAGGCAGAGGGAGAAGCAGGCTCCCAAGGAGCAGGAAGCCTGATGCGGGACTCGATCCCAGGACCCTGAGATCATGACCTGAGCCAAAGGCAGACGCTTAACCATCTGAGCCACCCAGGCGCCCAGGTCAAATTATTTCTAATTTGAAATTTAGTCAATCTGTCATGCTCAGCGTTGGGGAAGATAGCTTTTTGTTAAGCAGGGTGGCTTAAGTTCACGTTGGCTGCCGTAGCGCCAAAAAAAGAACCGGTGGGTAATGGGTCAAATGTGAGGATTTATTTTTCATGCAGGAAAAGAAAAAAACAGATGTTTCTGCTGGGAGGGTGGCTCTTTGCAAAGCAGTGATCTGGGCCCTCAGACTCTCATCTCAAAGGCCCACGTCTTCAACATGAGGGTTCCGCAAGTGCTGTGTCATATGCTTCCCGAGGGAGGCTGTCACTGTCAATAAGGCTGTTTGTGTCCCTGAAGGAAAATGAGACTGACAGCTACAATTTCAAAGAAGAGTTTAACATCTTTTTATATAATGACATACTGTATTCTCACAGGTTGTATATATGTTTTGTCTTTTTCTGGAGATCTTTTACTGATTCTTTGGCTCTTTTACCTTAGCAAGATCCTTAGGTATTTTGTGCCTCTAATTCATCATTGACAACTGGCTTGAAGCTATATTCTTACCAAATGACCCAGTGGAATAATGCATATTGGAATTGCTTATTTTACTAGGAATATTTGCAAGGAGGATCTAAAATGACTAGCTGGTTCAAGGGTTTCCATTCTTGAAATAGAATCCAAAGATTCTATTCAGAAAAACATTTCCTCATCTTTTGGTACTAGATATTGAAGAAATGTAAGATTACATTTAAAATTTATTAGGCGTAGACATCTTTAACTGGAAGGAAAACACCCAGAAGCTAAGAAGCATTCTTTGTCACAAAATAAAACAAAGAGGTTAGCTTGAAAGGTTGTGGCTAAGTAATTTGTCTCTGCCAGGAGTATGGTTAAAATAAATCTTAGGAATAAGGTAATGTGTTAATAGTAAAGTAGGAATCTCTGACAAATATGGATGAAATAAGGAATATGGAAATCATTTTGAGGCACAGAACAGAAACTTTATTTTATGTGAGTGATGAGATATGTTTCAATTCAAACTATTAAGTATATAATCATATTATTTATTTATTAGAAGTAAATTTCTAATTAAAGCAGATCTCATGTTGATATATTATACTGCATTAATTACCTCGGGCCATCGCAGTGCTTACAAATAAGTTTTGGTAATTTAATCTTAGTCATTTTGGTAGTAGTCTTTGTCATTCCCTTCTTCCTCTTCTTTATCTTTGTCCTCAGAATGAGAGTTGTTAACCTGATTGCTTTATTTATACCCCAAGAAGAAAATGTTCCTTACAATAGAGTTTGACTTAGGCAGTTTGATTGCCCCTGGGAGAATCAGTTTGACTCCTGACAAATTAGGTAACACATAATCTCCTGAATATATATTGAACACCCTAAGGTATCTTAAATAGAAAAAGTACATTATGGAACTGTTCCTGTCACCTTTAAATAAGACTTTTCCGGTGCCATACATAATTCCAAATTTTCTTTTTGGAGAATTGTTTATTTTATTTTTTAATTTTTTCTTATTCTTCCTTTTTTTTTTTTTAATGTTATGTTAGTCACCATACATTACATCATTAGTTTTTGATGTAGTGTTCCATGATTCATTGTTTGCATATAACACCCAGTGCTCCATGCAGTATGTGCCCTCCTTAATACCCATCACCAGGCTAACCCATCCCTCCACCCACCTCCCCTCTAAAACCCTCAGTTTGTTTCTCAGAGTCCACAGTCTCTCGTGGTTCATCTTAGAGAAGTAATTGTTTAAAGAATTTTTCTTATTTTTAATTTATAGCAAGATAGGGGATTTTGGTGCTGTCATGTGACATCTCAAACCAATGCTGCCTTTTAAATTTTTTTTTTTTCTGAAATGAGTACAGATAATGATGGACATCTAGTGCTACAACACTTCCCAAGTTGTTAGACAGAATAAGAATCACCAAGTCCGTGAAAGTTCCAGGTACTTTTCTAGGTGTTGGGACTATAGTAGTGAAAAACTCCTTAGAAGTGAGGCAGAGAGAGCTTTTTCCCACCTGGACACCAAAAAGGAAATTCAGTTTATATGTGGTGAATCCAATAGGGCTGGACCTCCAGCTGTAAACCTTAAACCCCCAAACAACTTACCTTCAATTGTTTACAGTAAAGTTTTCATAATCCATCCAGGTTGCCCACATCCAGCATTCAGTATCATTGCTCAACCTTTGTTCTCCAATTACAGTTTGTCAACATGCCCTCAAACAGCCATAGTCACATAGAGTAGACTTAATTTGGATTCTGGGCCTGACAAGCTATGCTTTACAAAATTGTTTTCTATTATAATGGCCCCTAATATTCTTGGATATAATAGTCTATCTCTCTCATTTTGTTTGTTTTGGAGAAAACACCTTCCTGAGGTGAAATAATACCTTGAAAAATGTCAAAGAATAAAAAGTTGGTTTCTTAGTGTTAAAAAAAAAAAAAAGGCTCTTTGGGATACAGGGACATTATCTGACAGAATGCAAAGCTATAAATGTGAAATGTTTTGTCAGCTAAAATAATATTTCTGTGTCTTCTGAACAGTAATGAGTTTCATAGTCTGGATGGGAAGGTCTGGAGATCAGTGTCATTATGACAGATTTTAGAATATAAATAATAGGAAGCGAAGAAAATCTAAATGATAGGCCCTAAAACTGTATGTGTGTCCCTGAGTTACAGTAGCCATTAGCGGTAATTTCTTAGGCTGTATACAGCAAGACACAGACGGAGGATTGGAGAGGAAGCGACTAAGGAAATCAAGGGAATGATAATAGTTACATTAAGACAGAATTAAGGAATGAAGAGAGATGAGGGAGAAATAAGAAATGTGATGTGATTAGCAGGAGAATATTTACGATTTTGAAAGTGAGGGTAAGAAACTGACATAAAGCATTCACAGCCACACTGAGGGATGCCATATTGTGCTTCCGTTTAAATACAACACTCAAAAATAGGTCATCGCTTTTATATTCAACCAGATAGAATGCTGAACTCTGTGGTCAGCATTTTGTCTTCTGCTTTGATTGATTTACCCTAATTTCTTTCTTTAGTTAAGAACTTCTATGCTTCAATTCACGTAGAGTGTTGTTTTTGTTTTTAATTTCCATGTCCCACAGAGAAGGAAAAGTAAACTACCCACAGAGATTTAGGTGAGACAAAGGAAGACCTTTTTGAGGGAAGTGGTGCTTGAACATTCAAAGTATCAGTCACCCAGGAAAGGTTTGAAATCATGGTGTCTGGCGACCCCGGGGCCAAATGATCATGTATTGTAGGTCCAGGCTGTAAGTGGAACAAGGCAGCCTCTGAACCCATCCCCAGGATCCGTGATTAGTCAGTAATATTTTGTTAAATGTACTGCAGTAGAAGGAAATTCAGGATTTTTTTAATAGATTATAAATTAAACTGTTATTTTTTAATGTGACTTGATCAGTATCAGCACTTTTCAAAAATCATATGTATAAAATTCATTTCTGCAAGTTGTGAGTGCAAGGTATTATGAGTATGTGAATCACTGGTCTGTTTCTTAGATAAAACATTAACGGGGCTGTGCCCTGAACATTTTTATTTTATTTTAAAGATTTTATTTTTGGGGCGCCTGGGTGGCTCAGTCGTTAAATGTTTGTCTTCAGCTTAGGTCATGATCCCAGGGTCCTGGGATCGAGCCCTGCATCGGGCTCCCTACTCAGCGGGGAGCCTGCTTCTCCCTCTCCCTCTGCCCCTGCTTGTGTTCCCACTCTCGCTGTGTCTCTCTCTGTCAAATAAATAAATAATAAAAAAAAATCTTAAAAAAAAAAGATTTTATTTTTATGTAATCTCTGCATCCAATGTGGGGCTTGAACTCACAACTCCAAGATCAAAAGTCAGATGCTCTACCAACTGAGCCAGCCAGGTACCCCCACACTCAACATTTTTAATAGAAAAAAAAAAAACATTTTAAGTAATCAGGGTAAGCAGCTCATATACATAGATATTATACATATATTTTTTGTTATTGGTTCCATGTGATTTTATACTCCTGAATATTGTACAGGTTATACAATGGATGATTATTAATAAAAAAATAATAATGGAAAATGAGGTGTTCCTAAGAAATAATATTTAGAGGTTACAGCTGAGTTTACTAATTTCACATACTGAAATCTTTTCATATCACCAAGTACATATGTATACCTTTCTATTCACTGGTAGCACAGTTGTAGGTAAAGTAAAATTCAGTTTAAGATTTCTTCATTAATGGATACATTGTTTCCATGTTAACAGCAGTGACTCAGTTTTACACCTGTCCTGGAAATCTAGTATAGCCATAAGCTGTATTCAATGAGGTAAAAAATGTATGTGTGAAGGCAGAGTATAGATAGATAAGACCTCGTTACCTATGGAACTTGAGCTTACGGTAAATACTGAATGAGAAATAAATAGAAAAAATCAATTGAAAAGTAGTTGCCGTGAAATTACAGTAATTGTTTGGAAAAAAGACAAAATTGCATATTTTATTTTTTGCTAGATTTCTCCAAATGTTCTTCTAGAAAGATCACACCAGCTTACCTTTCCCCAAATAGTTGTAGGAAACTGCCTTTTTCTCTGTATGCTATCAGTGATTATCATCAGTTTTACTCATCTAATAATTGCAACATTTTGACCATATATTCATGTTTTAAGCCATTTGTATTTCTATACAAGTTGTTCATAGATTTTTTTCCATATTTCTATTGTTTCAGTTCTGAATTATTTATGAGGTGCTTATTTATTACAGATATTAATCCCTTTTTTATATGTGACAAATCTTTTTTGTTATTTTAAAAAAAGTTTTTTTTTCTCTCCATATGACCTCTGTGAGCTATCTTCTGTATTTTTAGCCTACTTAATCAATCCCTATGCTAACAATGTGTTTCTACTGAACTTAACACTTTAACACTGGACATTTAAATAAGACGGACATCAGGGGATATATGGACAAAGTGGAAAAGTCACACATGTTCTCCATGACTCAATCTTTCATTCCCTATCCTAGCCTCATTGTGAAAGATCCCTGTGCAGATATTTGCTCCCTCTCAGGATGTAGGTGTATGACAGGAAACCTCATCCTGGTGATTTTTGTTAAGACGTTAATAGCCGTTCTCCACATGTCAAGAGAGCTATTGAAATAGGAGTCATCATTCTCGTCATTCTGGAGGGATGCATATAAGTCTAGTTTTCCAAGCCAAAGGCTCTGATATCTTTGTGCTTACTTCTGCTTTCCCTCTAACTTATTTTTATCTATCACAATATAACTGTTGGCAGTTCTGTCTTTCAAACTTTGTTGCATTAGCACATGGGTGTCTTAGCTTTAATTGGCTTTTTCTTTGGGATTGAATGAAAGAGGGTACTCTATTACTGACATAAATATTAGCTGGTGTTGAGATACTGAGCTTACATTGGCCCAAAGTATAAATCAAAAGAATTTTGTATAGGTTACCAAAACTCAGCTAGAAGAATGTTCTTATGTATTAAACCTCTTTTTCTATATAAGGTAAGAAATTTAGTCTGTAATAGACTCCCACTTTATGACAAGAATCTCCAAAAATTACATTAGATTTAGTTGGTTGGCTCATTCATGGCATAGATGAGGACAAAGAATAAAGCTTTTCCTGTAACTGAGAAAGATGAGTTTTGGAGCTTCATTGTTCTACCCTGTCATTTTCTATTAACATTTTTTTTTTTTTTTGCTATTCTCTGGTGCCTGTCCTTGGTCAACTGTAGACAAAGAATATTTAGGTTGCCATTACATTATTACATTATATTATTGTAGCACATTTAACAATAAAATTTTTACTTGGAATATTTATTGAACGCTTCTGCAAATAATACTCATGTCATCTGAAAAGTATTAAATGAAAAACCCTGTCTATCAGGGATAGGCAGGCTGATATTTGATATTTTCTTAACATAATTGTTTTAACTATTTATAACTATTTTATCATCTGTATAAATATTTTACATCTCAAAGTGTTAAATGTCTTCTATGTCATCTTCCAAGCAATGGATTAGATATATTTTGCTCTTCTAAAGCACATAATAATCTGTTGCAATCACAAAAAGTTGGGAGAGACTTTTAGAATGCTCTTTTCATTCAGTACATAAGGTAAGTCTGGTAATTTTACGAAAATCAAGTTAAGAACAATCTCTAGCACCAATACAAAAGGTAGTAAGGAGCCAAAGTTAATGTGGTGCACACTAGGAATAATATAATATACAGAATTGTTGAGAGCCACTCGAAACTATATGAGTTAGCCATAGATCAAGAAGAAAGTACCAAGATCAAACATTAAAATGTTATTATGGAAACTGATTAGCATTAATGTACAAGAGCCAGTTCCAATTTTGTTTGATGCTTATCATACTGTACTTACTACTTTCTTTGCATTCAGAGTCACAGAGTCACCCCATGAAACTATCGACCTTGGTAGTGATATTTTCATTGAGCTTTTGAGAATTATATTCCCAACATTTTCGGATCACGTACAATGCCTTCTAGTAATACTCATGTAAATAAAGATGCTATTTGAGGAGGATATCTCTAATACACTTTGAGTGCTGGAAAAAGACACCTTTGGTGATTTAGCAAAAAGAAGCCTAAGTTTTGTAGTTCACACTCTGATGTTTTCTCCAGAAATGGTCATTTTATCAGTATCAACAAATCTCTCAGCAAGAGACTATTTATAGAACTAAGAACATTTAGAAAATGATTACATTTTAGTCTTTCATAGTTTTATTTCCAGGAAGACAAAAGGCTGAGTATCAGTTGGTTAAATAAATAAATGAGTGAACAAAAAACCTTGCATTAGCCCCCACTCTAGAAAGAGTCAACGTCCATATCACACATTTAGCGTATGATGATTAGGTGATTAGGCATGGTCTGTGCAAGCATGATAGTGGGGGCAATTGCTTTTCTAAATACATACTAAGTCACAGTTTTTTTTTTTTAATATTTTATTTATTTGACAGAGACACAGCGAGAGAGGGAACACAAGCAGAGGGAGAGGGAGAAGCAGGCTCCCTGCAGAGCAGGGAGCCCGATGCGGGGCTCCATCCCAGGACCCTGGGATCATGATCTGAGCTGAAGGCAGAGGCTTAACGACTGAGCCACCCAGGAGCCCCCTAAGTCAGGGTTTAATAACGGCCGCTAGGATGCTTCAAATCACAGAAAAGCGAAAAGGTGGTGAAAAGAAAAGTTCGGACAATTGGGATTTGAGTGATAGAATGAAAAGTGTGTCTTGTGACCTTATTTTGATCAGCCACATTACAATTCTAAAAATCCAGGTGTACCAATTAAGATAGACTTCTTTTTGTTCTTGGAATCTGCAGAAGAGTTGACTTAATTGAAACATGCTTCCCTTACTACTCCAGAGCTAGGAACGTTCCAGTTAATTATTGACTGTGTTCTGTTCAGGAGCTCCGTGTGTCACGGCTCCAGTGGCTGTATTCCCCGAATGAGTAGAGACGCGGCTTAAACTCTGTTCTGTAGTTCCAGAAATTAACAGGAAACCAGCTAACATGAATTCAGGTGCATTAGATAATGTAATAATGAGTTGAGAGTCAAGGAAAAATCATTTCAGTGTTATTTTTTGAGACTTTTTTTTTTTTTACAAATCCATTTATAAAATATTTTGAGCATTAGAAAGATGATGTGAAAAGAATTTTTTAAAAATTAAAAGATGATGTGAGATGAGGTACCACTTGCTTTGCTCTGTTATTTCACTTACCTTAACAACAGTCTTGCAAAGTAGGTAGATTATTAGGTCCATTTTGCAGATGGCAAAACTGAGACTCGGAAGATGAAGTGATTTGCCCAAGGTTACCTGTTGAGTGAATATTAGAGTGGTTGTTGAATCCAAGGTCTCCTTACACCGAAGCCTGTGCTCCAAACCACTATAACTTCTGGTCTCCCTTTTATTCTATTTAGCATGTAGAAGCCCATTTTCTACAAAAGGCAATTAATTGTTCATAAGCATAATGCTATTTTCTTTTTTTGTTAATGGAGCATTTTTGCTGTTAAAGGTGATTTATAGATTGACAGGAATCTCAGCTGCTCAGTGATGGTTCCTTGGGGTAGGGAGGAGGGAGCTCCTGCAGTTTATAATGTGGAACTCCTCAGCTCTTTCCTGAGATGGAGACCGAGACCATGTGGCATTGTTCACATGGTGGGGGAACTGGGAGATGGGAACTCAACAAACGTCCTTTCCTCAATCTGTGTGTCCTTAGCCACTCTCTTCCATTGCAACGCTGATTCTTATCTTCATTTTAAATGTATTTTAGTTTAATCAGGACCGTGATGGTAATTACACAGGATTGTGGTTGTGGACTATTATTTGGACAAATTTTAATTGAAAAATCCCGGTCAGAAGGCAATCTGTTATTCAAGGAGGAAAAAACACTCATCAAAGAACTAGGTTACTAAGTTGATGAAGGTGCAGGCCAACAACCCTGCAGGTCAGCTAGGATGTGAGGAGCTCCAGGGAGATCTCACAGAAAGACTGATAATGAAAAAGAGACAGACCTTGGTGGGGAGGGGTGCAGATGAGGAGAGGAGGGGTGTGGTGGGTGGGAGAGAATTAGGCAAGAGAAATCTGGAAAAGTACTATAACATTATGTTCTTTCAAGTAAAGAGTGAAGACAAAGGAGAGCCTGAAGTAATATGTTTGAAAACAAAGCAGATTTGCCCTCCCCATAGTTGACTGACTACTCATCTTGGCAAAAGGAACCTTACTTTATTGTAATGGTATTATAATTCATAAAACCATTTTCAAATGAAAGAATATGTAGTACAACTTAGGTCATCAATCATCTCACTAATGACATTTTGTGAGGGGTTGGGGCCATCTAGGGTGGCATTTATAAAGTTTTATGTCACTGAAAAAAAAATGATGGTTGAAAGCAGAAGAATATGAATAAAAGGGGTAACTTGAACTTCTACAACTGAGGGCTTAAGGCTTACTTGGCCCTTTGTTCTCCTGACGTTAGTCAAGCCGATGTCACCAACGTGGTCATGTTGAGCAAATGTATGGATAAGTTAGATAACTGCATTTGCATTAGCTTGTTAGGCCTATGGAAAGACAGCCAGAATTCCCTGGACTGGAAAAGGCTCATTTTCCCCATACGTGTGTGAAGATTGCAAACGGCATAAACAGGCCACCCACCGTGAGAGGTCAGCCGTGAAACGTCCTTTGTGACGTTTGTCTTTCTGCTGAACATGCGGCATGCCCTTTGTCTTCTCTTTGTAGTTTAATTTATGTTATCAAAAGACATTTAGGATATTCAGGGGGAATAAAAGTGTAACCAAATATGTGACAAATTAGAAAGTAAATTAAATTCTCATTAAGAGGCTTGAATTGTTAACAAGAGCTGTTGTACCCGGGGATCCTGCCTGGTTTGTCTTCACTAATGAGCCTTTCTTGACACGCTTGTGTTTCCCTCTCTCTCCTTCCTTGAACGAGATGGGACACACATTTCGGTTGGAGTCACTTGTGGTTGCCTGTTCGTCCTTGTTTTTATGGCTACAGTGCACACCAAGTCTCAGGGCAGATTAATTTCCTCAGTGTAGAACAGAACTATCTACAACTAACGTTACTTTATAGACAAAATAAATTGCAGCATTTGTTGCCACTTGGGAGTAAAAAGCACCCCCTTTTAAGATTGTTGAGTACTATGGCTGATTAAAGCTTGTGAGTGCTTCACCTTGATACTTGAGGAGACACCCATATATCCACCAAAAGCTGAACAAACAAATGTGCTTAATTTGATTTCTTCTCTAGGTAAAGAAATTGTGGTGCTTGTTGATAGGAAGTTGGCATCCTGTTGCTCTTTTAACTGGTAGAAAAAGTACGAGGCTCCTTATTCCTATGTGCTTCTGCAATTGTCCCTTCTGCTATCAGCAGGGTAATTTTTAGGTATGGAAGTGTTGTTGATTAAAGGGTAAAAACTCTCTCAGCCACAGACTGGGGGAAAGTGAGAGAGGAAGAGATGAGAGAGAGAATGTTTTATATATTTATTTTTTTAAAAGATTTTATTTATTTGTCAGAGAGAGAGAGAGAGAGACAGAGCACAAGCAGGGGGAGAGGCAGAGGCAGAGGCAGAGGGAGAAGCAGGCTCCCCGCTGAGCAAGGAGCCCGATGTGGGACTCCATCCCAGGACCCCGGGACCATGACCTGAGCCGAAGGCAGCCGCTTAATTGACTGAGCCACCCAGGCGTCCTGAGAGAGAGAATGTTTTAGCCAGATGAAAAAGAATGCTTAGTTGGACAGGAAGTTGAAATGTAAGTGAATAAATACAGGAGAAACAACCAAAACACGAGTTTTCCTACTGCCCCGTGCACTTGTGGTAATGACCGTAGTCCATAGTAGACTGCAAAGACAGAGGTAAATGTCTGCCAGAAAGTTTAGGTCCTTTGGATTGAGGATGAAGAATGGCCTTCGGGGAATACATAAAGTTCTTCAAAGGCTGTTCCATTCTGAATACCAAACAGGCATGTCCGATAAGTTCCCTTCAGAAGTGCTCAGAAAAGATGAAATCGGCAGCTGCCCGTATGGATGTCTGGGAAAACAGTGCTGACTAATGAATGATTCATCTCCATTAATTCTGCCCATGATACTTATTTTCCTTCAGTTTGGGTTGAGAAAGGTGAGGATACCAAAATTCACACACATAAATTTCAAAAACTTAATCTTTGCCTCACTCTGGTACAGGCCTGTGTTTAGAACCAAAGCCTAGTCATTAATCCCTCCTGACCTGTACCTTGGTCTTGCTACCTTCTGTCTTTTAAGATGCCTCACTAACGGGCGCCTGGGTGGCTCAGTTGGTTAAGCGACTGCCTTCGGCTCAGGTCATGATCCTGGAGTCCTGGGATTGAGTCCCGCGTCGGGCTCCCCTGCTCAGTGGGGAGTCTGCTTCTCCCTCTCCCGCTCCCCCCCTTGTGCTCTCATTCTCTATCTCATTCTCTCTCTCAAATAAATAAATAAAATCTTTAAAAAAAAAAAAAAAGATGCCTCACTAACATCCCGGAGTTTTATTATTACCATATATGGATTGAATTCTCTCGGGCATAAACTCCTTTAAATGAAGTCACTTGGGTTGAAAAATAAATTACTTGTTATTAGAACTCATTTTCCCTTACTGTTTTATTTTCTGAGATTGTCACATTTTACTTTATCCTTATTTATTTTACTTGTAGCAATTATACAGTGTGCCTTTTGCTGGAGGACACGCTAATTCACCATTTAGACACATTCCCAAGTCAGTTAATATTATTTTAAATCCCTAAGCCACAGAACATCCAGCCCAACTATTTAGGTGGTTTAAGGGATTCATAGGAAATAGTGACAATGAAGGTTTTACTGTTGTCTGCTTCATCGGTTATTACAGTTTTTACTTTAATGATTGAAATACTAAGCAGGAGCACCTGCCATCATTTGACTAATGCTGTGGAAATTGGTAATGCTTTTTGGTGCTTTTATGTTTATTTATAAGTAAAATTATATGATAAAAATGTCATGAAAGAATTAGATGAGAAGACAATGTATTATTATTTCTTAGTAAACTGTGTATTGTTAAGCTTGTGGTTTAATGCTCAAAATAAACAAAACTTTGTAGTTGAGTGCCAGGTCATTTTGTTTTAGAAATAAAGGTCTTACATTGCTGAGAAACCTGATTCTTCTCTCCTTGCATGTCCTTAAGTGTGGAAAGTGGATGGTGAGGCTGATTATACAGTAATAATGCTGGTTTATAAAAAGTAAACATGCTAGAGTTGACATACCCCGAATAATTTTATCTTTGGAGGCAATATACAAAGTTACTAGTAGCGTTCAGAAACTATAATCTATCATCATCATGTATTAACTGTTTAAAAATTATCTTTTGTGGGTATCTGGGTGGCTCAGTTGGCTTAGTGTCTGACTCTGGATTTTGGTTCAGGTCTTGATCTCAGGGTCCTGAGATCAAGCACCCACAGGTACCACGCTCAGTGGGGAGTCTGCTTGAAGATTATCTCTCTCTCCTCCTACCCTGCCCCCATTTTCATGCGCTCTCCCTCTCTCCAAAATAAATAAATCTTTAAAATAAACAAACAAACAAATATATTGTCCTTTGAGCCAGAACATGTGCTATACAAGAAAACTATTTTTGGTGCATCATAGGCATATCTTGGTTTTTACCCCAGATAATTAATGCCATGCTTATTGTTGAGCTTTGTTTCCAGATGGTTTGGCTATTTTAAAATACGTTTACTTTCAGAATGAATGAAGGCCCTGGAAAATGAAAAGAGGAATTTCAAATGTGTTTTGATCATGGCCTTTTACCATTAGGAAGGACCCTGCACTGACCCAGGGTAGCAGGTTTTTTAAGTCTCATTACTAAAGATTCACAAGGATTACACATGCATTTTTCGGGCATTAAAGAGAGGCTGAATTCCAGGGCTTTTCTGTTGACTATTGAAATGCCAAATTTGAGTGAAGATAATGTTTTTAAAACAACAAAACAAAACAAAACACAAACATACACATGGCCTCTAAAGAAAAAAGAGAGTAAAATATCTTCTTATCTACTATATTATTTCCTTTTTATCTCCCCTGTAGAGTCTCCTTAGAGAATGTCTGGGGAGTAATGATGCTGAGGAGGGTATAGGGCTGGGTGGAGCCCCAAGGCTCTAAGTACTTTATGAAGAAAGGGTAGTGTCTCATGTCTAATTCCATGCAAAGAAGTATTGAACTATAAAATGTGTGTAAAAAGTCTGAGTTCAGATTTACAGAAGATAGTATATTAAAGTGTCTAATTACTTTAAATCTTTTTTTCATATTTTTAATACCTTTGGTTTGCTGCTGTGTTTTTGTTTTGTTTTCTGCTTCTTTGATCAGCCAGCTCCTTAGGAAAGGATTTTGGACAAAAGTAACCTGCCCCTCAGGATGAATGCTCAGATTCCTCACCATGGAGAAATAAAATAAATATACATGGCCCTGGGAGAAAACTTTTTTTTTTTTTTTTTGGAATTGAAAAAGGACAAAGTGTCTTAATATGCATTTTTTAAGGTATCTTCTGAAGTTTTAAAATACTACTGAATGGCTGACAGTACATAACCAAAAGGAGAGAGGGAAACACGTCATAAGTGACTCTAAGGATAAGAGAACAAACTGAGGGTTTCGGGAAGGAAGTGGGGTGGGGGGATGGGCTAAATACATATGAAAGAGAGCACTTGTGAGGAGCACTGGGCATTGCATGTTAGTGATAAATCACTGAATTCTACTCCAGAAACCAATATTGCACTGTATGTCAACTAACAAAATTTAAATTAAAAAAAATGCCATCAAAGAACTTAACGTGAAATGGTATGTTTGTTCAAATACTAAAATATTCCTTGGGTGATAGCTTTAGAGGAACTTGGATTTTAGTTTACTATTTTACATTTAGAATATAAAATACCTAGGGGTGCCTTGGTGGCTCAGTCGGTTAAGTGTCTGCCTTCAGGCTCAGGTCATGATCCCAGGGTCCTGGGGTTGGGCCCCACATTCGGCTCCCTGCTTAGCGATGAAGTCTACTTCTCCCTCTCCCTTCACCCTGCTCATGCTCTCTCTTTCTCTCTCTCTCTCTCTTGCTCTCTCAAATAAATAAAATCTTAAAAAAAATATATATATATATAAATTACCTAGCTGTTCCAAACACTTGGAGTAACCTAACTAGTAACCCCAGAATAACCAATACAAATACTTTTATATATTGTCAAAAGATGATTACTGCACAGAGTAAATTGCATGATGTTCATAAAACATCACAATAAATGATAACCACTGATATCTAATTCAATATATATATATTTTAAAAAACCTGTGACGTAAACAAAGATCCAGTTTATCATTTCCCAGTTAACACTGGAACAAACATGACCATTCAAAGAATGAATTTCAGCATGATAACTTGCCAGAAGAATTATAAGCATATGTTAGATTTGTGTTTCTTAAAGTGTTCTAGACAATTATTGTCCTTGGAAATATTTGAGAAATCTTGTGTCGATATACTAGTTCCAGAAGAAAAGATAATTAAACATTTTAAACATGCATTTTGATTGACTTGATTGATTTTTCACAGAAATTACTGAACATTTTAAATTACTCCTAAAGAGTGACTATCAATTAATCTTCCATATGAGATAATACATTTACAAGGTGGTAGTTGGCTAATGGAATTTTATATCATTTGTGTCTTAATGTTATTGTTGGCTAAATTTTCTTTTTTAAAGACAGTCCTTTCATCTTTATTATACTATCTCCTAACTAAAATGTGACTTTAGGTTCAGTGAAATCCCTTATAAATCTGTCATATAATTTTCAACAGATGACTTGATATTCTAGAATACACAGATTTTCTTAAACAGGTGATATATTGGGGATTCTTCCACTTTATAGGCTTCAAGCTTTATGTAATACAACTTGTTCTACATTTTTTTTATTATAGGAAGAACATTTCATTGAGATATAACCTCTTCACACATTTTAAAAACTATTTATTTGAGGGAGAGAAACAGAGAGGGAGAGAAAGCGTGTGCACATGTGTGCATGAGTGGGGGGAGGGGCAGGGGGACACTGGGCAGGGAGCTGGACTCAGGCCTTGATCCCAGGACCTTGGGATCATGACTTGAGACGAAGTCAAGTGCTTAAGCAACTGAGCCACCCAGGTGCCCCCTCTTAACCCATTTTTAAGTACATAGTACACTACTGTTGACTAGTCACAATATTCTATAGCAGATCACTAGAACTTAGTCATTTCATGTAACTGAAACTTCATATGCTTAAAACAGCAGCTTCCTCTTTTCCCCTACCCACCCCCCATCTCTGGCAACTGCCATTCCAAGTTTGATTCTATAAGTTTGACTATTTGAGTTACCTCATGTGAGTGGAATCATACATTATTTGTCTCTTTGTGTTTTGTTTCATTTAGCATAATGTCCTCAAGGTTCACCCATGTTGTTGGAGATGGCAGAATTTTCTTCTTTTTTTAAGGCTGAATAATACTGTGAGTGTGTGTGTGTATGTATGTGTGTGTATACACACTACATTTTCTTGATCCATCTATTGAACATTTAGATTGTTTCCATATTTTAGCTACTGTAAATAACAGTGCAATGAACATGGTAGTGCATGTATCTCCTTGAGATTATGTTTTCAGTTTTTTTATATATGTCAAAGTGGAATTGTTTGATCATATGGTAATACTATTTTTAATTTTTTGAGGAATTACCTTATTCTTCCATTGTGGCTGCACCAATTTACATCTCCATCAGCAATTCTACAAGTATTCCAATTTCTCCACATCCTGGCCAACACTTTTATCTTTTTTTTTTTTAATTAAAGATTTTATTTATTTATTTACAGAGAGAGACAGCAAGAGAGGGAACACAAGCAGGGGGAGAGGGAGAAACAGGTTTCCCGCTGAACAGGGAGCCTGATGCGGGGCTTGATCCCAGGAGCCTGGGATCATGACCTGAGCAGAAGGCAGATGCTTAACGACTGAGCCACCCAGGCGCCCCTATCTTTTTTTTTTTTTAATAGCCATTTTAACAGATATGAGGTAATATCTCATTGTGATTTTGATTTGCATTTCCTTAATTACTAGTGATGTGGAGCGTCTTTTCATATATGTGTTGGATAGTTGTATGTCTTTCTTGGAGAAATGTCTATTCAAGTCCTTTGCCAGTTTTTAATGGCACTATTTGAAGTTTGCTGTTGAGTTGTAAGAGTTGCTGAAATATTTTAGATCTAGTAATTTCTCATACGATACACGGTTTAGAAATTTTTCTTCTATTCTGTAGCTTGTCCTTTTACTCTGTTGATTGTTTCCCTGGCTTTGAGAAGGTTTTTAGTTTGAAATAAAATAGCCCCACTTGTCTGTTTTTTGCTTTTGTTGCCTGTGCCTTTGGTGTCATATCCAGAAAGTTCATTACCAAGCCCAATGTCATGAAGCTTTTCCTCTGTTTCCTTCTACAGATTTGCAGTGTCAGGTTTTACATTGAAATCTTTAATTCATTTTGAGTTGATTCTTGTGAACAGTATAAAGTTCCAATTTCACCCTTTTGCATGTGGCTGTCTACTTTTCCCAGTACCACTTGTTGAAAAGACTGTCCTTTCTTCATGAAGTATTTTTCACATATATACTGTCAAGGATCAGTTGGCAGCACACGTGTGGGTTGATTTCTGGGCTCTCTCTTATTCCACTGGCTTGTATGCTGGTCCCGTAACTGTTTTCATTACTGTGGTTACTGTAGTTATTGTTTTGTCGTATGCTTGTACACAAAAATGTCAAAATTGCTCAAAACAATCATGGAACCACAAAAGAACTGATGAAATGGTACTGTAAATATGAAAACTTAGAATAACACTATAATGAGATTAATAAAGAGTCCATTGCAAATACAGACGGGAGTCTTTTTGTTAGGGGAATCAAATGCACTGTAAAATTTCTGGTATGTTATTTTTGCAAAAAAAAAAGGCAAAAGGTAAATATCAAGTGGTTAAGAAAATAGTACATTATCAGATATTATATTTTGTTAGCTTGTAGTCTCTTTGTCCCAAGTCCTGAGAACATGTTATAAAATGTTATTAAAAGAATAAAGTCTTATGAGCCACTAAAACTTCACAGCATAGAAAGCACAGCCAATTTTGGTAAACCCATTAACTTGTCTTTTAGAACAAGTGCAAAATACTGCTTTCCTGTTTTAGACCTATGCTGTCCTTCAAAGTTTCACTCTTCGTATAAACACAGTTATAAGTTACAGTATTTTCAAGAAGATTGTAAATATAGTCCATCAGTAAGTAAAATAATAAATATTTTGTTCAGAGAGAAAGCACAAGGAGCTCTGGTTAATAAGAGAACATATATTTATGTAATTATCACATCTTCTGGTTAGATATCACATCTAAGATGCATAAAATTGGTAATGTTCAGAATTTGATTTTGTTCCTTGCTTATGCAAAGAAAGAGCTTGTGACTCTGCTGTTATTCTCATGAAAAAATTACTATTAGGATTGGCATTAAAGGAGTTCAACCTATAATGCTACAAAAATTAGGTGCCAAAGTATACTTTTCCCCCCCTCTTTTCTTTATAGAATGTAGCCATCAGGCATGAAGATTATGGTTTACTTTTGGAATGTATTTGTAGCCCAGCAACCTAAAAAACAGACATGATCAGCCTTGGTAACCTTTCCTCAAAAACTTTCATTATTTCTCCATTGCTAAAAAAATAGAGAAAATGATATGATAAAAATAATACATTTCATGAACATTCTTTAAAGGCCAATGTGAATTCACCCAAAGATAAAAGGATACTACAAGTCTTTGCTTTCATCTTACCTTCTAAAGTCTGCATCAAAGGTAGGGGTCAGGTGGTAGGCTAGAAGACAATTGTTAATGTACACAGTGCTGGGTGCAAAATGGGACTACATGGCTTTTAAAAGCCATACAGGACAGAATAGGTGTCATTCACAGTGCATCTCTTCTTGATGATTCATTCTGGAAACAAAGAATGAAATTTGGGTGTATGATTATAATGTAGTCCCTGATAGGATAGCTGTTCAATATGTTTGTGGAGGAATGAATATAAGAACATGGCTACTTTCCCATCCAGAGGAACATAGCCAAAGGGCAAGGTGATCACGTGAGTTGATGAACTGGCAGATGATGGCTGATTTGTCTGACTCCAGTGTCATGAGCCTTAACCACTGTGCACTGGAGTGACAGCATATAAAACACACACAAAAAGGAGCAGCAGAATAATTAAGTTATATCTTGCCAAGGACACCAGAATTTAATTTTGGAGGAAAACACAGGTTCACAATGTTTTAAAAAAATGGAAAAGTTGTAGAGTAAAGCCTGCTTCCAGCCTGCAGTTGTGATAAAAAATAATACTAAGCTAAAGAAGAGTCTGCTTTCAAATCTTACTATAAGAGGAAAAACTGATTATATCAAGACTTCCTTTCCTCTCTCTCACTTACATTCCTCTAGAGACTTTGTATAACAATGAAGATATTACATATTACCATGACATTTTTTGAGTTATTTGTGAGTTTTTTTCCAATGATTAGGGAAATAATTATGATGCAGAATTATTATGATTTGATGTGATAATAACATTTAAATACAATATTCTTTCAGATGATGAAGAAAATATATTTTCTCCTTTTATTACTAAATATTTTTTGTAAAATTTAGGAATTAGAATGTGCTTTCTTAGGTAAAAGAACTAAAACAAGGAAACTTTATTCCATCAGAGATTCTTAATCAAAAATGCACGTCTCAGCCCTTTCTGAGTCCTACCCTGGAATCCTGATTTGGTAGTTTAGAGGAGGTCCAGGTGTGTTGTACACAGAAAAAAATTTCACTAAGATCTCTTTTTAGTTATGAACCACTAGAGGAGATGATTCCAAAATTTCATTATAGCTATAATACTGCAATACTCAAACTTTCATACCAGAGAGAGTTGTAACTTTTAACATCTTATGTGGGTAACATATCTTCAAACCTAGTCTTTACTCCCTGTATCTATCCTTCAATTTTTTTTTTTTTTACCACTTACCCCTTCTACTTCTAATTAAATTACATATTTATAGCCATATGATTATATTAATAGAGCTTTTAACAAGTATGGGTGTATATACACACATATCCATATATATATACAATACATACACATAAATATGTGCATGCACTTACACAAGAAATCTTGTTTCTTTCATTCATATTTATCCTTTGCTCTAATGACAAAATGACAAAAGGAAATGTTCATTTATTATACTGAAGGTGCTAAAAGATATGTCAAGGTCTTTCAAGGGACATATGGAGAAAACACAACCTTTGAGTCACATATTCAAAATTGAAAATATCTCTGTCTAGGCTTAAGTAGTATGAACCCAAATTGAAATATTGCCATCTTTCTTAAAAAATTTATCAACTACCAAACATAATATAACCATTTCTTATCTTAGGACTATATTGTAAATTCTTCTTTCATCACTACTTCTTAATATTTGCTCTATTACTGATGTGTCCTTTGAGTAAGGCACCATACTTTACCCAAGTAAAGGTAGTTCTCAAGGATGTATGCCTTGAAGATGGTTCATTAAAAAAAAAAAAGAAAAAAGAAAAAAAGAAACCAAACAACAACAAAACCTTTCTTATTTTTTTAGGATTTTATTTATTTATTTTAGAGAGAGAAAGAGTACATGTAAACTAGGGAAGGAGCAGAGGGAGAGGGACAAGCAGACTACCCTGAGCGCAGAGCCCCGCAGGGCTCCATCCCATGACTCTGAGATCATGACCTGAGCCAAAATCAAGTCAGATGCTCAACCCACTGAGCCACCCAAGCACCCCCCAAAATCTTTTTTTTGTTATTCAACATTAATGAAACAACTAGTATGTTATAAGCAAGCATTGAGTAGTACTGGAAATATAGCTGGAATATAACACTGATGGCCTTGGCAGTGTGAATATTTTGGGTCAATTGAAAGGGCACAAACAATACAACAATCGTCTAACAGTGTGATCAGCCTTTTAATGGGGGAAAGTATAAGGTGTTAATTGACAGTAATTATCTCCAACTTGAGTATTAAGGGAGGGTTTCCTGGAATAAATGAAGCAGGTTAGAAACTCAGTATTTTTTGTTCCAAACAAACTAGTGATAAGATTTTTTAACAATTGTTAGCGTATTCAGTAAAATTCTGCAACACTTTTGGGATAGTCAATATCACACAGATTGTTGAAAAATGCAGTTTTTATTGTTATGGCATGAGATCAGATCACCCCCATCCCATTACTGTTGGAATGATCTACCGGCACTGAGGCACTCTCTAGTTTCTTGAAGATTATAATTCTTGACTCTTTCTATATCTAATGCTATTTCTGTTGTCTTACTGATTTTAACATTCGCTCTTCTGTCCTGGTCTCTCAATCCCTAAGTGTCCTTTCCTTAAATGATCTTGTCCTTTACCATACCCCAGCCACTAACCTCCATCATCAAAATATAGGCCTTTCTGTTACCAATACAACCCATAAATAATCTCATTCTCAACGGTTTAAAGCAACAAACCTAAATGGTAACACAAGTTCTGGTGGTCAGAAATCGGGGTGCCTTTCACATGAATATCTCTGGCTACAAGTGTCTCATAAAGCTGCAAACAAGATGCTGGACAGGGTTGCAACCTTCTGAGGTTTCAGTGGGGAAGGATCTATTTCTAAGCCGAGTCACATGATTGTTAGCAGTCTTCCTTAGTGGCTGTTGATGACAAACATCAGTGCTTTGCCACGTGGATCCCTCCAAGGACAGCTCATAATGTGGCAGCTTGTTTCTCCCAGAGTAAGGGCTGAAAGAGTTTAAAATCAGTCTTTTTATAACCTAAATTCACTAGTGATACTCCCTCACTTTTGCTGTGTTCTAGTTTTTAGAAGTCAGTCAGTAAGTCCTGTTCACATAGAAGGGAAGGAAATTATACAAGCAGGTGAATACCAGAAAGCAGAGATCTTTGGTGGATACCTTAGAGATTATCTCCTACGCCTTGTCTTTTCTCACCAAATTTCTAGAACTTCTTTTTTTCCCATTCTCATTCTCGTCCCATGACCTTCATTTCTATTTTATGAAAAATTAGGGACAGTCATAAAAGACCTTCACAGGTTACCCCCATATTATCTACCTGTCTTTATGTCATGCCAGTATTTTCTTTCTTTTTCTTGTTACTAAGTATGATTTGTCTTTCCACACCTAATCTAAGGCCACCCTCCCCACTTGGGCTCCAGAGCCCAAGCAATCTTGCATAATTAAAGATATTGCTCAAAAAAATCTTCTCTATTTTTTCTGCATCAAATTTTGTTTCTTGATTGGATCATTCAGGTCGTCTTGTAATTTCTTAAAAACTCTCTTGATTTCACATCCCTTTATAGCCACTGCCCCATTTCTGTGTTTGTCTGCTTGAACATGACTTGAAAAGATGGGTTTCTATTTTTTATTCCAATTCCTCTCTTCTTATACATTTTATGATAATTATATTGCATTAGGAATTTTCCTTTGTTTTAGGGGTATTTGTAGTAGGAGAAACTATGTTTCAATTCTTCATACAGCATACAGAAAACAGATGGATATGGGCTGAGTAAAGAATTAAAAAAAAAAAAAGACCAGGGGTATATAATCTTCCTTAAGTGTGTATGGCTTCTGTACAATAGTAAGTTCAGTTCCTAAATTGCAACATTTTCAGTTAACCAAGACAAAATATTCTTTAGGTAGTAATCAACCCTGCCCATTGGTAATTTCAGTCTTTGTGTTTCATGATGTAATAACAATTTCCTTTTCGATATTTGTTTTCTTCTCTCCTGAAAAAGTTACAAAATTACCAGCTGGAATTATTTGTGCAAAAGTCAGACCCTTTTCCACCCTGGAGTGATGAATGTATTCATTCTTAAATAACACTCTCTTAGCCACAGTGCCATGGTACATCCACATCCTTTTTTCTTTTCCAAGGAATTGCCTTGG
Organism: Leptonychotes weddellii; assembly: GCF_054177405.1. NCBI lineage: Eukaryota > Metazoa > Chordata > Mammalia > Carnivora > Phocidae > Leptonychotes > Leptonychotes weddellii. The sequence continues at coordinate 71,224,608 of NC_138375.1, read as the reverse complement.
AAGTTATTTAAGGCTGGGAATTGGTCTGGTATTTTAAAGATGTTCAGATGGCTTCAATTCTCACATGACCAAAGCAGTCTGTCTGTGGTTCAGACTGATGTTCTTTAGTCAATATGCATGACCTCCTGGAATTTATATGTCCCAAATGACCTTATAAATTTTCATTTAAGTAGTGTTCCCAGGCAACAAAAGCAATTCCCATTACTGTCCTAGCCGTTAAATCTGGATGTTAACAATATAAGTTTCAGTTTATTACCACTGTAAAATCACAGATTTCTTATTGTTTAGCTTGCCAAAACATCCTTCATTTCTAAAAGGAACAGCCCATACCTGAGAGAGTGAAATGGACAATTGAGAACCCAGCATTTACAATGGTCTTCATTTTATAGCATTCCTCCATGCCAAGTAGTATCTCTCTAGAATTTTGATTTCTCACTGAAGTACTTTCAGTCTTGCTATGGTTTGTGTTGCAGAACTGCTCAAGACTGCTGAGCTTTTGGTATTAAGAATTAAATCATTTTTAAAGGCCCAGGAGGATCTGTCTCCACTGAGAGAAATAAACACTTGAAGGAAAATCAAAATGCACAAAAACATGGCAAATAGATGTAAAAAAAATAAGCAGTAAAAAAAATCTGAAATTTACCACCCTTTGCAATGTCCCTTCAACCTACCTCTGAAGACTGGTAATATTTTCTGCATTTGAAGGAATATTCTTCGTTTTCAATGAGTTCCCCAAAACATAAGGAGGATTTTGTTTGCTGTGCCATGACTCCAGATAAGGGCACCTGTCTCCCTATTTTTTTGTGAATATTGATTTGCCCGGTCATGGCTTCTAAATTCAACTTCTGTGCTAAATCCATTACTCAGTCACTTAACTTACTAGTCACTCTTAGTATTTGCCAATGGAAACATTAATGCAACGGGAATAGGAAAGGCTGAGATGATGCTGAATTAAAATGTTGTGTAGTTAGTACTTGGGTTAATATTCCAACTCAGCATTCAAGTAAAACTGAAAATCTTAGCAGAGTTAATTTGAGTTTTTTTAAGACATGGGTGTTAGTATGTTCTTCCTTTTGGTATTCATGTTACATAATATTAAAATAATACTGCATTCCATAATTATGGTCAGAAATGAACTCCCTGTGTCATCTGAATCAGGCTGGTTTACCATATGAGTGGTTTCTTGATAGAGTAAGTTTGAAAAATAATGATTAAATAAACATTTATTTAAAAATTATTTTTTCATGAAGCACCATGGGGCATATACAAATAATTTAATTAAGAAAATTTTCCTCAAAATGAGACAGACTTGAAAGGGAGACAAGAAATGCAGACTGATTTTTTTTTTTTTAATTACAAAAGGAGGGAAGTGGTGTGTCAAAGAGAATAAAGAAGAGAATTTTCTCCAAAGTGGTATTCAGTTCAAGTTCTGTGAGGATGGTGGGTAATTTTGAGTGGGGCCTTCAATGATAGACTTGACTACATGGCTAAGAGGATGGGAGGTATGGGAAGACATCCTAGACATAGAAAAATACCAGAAAACACTGAAAATACTAAGACTTAAGGCATGCCACAAAATTTATTTGGTCAGATCGTAAGATGGGAAAATTGATTCTCATAAGGTAGTTCTAAAAAGTGGAGTTGAAGCCACATTTGGTCAGACCCTGAAAGCTAAACAGAGAGGTTGAAGTTGAGTCTGTAAGCAATTTCAACTCTTGAACGCTTGCCTTTTCCATTTTCTTTCCCAGCTTCTCAAGGCAATATCCATGAGCGAGCCTAACCTGGGTCCAGACTCCACCCTGCTCAGAGCAGGAGTTTTATCAGCCCTGTCTGCCCCCACCCTTTGGTAGGACTGAGGCTCACACTCTGCTGCTGATCAGATCTGGCGACTGATGGGGTTTGTGTGTTCTTGGGCTTGCATAGCCCCCTGTTATAGCAGTCCTTCTCTTTCCATGTTGGTTCCGTCGAGCTGAAAAGTTAGAGGTGGTACAAAGCCTCAGAACTCATACGAAGTCTTTTCAGTTGTCTAGATATATACCTCACTTTCCGATAATATGGACAATTTTTGCTGGATTGCACTGTAGTTTTGTGATAACCTTAAGCTTCCCTGAATGCTGGTAAGGCTCTTTCTTTGGAGGGGTGGGATACTACATCCCAAACTTCTGGTGACAGGCTGATGACATGCTATATAAAGGCCAAGATTATGAGATATGTTAACATAATTCTGTTCTTTTAGGCAGATAATATCCCCTACCACTCCAGCCTCTTAAAACATCTGTCTAAACCTTGCTTGAGTTTGCCACATTTGTGGCATTCTCTCTGGGGCTTCCCAGGTATCTATCCTAAAGGCTGTTTTTGGAATTGGCTTTTGTAGGTCCAGCTTTGGCTCTTTCATGGGATTCTTGGCCCCAGCATGCATCATGCTAAAGGCAGTAGGGACAACATTCTGTATATCTGATTGTGTCGTGGTATCTAAATGATTTTAAACAAGAGTTTTTAAATCCTTACTATTAAGAAATTTTAGGTATTTATATCTAAACAGCAAAGATACACATATATAAATAAGCAAAGGAAACATTTACAAATCTGTGCAAAGGGGATAGTTCCGGGCAAGAGGTAGCACCTGAAAAATGTCAACAATTGCGAGTCATGCATAACTACTAGAATTTATCCCAAAAATTACTTTTTATATTCTCTGAAAGTGTAAAGAATTATGCAGAAGATAGTTCACTTTTTTACATCGAGCATAATTTACTTTGTGGGCAGATTTTCTGACATAGGTGAGGCTACTGTTTGTATCTCTGAGTTTTAATTATTTGGAGTTTTTTGTAGTGAATTTACATAATACTATTTTATTTTTTATCAAGAAGGAATGTTTGAGCTCATGGCAATGATCATTCTTCATATGCTTGTTGAGCAATTTCTGTAGAAATGATGGATCAGTCTGGGTAAAAATTTCATATGAAAAAAATTAACTTTAAATAAGACTCATTCATAAGTTGTTAAAATTCCCCTACATGCTCTTTACTTTTTTTTAACCTAGGAATCTTTATGGGCATCTTCAAATTATCAGATAATCTTGTTTCTATAGCATTCCTCCAAATTTAAGTAACTGCTTTTCATGAGGTCTCCTGAATAAATAAGAACACACAGAATTTACGTTCCTTTATTGGAAATCGGTTAGACTCTAGCTAAAAAATAGTTGATGCTTTGTCATAGAGCCTTTTTATTTTTATTTTTTTATCATGCAGCCTTTATTACCACCTCCAATAAAATAAGCTATTACACTGTCACATCACTAGACAAGAAGAGTGTCATCTCTATTGAATTCCAAGTCACTGAAATTCCTCATTATTAATCAGCTTGTATGGCACTGGAAAAATAATACATTTTGTCAAGACAATTTTAGAGCATTTGTTTTCTGTGTCCATGTACATTACAGTGTAGAGTGAAACACTGTCATTTTAGGGGATTTGCTTTTTCAGCACCACAATAGCTACATACCAGAGTAAGATTTAATAATAGCTGTATGAATCAAGTTTGATGATGAAACCTACCAAACAGTAGGCCTATAAAATTTGGAGCATATGAGAATCATAGTAGCTCCTGATTGGTGAGTCAAGAGTGAATAGCAATCTCTAAAGAAAATAATAATGTTATAGATTCATAAACAAATGTTATATAAAGTTATTTTTCAGACAAGTAACCATGTTAGCTATCAGTGTCATGTAACTGTTCTGTATGTTGTTTAACTGTCCTAAAACTGTTGTATAAATTAAAGACGGTACTAGTGTGTGTTACAGACTGAAAGCTTATGGTCTCCCCTCTCCCAAATTCCTTGGTGAAATCATTAAGTCCAGTATGATCATATATGGGGGACAGACCTTCAAGAGACAATTAGGTCGTGACTGTGGTGCTCTCATGAATGACATTAGTATCCTTATGAAAGATACCCCCCAAAACTCCTTTTCCCTTTCTGCCATGTGAGGACACAGCTAGAAAAAGACCATTTATGAACAATAAAGCAGGCCTCCACCAGACACTGAATCTGCCGGTGCCTTGATATTGAGCTTCCCAGCCTCCAGAACTGGCAGAAGTAAATTTCTGTTGTTTGTATGTCACCCAGTCTATGATAGTTTGTTACAGCAGCCAAAACAGACTAAGACACTTTGTGATGTACTTTGTCATCGTCTTTCTTTTTTTAATCACAGTTTGAGATAGCAATTTGCTAATTACGCTTTTAATGTGATTGCTATAGTCATTCAGCCAACATAATTTAGAACCCGCAGAGGATTTGTTGGCATAATTTATTTGTACCAGCCATTCTCATAGGACAAATTGAATATTTATTTTGATCACTAATCTAATGCAATATTGTCATGAGGGCATTTCAACTTTCTTGTACAAAATGAACAATATTTGCCTCACTGTTTAAATTTTCCTTTTTCTGTGAAAATAGCAAGGCACATAGTAAAAATTTTAAGCAGAACAAAGAAAAATGAGTCTCTCACATTCTTACAACATCAATCCTACTCCCCAGAATTAACGTGTATCCTTTCAGAAATTTTTCAGGCATATACACAAACACATAGATACATCTTGTTTTGTACTGGAAGGATAATACATACAAACTCCTCTCTCATTTGCTTTATATTTTTAAAGGAGTTTTCCAGATTATTTTAACAAATCTACTTGATTCTTTTTAACAGATGCATATAGGAGTACTTTCTATGGATGTTCATATTTTATTCAACTAATTATCTACTGAGAAACAATAAAGTTCTTTAAAGGTCTTCCTCTACCGCTACACAAACAATCCTATAAAAATAACCTTGTATACATATATGTGAATTATGCCCAAATATACTGGTTGGTGAAATACCTCAAATTAAAATTAATGAGTCAAAGGGTTTGTCCGTGTTATATGTAGTTAAAGTCCTCTTTATTTTTATTTTTTAAAAGATTTTATTTATTTATTAGAGAGCAAGAGAAAGAGAAACGGCATGAGAGGGGAGAGGGTCAGAGGGAGAAGCAGGCTCCCCACAGAGCCGGGAGCCCGATGGGGGACACGATCCCGAAGGCAGTTGCTTAACCAACTGAGCCACCCAGGCTCCCCTAAGTTCCTCTTTTTTAAAAAAATTGTACCAATGGGGCGCCTGGGTGGCTCAGTCGTTAACCGTCTCCCTTCGGCTCAGGTCATGATCCCAGGGTCCTGGAATCGAGCCCCGCATCGGGCTACCTGCTCCGCAGGGAGCCTACTTCTCTCCCTCTCCCACTCCCCCTGCTTGTGTTCCCTCTCTCACTGTGTCTCTCTCTGTCAAATAAATAAAATCTTTAAAAAAAATTGTACCAATGAATAATCTCACTGATAATACATGGAAATATGTTTTTCCTCATACCTTTGATAAAACTACATACTGTCTCCATTCATTCATTCATTTATATTTTTAAATTTATTTGAGAGAAAGGGAGAGAGAGAGAGAGAAAGAGAGAGTGCGATCAGGGGGAGGGGCTGAGTGAGAGGGAAACATCCTTAAGCCCCTCCCTGCTGAGTGTGGAGCCTGACCTGGGGGCTTCCAGGATCTTGAGATCATGACCTGAGCCCAAATCAAGAGTTGCACATCCAACCATCTGAGCCACCCAGGTGCCCCTCCTTCTTTTATTCAAAAGTTTTTTTTTTTTTTTAAGATTTTATTTATTTATTTGAGAGAGAGAATGAGAGAGAGAGCACATGAGAGGGGGGAGGGCCAGAGGGAGAAGCAGACTCCTTGCCGAGCAGGGGGCCCGATGCGGGACTCGATCCAGGGACTCCAGGATCATGACCTGAGCCGAAGGCAGTCGCTTAACCAACTGAGCCGCCCAGGCGCCCTCAAAAGTTTTTATTAGTACCATTCTTTTCCTGCTTAATTTTCTTTCATAGCATTTATTACCATCTGAGATGATATGTCCACTTATTTATCTATTTCTACTCCTTGAGAAACAACATGGACAAAAGATTTTCTCTAATCTGTTCATTACCATGTTTCATATGTTTAGAAATGTACCCAGAACACATTCTGTGCCCTATGCAAATTTGTTCACTGACAGGCTGAATAAATGATGATCTGTCTTTAGGACATAAACCTCTTATGAGATGGAATTTTGATGAATTAAAAGTATAAGAGCTTTCTTTTGTGACTTTGGGATTTGTGCCTTCTAGAAGGTGATTCTTGACTCCAGAATTACTTTTAACAATCAAAATTTTTTCTTCTAGTTCTTTCACATTATTTCACAATAATGCTTTCTTAAAAATATTTTAAGTAAGAATGGAGGTAGACATCCAACTTTATTTTCCCTCAAAATTCTCTAAAATAGTTTTTAAAAATCTACTTTTTTCTGATTTAATCACCATCTTTACATACCAAAATTCTCGATGTCCTTTGTCTATTAGAGCTTTCTGTTGTGGTCCACTGTTCTATCAGTTCTGGGTGTTATGCCACATTATTTTCCTTACTTAGTGATCTCTTTTATTACTAATTAAGGCTAATTCCTCCTAAATGGTATATTTTCTTTAGGCCTTTGTTGACTAATTTGCTGATATCTTTCAGATTAAATATCAAATTGCTTAGTTATGTTCTAATAAAAACATTTTGACCAGGCTTACAATTCGTGGGATAAGTTTTGGGAAATTCAATTATGGTATACAATGTTGAGTCTTTCTATTCCAGAAAATCTTGCATTTATTCAAGTCTTTTGAAAATTTTACTTTAGACATTTCTGAATGTCATTATTAGGTATTTGATACTGCTTTTGTATATGAAATTTGATGTCATACAGTTTCTAATAGCTGTTCTTTTGTGTGTGTTTAGTACTACCAAACTCTCCCAGTTTCTTAGTTGTTTTAGGTTTGCTACGTATAAAATAATTTCTCTGGAAATAGTGATAATTTAATTCCCTCTGCAGTTTTCCTATTTATTTTTAAATATTTCATTGTACTGTGGAGAAGTACTTTAGAAAACTGAACTAGAAATTGTATGAAAATCAAATTAGCAGTTTTATCTAAGCCCTAAGGTGACTCCATCTTACCAATATTTATAAAAATCAGTCTTGATATATTCTTTTAAACTAAATCCATTCAAATATTTTCTAAGTCAAATTTTTTTTTCAGATAATGTGTTTGTTTTTAATTTTTAAGTAATCAAGAAAATGCAAAACAGTGATTAAAACTATCTGAAAGAAAATTCTGGGAATTCTTGGAAAACAATATCAGGATTCATCTCTGATAGAGATAGGATTCTTAGTAGGAACATAATTTTAATAGGCAGGCAACTAAAATTAAAAATAAAAGCAAAGAATAATCACAAAAGAGGTTTCATACATGACTATAAAAAACAAAACAAAACAACACGTGCTAGATTTTGTTTGTCTTTCCCTGGTATTCTCCACATGGTTACTTTGCTATGAAAGCCAGATCAATGGAGATCAATGGTGACTGCAAACCATGTGCAAATTTTATAAGTTCAATTTGGAATTAGGAAAAAAAACCCTTTAAAGCTTTAATAATTTATTCTGTAATTAATTTTTTTTACAAAATATTGTCATTACAGAAATAAGAAAGTAAAAAACATTTCTGCATGCAGCATTGAGTTGTAGCCGTCTTTGTCGGATATTGAGATCATTACAGTAGTTTCACACATGTCCCTGAATAGTTCTGCATCTGACTTTTAGCATTTAAAGACTAGAATAAGTTCAAGTAATGCTTTGATAAAACATTTGAAAGCTGTGGTATAGATATAAAATTATAAACTGTACAAGCTAATGTAATTTAAAATTTTTATACTCCATCAACAAAAATGCAGAGGGATAATTGCAAGCATAAGAGGAGTTAAAATGACTGGACTTGAGGCCACTTTACCTACCAATGGAATGAGAATGCTGCCATGTACATATTATATGTTATTTTAGTGATAAATGTAAAAGAAGACATGATGTTGCAAATGTATGGACCTATATAGTAGATATAATCTGAAGACCTCTCATTTACTGATCCAATATCAGATACTTAGAAAATCACTCACTTAAATATAACATGTGGAACACTTACTTCACTTAATTGTTTGGAAACCTCATTCTCTCTCCATGGGCTCAGAGAGAAGAAAATTTCATTTAAAACTGTTGAGATTTATTTGCAATATTTTAGATACCGCATGGTGTGTGTGTGTGTATGTGTGTGTGTTTGTGTGTAGCAATTTTCTGAAGAGACAGTAAATCCTAATAGCTAATATCTTCAAATTTGGAGTCACAAGTGGTTTTTCACATGAATTAGAAAAATTATTCAGCTTCTTGAAGCCTCAGTTTTATCATATATAAATTGGATAATGAAGCTAGTTTCCCCTAAAATGTTATTATCAAGGTTAAGAGAAATAATACAAGCAAAATTTTGGTCATTGTGTCTCAAATCAAATATATTCTTCTGAGCAATAGTAGTAGTAATTATGAATTTTACCACGCTTACAGGTAGCTTGTCTGTTAAAACACAGAAGGAGGTCAGTATATTTGCATGTACTATCCAGCTCCTCTTGTGTGAAATGGCAATGCTCATGGGCACTCATTTGTTCTGTCTCATGTAGACACAAACAGGGACAGAGCACACCCACTTTGAATCTGTAAGCAGTAGAATGGGGTTTCCTGAATAGCAGAAATAACTTTCTCTTGTAAATGGTCATTGTCATTATTCTTCATGTTACTATAGTAGGAAGGAAAACTACTTCTAATCTCAGTTTTCTGATATGGCTAAGTAATTTCTCCAAGTTCATCTAGAAAGTTGTAGCCTTAACTGGGCTGCAGGTCTCTTAGTTTCTCTGATCCCTCTAACACTTGCTTGACCATGGTGTTCAGTTTCATACGTTGGAAACTAAAAAATAGGACTCATTAGCTAATGAGGATCAGACAAAGAAATGGACAGGAGCCTGAAACTGAACTGGGGAATCAATGTAAAATGTTGCTCATAGGAAAAAGAAAAAAAGAGGTGGGGGGAGCGTTAGAAGTGGAAGGAGTCTAAGTGCAGAAACTAAAAGGTAGAAATTAGATATTCTGCAAAGGGAAAGAATGATAGTGGTTTAAAAATGTTTCAAGAAAAGAAAAAAAAAAAAAAAAAGGAAAGGGCAAAAGTAAAAGACAGTCATGTAAAGTGAGCCAAGAGAGCAGACATCAGAACAAAGCAAAGGAACAGATTCCTGGCAGAAGGACATTATTAACAGTTATAGGCTCTCACTTCATTGGTTATGTGATAGGTTCTGAGCTTTTTTATAATTTTCATACCATAAACCATGCTTTGATTTCATTTCTTCAAATCGCAGTTGGGGCCAAATGCATCCAGCTGTGACGAAAGAGATGGTACAATGCAATCAAGGCATCGTTAAATCCACTCTGGGAGTTGCTGATGCTTTGGATTAGGTTAGATAGAAAGGGAAGTTATTTTGCAGTAGTCAGATGCCTTTACAGCAATTTTTTTCCTGTTCTCGTGCAAACTAAGATGACTCTGCTTAGGATACAGAATTCCAAATGGATTTTAGTTAGGGAAAATCAATGTGTAGTGCAGACTTAGGATGTACTAAAATGATGTTTCATGCTAGAAATCAAGAAGCTTAGCATTCAACCAGTTAACTTCAGCAAGAAGAATTTGAGATAACTGATAATTTACAGGCTCAGTACCAAGGGACACACATCGTGTTCACTCTGCACCCTGAGCATTGGAGTTGGATATAAATTGACTATGTTTGAGTCTAAAGGCACTTAATTTTACTATTATAAAATGGTCATTCAGGCAGTTTCATTTAGTATCTGTTTTATAAACAGGTGTCACTGAAGAATTGACAACATGAGAGGATTTCAAACCAGAGTCCCACCTTCTCACTTCCTGAAAGGCTTAGTTTTTAGATTCAAACTGGAATCTTAGAATAGCTTCTTGCCTTTGTTTTATTGGTGTTTAATAATTCTAGCGAGTGCAATAGCTTAATAAAAATAGCTCATGCTCCAACTCATCAAAAATGTTATCTGTTAATAAAATGAAATAAAGAATAAGTAAAGCTTCAATAATTAAAATTCTTCCAAGTTTAAGAATACAGAATATAATTAATAATACACTATTATTTTTATATTTTTGTCTACTTACATAAAATAAACGCTTTGTTGTTCTTTCCTAGTTGCTGAATAATCTAGGAGTATTTTTTTCCTAGTAGGCTTGTAATGGTTATGGAGTATTTCACATTTGCCCAACAAAATGTTCTTAAATGTAAATACTAGCTTATAGTAGAAAGAGATCTCTAATTCCTTGTATATATTTGAAGTTTATTCTGTGTAATGATTTAAAAGGCTTTAAATTTTCTTAGTGGCTTACTCTGTAGTAGATCATGTTTTTCTTTATGGATCGGTGTTTTTGATAAGTGGGAAAAAATAGAAACAAGTCACAATAATTTTTGTCTCCCAGTTTAATCAAATTTGCTCAATGCAAATTTAATCAGAATGTGTGTTTCAAATGACCATATTCTTCTATGAGAATGACTAGACAAAAAATAGTAGAGAATGAACATTGGATAATGAGCGATGAAATGATCTTCTAGGAGTAGTTGTTGTCCCTGCGCCTGTGAACGGCTGGCTGGTGTGTACCACAAGAGCTTCTCTGGTGACACTTCTCAGTCTCAGTTGTCTGCAGAACTGTCTTTCAAAGACTGTGTTTCTGCAGGGACTAGCAAATCTCCCAACTGCACAAGGACAAAACGGACTTGCCTAGCCTTCTAAATAATTTTTGTGGTATTTACAGGCTTTTATGAAACATATAAAATTTTTAAGACCGATGATTATACAAAGTTTGAGTTTCTCAGAGAAATTAAAAAAAATCCAACAAAACCCATCATAAGTTACATTTGAAGCTGGGGATGGGAAAGTGAGAGGAGTTGCAGGGAAAACCAAGAAACTCTGTGTTTTCATCCTGGATTTCACCACACATTTTAGAACACTCTTACAGGGTTGTTTGAGTTAAAGCACTCCTGGAAGTTTAGTCTAAATCCAACTGTTCATATTCTTAAAAATGACTAATACAGTGTCTTCAAATTTATGAATATTCATCATATGCCAGGCACCAAACTGTTCTCATTTTCAATCTTTATAAAAGTCCAACACTATTGACCCCATATTGTACATTAGAAAACTAGCATAGGGAGGTGGTGCATATTTTGGTCAAGATCATTCAGTTGGTGAAGGAACAGAAATTTTAACCTAGCTGTATATCAACTCCACTCGTACATAGTTGTAGTAAATTTACTGTGCAATCAGAAGTTACATTAAATGTAACCTTCCAACATGTTCTATTTTATTTTGTCCCACAGCCATGACTGGTATTGTTGTTCACCTGATGGCTCTATATGCTTTCTAAAAAACAAAATGTTGTTAATCATGGAAAACATACCTTCCAAATGTACGATTCAAACCACTCACTGAGAATCTCACATAATTCTTTATGTTTCATAAGTCATTCAAAATAAAATGTGCCACATACCGGAACCCAAAGATTTCCTCCAACAATGTAAAAAGGTAATCTGCTACCCCCCATTTTTGTAAATAAAGCTCTAGCTTCTTTTGTGTGAACTTTAGCCAACTAGTAATTGTATTATTTTATGCTGTCAAAAACCTTCATGCTTTCTTTTCTAATGTGCCAAGGTCACTTTCTCAATTATTTTCCTTTCTTGGTGGGTCATGATTTAGCAAGCACTACTCATATCCTATGCAACTAAAGTAATAGAAGGCCTGAATCCCCATATGATCTAATTATATAAAAATTTGGCTACCTATTATGCTAAATGTGCCCTTTGACCCGAAGAAAATATTTCGAAGATGTTTCGTTCACTGAGAACGATAAATGAGATGCATCAAAATTTCCTTAACTAATTGAGAAATGCTTGAATGATCTTGTCTATTTGACTGCTCCCTACTGGGACACATTTTACTGATAGTGTGAAAGCAACTTTGGAATCTAATCAGTAAGGTGGAGCATTTTTAAGCAAGGGATTTTAAGATTAAAAAGTGGTGTCATTGATATGAGCTTCAAAAAAGGAAGAACACAAAAATACATGATCAAAGATTTAAGCCAAAAGATACTTTTTAAAACAGAGAGATAAAATTCATTTAATTAAACCATGTTATTATTATTATTTTTTTAAAGATTTTTATTTATTTATTTGACAGAGACACAGCAAGAGAGGGAACACAAGCAGGGGGAGTGGGAGAGGGAGAAGCAGGCTTCCCACGGAACAGGGAGCCCGATGCGGGGCTCGATCCCAGGACCCTGGGATCACGACCCGAGCCGAAGGCAGACGCCCAACGACTGAGCCACCCAGGCACCCCAAAACCATGTTATTGAGAGAGATAAAATCTCTAGTCTGAAGCTGGAGGAAGATAGGCTATTATATTACTTTATCTTTGTTTAAGCATCAAAGCATACATATTATAGATAATGGATGTGCTTCTGCCTGGTGTTTGGGAAGTGGATGGCTCTGATTTCATGAGGTGGATGTGGTACAGGTTTGCAAGCCAGTTGATTTTAGCTATTTCCACAAAAACCACTCTAGCAAAGATTCATGTGATCATTTTCTTCTGGGGCTCAGTGAGATGCAGAAGTCCTAGATTTTATAGGATGGGTAGTTAGCTTAAATGGTTGCATTATGTCATAAATGATGGCAGGGGCCAGCTAGCTTTGAATAGAGAACCCTCGTCTATGAAAAAAATGTGCCCCTGACCTTGGCTAGCCATCTTGTAATGTCTGGTCATGACTACACCTGGGCCCTCAAGTAAAACCACTCAGGTAGCTAGCAGTTCTCATTACCATTAATATATTAGGTAGAACTATGTTGCTTTGTTTTTGTATGAAGAGGAGAGCAAAAGATATGAGGCAGAGCGAGGCCTGGCAGTTCTTGAAGAAGGGTGTATTAGGGTGCTCCAGAGAAACATAACGGGAAGGACGGATACATATGCATACTTATATGTAAGTAACAGACTGTATTCTCTATATACAATATATAATTATTAATATGTAAATATATGTTGTAATATATTTATGTAATATATATTTCATCTATGTTATATATTTACATATTTATATATCATGTGCATATGTAATATATGTATAATATACATATGTATAATATATAATATATAATACATATATATGTATATTACACATATATAATATATAGATTATAATATGTAATATTACATTATATAATATGTAATATTATATAATATGTATAATAGCATTGTACATAATCCATATATTATATATATTATGTATACATATATACTGTGTGTGTATATATATATATATACATAGAATGTGCACATGAGAGATTAATTGATTGATTAAAGAAATGACTTATACAGTTGTTTAGGATATATGAGTCCAACATCTGATGGGGTAGTCCATCAGGCTGAAGAGTCGAAAAGAATTTCAGTTCAAATCCAAAATCGGTCTGTGGGCAGAATTCCTGTTGCTCCATGAAGGTTAGTCTTCATTCTAATAAGGCCTTCAACTGATGAGGTGATGTCCACCCACATTACGAGGATAATCTGCTTTTTTTTAAAATTTACAGATTTAAATGTTCATATCGCCCCAAAGAAACCTTAACAGATAAATACAGAATAATGTTTGACCAAATATCTGGTCTCAGTTGTCCAGCCAAGTTGACATAAAATTAACTAACCCAAGGGATGTCTAAGTGAATTATGGTACCTTTAGTCTAGTAATGCGAATCCAAGTAAGACCAATGAAATGGCCAATGCCAACTTTATCAGTAGATTCAGACAATGATAGCAGACAGGCTGATCATCTGCAAGTCTGTGACTGTCCATTCCAGTCTCAGTGTAGAAAAATACCTTGGTCCACTGAAAGGGCAGGCATAAATTGTTATGGCAGCACTAGAATGCCTGAGACGGTAACCTGGATATAAAAGATAGAATTTTGCTGCTTTGAAGACATACACTATACTGCAGTCTATTTAGTGTACAATAGCATTATGTCTACAAAAAAGGTATTTTTATTAAAAAATCTTTATGGCTAAAAGATGCTAACCATAATTGGAGTTTTCAGCAAGTTGTAATCACTAATCACAGATGACCATAACAAATATAATACTAATGAAAACATTTAAAATAAATTCTGAGAATCACCAAATTGTGACAAAGAGACACAAAGTAAGAAAATGTTTTGGAAAAATGACACCAATAGACTTGCTCAATGCAGGGTAGCCACAAACCTTCAATCTGTTAAAACAGATCAAAACAAAAAAAAACAACAACCCAAACAACCCCACAATATCTGTGAAACCCAAAGGAACAAAGCACAATGAAAGGAGGTATGCCTGTACTGTGAATCTAAGAAGATTGATTTCCGCCTGTAGTACAGTTTGTACCTGAAGGTGAAGGAAGGAATGTGTTCAGAAACAAGCAGATTGTCTTGAACACACCTACAAACTGAAGGCAGAAAAGGCCCACAAGAAACTCTGGGCTGACCATGCTGAGTTCCATAGACCTCAAACTAAGAAAACATGCAAGCACAGAAGAGTGGCTCCAGTCCAAGAAGGAGGAAATCAGCAAAACTCTGTCCGAGGCAGAAGAGACCAAGAAATAAATCACCTTTCTCTTGTCTGTACATACTGGCTTTGGCAATGACCTAGATTAGTCATTTAATAAAACAAGGCTTACTCTGTGTGCCTCCACCACCCCCACTCCCAAAAAGAAAGAATATAGAACAAAGGTTTTAATGCTGTAACCTCCACAGGGGATGTCTGTGATGGTCCGTTAGTTGCCTTTAGATACTCATGCTTTCTCTCCCTAACAGATGCCTAGGCCATCCATCACTGTGGATTAAAAACAGTGTAAGAGCTCCCAAAAGAGCAGGGTCCAGGACTTCTAGCCAGAGATTCATAGACATTATTAGTACACCTACTCTTTCTGTATCCACACTCTTCTGGCTAAGGTTTCCTATACATGCCAACTGCACACGTCTAATATGTCCACCCTGGTTGAATGCAGTGGCCCTTATTAGGAACTTGGCAGGTCTCGTGTAGGTACAGATAAGGTGCCCTTGCTTGAAGTGGGATTCAGAATCCTAATTTACATACACATGCCAGGCACATAATACTACATGCATTTCCTGTGCAGGAAAAACACAGGGTAGAAGAGAACCAGTTTTGAGCTATCTTGAGCATTACTTAAGAAAGACATTGGCTAGGAAGGATATTGTTGTATGAAAAGGCAGAAGCATGAGAAGAGATCATTTGGAAGTTACCTTCCACATGAGAAAAATAGGCCTCCTTCAGAACCTGGCATAAGAAAACACTTTTATTCCTAAATACTATTGAAAATATTAATATGAAATATCCTAGGGCATAGCTCCAAATTGAAACCAAAACTAGAGTGAAGAATGAAGGACATTTCCAGGAAGAAAGAATATTCTAGATAATAGATGGTATGATTAAGAAGATAAGTAATCTTAGCATTCTAGTGAAATTATCAGCCAATAAAAAGAAACAAAAATTTAAAAAATCAAAGAAAATCTTGATCAGAACAGGAAATAAAACTATAGTATAATATTATGTAATTATTTAAGTAAAAAGTCTCCAAAAGGTAATTGATTTGTCATTTTCTTTTGAAGTGCCAGGCTTTCATTTCTCTATGCGTTCAATTACACTACATAGGTTGAGAAAAATAGTTCTGTAAGTAAAATCACTATTGGTAAGTTTTTAAATTCTCTAAGTAAAATGACAAAAAAAGCATAGAAGATTTAATGAGTGTTATGGAAAAATGTCAGTAATCGTTTTCAGTGACAGAGATACAGTTGGTGACAAAATTTTATGATATAAAGGAGAATTGAGAATTGAAGAGAAGTCTATGGGAGTTATTTTTAAATTGAATTTGTATGGAAAGGCAAGATACACTAATTTTGTAAAACAAAGTCTAGGTTTAGGTAATAGATTAAATCATCATCCTGGAAAGATACACCAGCGACAGTAAGAATATAGAATCCTAGAGTATCTGAGTGGAGGTGACATAATACTGTCTAGGTAAGGGTATGAGACATGCTGTTCTTCTGCTTGTCCTTCCACAGTATTCTTTACCTGCTCTTCTGCCATTCTGATGTGGACTTTAACTTTCTTATTTCTTCTTTGCCTTTCTAGCCATTTGTCTGCATCATTACATGTGAGATCCAATGACCTAGATATTTACAAATAGGGATACTAAACTAATCCTAAACTACGTATTCTCTAGAAAAGTCCCCCCCCATACCCCTCAGGCTTAATATTTTTTATTTATTTTGATCAGGAAAGTACCTTTTCAGAGATACTTAGGATAACCTTTTGTTTCTTGATTATACTGAAAGAATGAGATGGGGGTATTTAAGATCTCATATTTCAGTTTGCTACTGGAGGAAGCCTAGAGGAATATCGATAGTGTTTCCTTACTTTTGATCACATAGTTGAAATTGTAACTTGTTGAATCTTCAACCTTCAAGTGTTTATAGGATGGAATGCTTTTTTAAAAGGTATCTGTTAGATATATGATTCCTTCTTGATTTAGATGACAAAGACCAGAGGCCTCAATTGCTTGGTGACTTCCCAGGATATTCTAGAGTATTGTCCAGGTCCCAGTCTTTGAATAGAAAGATAATTAGCATTACGTTCTTTAGGTCAAGGAATTTTGTGTGGGGATTTTAGGTTTTAGTTGGAGGAGCATATTAGAATAATGTAAGTAAATAGGAGCTCAAGGGATTTATTTTGGTACTCATTCTTTTGAAAAACTTACTGCATGGTGGTGGCTGCAAACATTTCCAACATGATTAAGAATTAGCATAAGGATTTTGTTTACTTTGGATAATGCTAATCATGTTTTCTTTGTGGCTGAATACTAGCCAGTGAAGTTGATTCTTTTCCAAACTACAGACTATGTAAACCTTGCCACCCTCTTCACAGTAAAACAAAGGAATAAAGTTACAAGGTCTTCATTTTTCAATCAAATAATGTGTGATTGATAAACTGAATCACCACTGAAATCAAAGTATAAAGAGTCTCAGACCTGTCAGATACCATTGAGAGCAAGGAAATTTACAGGGAACATTCTAAATCACTATCAGGGCGGATTGCCAGTCTTTGTTACAGAAGTAAATTAACAGGGATTTTTGGCTGAAACAGTGAGGAGGCATGTTGAATTCTGTTGTATAGTGCCACAATATCCTATTTAGTTCCAGTTGGATGTATTTGGCAACTTCTCCCATGAGTGTTGGTTTAATACACTATACCTCATTTAGCCATCTGGTCTCAACCATGAGGAGGGTGAAAATTACCTACAATTTAAAATAGGTTTATTCTTTGTTGTCAGGCAGAGATCTTTCTGGACTCCAATGAGTTGAAATTCCTTTGTTCTTTTTACCCCAAATCTCACCTGTCCTTTTGTAATTTAAGCTGAGTAAATGTGTATGTGTTGTTTGTGTGCGTGTGTGTGTGCATGTGCATGTACATGTGTATATTTGTGTGTCTATAAAGGAAACTTGGGTTCATCTTTTTTTAAGAAATGGAAATTTTATTTTGCAAGTCTGAAGGTTTTTCCAATATAATGTCACAAAATGTATGTGCAAAATGTTGAAGTGAATTTTTCTTTTCATTGAACGGATTTGCGACATTTTTCAATTTCTTCTTAAAATCCATCCTGATTCAGAAAGGGGAAATTTCCTGTGAGTCTTTTAAACTTTCCAATAGGCTCCTTATGACATGTCTGACATGTAATAACAACTACAAGGTTAAATATCAAAAATCCATAGAAAAATAATCTTTTTTGAATGAGGTAACATACGTTTATATATTTTTGGTTTTGTATATTCAAAACGAGTTCTTCAATTTAAAGGAAATTAAAAATGAGAGGAAAAGTCTTTCCTATTAACCACATATTTACTTTTTCTAGCATTCTTCATTCCTTCATGTAGATCCAAGTTTGTTTGTTTGTTTGTTTTTAATTTTTTTAATTTAAATTCAATTAATTAACATATAATGTATTGTTTCAGGGGTACAGGTCTGTGATTCATCAGTCTTATATAATACCCAGTGCTCATTACAACACACACCCTCCCCAGTGTCCATCACTCAGTTACCCCATTCCCCCATCCCCTCCCTTCCAACAATCCTCTGTTTTCTAAGATTAAGAGTCTTTTATTGTTTGTCTCCCTCTCTGGTTTCATCTTATTTCATTTTTTCCTCTCTTCCCCTATGATCCTATGCCTTGTTTCTTAAATTCCACATATGAGTGAGATCATATAATTGTCTTTCTCTGATTGACTTATCTCACTTAGCATAATACCCTCTAGTTATAGCCACATCATTGCAAATGGCAAGATTTCATTTTTTTTTGACAGCTGAGTAATATTCCATTGTATATATATATACACATCTTCTTTATCCATTCATCTGTTGATGGACATCTGGGCTCTTTCCATAGTTTGGCTATTGTGGACATTGCTGCTATAAACATTGGGGTGCAGGTGCCCCTTCGGATCTACATTTGTGTCTTTGGGGTAAATACTGAGTAGTGCTGGGTCATAGGGTAGCTCTATTTTCAACTTTTTGAGGAACCTCCATACTGTTTTCCAGAGTGACTGTACCAGCTTGCATTCCCACCAACAGTGTAGGAGGGTTCCCCTTTTCCACATCCTCGTCAACGTCTGTTGCTTCCTGACTTGTTAATTTTAGCCATTCTGACTGATGTGAGGTGGTATCTCATCATGGTTTTGATTTGTATTTCCCTGAT
>NC_138375.1:71121451-71205283 GCF_054177405.1 Leptonychotes weddellii | reverse complement strand
AAGAGACTGTCTTTTCTCCTTTGGATATTCTTTCCTGCTTTGTCAAAAATTAGTTGACCATAGAGTGGAGAGTCCATTTCTGGGTTCTCTATTCTGTTCCCTTGATCTATGTGTCTGTTTTTGTTCCAGTACCATACTGTATTGATGATTACAGCTTTGTAATAGAGCTTAAAGTCTGGCATTGTGATGTCCCCAGCTTTGGTTTTCTTTTTCAACATTCCTTTGTCTATTCGGGGTCTTCTCTGGTTCCATACAAATTTCAGGATTATTTGTTCCAGTTCTGTGAAATATGTTGATGGTATTTTGATGGGGATTGCATTGAATGTGTAGATTGTTCTAGGAAGAACAATATTTGTTCTTCCAATCCACGAGCATGGAATGTTTTTCCATTTCTTTGTGTCTTCCTCAATTTCTTTAATGAGTATTCTATAGTTTTCTGAGTACAGATCCTTTGCCTCTTTGGTTAGGTTTATTCCTAGGTATCTTATGGTTTTGGGTGCAATTGTAAATGGAATCGACTCCTTAATTTCTCTTTCTTCTGTCTCATTGTTAGTGTGATCCAAGTTTTTATTACATGTTGTCCTTTACCTGAAGAATTTCCTCTAACATTTCCTACAGTGCAGGTCTGCTGATATAAAGTCCTCTCTGCTTATCTGAACATATCACTATTTTTTAACAACATGGAAATATGTTTATTGTTTAATAAAAATTCATATGTAGTGTATGTTTCCTTTTTTATTAATCCTATAAATGTGCAGAAAAAAGATTTTACATCAAAATATCAAAGTAGGTTAGTTTTCCATGAAGAGATTATAAATGATTTTTTAACTTCTCTTTTTCATCTAAATTGTTTTATTTTAACATACTCTTTTATTATTGTGGCAAAATACACCTAATATCATTTTTACTACTCATAAGTGTAGAATGGTGTGAGAAACAAAAGCAGAAGAAAAATTATTAATTTTCCTTACTACTTAAAGTTTATTGACAAGTCCTTGAAACAGGCAGAGTGGCATTCCTCTAGGAACTCAGCTGCCTCCATGTCAATACTTTGCTAAGGGCAAAAGGCAATCTTAGCCCAACCCCCAGGATCCTGTAAGTCTACTTTAACATATAAAAATTCCTTTGGCAACTTCCTTTATCTCTATCCCCCAAGATACATGTTTGTAATCATCCCCCAAGCATATGACCCATCGATATACATCTAAGGGTCTCATGACTCAGGTTTTATTAGACAGTAATAAATGACCCTTTTGCAACAATAGCTAGCCCCCTCAAGGTCTGGAAATCTTGCTTCCAAAATTCCTTAGAGTGTTACGCTATCCCTAACCCCCTCCCAACTTGAAAGTATATAATGGGCCACTCCTCATGACCCTGGTACAGCTCTTTCTGCCCACAGGTCCTATCCCTGTGCTTTAATGAAACCACGTTTTTGCACCAAAGACATTTCAGGAATTCTTTCTTGGCCATCGGCTCCGAACCCTAATGTCTTTTCCTACATCATAGAATTCATCGGCATTAAATACATTTACAGTGTTGTGTAACCATTATTGCTATTTGTATGCAAAACATTTTCATCACCCCAACAAAAAATCCGTACTTACTAAACAAGAGCTCTCTCTTCCCACGTTGCTGCAGACCCTGGTATTTGCCTTTTCTAGTTTCTTCATATAAATGGAATAATACAATATTTGACCTTCTGTATTGGGCTTATTTCACTAAGGATAATGTTCTCAAGGTCCATCCATGTTGTAGCATATATAAAAATTTCATCCCTTTTTATAGCTGAGAAAAATATTCTTATATTTTAATTTTTGAAACTTAAATAAATGTTCATGGACATTCCAGTAATAAGGAAAATAAAACCTGAAAATATCTTATTAGTGAAGGCTTTGCCTCTGAATCCTGTCATTATTCAATTTAAGGTAAAGACATATATGGTTCTTATGATTTAGTAAACAGTGTTCTATTTATGTGGCTATATACAAAACTAACTCTGTCCTTGTATTCTCCTCCAACGCTAATGCATGCAGTCTGAAACACCCATACATTAGGAAATAACTTTTTTAAATGCTGCAGTTTTCTTGCTGAATTGAGTAAATATATATTTTTTTTTAACAAAAGGTTATTATATAGCTACTATATACTAGGGACTGACAGGTAAAAAGTGTTATAAGCCACAAGCCATGCTCTCCAAATACTTATTGTTTAGTAGAGGAGAGAAATCAATGAGCAATTCTAATACAATGGAAAATCAGTGCAACCGTTTTGTCAGAAAGTGCTGTGGAAGTAGACAGTAGGGTGTGGCCAGCTGTCTAAGGAACAGGAAAGACTTCCTACAGAGGTAGCCCATAGGCTACATCCAGAAGTATAAATAGTATTTCTGCAGTTGAAAAAGACAGAAGGGCCATTCTAGGCAGAGAATCACGCATGCGGAGCTCTTAGCATAGCATGAAGAAAGAATGGTTAGAAATTTGGCATAGTAGGAGATGGAAATGTGTAGAGGAAAGGAATAATACAGAAAGAGACATTAGTTTTCAAATTGAAATCTTAAAGGTACTAGGTCTTGTTTAAACAATAAAGAATGACAAAATTTATCTCTTAAAAATTAAGCTGTATTAAGTGCTTTGAATTTAAAGAGTGATGCTTTATATTAATTAGACTTTATTCTAATAAAAGTAGATAACTTTTGCTCTGTTTCCTTGGAAGGCAATGGGGTCTAACTGAAAGATCTTAAGCTTTGGAGTTCTTACCTTTAATTCTTTTTTTTCCCCACATTTCCCAGCATTGGCTATATTTGAAAGAACTATACTCGAGAAGATACTGTGTTTGCACACTCATGCTGCATCAGAGAACCCCAGATGGGGTACTAAAAATACCCCTACCCAAAATACACACACAGGTGCACACAAGCATGCACATACACCCTCTCCGTCCATCAGTGCTCCAGAACTGTAAACTGAGCTTTGGGGGTTAGAGCCACAGCTCAGACACCGAAAGTAAACCTTTAGGAAAAAAGAAAAAGAATAAAAGGAAAAAAACCCAGAATTTTCCAGTTCTTCTTTCCTTCCAGAGAGGAGTGGAGCTGAGAAGACACAAGGCCACCTTACTGCCCAGTTCCAGGGCCCCAGTTCCACTGAATCATATGACTGATGCCCTTTGAGTTGTGCAGGGCCCAGCTGTAAGCTGCAGCCCTGAGAGCGGTTCCCACAAGTAACAATGAACAGGAAAAGAAATTCCACTTCTGTGCTCCATCCTCAGTTGGCCTGACTTTCAGGGGTGTTTGTGGAACATTACAGTGGGGCCTGGCACAGGCGCTGGCTTTAAGAGGCAAGGCTACATTTTTGTTCTTGCCCTGAGGTGGACGACAGGTGGGTAAGTTAGCTGCCTAAGCTTGACTCCGTCTCATCTACTCGGCCAGGAAGATCTCCAAGAGTAGAGGACATGGCCTGGGCAGGGGAGGGTCACAGGACCTGGTGGCTCTAGCCAGTCAGCCTCAGGCAGGTTTTAGTGAGACCTGACCAACGTCCAATGGCTAAAACGGAGTTTAAAAGCTTTAAGCTTTTAACTTGCCTGGGGCTCACAGTGTATGTCCCACTGGACAAAGTTAAGCAGTGGAGAAACTTGGTAAAAAGAGAGGCAGACCCGTGTGGAGAAACACACACACACACACACACACACACACACACACAGGCATGTGCACGCATGCGCATGCACACATATCACACACACATCTGCACAGAGGTTTATACCCCTAGAACCTAGAAAAGCCACTACTAGGAGAACTCCCTTGGTACTCAGCACAGGGAGCAAGAGTTGGTGCAGAAAGAGAGAAGTTGTATGTGTCAGCAATTTGGACCTTACGCATAGCCCTTGGCTCTAATGTCCCAGGGCTCTTTTCTATATATGGCTTGAGCTTAAAAGTACAAGTTGGAACTCTGTCTCATTCTCTCACAGGAAAGCTATCTAAGCTCTCAGAGGCGAACTTCCTTCTCACTCTCCCCATTAAGAGTCCCACTAGCCATTCCCACCCAGCCTAGAGCCTGACTTTGTGAAAACTGGAAGGAGGCAGGCTGACCCGATGGTCGGGAGAGATCTGACCCTGCAGCCCAGATGTAGTGGGTGTCCAAGACCATCTCCCCTCTCTCAGGCTGAGGCACTGAGGCTGCAGGAGACAGGACTGAGAGCCAGCAGTGGTATCCTGACCCAGAAGGAGAAAGCAAGGAACAGATACATACATGTGTGTGCATGCACACACATGCACACACATCCCGAAGGTGAACAGACTGACACAGGTGTGATGACAAGCAGAAGCCGGGACTCCACCCACTGAATGCAGGACCTTAGGCGGGGCAGAGAGGGAAGATGCTGGGGCACAGAGGCAAGGGCAAGAGGTTCCTCCAAATGGGAGTGGAGCGCCGACCACCCTGCCTTGCTCCAAACACCTGCCTCCGGGGCCATGGCAAGAATGCAGTCCATTAAGTGCAGTGTGCAAACTAGCACTTGGAGTCTCCTGTCCTCACCTATGAAGCGGTGTGGATGGGCTAGCAGTCACCTGGCAGGAGGCCTCGACTCCCGGCAGGCTAGTTGTATTGACCCTTGATCACTGTGTTCAACAAGGGCCCCACGTTATACCAGAAGTTCACGGGGATGGTATCCCTCCTTTTAGTAATGACTCTGTCATGCTGCCAGTACATTGTGATGTAAAGAACATCACCAGGGCCAACCACTGTTTCATAAGCAACCACGTTCTGGAAATTGGGCAACCTCTGGTAGTCAGGCTTGTCAAAGTCTACCTGGCTCCGTCTGTCACACGGGTGATGAACGGGACATGGGTACAGCCACTCAAACTGACCTGGAGGGAATAAAATGCATGACTTGTAGCCTTTTATTTGAGCATAGAAGTTCTGCTCTTCACAGCGAGCAGGTGTCGCATTTCCTTCCATGCCCATGAGCAACGGGTTGGATGTCAGCTATCCCCAGCCGCGCTCTCCTCGTTGCTTATTAATCCAGTTCCAGTTAAAACCCAAGAAGTCCATGACAGTCTTCCAGCCCACACTGTCATTGAGAGTTTGCTGCCAATACAACCTCTCTTCCCCTCCTTGCTGCTGACAGAGATGAGGGCGACAGCGACGGAAGCTGCCGCCTCAGGCCCCGGAGAACCCTGGGAAGAGGCGGAAGCCCCCGGCCTCGCCTGGGATGAGTCCCGGCTGCGTAGTTACAGCTTCCCAACCTGGCCCATCGCTCATCTGAGTCAGAGTGACCCCCGGGCAGAGGACCTTATGGAGAATAAGGAGCATGTGTGGTACTGACAGACATGAATCTTGTGTATCCGGCTCTGAAACGGGACCTTGAGTACCTGCAAGAGAACACAGGCAACAGAGACGCGTCGGGGTACAGTGCCGGCACCCACAAGAGCTTGAACTATGGCGAGAAGAAGATGGCTGATTTCCGGAAGTGTAAGCCCAGGTCCAACAGGGAGGAAATGAAATCTCATGAGTTTGTGGAGAAACTGCAGGACATACTTTTAATTCTATCACTAATGAGCTTGATGTCTTGAAGAAGTAGATGCAAATTTAACAAGATGGAAATCGAGGTCTCTGTAAATCACCCACGGTCACAAAGGCTTCAGTGTTTTCTAATAAAAGTTTTATTTTTAGCTGTATGTTTAGGTCTGTAAACCATTTTGATTTAATATTTATATATGGTGTGACATACACAGGGATCCAGCTTCATTTTTTTTTTTTTAACAAACAATATCCCCCTTTCCCAACACCATTTGTTGAAAAGACTGTTCTTTTTTCTATTTAGCTGACTCAGCAACCTTGTTAAGAATCATCTGAGCATAAATGTAGGGTTTCTGAACTCTGAATTCGCTCCCATTGATCTGTAGGTTTATCCATACACTAATACTAGTGTGTTGATTTCTGTAATTTTGTAGTAAGTTTTGACATCATAAGATAACTTTTGATTTGATTTATTACCTCTGTTGGTTTTCCTGTTTTCTATTTCAGTTATTTTTGCTCTAATATTAATTTTTTCCTTCTTTCTACTTACTTTGGATTTTTCTCTTCTTCTTTTAACATGGAAGGTTACGTCAGCGATTTTTTTTTTTTAATTAAAGAATAATTGACAATGTTACATTAGTTTTAGGTGTACAACATAGTGATTGGACAACTCTATACATTAGGCAATGCTCACCACAAGTGTAGTTACCAACAGTCACCACACAACACTATTACAGTATCATGGACTATATTCCCTATGTTGTGCCTTGTAACTCTGTGATCGTGTAACCGGAAACCTGTATCTTCCGCTCCCCATTGCCCATTTTGCCCATCGCCGCACCCTGACATCTTTTTAAATGTAAACATTTACAGTTTTCAATGTAAGCATTGATTTAGCTGCAACCACTAGGTGCTGGTATGTTGTATTTTCATTTTAATTCATCTCAAAGTATTTTCTAATTTTTCTTGTGATTATTCTTTGACCCATTGGTTATATAGGAATGCATTGTTTATATATATTCATGAAATTTCCCAAATTCCTTTTATTATTGATTTTATTTTGATTACTGTGTGGTTTGGAAAATATACTGTTGATGATTTAAATCTTTTCAATTTAGGTTTGTTTTATGATCTATCCTGGAGGGCATTCTGTGTGTACTGGAGAAGAATGGTTGTTGTGTTCTTGTTTTTTGTTTTTCTTTTAGGTGGAGTGTTACATAGATGTGTGTGAGGTCTAATTGGTTCTTAATGTTGTTAAAGTGTTATATTTCCATGTGTATCTTCTTACCTAGTTCTTTTATTATGGAAAGTGGAATTTCAAAGCCTCCAACTATTACTGTTTGTTTTCTATTGCTCCCTTCAATTTTGTCAGTTTTTATTTCATGTATTTGGGGCTTCTATTATTGAAAGGGTGCTATATTTTATAAAAATATAGAAATGTGTTTAATAATTGTTATGTTCCTGATGGATTGTAACTTTCATCGTCATAAAATGTTCTTTTTATTGCTAGGAAAACTTTTTGTCTTCAAGTCTATTGTCATGATACTAGTACCTAGCTCTCTTTTGGTTACTTTTAACAGGGATTATCTTTTTTTTTATCCTTTAGCTTTCCCTATTTGTGTCTTTGGACGGATGCTAATATTATTGAGTATCCCTTTTATGTGTGGAGTCATACTTCATTTGCTGCTTTCAGGATTTTCTTTCTGTCCTTGCCATTAGATATTTAACTATCATGTGTTTAGGCTTGGATCTAAGTTTATACTGATAGGAGTTCATAGAACATCCTGAATGGGTAGGTTATTTTGTACCAGTTTGGGGAAGTTTTGGCTGCTATTTCTTTAATAATTCTTTCTGTCCCTTTTCCCCTCTCCTTTCATTCTGGAATTCTCTGTATGCATATGTTGGTATGCTTGATGGTATATCACTGATCTTTTGGGCTCTGATAATTTTTCTTCATTCCTTTTGTTTTTGATTCTTTAGACTGGATAATCTCACACAGAGCCTCAGTGTCAGCCAGTGGTTAGGGATTATAGGCTTGTTGGGTCTTTCTCAGGCATGTGCCCTACGCTGCATATGCACATGGTCTTTTATATTTCCACAAAAATGTTGCATTTTTTCAAAGGTTAGACATTTCAATTTTCAGGTAATCCTTTGAAGTTGTTTGTTTGTTTGTTTATGGCCAGCCTCTTGTTTGCCTCAACTGATATTGTTGCCTCAGGCAGCTGTGATGGGGAGAATGATTGCCATAGATTGTTTTTCACAGCGCCTTGAGGGCTAAATTTTCCTCACTGAGTCCAGAGTCAGATCAAACAAAGATAAGCCCTATGAATGGGACTTTTCCAAGGGTTTTCCAGACAGGTCGAATAATGATAATTCTCTTTGGGATTTTTTTTTTTAGGGGAGAGGATTCAGTCCATTCTACCCCCTCCATTTGTTGCTAGAATGCTGTTTTTCACACCTGCTGTGATTCTAAGGCTGCTACTTTTTGAGGTTCTGTGAAGCTGGGAAGAGAGAAATGAGAACAGTGCAATTTGAAACTGTACAGAATGTGTTCTTAGTGAGACTTAGGCATTTTTCTAGAGTAAGTACTCTTGGGATTGTCGTAAGCCTTTGGTTAATTTCCATAGTTCAGAAAAAGTCAACTTTCACCATTTTTTTTTTTTTGTCAGCTTTATCTCTGCTTTTATAAAGGAGCTGATTTTTGGAAGTCCTTATTCTATCATTCTGAAAATGCTCCTTTTAGCATAGATTTTTGAACATCTGCCGTGTACCAAGTTCTTAGCTACGCAAAGGGGATACAGTGATAAAATAAAGTCCCGGTTCTTACCTTCAAATTAAATCATATTACTTTGTGCTATGGAAACTCATACTGGACTCATATATTTCTCTTGTTCCTGCAGAATAAGACACTATCTGTAGTAAGTAACAAATACAGCACCAGTTTGGTTACCTCTTTTTCTAGATTTATTCCTCTCCAATGATACATGTTTTTTTTTTCCCCTCATGGGAAAATGAAGCTGTTCAGTATTCACTTAATGTCTATTTAATGTTAGGAGTATATCTGTTATGCTTGTGACATATCGCTGATGTCTAGTGAAGTCTAGCACAGTGCCTGGCACATAGAAGAAATAAGTTCATTTGATGATGTAAAAACTGTTCAATTAAAAAAAGGCTGTGGAGAGAAGAGCTGTGGAACTGACAATCTGATTTCTAGTAAATTATTACAAAGATGATGAGGCAGTAGTGTGTTTAATTGTCATTTATCTCCACATAATAAGTCTTGAAGTCCATGTTATTTTTAAGCAAAGGTCAGCCTTTTTCCTTTGAGAACTCACAAGTGGTAGCAGATGGAGCACAACTGAAGGGATACCATGCTGTCTGTTCCTGGTCATAGCTTGACTGAGACGTTAATTCTAGGTTGCAAATTAATTAGAAAATTTCCTTCTGCCATGAATACGAAACCACTGAACATCACCAAAAATAGTTGTTTCTTTTTATGTCACACAGATTAGAAATGCATTCTGTCATGTCATTTTCCTAAATATGTTAAATTAGTCATCTAACTCTTGTCTAACTTTATTTAGCTCAATGAGAAGTCACACATCCCTTTTCATTTACATGTGCTTTTCAGAGGAATGAAAGGACACTTTTAAAATGCCAGGTTTAATAACATTCCATAGCAGTTATGCATATAATTATCATTTTTGTAGCTGTTTCTTGGTTGGGTAGGACTGAGTGAGCAAAGTGCACAGACTAATACCTTATTATACTATCATTACCAAGTTATTTCCTTCCACCTCTGAAAGATCATAAACATATCAATTTTTTTTCCTCCTTTGTACTGTGTCTTTTAAAGGTAGTATATCTTTATAACTGCTATCCTGAAAAAGCCATTTGCCTCGTGGGACTTTTGTATCTATCGGCCATAAAGACAGTACTAAGTGATGAATATACTCATGACATTCAAGGAGGAGGCATGTATTTAGGTCATACATTTCCACAGAGATAAATCCAAGTGCATTCTTGACTTAAATGCCATTTCCCTTTGATTTTCTTTGAATAATCAACAAAGATTAAGATGTTTGGCCAGCTAAAATTAGTCCTATTTAAATGAGAAAAAATTCCAAATATGTGGAAATAATTGATTTTCACTCTACTATGTGTGAAGCATGACACTGTGTACTAGATCAAAGAGAGGACAGGAAAAGATGTAGAGGACAGTTTTTAACCTGAGGTGATTGCAGCAGAGGTTAATGATTGGAAAAAACCATGATTGGGAATTGGGAATTTCTAGTCTTGGATTATACAGCTAAATTGGTATGGTTTATAAAACATACTTGGCCATTTAATTGCTTTGGGTTTCAATGACTTGTTCGTAAAATGTCAGGATTTGACGAATGGATTACTAAAGACCATTTTGTTCTATTGGTCAGTCTATTTTATTTTTATTCAGAGCTTTGGTTTAGAGATTTTCAGATGTATTTATATGTTATATAATAAGTCTAGTTAAATTTTTTGTTAGTATTCTAGAGACCATAATACAAGAGGTTTATAATCATACCTTTTATTTGTGAATAAATTACAGTTCTATACATGAATATTGATAAAATTCAAAATGATAATGAACAAAAATCATGAGATTGAATAAAAACAAAACAAGTTATAGAAGTAGGATTTCATGTATGTAAAACTGAAAAGTATATGGCAAATACGAAAAGCATCATATATATAACGTGCTTATCTGTAGTATGAAAAGAAAAGAAATGATGGATAGAAAAATCAAGATAGTGGTTACCTCTAGAGGAAAGAAAAGGGAGGAAGAAGGGTAGCACCAGAAAGGGATAAATGGACTTCCAAGATAGTATGATGCTGTATTTCTTAAGCCAGGTTGAGAATATGTGGTGTTCATTTATTATTGTTACTGATGTTTTACATCTGTATATACATATTATTTTGAATGTTGAAAATATTTCACAATGAAAATCTAGAAATGGAACATGTGTTTGCAAAGGAAATTACTACAACTATTTTGTAGAGCAATTTGGCAATAATCAGTAAAGTTGAAGATATGTATAGTCTACAAAACAGCAATTAGACTTAAATGTATATATTTTAGAGTAGGGGTTTTCATCAGGGCCAATTTTGTCTCCCAGAGGACATTTGGCAATGTCTGGAGACATTTTTGCTCATCATAATATTGGGGCTACTATTGGCTTCTAGTGGGTAGAGACCATGAATATGACAAAACATCCTATGATGCTCAGCAGTTACCTCACTCTCAACTCCAACAACAAAGAGTTATCCAGCACAGAATGTCAATAGTACCAAGTTTGAGAAGCCCTGCCCTGGAGAATTTGAAATTCTGTACACAAGGGAGCATACATAAGAATGTTCATTATAGTCTTAATCATAATAGTGAATAAATTAAAATGCTCTAAATGTCTACAAATTTGGGCATGCATGAATCGATTTTGTTACATTCAACCAATGGAAGTGGACAGTAATGAAAATGAGTAAAATACAGCTAATGTATCAATTTGAACAACACTTATTTTGGTGAATAAAAATAAATGGAAGAATATACATGATATAGTTTCTATAAAGTTTAAAAACATGCAACACAAATGCAGTTAAAATATAAAATATGCATGGGGATAGTAAGTATTGAATTATATTAATGGTTAGTTCTTGCAGGGGGGAAGCAAGAGGGAGAGAAAAAAAGAGGGAAAGCAGATTAGGGAGTATTATGTAGTGCAGTTAAATTCTGTCTGTAATGTTGTAATTCTAAAAAGTTGAGACCAATATTGCAAAATACTTTGAAGTTGGGAGCTTAGTTTTAGTGGGAGTTTGTTGTATCATCTTAAAAATTTTTATAATCCATGTTATGGACATTCCTGAAAAGTTTCTTACGAAGGAAACTTCCACATTTGTAAGAACATCGAATTTTATTAACATGATTTAATTTCAACTTAAGTCAATATATCTGAAATCTGCTTCCTGGAAAACATACTCAAGTTCTTCAGACAAAAAACTAAAAAGGATCTCAGAAAACTGAGATCTATGGCTGTTGACTAATCTAAATGATTTTGTTTCTTCTATTTGACAAATGAAAAAGGATCATCTCCCTTCAATAAGTCCATTTTTTTTAAAATTCACTATCCAAATTTACTTCCCCTTAGAGTGTTTAAGTCATTCCATTGCTATTATAGGATTTGGATGAAGAAATAATTTTTCAGAAAAAGAATGTACAGTAACCAAGTTATGCAAAATCACATCTTGTAGTTTTCAGATCTTTTCGTTCTCCTACTTTAATGCAATTCCAAACAAAATCCCAAATGACTGTTTTTTGAACTTTGTAAGTTTCATCTCTTTGCATGATGACACAAGACAAATGTCTTTAAACTTTGATGTGGAATAAGGCATTGGATTGCATAATTTATGCTACAGTCATGGGCAAGATTTTTTCTCCAAAACCATTAATTTTGTATGGTTCCAAATAGATTTTGATCATGTTTTGTACCAATATCAATTATAAGAACAGCAAAACCTTCTGTGATCCTTTTCCAGATGATCTTGACCTGAGGAAGTCATGTTCTTATCCAAGTCCCTGCCCATAGAAACTCTGAGCAGAAGGGCCTCAGGGTGGGGGGTTGGATCTCTGAAGTACTTACTGGTGGCAAGGGAAAAGGTACCCAGCAGTATGCTACTTTTCTCTGGGCTTTAGTGGACCTTTCCCAGCCATGTCCACTCCCTCAAGCACCATGGCTTTACTCTTAGGACTAGAACATTCCAAATTTCAACTTTTGGTGTGTTTTCAGTATTTTTTTTCTGTCCTGGTCATCTATAAAATGTAGGTCTGAGAACAGATGTGTCTGGTCAGTACAGTATTTTTTGTATCCCTTTTTCTATTTTGTGTATGGTAACAATGTAGTACCTCACTGAATAGGGAATTAATGCTTTGGGTTAATGTTGAGTTTGAAGTCAAAGAAATACCTAGGGTCAGAAACAAATGAATTAGTTTGAAGTATTTTTATTACTTTTGATGGAGTTTGACATGTTGAGCATTATCTATATGCAGCCCTGCAAGATTTTAAATATGAATGTAGCCTACATTTAAAATATTCTCATCTTATTTAATGAACTATCAAGATTTCTGATTATACATGATAGAATAAACAATAAAAGAATAAATAAGCAAAGCTCATAAAGTTAAGATTAACTTTCAGGAATAGTTTGCCCTCTTTTAGTATTCATAAATGTGGAAACAAGATGCTTATTAGGAATCCTACAGTAGGTAAATCACGGCCATTAGCCTCTGCTAGCATAGTGGTTAAGAACATGGATTTCAGAGGCAACTGACTTGGGTTTTAGTCCTGGGTTTGCATTTGCTGTCTTTGTGACCTTGGGCAATTTACTTAATTTTTTTTCTTAGCTCAGTTTCCTCATCTGTAAAATAGAGAAAATGCCAATGTCTATCCCATAGGAATGTTTGAGGTACAACACAATTTAATATTTGTGAAGTACTTAAAGTGATGTTGGCTCAAAGTAAGTGTTGTTCAAAAAAAAAAAAAAGATTAATCTAGAGGAGCAATGTCAACATTTTGAACACTGGAACGAAGATTAAAAATGGCAACCAAATTAACAAAATTAAGACGGTTAAAGATAGTTTATATTTCAAAATACACAGTAGGCTCAGAAATTAGAAGCACCAAATACCAATGAATGTAAGAGTATAGGGTGTTTTGAGGACAGAACTGGCAATTTCAGAATTCTATATAAGACTCATCAGTTTTCTCTGCAACAACCTATAGTCGGGTAACTCCTCTCCCCCAGTCCAAAAGAAGAAAAAAGATTACTCTAGAGAGACTGAATAGAAGGACTCTGACTCCTGGAAAACAAGCACAATGGAGGTCAGGGGTGCCATATTGAACATAGGAATTAACTCTTCATACAAAACAGAGAGAAACACTTTAGCCTTCTTGCACTCTTCCCAATGCTATAGCAGCCAATTTTATAGCTCCTGGGCAGATTTTATCTCTGGGGAAGTAGATTATTTAAAGAGAAAGGGTGACCGAGGTTGGGATGCCCCAACAGAACAGGCAGAGAAAAATTCTATGTGACATGATAGCTGGTAAATAAACTTACTATGGTAATCACTTTGAAATATATAAATATATCAAATCATTATATTGTAAACCTAAAATTGAAACAATATTCTGTGTCAGTTATAACTCATTAAAACTGGAACAAAAAGAGATGAGAAAACATGGTGTTCAGAAAGCAGACAAAATTCCCAGGATGTCGATAAATGTAATTTCTACAAAAACACTTAGAGTGTAACTGTTATCCTCTTAATCTAGTATGAGATCATCCAATCCATTTTAAGGTGGAGAACAGCAGACTCCAGAATGGTTATCCCCAAGAGAAAATTTAGTTTCCTTGATGACTTTGCATGAATTCATACGAGATTCACACTCCTGCCAGAAATCTTGGGGAAGAATTAGTCCTAAGAATATAGAAGATTAAGCAAATGGCAAGAAAGATGCAAACAAATACATATGACACAAATACATCCAACTGACACAGATTATCCATGGAATGCCCTATTTTTGTTGGTTTCTTTAAGCCCAAGCAACAGCTTTGGTATATTTGTTTCAATCTGCTACAATACTTAACTTGGACACTTTGAAAGCCACAATTAACATAAGAGATTTTCAATGTTTATGGCTTCACTTCCCAAATTCATGGTAAGAAGGAATGCTTAATTTCCATTTGCTTTGGGTCTACCATCTTCACAGATGTGTGTTCATGTAGTTGAACGAAGATCAGTTACCTTTAATTTTTCATCCTACCTTAATAGTACAACACATTTTTGTTTTACCTTCACTTAGTTTTGTATTTTTGCAGCTTTTACTATATCCAGAAAGTTCTTGAGGAGGTATAGCAGTCTTACATAAAATCCCTTAATGAGTCTTTCTTGCTGGTTTATCTTTTTGTACACCTTCTAAATATTTAGTTCCTCAATATTCCATCCTAGATCTTCTCTCCATGTTCACCATACTGTTTGTCAGCTACATGCCAATGAGCCAAGTCTGTATCTCTTGCCCAAATTTACTTTCTAAGCTTTATATTTATATATTTAAATACATCTCCTCTTGGATTTCTCAATGGAAAATTAATATCATTATGTTCAAAATTGAGCTCACTAGCTTACAAAACTGTATTTCCTTCAGTTTTTTTTTATTTCAGCAAATGATACCACTATTATCCAGTTGTATGAGACAGAAATCTGCATTTTTGTCTACAACTTCTTTTTCATTTATCCTTCACTAAATTCTGTCCACACTACCTCTTGAATATTTCTTAAGTCTTTTCGTATTTTCCCAGTTTGGCATTGCCATTAAAGTGGAAGCTACCATCCCTTCCTTTGAGTTAATACAGTAGCTTTTACATTAATTTTCGCATTTTGACTCTGGTTCAGTTTTCATCCATTCTCCATGCCAAAGCCAGGGTGATGTTAACATGAATATGTGCTAATGTCATATCCTGATTAAAATATTTTAATAGTTTTTCAGTGCCTTTAGGATGAAAATCATTATCTCTAGGATGGCATAATAGGTTCTCCTTGATTTGTTTTCTGCCTGTATTTTCCTCTTCATGTTTTACAGTTCTCCTCATAGTCCATTATTCTCCAGGCATCATCATCCTCTTTCATTGCCTCAGATGTACCACACTTTCCCCATTTGGATCCTCTTCCCATAGTGCCCTGCTTCCAATTTTTAACCCACCATGTAGCTACCCCCCTGGCTTTCAGAACTTGCTCAGATAACACTTCCTCAGGAAGGTCTTTCCTGATTTCCCAGACTGCATTAAGATCTCTTGTGCTCTCAAAGCACCTTGTAATTTTCCCTTATGGCACTAAATATACATCGTAATTACATTTTTATTTGTAAGATTTTTTGTTATTTATTTGCTTATCTAAATTGCAAAGTTCAAAGAAACTCACTGTCTTATTTAGAGAAACTAGCACAGTGTTTGTTCCACAAAAGACATTACTCAGTACTTGAAAATAATCATTTGAATCAGACCATTCCAACGTATTTCCATTACCAAAATTACTTATATTTCATATATGCATAAATTTTAATACTAAAGCTTCACACCTCTACAACAGTCCTATTCTACTATACAATACAGAGAATACTAAATTACAAATATAAGAAAGCTTTTTTACTAACAATGAAGGCCAAGCGGTCCTGCAATATAATAAGCTTTGTTTTTGTACCATGTATCTCCAATTCAGAAATTGCTCTGTATTTTTCCTTAAACAGAAATACTGCAACTGAGCCCATCAATATGAACACCATTACCTCAACTGACATCTTTTAACATTTCATGAATGGGATTTTAACTGATCCATATGATTTGGGATTCCACTGTCATAACAAACTGAAATGAGTGTTATCTGAAAGGCTTTATTACTTGAAAAAAAAAAAAAAAAAGAATGTCTTATGCAATGAGAATTAACACAGCTTTTATCTCACTGGCTTTTCAGAAGAAACTCCAAGAACAGGCTAGAATTATACAATATGGCAACAATTAAAACACTTTTTTTGTGTGTACTATTACTGGTGAAAGACATATGCACAAGAAAGTTTTAAAGCAAAAATGTTTTTCATTAAAATCTCTCCCTCCATCTCACCCACTCACCCTATTACCACTTCAGGGACACATCCTATATACCCAGGCCAGTTTAAATTAAACGCATCAATCATCCTAAATCTCAAGAGTTACCTAACACTGTGATGAATGACTCCTGTGACTTAGCCTCTTAGGGTTTACTGTTAAGATTTGCTACCATGTGCATTTATTTTCTAGACTGAGGCAATCAGTCTGATGCAAAGTTGAAACAGGCGGTCACCTATGTTTTGCTCCGAATATCTCTAGAGTGGTCTGCCTTAGTGCTTGGCATGTCCACAGTCAGGATTATTTTCTTTGAACTAAGACACCATCAACAGAAAGTCACGGTTCTGACTTAAATACAGTTTCTTGGAGGGGTGACAAGCTAAACAGCACATCTTAACAAATAATTATGATAACTAAGGTGCCTTTCATAGAGCAAATCTGAACAATTAAAGCTAAAGGCAGGTGCGTTTTGATGGTGGAGTGGATCAAAGGATCTGAAGCATGAGGTCATGGGTTGTATTCTGATCTATTAACATCCTAACATGAAAGAGGGAACTGGAGGTTACTGAGAACATAGGGTAGATGTGTACAGAAAATAGAAGGTTGGTGAGGGGACCCCAGGCAAAAACCTTTTTCTTAAGGCTGGTCTTGTTTTAATACTCTAAATTGCTCTAAAATATTGAGCGACCCCATTTTTTTTTTTATCTGATCAAGGTGTAGGTAATATATTTTTTTAAACTCAGAGAACCTTAGACTAAATAAAAACAGGATGTTGCTTTTTGAAATAATTGTATTTGCAAAAAGGATTTAAAGGAATTTTTAGAATTAGAATAGACATGGTAATTATACATTTTCTTCAATCTGACTGGTTCAGCTTGCATACATAACTAAACAAAGGATGAAGTGAACTCATTTAAATGAATGACTTGGAATTCATACCCCAATCTCAAGCACGGAGTGTCTGAACATTTTTTTTTTTTTAATTTGTTTTTGGTGAGGGGAAATTGATGTATCATTTTCTTTATTACTGTCAGTCATGCTTTATTTAAAAAACAAAGGTATGCTAGCACGCTACCTAAGAAAATGGTAGGCTGCTTTAATGCAGCTAAAAAGAGAGAAAGCCCATGAAAAAAGCATAGGATATGCCTGTAGGTATTGAATACGGTTATTTTGTAAACATTTGGAATCGTTCCCAGTTTGGTTAATGAGGTAGCCATTTACTTGACTGAATGGACTTTGAAAAACCTTCTGTTTAGTGAAAGATATTTCTTGTTGCTGCCAGGTAATTCCTATCACCAAGTGTGTTTGGAGACAACAGACCAGTCTGGATGGCTGGAAGGACAGAGTTTTTTTAATCATCTAAATTGATTTTTTTTTCTTTGCTCATCTATCTATATAAAGGATGGACACAAAAGAGAACCAAAGACCAGTCTTAACAAGTTTCTATTTTTTATTCTACTGTAAACATTTTCCAATCAGCTTTTGAGCAACATGTGGACTTCTATCAGTCATTCTCTTAATGTTGGCTGCCAAGGCTCAGAGCCAGCATCTTCCACCTGTCCTGGTTTAAGGCTTTTATACTTACAGACTTCAGTCCTGCTTGATAACAGTAATTTCTCGAAACTGCTGTTAAATCATCACTTTGACCTCTGCTTTAAACTGGCCACCTGCCTCCTTTGCACTATACAAGTGACTTTGCAAATTTCCTGCAAATTTGGACAAAGATTTCAGTTTAAATCTCTTGATCCAGGTGTCCATGGTTCTTCCACTTTCCTTTTTGTTTGCTCGAGATGACCTAAGTCAAATGTTCGACTTTCCTCCTGGACCACTGCTTCTCAAGCTTGCCAAACCTTCTGCCTTCTATCATGTCAGTAGTTAATCTCCCAGTCCCAAGAATGTTTTCTCCCACCATTTAAAAATAGCAGAGTCATTTCCTGAGGTAGAACTGCCAAGATTTTAAAATGATCAATTGTTGTACCTGTATGAACATGATAAGCATTATTCTAATTATATTTGCATGTATCAAGTTTAGTTTTATGTCTGTAAATTCACTTAGCCAAGATTTGTGCTTTTATGTTTTCTATAGTTTAATCACTTTTTTACTTTTCCAGACTATCAATTCCCTCCAGTTCTATGGTCCTATACCCTGGAATCTAGGTGCCACCCTAAGAAGGAAGGGTAAGGAAAGT
The DNA here is from genome assembly GCF_054177405.1 of Leptonychotes weddellii. NCBI lineage: Eukaryota > Metazoa > Chordata > Mammalia > Carnivora > Phocidae > Leptonychotes > Leptonychotes weddellii. The sequence continues at coordinate 71,186,901 of NC_138375.1, read as the reverse complement.
TTTTTACTGATGGGTTTTAGATGCAAAACATATTGCAGGAGAGAAGGTGAATTATATTAATTGAGAAATCTAAAATGGTGTATAACTATCTTAGAAAACAATTAGGCAGTTCCTCAAAATATTCAATATAGAGTTGCATTATGATTCAGCAGTTTCACCCCTAGGTATATCTTCAAGAGAAATAAAAACATATCCATGCAAAAACTTGTACACAAATGTTTACAGCAGCGTTACTCATCACAGCTCAAAAAAGTGGAAATCACCCAAATGTCCATCAAAAGATGAATAAACAAAATGCGGTATTCATACAATGGAATATTTTTTGGCTATAAAAGAAATGAAGTATTGATACTAAGTCTGGATGAACCTTGAAAGCATTATGCTAAGAGAAAGAAGTCAGGCACAAAAAGCCATATATGGTATGATTCCATTTATATGAAGCGTTCAGAATAGGCAAATTCTTAGATACAAAAAGTAAATTAGTATTTATCTAGGCCTGGGGAATGAAGAGAGAAGGGAGACAATGGCAAGAGGGTGGGGAAAATATTTTAAACCTGGATGGTGCTGATGGTTGCCAAACTCTGTAAATATACTAAAAACCATTGTATTGTATACTTCAAATGGCTGAATTTCATGATATGTAAGTTATATCTCAATAAGACTTAAAACTGGGAGGAGAGGCTGAAGATGCAGAGAGTTAAATAATTGTTGAAAAATTGAGGAAGATGGACTTTTTAAAAAATTGAATTCACGTAACTTAAAATTAGCCATTTTAGAGTGAACACTTCAGAAGATTTAGTACATTCACGATGTTGTGTGACGACCTCTATCCAGTTTCAGAACATACATATATTTTTGGAAGTACCTCTGCCTAGTTTCAAAATAGGTGTGTATGTGTGTGTGTGTATGTGTATGTGTGTGTATAACTATAAAATATGTAACCTTTTGTGTCTGATTTTGTTTATGCCTTCATTAATGGACATTTGGGTGGTTTCCAGCTTTTGGCTATCGTGACTATTGCTTCTATGAACATTTATATGTATGCATTTGTTTGTCTGTTTTTAATTCTTTTGGGGATATAACTAGAAATGGAATTGAAACGTCACATATTCTATGTTTAAACTTTATAAGAAACTACTTAATGTTTCCCACAGTGGCTGAACCATTTCGTATTCTCACCAGCAATGTACGGGAGTTCATATTTCCCCACATACTCACCAACACAGGCTGTTTTTCTTTTTTATTTGAGTATAGTTGACGTACAATGTTACATTAGTTTCAGGTGTACAACTTAGTGATTTGACAAGTTTATACATTATATTATGGTCACAAGTATAGCTACTATCTGTCCCGTTACATTGCTATTAAAATATCATTTACTGTTTTCCATATGCTTTGTTTTTATTTCCATGGCTAATTCCAAACTAGAGGCCTGTATCTTTTTCTCCCCTTCACCTGTTTTGCCTAGCCCCCCAATTTGTTCTGTGTATGTATAATTCTGATTCTGCTTTCTGTCTATTCATTTTTTAAAATTTAATTTGTAAGTGGAATCATATGGCATTTGTCTTTCCCAGTTTGATTTATTCCACTTAGCATAATACCTTCTGGGTCCAGAAAAAAAGAAAGGAAAAAGAAAAAAAAGGAGTAGAAAAAGAAAAAAAAAAACAAGAAAGAACAAAATAAAAAATAAAAACAAAACAAGGAAAGACAAATTTTAAAAAGTTAAAAAAAATAAATTGGAAAACAAAAAGTAAACAAAGAGAGAAAAATCCACAAAACTGCAGCTTGTTTTCTGTGTGTCAATATTACAGGGTGGCTGATGTGGATTTGGGGACCCTGTGCTGACTAAAGTTACAAGCTCATTGTGAACCAGACACTGCTCTGATCTAGGTTTTTAAGGTGGTAGGGGGAGGGGAGGAAAGTGTTCCCACAGCTCCTTGGCCCTTTCGAAGTGCAACTGCTTTTTCTGTGCCTCATAGCGACTAGGGCTAGTATGAACTTGTGGACTCTGGGCTCACTGAAGTTGCAAGCTCACTGAGATGACCAGACCCCTCTGTTATGGTAATCAGATTTCTCTGGTTTAGGCTTTTAAGATGGAGTGGGAATGTGAATCCTGTGGTTCACCAGACCTTCCAACCTGGAGAGCTCCTGTAGTTCTTCTACCACTTGGCAGAGCTCTAGTGTTGTCTCTTTTAAATGCTAGATGCTCTTTTAAACTGAGACTTTTATTCTGTGCCCAAGGCCAGAGAGATCGGTTCCCAGTCCCTCAGTACTACCCCTTCCCACTGCCATTTGCAGGATCGGGAATGGGGGTTCCCTTTGTTACCATGTCTCCATCTCTCTTGCTGTTTTCTTGCCATTCTCTCTATCTTTGGTTGTTCAGTAGCTGTTCATTCCACCCTCAGTTCTTCTTGAGGAGTAATTATTCTATTAATAGGTGTAATTTGATGTGTTCAGTGGAGGAGATGAGTTCAGAGTCTTCCTCTGTCACCATCTTGAACTGGAACCCTGCTATATTTAATATTTTGTATCCATCCTAGTGGGTGTGAGGTGGTATTTCATCATGGTTTTGATTTTCATTTCCTGAATTACTAATGTTGTTATCTTTTCATATTTTACTGGCTGTATGTGTATCTTTTTTGTGTAGATGTCTATTCAAGTCTTCTGCTATTCTTTAATTGCATTGTCTCTTTGTTGAGTTTTAAGAGAGGTTTGTTTTTTTTTTTTGTATATTCTGATACTAGAACCTTATCTGACACACAATTTGTGAGTATTTTCTCGGTTATTTGCCTTTTGATAGAGAAGACATGCTTAACCCATTTTAGTGAGAACAAACATGAAGAAAATAGTTGGAAAAATTTAATTGTAAAGTACATTATTCTTTAAACTGTTATTTTTTTAAGATATAGACATAGATTGGATAGATATGATGACATACATTTATTCAGAACCTCATGTGTTCTGTAGGGTTAGGGATTTATTTCATAATCATGAAAAAGACACTAAATGCCCCATCTTAAGATAGAAATTACAGTCCATGGCCCTTGGTTCAAACCAACTGATTTATTTACAAAACCATATTTCAATTCAGTTGGCCATTTACATTAAATGTAATTAAGAACTTTTGGGTCACCTTACACTTAAAAACTGTCATTAGAGGGCGCCTGGGTGGCTCAGTTGGTTGAGCGACTGCCTTCGGCTCGGGTCATGATCCCGGAGTCCTGGGATCGAGTCCCGCATCGGGCTCCTGGCTCGGCGGGGAGCCTGCTTCTCCCTCTGACCCTATCCCCTCTCATGCTGTTTCTCTCTCTCTCAAATAAATAAATAATTAAAAAAAAATTAAAAAAAAAACTGTCATTAGACTATGCATTAAAAAAAGTGATTTCTTCCTCAAGGTAGGTCAGCTCTTCTCTACTGTCCCTGGATCTCCATTAGTTTTCTGAGTATGAATTCCTAATCTCATTGTAGTATGATAATTCTGAGATTCTGTGTGTAGAAAAGATAAAAAAATAATCAGGTTGCAGACATTGTGCAAGGTGCCATTTTTAAAAAAGCAGAGAATCAATAATTTATGGCTACATGTCTCTGTTTCTCCTTGAGGAATTGATGAGAGAAAGGCAACTTTTTTTGTTTTAGTACAAGAATTTTAGATCAATGAAGGTTAAAAGTTGAGCAGGATAAGGGCTTCAGTGAATCCCTGAAGCACCACACTGACATTCCAAGATAGAACTAGTAAAGGTCTCCTTTTCTTGATGTCACTTTGAAAAGAATGTATTATCAAAATGTCAGCTATTTGCAATATGCATCTCTACTCTGTATCCATCTGTGGGTCTCCAGAGCTCTGTGGAGGTTCACAACTGGATTTCCATATTTCTGATGATTGTTTACCTCCAAGGAGGTCAACCAGATGCATTACACACTGTCAGGGACTGACTTTAATAACAAGCACCTACTGTTTAAATTTCTTCCTGTGTTTTTTGCCATAACACACACATACACACTAAACACAAACACACACAATAAATCTAAGTTTATTTTCCAAGTTAAGCTGATCTTGATCAAGTAAGTGGTCTAGAGGCTTTGGATTTATTTACTTAATACTTGCCTTGGGTCAAATAAATATTGTTGCATGTTTTTCTATCTTTAACTTAAAAATTATAAAAATCTCAAAATTGTACAGTTTCAATGAATTCTAGCAAACATCTAGTTCAATTATTTTGTCTTCTAGCTGATTCTTCCATACTCCAGTGAGGAAACTCACCATATCTTGGGAGAAATAAATTTTTAGCCACTTCAAATGCATTGATATAAACATACACATGTGGTTTATACATGAAACCCTTTTTAAATGAGCAGTATTCATCTTCCTCCACCTTTCCCCCCTACTCCTCCTTATTATTATTATTAATTTTTCCCCTATTTCAGATGAAGGAACTGAGGCTACATTAAGAAATCTGCTCAAGAAAAGGGATTCAATCCTAGCAAGTCTAGTTGCAGAATCCACTCTATTAAACTCCTATGATAAGCTGGTTCACAATGATGTGATTTACCCATTTACAAACCCACATGTAATAATTCATCCATGTGCCTGATTTTTTTCCCCCCATGAGAACCATATAATTGCCAACCTTAAAAAAAGCCTCACCCTTACAGAGATCAATGAGATCTCTTCCTCTAAAAGAAACTATTTTTGTTGGTGGAAGATTTAGGTCATTTTCTTTTCACAAATGAATTGACCTTCCATAATCATTCTAATGATGAGGGTATTGTAGGGGGAATGACTTACTAATTTTAAAACAGGATCAATATTCAAACAGCATCACAGAGGAATATTTATTCCATACTAAGTATTGCCTTAATACCAAAAGCTGTTTTTTAAAATTGTGTGGGAGTTCAGCTATTATTACACAATTAATTGAAAGTGAGGTATACTCCTATGATCTCTCACTTCCTAACCTACCATTTATTTTAGTGCTCTGAATTTTCTAGCTCTGAAACAAGAGATAGAGACAAGGATTGCAGAAACAGAAGAGGGTTACTTTTTTTCTGTCAATGCAATCTCCTTAACTGTGTTTGAATTGCTATCATTCCCTATCTCTTCTGAGACCTTCTGTCACTATTTCTTCCCCACCTCCCTCTTTATCTCTCTTTGCCCTTCATTGCTTCCCCCATCATAAAATCATGTTTCATCCCATTTAAAAGAAATACTTTTCTTACCTCAGTCATTTCTTTAGCTCTTGACTTACATCATTCTTTATATATTCATTTCGCAAGAATGTGGTCAAAATTTGCTTTTTCATTTTCCTTTCCACCCTTTGGAATCCCAAATCATTACAAATAGGTTTATGTCAGCGCCACATCACTGAGAGTCCTCCCACATTGATTACTAATGGATTTCTTATCACCAAATACCATTGATTCTTTTCAGTCCTGTCTTGCTTATCTTGACCACATATACTTTCAAAATCTTTTTTTAGTTTGCTCAACAGTTCAGTCCTGTAATTCTACATTTTGTTCCTACTCCTTAGTTTTCCTTAAAGGTGCCTCTTGCTCCATCTGTTGTGTAAATATTACAATCCTACAGAATTTTATCCTAAGTTTAACCTAATTCTACAAACTCCAGGTCACCATAGCACATACCCTCCCCAATGCCCATCACCCAGCCACCCCATCCCTCCCACCCTCCACCACTCCAGCAACCCTCAGTTTGTTTCCTGAGATTAAGAGTCTCTTATGGTTTGTCTCCCTCTCTGGTTTCATCTTGTTTCATTTTTCCCTCCCTTCCCCTGTGATCCTCTGTCTTGTTTCTCAAATTCCTTATATCTGTGAGACCATATGATCCTTGTCTTTCTCTGATTGATTTATTTCACTCAGCATAATACCCTCTACTTCCATCCATGTCATTGCAAGTGGTAAAATTTCATTCCTTTTGATGGCTGCGTAATATTCCATTTTATATATATATACCACATCTTCTTTATCCATTCACCTGTTGATGGACATCTTGGCTCTTTCCATAGTTTGGCTATTGTGGACATTGCTGCCATAAACATAGGGGTGCACATGCCCCTTCGGATCCCTACATTTGTATATAACTATATATTGTATGTTACTCAAGTTTTCCTGAAGTTTACTGGGTTTTCTTTCATCCTATTTAATATTCATTTAAGCATAGGCTGCACCTTTATTCTGTCTGATTTTAGGAAGCTTATACCTTCCCAAGTTGTTTTAAATATCTTTGGAGGGAACTTAAATTGGTGCTCATTATTTACTGTTGTGAACTTGTGCTTTATTAATTCTAGCCACCAAATCACTGCTTCTCTGTATTTCATAGCTGTGTCCAAGGCCCCTTCACCCCATCCTTGACATGTATCCAACTTTTTATTAATACCACCCTACTGGCTCTTCCTCTGTTCAGGACTGGTCAGCTGCCATGTTGCTGGGACCCACTCATCTTTTTTAAATTCTTGTTTCAGTGATCCTTAGAAAAAGCTAAAAATCTCCTAGTATCAAAATACCTGTTTAGGGCAAAATATCTTCTCCTCAATACGTGAGAAAGTCTTTTGCTTTATTATTCAAAGTATTTAATTTTTTTCTCAACTTTTACTTTACAGAGTAGGCTCTGAGCATGAGACTTACCTTTGTTTAAATAAGATACCCATTACAGTGCTCCAGTTCAGGAGAACATTCTCCACCAAAGATACATTTTACCTTTCTACATTGAACTGTGGAAAGAGCTACAAAGTTTTAAATTGTGCCATCTATTTCCTCACTTCAATTAGGGATGATGTTTAAGTAGTATGTACGCTATGGACATACTACTTGCTAAAATTTTAGAATACTTTAACACCGGTTTGTTAATAGTTACTGCCTGAGCCCTACCTCCAACCCCTCTAGTCCCCAAAATCTTTCCACAACTTAGTAACTAAAGACCTTGACACCTGACACGATAGGGAGGCTCCAGGACTCTGCACTAGCACTTCCTGCCACCAGGTGGCCTTGATTGAATCTTGTTGAACTGATAAATATTTTGAAAATCATCACCAAATGTACACATTTCTGTCTGACTACTGGACATCGCTGAACTTAACATTTTTCCTCTCCATTCACTTTCAGAACAAACAAAAATAACAAAAGTCAGAATAACTGAAAAAAATACATCTTGGTCTTCTATAATTTTTTTGTAAATTGAAATCAACCTCATAAATCAAAATGTTCCTCTGTGTACTTTTGAGGGCTCAAATCCAAACTATACCTATATTCTATTTTACCTTCTCTAGCTTCTTCACATCTATCCATTCTTTCTGTTCTTTCAGTTTCCTTTGCATTACACAGTGATGGATACCTAACATTGTTATAATAAATCATAACTCCTATCCCTGCCTCCAGTGTGGTCCCTTTGATATTCTTCTTCCACAGAACCACCAGAGGGGTCTAGCAGAATCCCAGATCCTTTGTTTGTATAATCCTGCAATGATGTTTCATCTCCTACAAGCCTCTTTGACTTGATATTCAATACCCTTCATAATCTGGCCTACATGTCAGACTCCTCTTTTGCCATTCTGTCATATTTACATTGAATTTTACCTTTGCTAAACTACTTCCAATAAAACAAACAAAAACAAACCAAAAAACAACTTGTTGGCCTGGAAATCCCTTATTTCTCCATTGATCCTTCTCCTGTTCATCCTTTAAGATCAGCTTAAGCTTCGCCTTTTATGTGCAGTCTTCCTCTAATTCCTGCCCACCCAGCACTTCGTTGGCTTTTTCTTTTTGGGGGGGATATTTTTACACCACAGTTATCATATGTAAAGTACAGTTTTGTATGCTGTGTTCACTTGTATGTCTCTCCCACTTGACTTAAAATTCCTTGAGGGCAGTGACTTTGTCTTAATCTTTATTTCAGTGGTGCCTAGTATATTGCCTTGCATTTGTTAAGTTACTGAATGAATAAACATAAATACATAATAGCTTCTTTTATCTTGGGATTTGTACATGAAGGACAATATTTGTCAATTGGGTTTCTAGAGACTAAAAGTAAATCAAATCTTTTCCCTTAGGTATTATGAATTATCACCCTTGTTTCCTTGTTTAGATGAAAATATAGATAATAGTGTTGGAAAGGTAAAGTTGACAAATGACAAAATAGGTGATCATAGAGACTTACAGAAATGATTCTCTCTTGTCTTGTGAATTTTCTAACTCAATTTTCTTGTTAACATTTTTTTACATTCATTACATTTTTTACAGTCTTATACACTAATGAAATGAAAAAACATGATTTGCATTTATTTGTTTTTTAAGGAATGACTTATTGTAAATATAATATGATTGAGTCAACTTTAGCAAGGCAAAAGATTTAAAAATGGACAAAGGCAAAGAAGGTTATGAGTAGAAACTAGACTTAGAAGCCAAAAGTATTTGCTAAAAGGAAAAAGAATACTGTTCATATTTTGATAGGGACTGCATTGAATCTGTAGACTATTTAAGGTGGTATGGTTATTTTAAAAAGTATTAATTCCTCCAATACATGAACATGGAATATGTTTCTATCTATTTGTGTCTTCAATTTCCTTCATTAAGGTCTTACAGTTTTCAGAGTACATGTCTTTGACCTCTTCGTTGAAAATTTTTTTGAGGTATTTTATTCTTTTTGACAAAATTGTAAATAGAATTGTTTTATTTCTCTTTCTGATAGTTTGTTATTGGTGTATAAAAACACAACAGATTTTTGTGTGTTGATTTTGTATCCTGCAACTTCACTGAATTAATTTATTAATTTGGAAAATTTTTGGTGGAGTCTTTAGGGTTTTCTATATAAAAGTACCATGCCATCTGCAAATAATGACACTTTTCCTTTTTCTTTTCTAATTTGGATGCCTTTTCCTTCTTTTTCCTGCCTAATTGCTCTAGCAAGGACTTTGAATAATATGTTGAATAAAAGCGATGAGAGTGGGCATTCCTGTCTTGTCCCTGATCTTAAAGGAAAGGATGTCAGCTTTTCACCATTGAGTATGGTGTTAGCTGTTGGTTAGTCATATATGTCCTTTGTTATGTTGATGTGTGTTTCCCCAATTCCCAATGTGTTGAGAGTTTTTATCATGAATGGATGTTGAATTTTGTTAATTGTTTTTTCTACATCTATTGAAATGTTTATACGATTTTTATCCTTCATTTTGTTAATGTTGTGTAAACATGGACTGGTTTACAGATGCTGAGACATCCTGGAATCCCTAGAATAAATCCCACTTGATCATGGAGTATAATGTATTGTTGAATTCAGTTTACTAATGTTTATTAAGAATTTTGGCATCTATGTTCATCAGGAATATTGGCCTGTAATTTTCTTGTGGTATCCTTGTCTGGTTTTGGTATCAGTGCAATACTGGCCTCATAAGATGAGTTTGGAAGAATTTCCTCTTCTGTATTTTTTTTAGAAGAGCTAGAGAAAGATTGGTATTTCCCCATGAAGCCCTCTGGTTCTGGACTTTTATTTCTTCAGAGGTTTTTGATTACTTTCAATCTCCTTCTTAGTAATCAGTCCATTTAGCTTTTCTATTTTATCATGATTCACTATTGGTAGGTTGTATATTTCTAGAAATTTATTTCTTTGAGGTTCTCTAACTTGTTGACATAAAACTGTTTAAAGTAGTTTCTTATAATTCTTTGTATTTCTGTAGTATCAGTTGTAATGTCTCCTCTTTAATATCTGATTATATTTGAATCTTCTTTCTTTTTTTTCTTGATGAATTTAGCTAAAGGCTTGTCAATTTTATATTTTCAAAGAGCTAGCTTTTAGTTTCTTTAATCTCTCTTGTCTTTTCAGTCTCTATAGCATTTATTTCTGCTCCAATCTTTTTCTTTCCCCTTCTTTCTAACTTGGGGCTTCATTTGTGGTTCTTTTTCTAGTTCTTTGGAGGGTATAAAGCTAGTTGTTGATATTTTTCTTGTTTATTCATGGACTTATTTCTATGAACTTCCTTTTTAGAATTGTTTTTGCTGTAACCCACAAGTTTTGATATATTTATGTCTTCTTGAAATGTAGGATAATAAAACAAGGACATATATATAAATAAGTGAAAGGACTGTCCATCCTTTTTCATGTTGGAGTTACACATTCAGAATAATTTCTTGTATTAGTATCCACCAAGTAAAAACTCCCTTGATTTAGATCTCATGTTCTAAAAATTAGGGCAAAAATTATTTTTCCAGCTCTGCATTGTTTATATAAGCTCTTCACTAGTATTTGTAGTGATTTCTTACTGTTATCACACTTATATATTTTAGTAGTCTTCGGATCCTATAATGTAACTTGAAGCAAAAGCAAGTGAAAAGTGTGTGTGTGGGGGGAGCTAAAAAAAAAAGTGTGCCTCAATATATTACTGTTCACTCTGAGGCAAAAGATGACAATGCTACTTGGATTTTAGTAATAAAATGTGAGTTTTGAATAATTTGTAATAATTGACTTTTTCCCTTAATAGATGAATGATAAATATTTCCTCATAATTATTAAAATCCTTAATACACATTTTCTTTTTTAGTTTGTAAAATATTATTCAGTATTATGAATATTGATTTTTAGATCATATTATTACTGGTAAGAGTAAGAGAAGAAAAGCTTTATCACATATATCAAATTGATCCTTTTAAATTGGAATTCTACTTGATGACATTTTGTCTTGTGATAATCTTCTCTTCAAATTTTATAATCTTTGATATAGGTGAGCTTTGTAATACTAAAACATTGTTTTATAAAATAAAAATGAAAGGCTACTGGAAACTTAAGGACTTTGTAAAAGACATTTTTCAACACTACCAAATACCAATAAAATCACTCTGCAGATCTTGAGTAACAATGGTTTTTTCTTCTGGACATCCATATTTCTCCTAACATAACCTTTGTTTTATCTGTGTGTACATTTTCCTCTGAATACATAGGCTTCAGGGGATGTTGGTCCCAACTCAAGCCCCAGGTTATGGGTCTTGATTACTGTAAGCCAAATCATGGTATTTCTATTTTTCTTGCCAACAATTGAGCTTAACTCTGAGCATGTGATGGAATTCTGCCCAATGAGATATGAGAAAGCCTGCTGGAAGGTTTCATCTGAGTATTATAACTAGAACTGCTGTAGCCATATGCTATCAGCATGAGAATGATACCAACACACAGAGATAAGAACCAAGGGGATTGAAAATAAAATGAGCCAGAGCTCTGGCTCCAAGGGACTTGGCCTACCTGTGGAATTCTTGGATTTTGATATTATAAAATCCTTTAGTGTTTAAACTACTTTAGGTCAGAGTTTCCTGTTACTTGAAGCTGAACATATCCTAATTGATAGAATGTTCTGTAATAATGGCTTCTTAAACTTGTATTAAAACAGGTCCAGGGGCGCCTGGGTGGCTCAGTCGTTAAGTGTCTGCCTTCGGCTCAGGTCATGATCTCAGGGTCCTGGGATCGAGCCCCACATCAGGCTCCTTGCTCAGCGGGAAGCCTGCTTCTCCTCTCCCACTCCCCCTGCTTGTGTTCTCTCTCTCGCTGTGCCTCTCTCTGTCAAATAAATAAATAAAACCTTTTTAAAAAAAAAAAAATAAAACAGTTTCAGTTAAGTTCAATTTCTGGTCAAGCACATGAATGCCATTATATTTCTTGCAAATGAAGAACTTATACTCTAGTTATATAAAGATAATAAGAAAATCACAGTACATTTGACAAGTAAATAAAATATATTTAAATAGCATAAGGAATTATGAGTAAAGAGCTGTTTACCCTGTTAAAATGGAAAAATATTAGGGTCCAGTCAAACTTCATAGAAAAGAGCATGCTTCAACAAGGTTTCAAAAGTGAATGAGTTAAGATTTTGTTTGATTCTAAGTAGCAGGGCACTCAATTAAGAGGGGAAAATTTTTTTTATCACAAAAACTTAAGCAGTTTAGGATTAGATTGTTCCTAGGAGCAGTGATGACATTGATAACCCAAGTTTCTTCTGTCTTTCTTCTCCTTTCATGACAACAAAATTACTCTTGGCTCTCTAAGCACCACACCGATTTTTGAAATAGGAGTAAGAAAATAGAGGGATAAAGGTTTTTCTTCTCTCTCATTTTTGTTTTGATGAAGCAACCTTTCTATGGGACACTTACCCTGTGTCATTAGTCAGAACTGGAACATATGTCCAACCTTAAGCCAAAGAGAAGGAGATAACGTAGGCCACTGGTCAAGTGGTTTAAGAGAACTGTGACTTGTTTAGATCAACCATATATCATCCTCTTGGGCAGCTAAACTTCCTAGGGGTGTCTCCATTCAACTTGTACAATTGGAGCTTCTCTCAGCATGATTGAGGTAGAAGGTGGCAGTTGTTGGGCAGGCAGGGAACAGATTATTCTTGAAAGTAAGAAAGACCTGTGCAAAGGGGGCTGACACATGATGACAAGTTTGGGAAACTACAAATAATTTGGTACTTCTGGTGGATGAAGTTTGAGACCTTATGACTAGAAATGCTCCTATGAAGGATTGAAAAGAGCAAAAGGATGCAAGCATTAGCATTTGCCCTAAGTTCAGCAAAGGTGCTTGTGTTGATAGCTGTAAAAGGATTTCAAATAGGCAAATAAAATGTTAAGATCTGAATTTAGAAAATCACTCTGAGTGCTACATTGTGGAGAATGGATTTAGGTGAGGTCAAACTAGAGCAATAAATCTAATTAGGAAGTTACCTAAGTAGTTAAGCTTAGGAAAGATGAGGGCTGGAAATAAATCAGTAGCTGAGAATATGACCACTGAGAAATAGATTCTTGAGAATGAGAATCTCAAGAGATTGATGAGAAAACCCTTAGATTTGAATTAAACAGAAAAGTCCAGTAATAAAATTAATGCTATAAGAGAAAACATACATTTTGTGACAAGGAGATAGTGGGTCCCTTTGTGATATGCTGAGTCACTCTCATAATTTTGAAGGAGTGTTTTTAAGACAAAATGGGACATGTAAGGACAGAGTTTTTATGAACAAGACTCTGCTTAAAACACTTTAATATTTTTGACAACCTTAATCCAGATCATTCCATAATCTATCTCCTTGTTACCTTTGTCTCTTTCAGCAAGGATGAGGGTGAGTGACTACATGAGTAGCCCTACAGTGTATCTAAAGGCCAGATGGCATGATCCAAGAAATATGTGGATAACTGGGTTCTAGTTCCAGAGATCTCCACTTAGGAGGATACCAGGGCGAGGATGGGTTTTTCTGGCAAGCATATAAATGATAGTGAGACATTATTTTAACCTTTATCATGTTTGCATGTCCTATAGATGGCATAACTTGCAGCTTCATGAAGCAAAAGTAACTCAGATGAGATAGTCCCTAGTATGAATCCAGATCAGACTATGTGCAGAACTGTTCCATCCCTGTGTACATAGAGCTGTTTGGGAGGAGTATAGTTAAGCTTCTAGATGATCTAATGAGACATTCACTTAATCAGGGAAATTATCTACAACCATGTGAATATAAGAACAGCCATTTTTACAGAGACCCTAAGTTTATACTTTGTACTGGTTTTAGATAAAGTTAGTAATCCCTCTGTTGTATATAGTGACTGCATACTTATTTCTATATCCTTTATATCCATAACCCTTGTTCAGTCTCTCAGGTGGGATCTATGTGTCAATCTATGATGGCATTTTTCAGTATGATAGTCATACTGCCATCAGCCAATTTCCAAGAGGATATTGAGAGATAAATACTCTAGTTTCCTTGCTCCCTGTTTGGATATTTCTGAGACGTGTTCTTCATTTTCTCCTAGGGTTCTCCTTTAGTACTGAATTCTAATGAGTCACAGTAGTTAGGTTTGATAATATACTTTACTGATTTCCTTCTTGTCCTTGTCCTCATTCTACCATTCTCTTACTGCTATTTTCTGGAATGACCTTACAAAGAAACTATTTGCACTTAACTCCTTGCTTCAAAGTTTGCTTCCAGAACGTGTCAAAATATGACCACCAAAACTACATTTTTTTTCCTTTAAATGCTGTAATTATGACATACTAAAATATCTAATGGAAATCTTGGAAAATTCAATCCAATCTACATTTATTGAAAAAAATTTGTAGGAGGAGGATATTTACAAAAAAATTAATAAAATTCATAATTGTGCCACTTACATAGGAGAGGTTGAGCCCTATTTATTCCATCTGTCACATTGCAGGAAATGTAGTAACTATGTATATATTTAAAAAATAATCATTAAAAAAACCTCAACAACCCTGTTTGTTATACCCGGACCTATTTGCTTTTTGTACCAAAGGTCCGCAGGCTTCCTGATTTCTCTTCTCTATTGATGCTGGGAAGTATTTATCAAAATGTCTAGACAAGTTGTTGATCATCAAGGTTTAATCACTAAGATCTCTTAGCCTTTTAAGTAGTTGCTTAGAAAATGCAGGTAATGTATTCAAGTCTAGAACAAGTTCTAGAGTCTAGAAAATGATCTGTGATTCTTTCCCAGGAGAAAATTATTAATGTTAACTTTTGAGCAATTAGAAATAGATCAAATTGGAACTCTCTCCTCAGAATAAGCATAGATTACAAAGTGATATGGGGGTTAATTACATTTTAAATGAATCTTAGTCTATCAGAAGGCATTGAATAAATGCTGACACAAATATGTATGACTGTAAACAGCTCTATTTTAACTTGAAAGTTAATATCTGCTTTATAGATGAAATAATTTTTCCTTTAAAAAATGGAATGGGGGCGCCTGGGTGACTCAGTCGTTAAGCATCTGCCTTCGGCTCAGGTCATGATCCCAGGGTCCTGGGCTTGAGCCCCACATCGGGCTCGCTGCTCGGCGGGAAGCCTGCTTCTCCTTCTCCCACTCCCCCTGATTGTGTTCTCTCTCTCTCTGTGTCTCTCTCTGTCAAATAAATAAATAAAATCTAAAAAAAAAAAAAGTAAAAAATAAAAAATGGAATGAGATTGAAATGATACAATTTAAATGTGCTGTAATTATAAAAACTAGAATATTTTATACATCACTTATAGTAGGATTAGTCCATATAATCTTGAAGATACATGAATTACAATTTTTCTACCTGAATTTTTGGACAGTTTAAATTATAATTACTGACAAATTTTTTTCTGGCTTTTTAAAAAAATAATTATAATTTATTTGATAAACATTTATTGTATTTCCTAACCTCCCTAATGGCATTTGGGAATTTGGATTTATATGGGTCAGGTAATAGCTGTCTGTACTTAAGCAAAGTTCTTTTAAAATTGGAGTTTTGCTCTAAGTTTGTTAGTAATTAAGGGGTATTGGTAATATATATGAAGTAAAATCTCATTCTAATCATGAGTCAAAAGAAAATTTCACAAAAATATCAAATGCCTGTAATTATTGGTAATCAAATGGGATTCCAACACTATTCATGCATTCTTATCACCCTGCAGGAAAATTAAAGTCAATGACTATTGTTGAATGAATATTTGGATTTATGTGAGGTAAATCTTTGATTTGAAACTACATAATATATTATGTTAAAAAAAACCACCACTCATTATAAAATGAAGAACTTGTACCTCAGAAAAAGAAGCCAGATAAATTGAGAAGCTTTAAGATTGGAGGGTATTCAGTAGAGTTAAAATTTCGGTATGTGGGCATACATATATTTTAATAATACTGAAAAACAATAGGAGGTAGAGGTGGCTTGTCCAGGTATATATCATACATATTACTCTTGGAACTATAACTATATAGGAAGTCATTATAGATGGACCAGGTAATGGTAATGAAGTAAACCATGAAATAAAATTTGGAGACTGAGTTGCTGACTTTTAATCATGACAATGAAGAAAAGGTTCTTTTCTCTAGATGTTTCTACTTCCAAGAAAACACTAGTGACTAGAGGCCTCCTTCCTTTAGAAGAATGCCAGTACTTTGAAATTGGAAGTGAACTGAAGAAATGAAACCAAACTGACCATCAAATAGTATTTAAATAACCACGTGGAATGAGAGATGAAAAGCAACTCTAGAACAAAGTAATGTGATAAAATACCATTAGCGAGCTACATTCCTAAGAACAGAGGAAATAGTGTAGAGATATTTTGAACTTTGTTATTTTATTGTTTACTTTAATGTCACATAATTTAAATCTATTTTCTTGGATTATCAGATAAAGCAAATACGTAATGACTTTTAATTCAAAAAAATATTTTTTTTTTTAGAATTAAAGGAAAGGTACAAATACAAGATTAAAAATCTTGGGGCACCTGGGTGCTCAGTCATTAAGCGTCTGCCTTTGGCTCAGGTCATGATCCCAGGGTCCTGGGATCGAGCCCTGCATCGGGCTCCCTGCTCTGCGGGAAGCCTGCTTCTCCCTCTGCCACTCCCCCTGCTTGTGTTTCCTCTCTCGCTGTGTCTCTCTCTTCAAATAAATAAATAAAATCTTTAAAAAAAAAAAATCTAAACGGTGATTATGTATTACTAAAATTTAATTGGAAATATCAATATGGATGCATGTCTTTCTAAGAAAAAAAGTCGTCTTTTTTGGTTTTGTCCACTAGAAGACTCACCTTAATGTCCAGATTCTGATTGTTAATTGTTATTTTTCTACTAAAATGAACCTGAGTTCCTTGGAGATGTTAGGGGCAGGGAGGTATAAATGAGGCTGGAAAAGTCATGTTGTGTCTCAAAGCAAGGAGGCTTTAAATATTAGTGGAATCATGTCAAAGAGCCACAGAAGCCAACGTTAATGGGGCTCTCTCAGGCCAAAGTGCGAGAATTAGAGCTTCACAAGGGGAGAAATAGCTATGGTCCACTGAAACAAATTAAATCTAAAAAGCCATGAATCATTAAGTATTTTAAAATTAAGTCATTTAATCATCTTGTCTATTCATTTTATTGCACAAATGAAGAAAATAGAAACTGTAAGTATTAACTTAGTTAAGTGTTATTTTCTAAATCATGGGAAATATCTGTTAAGAGACACACATGTGACCTGGAGACAGACAACACCCAAGTGAAATGTAGAAAATTCACTGGATAAAATATTAATTATCCTAAGAATTAGGTGGGTTTAAGAATATATAAAAAATAAGAGTCAATCTATTCAAAAAGAATTGTAATTAGGTTTCTAAAGATCATGGCAATAATACAAATGATTCATTCAGGCTTTGATTTTTGAAGTGAAATCTTAATAATTGTTTTCAGTATTAAAACATCTAAGAGGGTGCCTGGGTGGCTCAGTTGGTTAAGTGACTGCCTTCGGCTCAGGTCAAGATCCTGGAGTTCTGGGATCGAGTCCCTCATCGGGCTCCCTGCTCAGTAGGGAGTCTGCTTCTCCCTCTGACCCTCCCCTCTCTCATGCTCTCTCTCTCTCTCTCATTCTCTCTCTCAAATAAATAAATAAAATCTTTTAAAAAAACAAATTCTAAGATAACTTTAAATATATGGCATTTATAAGTTAATATATTAAATTTATAAGGATTATTTTATATTCACAAAGTCTGTATTTGTTAAATCATACAGTATAGATCATTACAAAGGTAATACTTGACAGAATCTACTTAAATCTACTTCATAAGCGGACTGTTAACCTTTAACATTGGCATGTATGTTTCATTCCCTGGCCCTTAACTGCTTGACCTGTAACAGACCGACACCAACAAGGAAAAATCTGCCTCACCATCAGTAAACTCCTTTCTCAATGTATTCATGCTCTCTAACCCCATCTGGAAGGAATCTTTGTGTCTGCTAAATCCCATTTCCCTGGCCTAATACAGGAATTACCCAATTTTATGCATAAGTAAAAGGGAGAGGATAGGACAAAAATTGCCTAGTTTATACTCCATTTTATACTAGAGCAGTTTCTGATTCTGTGTACTGTCCTCTTTATGATGCTTATAATCCAGGAAAAAGTCCAGGCCCCATGTAGAACATCAGGAGGTTCTGTCCTTAACCCACCTCCAAAATGGTATTCCAATTTAATTGACTACTACAATATGTTACTGGGAATATATCTGTTTTCTAGATGGCCCAAGATTTTCTCCTTCAGGATGGTGTTATTTTACTTGTCCTTTAAGGTACACATTTTGTAATACATTTGTGAAGTGCTAAACAATTTCAACTATATACTTTCTTTTTTTTTTTTTTAAGATTTTATTTATTTGACAGAGAGAGACACAGCGAGAGAGGGAACAGAAGCAGGGGGAGTGGGAGAGGGAGAAGCAGGCTCCCCACTGAGCAGGGAGCCTGATGTGGGGCTCAATCCCAGGACCCTGGGACCATGACCCAAGCTGAAGGCAGACCCCTAACGACTGAGCCACCCAGGTGCCCCTCAACTATATACTTTCAACTATATTTAAAAGATAGTGACTATGACATTAACATATGCCCATCAGGAAGGCCTCTTCCCTGCCTGTCTCCCTCAAGGATTTCCGGGAATCTCTGAAAAGGCATGTTTATTAGCATAATGAATATGTAGGTATAAGTATCTGATGTAATCTGCTATTCTATCACCCCTAGTAATTCATGTCAGACATTCTAAAAGTTGAACATTTAATTTATAAAGAGATTGTTAATATTTTCCTACTCTGGCCATAGGGGCTACTTTATAGATCTTCAGTGTAACCTCTCTATGGATACGAAATATTTTCCTGGACAAATGCAATGCTTTCTTTTAAATAAAGGTTATCAGTACTCCTCTCAGTGAGCCTTTTTAATGTTCTCTGACTTATGTCTACCTTTCTTCCCCTACCTGAGTGTTAGGAAGCTTTTTCTCCCCTGATGACCATGGTGTCATTCTTAGAAGGATAGAAATCTGAATAACCAATCTAAAGAATAATTATCTAGCAATGCAAAGATGTGCATTCCCTGCAACCCTTAACTCCACTCTTGGGCGTATGTCCTGGAAATGTTGCTTGTGCATCAGCTCACAGTATAAGGATGCTGGGAATAGTGCTATTCATGGTAACTAAAGACTGGAAGGAGCCCAAAGACCATTGCAAAAAAGATTGGAATATTATTTGGCAACAAGAATCACTCTATTACAGTTCATGTAAATAGAGAAATGAGTTTCAGGAGCATAATGGTGAATAAAAAACTCAAGTAATGTGGAATAGCTACCCTTAAATAACACTGTGCAAGACTAGCTGATAAATTGTTTAGTTACTTAGAGTTATCTTTGTAAAATTAAAAACAAAAGCATCAGGCACCTGAGTGACTCAGTCGTTAAGCATCTGCCTTCAGCTTGGGTCGTGATCCCAGGGCCCTGGGATCGAGCCCCACATTGGGTTCCCTGCTCAGCGGGAAGCCTGCTTCCCCCTCTCCCACTCCCCCTACTTGTATTTCCTCTCTCGCTGTCTCTCTCTCCATCAAATAAATAAAAAAAATCTTTAAAAATCTTTTTAAAAAAAATAAAAACAAAAGCAGGAAAATGATAAATTTAAAAATGTGGTTTCATAGTGAGAAGAACCCAGAGGCTTTGTTAGTTTAAAATGAGTGACAGGTGGACTTACGTTTCATTTTTTCCCCCTCAAAATCTGTACATTTTGAACATCTTCATCCAGTTTCTCCACCCCCAACTCCCCATCTCTTGTAACCACAAATCTGATTTCTTTTTCTATGAATTTTTTGTTTTGTTTGTTTAGATGCCACATATAATAAGTGAGATCGTGTAGTATTTGTCTCTATCCATCTGAGTTATTTCACTTAGCATAATACCCACAAGTTCCATCCATGTTGTTGCAAATGACAGGATCTCCTTTTTTATGACTGAACAATATTTCATTGTATACATATACAACGGTTTCTTTCTCCATCTATCTATGGACATTTAGGTTGTTTCCATGTCTTGGTATTACAGATCATGCTGCTATGAACATGGGAGTACAGTTGTCTTTGACATAGTGTTTTCTTTTCCTTTGGATATATTTCCAAAAGTAGAATTACTGTATCATATTCATGGTAACTAAAGACTGGAAGGAGCCCAAAGACAATTGCAAAAAAGATGGTAATTCTATTTTTAATTTTTTGAGGAATCCTCATACTGTTTCCTTAAGGCTATGCCAGTTTAAAATCCCACCAAGAGTGCATGAAGGTTCCCTTTTCTCCATAATATCCTTGTGAACACTTTTCTCTTGTTTGTTTGTTTGTTTTGTTTTGTTTTTTCGATAACCATTTTAAGAGGTGTGAGGCAATATCTCATTATGGTTTTAACTTACATTTCCCTAATTATTAGTGATATTGAGTATCTTTTCATGTACCCGTTGGTCATGGGTGTATCTTCTCTGGAAAAATGTCTCTTCCAGTTGTTGGCCCGTTTTTTAATTGGATTATTTGGTATTTTTGGCTACTGAGTTCTATGGATCTTTTATATATTGGATTATTAACCATTATCAGAGATGTGTTTTGCAAATATTTTTTCCCATTTTGTAAGTTGTGTTTTCATTTTGTTGATTGTTTCTTTTGCAAGGCAGAAACTTTTCAGTCTGATGTAGTCCTTCTTATTTTTTATTTTGTTGCTTGTGCTTTAGGTGTCATATCCAAAAAAATCATTGCCAAGACTTATATCAAGGAGCTTTTGCCCTATGTTTTCTCCTAGGAGTTTTCTGGTTTCTGGATTTACATTTAACTTTTTAGCCCATTGAACATTAATTTTTGTGAGTGATATGAGGGGTCTAGTTCCATTCTTTTACATGAGATTATCCACTATTCCCAGAACCATATTTTTTAGAAGTGTCTTTTCTCTATTGTGTATTCTTGGCTGTCTTGTTAAATATTATTTAACGGTATATGCATAGTTTTATTTCTGGGCTCTTCGTTCTGCTTATGTTTCTATTATTTTTAAGCACTTCACATTTGTTGTGAACTTTTGTGTGTTTGGAATTTTTATGTATAATAAAAACAAAATCCAAAAAAAAAAAAGAAAGAAAAATCTTATTTGAAATAGTAAGTGTCTTAAAAAAAAAACCAAACAACACCTTTGAGGCTTGAAAAAATTTTGGCTAAATTAATCCTCTCAAGGGACAGCTGGGTGGCTCAGTCGGTTAAACATTGGACTCTTGGTTTTGGCTCAGGTCATGATCTCAGTGGTCGTGAGATTGAGCCCCTCATAGGGCTCATTGTTCAGTGGGGAGGCCTGCTTGAGTATTCTGTCCCTCTTCCCCCTCCCCCATGCTCTCTCTCTCTCATGTGTATTCTCTCTCTCTCTCTAAAATAAATAAATCTTTAAAAAATAAATTAATCGTCTCAAAGAAAAGGAACAATATCAAAGAATAATAAAAAGAGGAGAATGTGGTTGAAAGGGAAGCTGACATTCCTATGGGAGTTATGGTCATTCGTGAGGGTGGGGTCAGATCACAGAAGAGAAACAGTCTGTTTCAGTTTTTCTAAGACTTTTTTCAATTTCGTGCATATTTTTTCTATTATGAAATTTAATCTTTAGAAGCAATCCTTCTCATTCAGTGGAGCCATATAATTCTTTTATGAGAGTATATTTGGTGGATTGGATTAAATTTATAAACAAATAATTAAAGGGAATCACCAAAAAATTACTAGTTTAGCTAGAAGGCTAATTACATACCAGGAAGTGGCCAAATTATTATTTTTCAGACTATAATGAACATACAAATTGCTTAGGGATTTTGTCAAAATTCAGATTCTGAATCAGTATATTTGGGGTGACTTTCTCGCTTGTAACAAGTTCAATGTAATGACTATACTTCTTGTCCTTGCATCACACTTTGAGTAACAAGGAGTCAAAGTTTTTCCCAGATGCAATATTTAAAACTTTTAATAACATAAGTTGTGGAATTTTCAGGGATATACAACTTTAAATGAGAAGTGATTGCACCATAATGCTAAAAGTAGAAACAGGCAATGGAGATAAATTTTGAACAATGATAGATATTGAACTTAAAATTCCAGAGGAGTATATTCTATTTCCTGGTATAAAGGTTATGTCTCCTTTTTGACTAAGGTTCTTCTGGTAATGCCAGAAAATAGTGTTTTTATAGAAAGGAAATTGAAAGCTGATTCTCAATTAATGCTTATATTTTAGTACTTCTTAACTAATATTCAGTGTTTGTTTCCTTTAGGAAAAAAGATGTATTAAAAACAAAGAAAAAAGGATGTGTTATTTTTAGAATCTAAGAACTTATGTTTTGGGTTTATTAATTTCCATGTAATGCACAGGATAGTCAACTTGAAAAAATCCTGTTCTGCATATTATTTTTTATTATAAGATCTGCTTTGAAGATATGAAAGATGATTCTTGTCCTATCTTGTTTGATAGGATATAGGTAATTCTGTTTAAGTTTTTTTTATCTTTTGTCCCTGGGTAAGGTAGACAAATTGAGTTTCACTTTTAGTTTATTTATTCTGTCAGAGATTCTGAATCAGGAGTTTAAAGTCTCTGTCTGACAAGAAAAAGTCAACATCTGTTGAGTTGATTTATTATTTATGTATTAGATTTTATGGCACTTTTCCTCTGAAGAGCCAAAAGCATCCTACACATAATTCTTACACTTTTCAAATACCTTTCACAAGAAACACCTATAAACATCCCAACATGAAAAGCGACAGAAAAGGAATCGAACGAGAAAAACAAGGAAGAAGAGGCCCCCAGGGCAAATGATCACAGCCTCAAATAGGAGGTGTGCCTAATAATTTAAGCATTCACATTGCAAGGCCACTGGGGATACACTTGTCTCTGCCAAAGCTTTCCCCCTGAACATCTGCTGTCATTGCATGTTACCTGGCTCCCAGATGCTTCTGTTCTCTGCGGCTACCTTTTCTATACCATGAGCATCCAATATTTTGTTAATTAGGGCAATCTCAAAATTTAGTATGATGAAACCTCAGGTTCCCCAAAGGGTTTTTGCTCTCTACTCCCGCAGATAGTGGAATTTCTGGGAAGGTGGATTTGTGGTGGGAAAGAAAGAAAATCTGTTGTATACTACTTCATGACTTATATGTGACCATTTAAAATGACTTAATTAAATAATAAAATAATTGATTTTAATTATTTTGAGTTAACAAGTTAAGGTTGAACAAACTTTTGGAAGGATTTCATGAAGACTCTAGAGATAACGGAAGCATATTTTGCATGCTTTAGATTTCACTTACAGTTAAAATCATTGCTCAAAAAAACAAATTGAAAATATATTCAAATTATATTATCCTATAAACATCTCTGATTTTATGTAATGCTTAAATACTTTGTTTTTCAATATCTTTCATATGGAAAAAACAATTAGAATGTTGCTGATGAAATGCCCTTTCTGGAATTTTCTTTTGTTTGGGAAGTATGTCCATTTGGTTTGATAGCTGAGGCAAAAGGGACATAATTCCTTCATTCTTTCAGGAATTCATAGTATGAAATATTGTACATTTTATTTTATTTTTTTAAAGATTTTATTTATTTATTTATTAGAGAGAGAGAGAGAGAGAAACAGCATGAGAGGGGAGAGGGTCAGAGGGAGAAGCAGACTCCCCGCTGAGCCAGGAGCCCGATGTGGGACTCGATCCCAGGATTCCGGGATCATGACCTGAGCTGAAGGCAGTCGCTTAACCAACTGAGCCACGCAGATGCCCCAATATTGTACATTTTAAAAAGTATTAAATAGTTTTTTTGGAAATAAAATGGAACCTTGCTGAGATAATAAGCATATAATTTTAAGTTCATGAGATTTCATAATTATATATTGAACTCATTTTCTTGACTCATGTTAACTGTCTACATTCATTTTTCTCAAAGAAAATAGAACCACAAAACACATGAAGTTATTAAACAAAAAACAGGAAAATATGGCATGGTACTATATTTTTAAAATGCAAGTTACTAAAGTGATTCAAAATTTATTACTTTCTGAAATTTATCTAATGATTTGAGAGTTCCTAGAGCCTTAACCAACACCCACCAGCCATTTAAAGAAATTCATTGCTGAACAGTATGAGGCAAAGAGCAGCAAAGAAGTTGACTGGCAAGAGAAAAGTGAGCATTTTCCCATAGAAGATGAAAGATAAAATAAAGGTTCAATGTCTTATTTTATTAATGAGTATAAATAAAAATACCTCTACTTTGACCTTCTAAGTGCATGATAACAGAGAGACAGAGAGACAAGAGACTTGGGTGTGTAGTTTTCTGTCTTTGACTTGGATGCAAGCTGTGTTTCCACAAAGCCACTGTATGAATTATTTGTCCCCAATATATTAGGCCTCTGTTCTCTTGTTTGCATTGAGTTGTATATCAAAGCAGTGACTGAAATGAGCAGGTGCTAGAGACAAGCATGTTTCTGAAACAGAGTATTCATTGTATTTTATGGTGTCTTTAAACACATGGAGAAAGGAACTTGGGATAATACTTACTGTTTTCATTTATCCTTGATGAAACATTTGAGTTTCACCACTTGCCTTACTGAGAAAAACATATTTAGTTGAAACAATATCTTGAAACAGTTCATAAGATAGATCTGATTCTCAATTACCGAAGGCCACTTATATCATGTTAATACTTTTCAATATATTTCTTTGTTACTCTTTAGACCCTGGCTTTTATGTAGCTTGTTTAAATCACTAGTGTGTTTCAATGTCTCCCTCTGTTAACAAGATCCTCTTCTTGCATCTCGATAGGGTTAACGATACCCTCCTGGATTGCCTGGACTTCAGGGGAAGACACATAATTATATTGTGTAAGGTTTCGTGCTTAGTGAGAACTTACAGAAGCTGAAGTTTGAATTAGGCTCTGAGGAACAGATAAGACTTAACGTACCAGAGAGGTATAAAATACAAGGAGAATGGGAGAGTGGAGCTTGGCTCCAGTGAGGTAAGTAATGGCATTGAGACCAAAAAAGTTGGTTGGACTAGGTTGGGACAGGAGGTGAAGCTTAAATACCTGGGTGAAAACTTGATAGGCACTTGAGAGTATTTGAGCATTTGTGACCATGGGGAGGACATGGTGAAGGCAGTGCTTTAACATAATTTTTGTGAAATGTGTATGAAATGCATCGAATGCATACCTGACACCAACCTGGTAAGGACATGAAACAAAGTGGTGACATTTAGAATGAAAAGAAAGGGATACATATGGCAGATAATTCAAAGGAAACTTCCATAAGAATTAGACACTGGTGGAATGTCAAGGCATAAAGTTTTTCCTTTAAAGTTGTCCCAATGCTTTTGCCTCAAGCAGTAGGAAAATGACCAATAATAGGGAATTGAGACAGATGATAACATCAAAAGGTTGATTTTGATTTTAGACCTGCTGATTTTGAGAAAAGAACGTTTCCAGAAGAGAATAGGAGATTTCCTGAGGAGATAAAGGAACAATATAGATTTGGGAATAAATTTTTATATTTAAATCAAAAGCCTTCCAAAAAGAGAAACTGATTTGACTTTGGATAAAATAAGTAGTGAGCTTTAATAAATAAAATTCACTAAGTAAATAAATAAGTAAATAAAATAAGTAAATAAATAAGTAAATAGTAATAAGTAAATACTTAAAAATAAGTAAATAAAATAAAAAATTCAAGCAGTAACATTGCATCAATTGAAATTGATCTAAGTGAGTATAATTTAGAGGCATTGGATCAGTTGCTGTACATTTTTTCATGATTATAAAAGTATGTCATTGTAGTAAATTTTTAAAAAATTAGGAAAAATATAAATTAGGAAGAAAATAAAACAGCCTGAAAATATCGGTACACAGTACCGACTATTAACATTTCAACAAATTTGTCACCTTTCTATATATAATTTCATGGTTGATTCTGTATTTTTATGCTTAATTTCGTATCTGTTTTGGCTTTAAATAAACTTTTGCCACACCACTAAAAATGTTAAACATCATATATTGATGGCTGTCCAGTGGCAAAGAGGACACCTTTAGAATCAGAAAACTTTGTTTTAAATTCTAGAATTGTTGTGAACTTGTTGCATGATCTTATGTAAATCATTTAACTTCTCTAAGCCTAAATCATTTCATCCCAAATATGACAATTTCATAAATGCATTGGGAAGGGGCGCCTGGGTGGCTCAGTCAGTTAAGCGTCTGCCTTTGGCTCAGGTCATGATCTCCGTGTCCTGGGATCGAGCCCCGCATCGGGCTCCCTGCTCAGCGGGGAGACTGCTTCTCCCTCTCCCACTCCCCCTGCTTGTGTTCCCTCTCTTGCTCTGTCTCTCTCTGTCAAATAAATAAATACAATCTTTAAAAAAAATAAATGCATTGGGAAGATTAAAGATATAATGTATATTACACATTAAAGATTAAAGATATGATGTATATTAAGCATTTATCACAGAGTCTGTTAATACTGTAAGCACAGTGTCCATAAATTTTACAGGTCTATCTGGAATTATGTATTTCTCTTTTGCCTTTTTTTCCATATTTCTCCTTTAATGACTTTGTCCATATTTACCTTTTTTTTACAGTTTTTTTTTTCTTTTTTCCCTCTGTCTCTCTTCTTTTCTTAATAGTAAATTACATTTTCAACTTGAGACTGGGAAAGAGGAAAACTAAAAAAAACCTGTGTTGGCTTACCTTCAGCACAATTGTAACATTACTTCCTCGTTCCCAACCTTTATTAGGCAAACGGGTCACTCGTTATGTCACTTATAGGTGCCTCTGCCTCCATTCTATTTACTTAGTGCTCTAGCCGCAGCTAGTCTTCAACAAGATGCTGTTTCTTGCTTGCCTGGAAATGAGAACCAGCTAATTTGGGGCATATTTGGGTGTACCCTAACTTTTAATTTGACTCCTCCCTTGCTCTGCTCAGAACCTTTCACTCCTGTCAGATATGTGCTGACGTATCTGTCTACCTCTTCGTTCTGACCCTTCTGGTGGGAGGCAGTTCCTCTTAAAAATAGCCCATCGCATCTTCTCTTAAACTAGAACACTTAACAGCAACTGGTTGCTACAGTAAAGACCTATGTGAATGATACGCAAAGGAGAAAACTGAGGAATTGTCAAAAATACAGATTCTCCTAAAAGTAGCAAAACCAAAGTATCACTACCCCTACATGGCCCACTTCCCAAGGAGTTTCAGCAGTACACTGAGTAAGGACCATGTTTTTCTTTAGCCATTATTATTTTTATTACCTTGAAAGGAAATGACCTTGGAGTCATTCTTTTTGTTTTTAGAGGGTGGCATAGGGGACGTGCATGTGTATGTGTGTGTGGCTTGAGGTCACAGGAAATTAGAAAGATTTTGACTTGAAACAAAATTGTGACTGTCTGTCAAAGTGATAGATGGAAAATATAGAATAGCTTGCTGCTTCAGGTCACTTGAGGGAGGGACAGGAGGACATTTCTTGGCATTTCTGCCAATAATTTATGGAATTGACTGACCAAGCACCTTTTACATCCATAATTATGATGAACTGTTGTGAAAATGTCACAAGGTGAACCACAATCTACCTCGCTGTTGTCTCCTTGCCCGTTAAAATTTTCTGACAGCTCCAATCCCTCTTAACAAGCCCCAGAATTACACTTCCTTTAAGGTTGGTATAACAAGCTAGCTTTAAAACGCGTGTTGTAGTTCAGATGCATTCAATACCTTTTCTCCTACAGGAATCAAGCTGAAAAAAAAATGTGCCTCATACACAGGTTTGGTATTTATAATAACTCTCAGGTAATTCTCAGAGATACAAATATGTTCTTTGGGAAATAATGGAGCTTAAATTCAACAAGTAAATCTGTTGGTACCCACGGTGCTTGTTTCTTTTCTTGATTCAAGTCATTTGTCACGTTTGACATGAAGTAGAAAGCAACTCTAAAGTTTGAGTAATTTTAAAGTACATTTGTGATTTTTAAACTTTTATAAAATAATACTTTGATTTGAGGTTTAATGTTCAATCTTGTCATAAGTAATCATAACATGTGTTTAAGTTTCCATGCTTCTGGTTTTCTACTGATATAAGAGGTAGTGTTAACATTTTACATAACATGCGGGGTTGTATTAACTTTGATGTCAGATGCCAAAGATCTGTATTGAGTGGGCTTTGGTTAAGGTATAATGAGAGCCAGCATTAATTGGTAGCCTACCAAATAACAACCTTCTAAACACAATATCTCCTTTTATAAATGCTATTCAGGCATGGCAGGTAACTTGTCCAGATTAGAGGGTTAATCATCTATACCAACATTAATTTTTATTTTAATAAAATTTTCAAACACAAAATCAGAAATAACATCATAATGAAATTTTAGGTCCCCATTGCACCTATGTTCAGGTAACTATCAACTCTTGGCCAATCTTATTTCATCTTCTTCCTTTCACTCTCCCTCTCCCCCTATTTTATTTTGAAGCAAATGTTTAGATTACTTATATCTAAAACTTAAAAAGCATTAACAAAATTGCCAATAATACTATCATCACACTTAAAAAATGGTAAGTTCTTAATATTAAATAGAAGAAGCTCAAATTTCTGTCTCTTTTTTTTTTTACCTTCTTTGATTATGATAACAGTAAAGTCAATGCTTTGAAATTGGTCCATGCAATTGCTCTATATTAACCTAAAGCTTCTTTCCTCTTCTTTATTTATTTTTTGCAGTTCAGTATTGAAATAACAAAATTGCTTGGTAGAGTTTTTTACAGTCTGTGTGCATCCTTCTTATGTTATTTAAGATGTTATGCTGTCCCTGCATGTTCTATAAAATGCTCATTTAGAGGCTTGATTAGGTAGGGGGTTTTATATTTTTAAAGTTTCCTTCATACCTGATATTGATTACTTACATCAGGAAGGACCCACTGTGTGATTTCCACTTTTTTACAGCCATTATTATTTTATCAGTGATTGCAAAATCATGATATCATAATTCTAACCTTTTTCTTTATTAGCTGCAATACATTTATGAAGAGAAAATTTCCCTCATTAATTTTTTGTTACTTTGAGTTACAGTCCATAAAAAATAAATTAATGCTTGATATTTTTCTGTTATGCAGTTTTATAAAATAATAAGTTAATTATATGGCATCTTCCATAAGTTATCTGTGATGTTTTTCAAAATTAATACATTCTTAAGGGTTCAAAAATATTGATGAGTTAGTCCTCCATTTTAAAAAAGATAGCCATATTGATATAATTATAACAATACTAGTTTTAGATGAATAGTAGCATACTATACAAATTTTTTATACATTGCTAACTCAGAAATACATACCAGTGATTACTCCATAGCAATATATACTACTTAATAATTATTACTTTTATAAATATGTGTATTTCATTGTATGGATATGAAATAACTTACTCAAGTTTCTATTAAGGGTTATTTCTAGTCTTTTGTTATTATAAATTGTAATGGCCTAATTCACAGATGGTTGCATATATCTTTCTAATTTTTTCCATGATATCTTTAGGATAGTTTCTAGGAGAAGACATCGCTGTATCAAAGGTTAGAGAATTATGATTTTGCTGAATATTGCCAAATTCCCTTCTCCTATGGTTGTACCATTTTGCATTCCCTCCAGCAATGCATGAGTGCCCCTTTGCCTTCAGTCTCATCAAGAAAATCTGTCTACCTTGGATTTTTGCCAATTTCAGTACTAATTTACTCAAGTTAGTCCAAATGAAAAGCCGATACTTTTTTTTTTACTAATCTATATTGTTTTCTCATATGCCTAATTTATATTGTTTGTGATATGAAAGTAATTCCACTTCTTCATGCTGCAAAAAGTATGTGATTCTCCATTTATTAATTCTACTTTATGCTGCTGCAAGTACGTTTCTCCATTTATTCTGAGACATTATTACAATCTCTACTAAAGTAAACCTGGGATTCTACTGACTTCTTTTTATGTATTTCAAAACTGTACATGAATACTTTAATTATTCCAAAGACCATTTCTAGCATATCTGTAATCAGCTCAGGCTATTTCTGTGATGTGTAAATGATACAGTTAAATCCTGCTTGTTGGGTTCCTGTGTAGACAATCTGTTCTGATAAGTGTAACAGAGGTTTGACTAAATTGCTTTTTGGAGTATTGCATTTTTCTAAGTTTACAGCCCTGCTTTAGACAAAGAAAGCTTAGATGACTTTATAAAAAATGTACAGAACACTTTAAAACTAAGGCAAGGCTAAAATAGTGTTTAATTTCTCAGCTCTTTGTTGGGTCACTAATATAATTTCTGAACATGGCATACACTTTCATTTATTGTCCTGAATTTTAATTTTTTGCCTAAAGCTAGTGATTTTTCCTTAAAGTGAATCATTGATTTACTCTCCCTCAAGCTGAATTTCAGACTCAGACTACCTGCAGCGATATGCTTGTGACTAGAGAATCAGTCAGGGAAAGACGCCTTTTTGGAACTGTCTATGCAACAATGACTTCTCTTCTCTCTTTTCAATCAGAGAAATACCCCAGACTCCCTTCACTGGAAAGCAAACAAAAGCAATAGTTCATGAAAATGTTGATGAAATGGTGTGTAGAAACCAAATATAGCGGCAGCCTCTTAGCTTTTAGATTTAAGTGCGTTCGTTTTTAGTAGAAATAAAAATAAGCACAGCTATCCAAAACATCTCAGGTTCTGCCTGAGATTTCATAAGATTTTGCCGAGCAATATGCTTTTACTTTATCAAGGGGTAAGTGAGTGACTCAAATTTTTACTTAATCAGTATGAAATGGAGTGTGACATACCAATTCTGGTAAGTTCAGTTCAGTAAATGTTGTTGCTACCATGTGAGAGGAGCAATGTGAGTTGTTAAGAAGAACACAGAGATAAATGAGAAATGATCTCTGAGTTCAAGGACATCATCTCCCCCCCAGGTTAACTCAGTATCTCCTTTTGAACTTTCAAAGTCCTTTTAGGTCCTATCCTTTTGCAGTTTGGATAGAATTATTCTGGGGATTGTGTTGGAGTCATTAAGTACTTCTTTATTTGTGTATCTCTGAAGTGAGGCTACAGTATTTTTAACTACTGGAAACACACCAAATTATTCTCTATCTGTACGTGTAGTCCAGGCATCCAAGCAGGAAAATGAAGATGCTACTCCTAGCAGAACATGAAGAGGGGAACATCAGTTGTGAAATCAGTTTCAGGCTCAAAAAAGTCAGATTAAGTATTTTTACTACACACACACACACACACACACACAAAGTCTGGACACACTTCATGAGTTAGTGCCAGATGCTGGAATGTGGTTGAGCCAATGAGGCAGGCCCTCAGGAAGGAGAGGATTTGGATGCAGCTTAGGACATCTCCTCCTCAAAAGAGAATAAGGAATACCAAGAATTTTTATAGTCTTCAGAAATATTGTAAAGGGAATTTAATAATCCAACTATCTTGAAAAATGAAAACGATGTAATAGTTAAAACTTTTTTTAGATCTGTAGTAGTGAGCCAGTTTCTCTGCCTGCCTTAGGCCTTTTCTGTGTGAAATGAGCTGAGAAAGGAAAAATACAATGTAGATGAAATCTGTGGCAGAAAAGAGGAAGTAAAATAAAAATCTCCTTTTCCTGGCTCCAGGGAATTATGGGGACAACAGGGAGCAAAGGGGCAGGAGACATGTGGTTGAGATGTGGCAGTCTCACTGTCATCCCTCTGAAGGGAAATCCTAAAACAGAAGGGACTGCAGTTGTCAGAGGGAGACGTTGAACCTGGGGACATTGTGGCTCTTCTTCCTATTTAGGACATTGGCACAGACAGCTGGTTATAGGTTGTGGTCTGGAATGGACCCAGGGCAGTTCTTCAGAGAACAGAGTTAGGTAGAAAGGACGTGTAGAGCAGTCAGGAGGTAGTCTTAGCTTTCTTTGGTTATAAGGTACCAGAGTTGCCTCCTTGTCCCATATCAGGGGGAATACTGAAAGTTATTGGGAGTCCGTGGGCATGCCACAGGTCAGATCCAAGATGCCCCCACAGCACAGCACAGGCTGTCTGTTAGACGAAGTCTAGGGACCTGTGGTGGTCAACAGGGAAGAGAATCAGAATATGTCCGCAATGCCAGCGAGAGTACCATAGTAGGGCTCCATCAGATGTAAGCTCTCGGTGAGGCTTAACTGAGTTGACAGGGACAAAAACTACAAGGTATTCCAGGCAGAAGTTCAGCAGCAGGAACCAATATATTGCCCAAAGATGGGAACTCCTGTAACAGTGCCTCAGAAACACGAACCAACACAGACACAAGAACCAGCACAAGGCAAGAGTATTTCCTTCCTGATAATGCTGTGAAGTCAAACCTAGATGCCTTCTTTAACAATGAAAGATGCCTTCTTGGAGTGGGGTGAAGGTAGAGTGGAGTGCTACTTAGATAGACAAGAGGCAGAGAATCAAAAGATTGTTATAAACTGTTATAAACATTTTACCATGTTGGGCAAGTTTAACATTTATGGTGATCTACTACTTAGAAAGTAAAATCAGTAACAGATAAAAGAAGATAAATTTTCTGCACAAATTTAAGTGCAGTGTAAATAAACCTGAACCCCAGCCGAATCACATTATAGTTCTTTGTCATCGATTCTGTGTATACCAATGGGGTGTAAGTGACTTGAGGGCAGAAAGCTACCTTATTTTTCTTTGGTATCTACTGCGAATAGCATAATTTTGGGCATAAAGAAAATGCTAAAACAGTGTTTATTAGATTGAAATGAATTTACTGCTACCAAGACCATTTGCTTTGAAATCAAGTTTCCCTTGTGCTTGGGCTGAACAACCCTAGGAGAGAATTCTGGTATTTTTCCAGAGGTTCTGAATCTTGAAGGATTGGTTCAAAGGCAATCTAACCAGAGGTATTAGCATGAGCAAAGACATAGAGATAAGAAACAAGTGTGTTTGCAAAATGGTGAGTTCTCCAATTTGGCTCATTAGGAATTATCATTATCAGGATTAAATTCCAGTAATAATATTGGCAGTTACAATTTACTAAGCACTTTTGCCATTAGCATATTACTGCACTTTGAAATTTATATCCTTCATTTCAATTAACAATCCTATGGCAGTGCGTATTACTGCTGTATTAACCAGGTTCCAATTAGGAGGCAGAAATCACACAGTAATTCAAACGTGGAAAGTTACTGTAATACGGGATTGACTAGTTAGGGGGAAGGAAAACTAAAGAATTTTAATATAGTGAATACAGGCTGAAGCTTCTGCTCCTAGCTAGGGCTGACATCTAGTACCCAAACAGGAGACAAATCTGGATGATTTCCTTTCATGGCCCACTGGATGGTGAAGTTGGTTGAGATTTTGCAAAAAAAGACCCACTAGGAATCCTCCTCCGGGGTGCTGGGGAAGCTGCCCATGGAAAAGTTCTGAGCCTCAGAGTGCCCTGAAAGCCAAGGGGGAAAGCTATCCAAAGGGGTGTGCAGAGATGGTCGTACCTTCTGCACAGCTGCTCAGTTGTGTGCCAAGGAAGCCGCTCCTAGAGAAGTGCTGCCTACCACCCAGAGGTGCTGTTGGCTGTCGTGTGATGTTGGAGCTGGGTACCACCGAAGTCCTATGTGGTTCAGGAACCTGGGAGAGAGGCTCACCAGAACCCAGGAGAAACTCCTACCTCTGGTGTCCCTCTAGCACCCTCTACTGATAAAGCGTAACATCATGTCCTCTGGAAAAGGAGAAACAATTAGTGTCCAGTAGCAGACAATGAAATGCAAATTTGCGGCTGAAAACCCTTCTTGTTTACTTTTTACAGATGAGTGATCTGAGTGTCAGATTTTTGTGACTGAGTCACACAAATGATCAGAAATGCTTGGAATTCAAACACTTGCGTATTTAGTTTTCATTATATGTTGCTGCTCTAGAAGATTCATCTGACAACGGTGTGTAGGATACATTATAGTGGGAGGGAGGCTGGGATAGGAATATCTAGTAAGTTGTTATGGTGAGCCATGCAGAAGAAAATGAGGACTTCTGAAATATGTAACTGCATGGACCTTTTTGTGTGACTTCGGGATTTTCTCTTCTACGTTAAGCTGGTTAATACAAGGATTCGGTTGTTTGAGTGTCATATGGTAAAAGCAATTGACAGGAAAATGCTTATAGACTCATTTAGGGCGCCTGGGTGGCTCAGTTGGTTAAGCGACTGCCTTCGGCTCAGGTCATGATCCTGGAGTCCCGGGATCGAGTCCCGCATCGGGCTCCCTGCTCGGCGGGGAGTCTGCTTCTCCCTCTGACCCTCCTCCCTCTCATGTGCTCTCTCTCAAATAAATAAATAAAATCTTTAAATAAAAAAAAAATGCTTATAGACTCATTTAAAGGCTCTAATTTAAATGTATACAAAGAAACAACTTACTATATTTAGCTTGTTCTCAATCTAAATTTTGCATTTCACATGGATCTCTGTTAGAGGAACAGCTCTTACTGGTTTTCAAAGCCTCAAAAGACTGCCTGGTATAGATAATACCATCTGATGGTGTGAATTTTTTAGACCCTTCTTACCCTTCCCAAAGGCTTCGGAGTCTCCAGCTATGAGCCAAACTGCTTCTTAGGTCTAAGTAACTATGGGCATCCTCAGCAGTGCTGAGTGCATAATACTCAGCTTCCCAGGCTGACTTCCTCAGCTGTGCCCAACCCTCGTGAGCCCATGTTTCAGATCTGTCTGAGATACATCCAAGCAACTGTCTATTACCTTTCCTCCATAAATTATATGGACTTTTAAGGGAAGTCTTTTAGAAT
Organism: Leptonychotes weddellii; assembly: GCF_054177405.1. NCBI lineage: Eukaryota > Metazoa > Chordata > Mammalia > Carnivora > Phocidae > Leptonychotes > Leptonychotes weddellii. The sequence continues at coordinate 71,152,312 of NC_138375.1, read as the reverse complement.
CCCAGCTGTCACTTGGAAGAACGCAACGATTTATAGAATCCGTGTTATACTGGATTTACTACGGCGTTCTGTCCATTGTATTATACTCATTCTTAAAATTAACCAGAGGACTGCTTTTTCTGGTTTTCCTCATCGCCCCCCCCCCCCCACCCCGTCTCAGACTGTTGGGCAGTGTTGTGTAGTTAAGACTATGTTTTGGTTCTGAGAATGCGCCATGTAGACCTGCAGGTACAGAGAGCATGAGGAGCGTAACTGACCACAGGCCCCGCATGCTGTGCTCTGAAAACCTGTAGCTGCTTTTGCACTGAGGCGCACTTCCTACTGGCCGTTCCTGCTGGGTACCTGAGCACAGCAGGGAGATGAAGGGAGGCTCAGTCTTGGGAGACAGGGCATTCCTCTGATGCTATCTTTGACCCACGACTCTGACAACCTTGGCAAACCTTCCTTAGACTGCCCTGCATCTAAATCACTTCTGCCCCATCCGTTTTCTCTCTCTTTCACTTCTCTAGAGATTTGCATAATGGTCTGACAGCTCTCCCATCCTTTCTGGCTTTTTCTCCATTTCTCCACAGGTATTTCCCCAAGTAAAATCTTTGCATTTTTCATTCTATTTTGGTATTTGCTTCTTGGAGCTTTGGAACTAAGTCATCTGTGGATTCAATACAGTTGGTTCAAACTTGGGCTTGACCATGTACTGTCAGTTAACCGCTGTGTTCTGCAGTTGAGGTATATATAATATGGGAATAATGAATTATGTACTTCATGGGGCTATAAGGGTTGATAACATTCATATGTATATATAGAAAATAAAAAAAATAAATGTTAGCATTCTTATATTCCTGGCACAGTTTACTGTACAGAAATCTAGGTGAGAAAATTTTATATGAGCTGTCAGAAATTTTTCAACTCATCTTGTTAGGTACCTCTTGAATTTATACTTAATGCAAAAAAAAAAAAAAAGGAAGCCACCATATCTAAGGGTGTTGAAGAGTAAAAGCAGGAAATGAGGGGAATATTCATGCTGTCCATATACTGTTAGCACAGCAAACCTAGCAAAAATTTCCATATGCACAACTTAAAGACTCCATTTTGCTATATTTAGCCACCATAGGTGAATAACAAGAGAGCATAAATTACAGGAATCAGTAGGACATCACCGAAGGCTGGGGATCCACCCTGCATGTAAATGAGATGTGAGAAGGGTAAGAGGAAACAATAAGCAGATATTAAGTAAACAATAACTAACTTCTTCTGCATAATCACATTTTATGTGATATTTACCCAAATGCATGTGCAGAAATTTAATTTATTTGATTTTTTTCCTCTGGAATGTTAATATAGACATAGTATCTAGGGACAACTAACCTGGAATGGTATCATATGATCTAATCCTACATTATACTTTTTAAAGAATTTTCTTTCTTTCTTTCTTTCTTTTTTTTTTTTTTTTGACAGAGAACAAGCAGGGGAGGGGCAGAGGGAGAGGGAGAGAGAGAATCTTAAGCAGGCTCCACACCCAGCACAGAGCCTGATGTGGGGCTCAATGTCATAACCCTGAGATCATGACCTGAGCTGAAATCAAAAGTCAGACACCTAACAAATGAGCCACCCAGACACTCCAAAGAATTTTCAAATAAGTGTGATTTCAACCACATGAGAGATAATAGAACAAATATGAGCAGTCTTATTTTCTATTCCCATAAATAGATGAACAAGCCTGTAATGACCTTGTAGAGGACACTTTGCTCATTCTTTATTCATAGTTCAGTGGTATTCTAAGATCTGATGAGGAATTGGTTAAGTTCAGTATCATTCAGAATTTCTAGATCCATTTATGTCTCTTGAATACCATATTGATTGGGCCTCACATGGAACCTCTGAGACTTTTCAAGATCTGGTGAAACAGAAATCACCCTGGACTTTGCCCAACAAGTTGAACTCAGCAAGAAGGGAGTGTTCTGGTATATTTGTCCAAAGATACTTGATATGGTGACAAAAATGGTTTCCAAACAGTCAGATCTTATTCAACTAGTATCCCTAAAATCTATATCTATTTGGTCTGTCACATGGTTCCCATCAGGATTCTGTCCAAGAACAAGCAGTAAGTGAGCCATATGGATTTTAGCCTCCCTTGGTGAGCAAGAATGTGTTTGATTGCACAGCTTAGAGTTTCTACAGTGGAAGACTGGCACATATGTAACAGATGTAAGCTCCTGCTGGATCTTGCCCTACATCTGCCTTGAAAACAAGTTGCAACAGGGTTTTTATTTACATTAGATAGCCTGCTTCCCTGGTCTTTGACTCTAAAGCAAAAATTCTCTAAGATTTTTCAAATGAACTCCTACTCCTATTTTAATCTTCCCATTCTCTCATTTTGGGTGGTAATGACATTGAATATGATAAAGAATGAGTACGTGAGAAAGGAATGAATGCCACATAATTACAGGCCATTGGTCTGCTTTTTAATTTTGTTTAGTTTTCCTTGAAATTTCAAGATACCTGTATTCTGCTTCAGCCATTTACAGAAGGAAGTGAAAATGTTGTGATTCTGAGCAGAATGGTGTTTTCTTGAACTTCCCCTACAGTGGGTGAGGACTACCAGATAACTGTGGTTTTATTATTTTTCCTTCTGAAAGATACTGATCCAATCGTTGATAAAGGTACTTTAGATGATTAGCCCAGCCTGCTTCTTGGCTCTCTTTCTATTAGCAGGAGAAACTCTAGTATATATAAGAAATACCTAAGATTTTTGTTAAAAATGCAACTTCCTGGGTCCCAATTTCAGAAATTCTGATCCAGTGTTTCCTGCCAGCACCCAAGAATCTGCATTTGGTAAGGATCCTAGGTGGCTGATGCTAGAAAACAGCCCCACACTTTGAGAAAAACTGGTCTGATAGGTGTTTTCTTCTGATGACAATTTAGCAATTGAATCATCTCTCCCAAGGGACTGCTTTGGTTATACATTTATAGCCAGTTGAAGGTTTGATAAAAACAGCTAAAGAGTTCTGAGTAGTTTTTACTTGTAAAAAAAGCCAATTAGCCTTTTAAAGGACAGAGATAATAAATTATGGACTGTAACGTATTCTAATAGCCACAGATCAAATAGACAGCACAATGAGGTATAAGCAGTATAACTTGATTAACATACTTGAGAACCTATTGACTCTATCAGGCTTTTCCCATCCTGTTCCTTCCTCCTTTTCCCCATTTCCTCTTTTTTTTACATATATCTATATATATGAGTATGTGTGTGTATATGTGTGTGTGAGTGAGTGTGTGTATACACTCTTTTTTGGGTCGATTATCTCCGTATGTCTCTTCCTCATCTTTTCTCTTATTTTATGTTGAACCTCCCCAAACTTTTCTTTCACTTCCATCAAGTTGTTATTTTGATATCCCACTCAAATCTATTCCTTTTTGTCTTCTTCTCTCTTTCCAGGAAGGTATCTTTCCACCCTATATCCATCCTGTCTCCTGAAAAAAACCTCTTCCTGGTAACATTCCAAATGAGTCATACTGTTCAAAATACCATTATATATAATCAAATGAGATAATTCATGTGGAAATGCTTTGAAAATTAGTGAAGATTTTAAGCTAAAGTATACAAATTTGTTTGGGGTTGAAAAACTAGCACAAATGATGTTGGGATAAAATTCAAGGTTGCCTTTACAAAAAGTGGGAAAAATACACTTGTAAGGATGCACCAAAGTGAGGTTCTCTGTTTCTCCTGGAGGAACATCGAAATTACATAGTTACTGTGCTCAAATGAAGGAAGGGAGCACTATGCCAGAGGAGCTCAGAGATGGGGTCTGTCCTCTTACACCATTGGTAGGAGCATAGGGAATAATACATCAACACTCAAGGGCGATTTAAGAAAACTGTTGACCGTAAAAAAATTTAAGAAAATTTTGCTTAAGGGATTTCAAGAAAATTCCTGCTCTTAGATCTTTACATACTATTTCTGTTTTATTTATTGCAGTAGTATTGGTTTTAGGCTGTCCTACCTTATACTGTTTGCTTGCCTTAAATATAATTCATGAAATGGAAGCAGGAAAAGTACTTATTTATTCCCTCTACCAATTTTCAGAACAATGAGTGGGTACTCTAGTAACCTCTAAAGATAACCCATAAGTTTTAAAATATCATTATGAACTTAATGAAACTTAATTTATTTGCACTATTTTGTACATCACAGTTGTTATTTTGATGCCGAAACAGTTCCATTTTTGGGGAGTGAAAGCCTATTTTCAAGTTGGGTTCTGTGTTGTTGTTTTTTTTAATTTAAATTAAATTAGCCAACTTATAATACATCATTAGTTTCAGATGCAGTATTCAATAATTTATCAGTTGCGTATAACACCCAGTGCACATCACATCACATGCCCTCCTTAATGCCTATCACCCAGTTTCCCCATCTCCCCACCCACCACCCCTCCAGCAACCCTCACTTTGTTTCCTGTAGCTATGAGTCTCTCATGGTTTTTCTTCCTCTCTAATGACTTCCCATTCTGTTTTCCCTCCTTTCCCTGTGGTCCTCTGCCCTGTTTCTTATATTCCATATATGAGTGAAACCAAATGATAATTGTCTTTCTCTGACTGACTTACTTGACTCAACATAATACCTTCCAGTTCCATCCATATCGATGCAAATGGTGGGTATTGAACCTTTCTGATGGCTGAGTAATATTCCACTGTATACATGTATATACCAAATCTTCTTTATCCATTCATCTGTCGATGGACATCTCTGCTCCTTCCACAGTTTGGCTATTGTGGACATTGCTGCTATGAACATTGGGGTGCAGGTGCCCCTTCAGATCACTACATCTGTATCTTTAGGGTAAATACCTAGTAGTGCAATTGCTGGGTCATAGGGTAGCTCTATTTTTAACTTCTTGAGGAACCTCCATACTCTTTTCAGTACAGAGTGGCTGTACCAGCTCGCATTCCCACCAACAGTGTAAGAAGGTTCCCCTTTCTCCACAGCCTCACCAATATGTGTCATTTCCTGTCTTGTTAATTTTAGCCATTCTGACTGGTGTGAGGTGGTATCTCATTTTGGTTTTGATTTGTATTTCCCTGATGCCGAGTGATGTTGAACATTTTTTCATGTGTCTGTTGGCCATTTGTATGTCTTCTTTGGAAAAGTGTCCATTCATGTCTTCTGCCCATTTATTGATTGGATTATCTGGGACTTCATCAAGATAAGAAGCTTTTGCACAGTAAAGGAAATAGTCAATAAAACTAAGAGGCAACCCGTGGAATGGGAGAAGATATTTGCAAATGACATTTCGGATAAAGGGCTGGTATCCAAGATCTGTAAAGAACTTCTCAAACTCAACACTCAAAAAACAAATAATCCAGTCAAGAAATGACATATAAACTCTTATTTGGGCATGGATACATTTTCTGTTATGACATAAACATTTTCTCAATCATACTGCCCTTTTCTAAGCATTACTTAAAAATAAATTCCATGATGAGAATACTGTATAAATAATTTAATGTTTTTTTTTTTTTTTTTTTTTACCTGTGGCTATAATTACTTATTTCAAAGAAGTACTTAGGTACTATTTTACTTCCACTTAAGCATATTTAAAAATAAAGCTGAATATTCACCTGGTTTCCTCCAAGTAAATACAACTTTGATATAAAAGGCAAGAAATGCATTTCATTCAGACCGTTTTTAGACAATTTTTTTAAAAATAATAACTCCGTGGCATTGAGGAAATAACTTTATCTCTTTGGATTTCTAGTGCTTCACCTAAGATGTGAAATAGGAATTTCTTTCAGGTCTTACAGCTCTGAAATACCTAGTTTTCTATATGCCTTTTTGCTGTCTAACACACTAATGCAAAATTGAAGGACTCATTAGGTTGTTTTTCACTATCCATCAGTTTCATTAACAAGAGCTTTACTACTTAGGAGAATATGGTAATAGATGATTAATGAGCCAGATCTGCAGCCTAAATATACATTCTCACATTGCTTAGCATACTGATAAACCAGCTAAGAAAAAAAAAAAAAAAGTTGAGACTGTCCAATTTCCTTATGGTGGCAATTTTATTGTTCACACTTAGTGAAGTTAACACCTAGGAGAAGGAACAAGAAAAATAGACAATAAATGCATAGGTGTCTGCAAAATGAGGACAAATGTCAAATCAAAATATAAGAAAACAGGTAAAGTTAGAATAAAATATTAAATTTAACTTGCAAATATTTTTTTAAAAAATTATTGAAGTCTCAGGTTATCTTTTTTTCCTAAAGTATTTGCACAAAGTATTGTCCTTTGATCATGTCATTCCTTTTTCTCAGTTATTCTTTTGACTTCTAATCAAGAGGTTAAGATACCAGGAAACCTCCCGATTATGTAATTTATACTTAACACTTTCCATACTGGAAGGAACCAAGGCTTCTTAGACAACTGATTTCAGCTGGATCAGGTAATAGTAAGAGGTGATGGAGATGTCCTATTTTGACAGAAAACAGACTATTATGTCAAAAGGATACAGAATTCATATGGGTTTTGGTGCAATTGTAAATGGTATAGATTCCTTAACTTCTTTCTTCGGCCTCACTATTAATGTATAGGAATGTAACTGATTTCTGTGCATTGATTTTAAATCCTGTCATGTTGCTGAATTCCTGTACAAGTTCTAGCAATTTGGGGGTGGAGATTTTGGGTTTTCCACGTGAAGTATCATATCGTCACTGAAGAATGAGACTTTGACTTCTTCTTTGCCAATTTGGGTGCCTTTTATTTCTTTTTGTTGTCTGATTGCTGAAGCTAGGACTTCTAGTACTATGTTGAACCACAGTGGTAAGAGTGGGCACCCTGTTGTGTTCCTGATCTTAGGGGGAAAAGCTCTGTTTTTCCCCATTGAGAATGATATTTACTGTGGGCTTTTCATAGATGGCTTTTATGATATTGAAGTATGTTCCCTCTATCCCTACACTGTGAAGAACTTTAATCAAGAAAGGATGATGTATTTTGTCAAATGTTTTTTTCTGCATCTATTGAGAGGATCATATGGTTCTTGTCATTTCATTTATTAATGTGATGTATCACATTGATTTGAACCACTCTTGCAGCCCAGGAATAAATCCCACTTGGTCATGGTGAATAATCCTTTTAATGTACTGTTGGATCCTACTGGCCAGTATCTTGGTGAGAATTTTGGCATCCATGTTCATCAGGGATATTGGTCTGTAATTCTCCTTTTTTTTTTTTTTTTTTTGTAATTCTCCTTTTTGATAGGGTCTTTGTCTGATTTGGGGATCAAGGTAATGCTGGCTTCATAAAATGAGTTTGGAACGTTTCCTTCCATTTCTATTTTTTGGAACAGCTTCAGAAGAATAGGTAATAGTTCTTTAAATGTTGAGTAGAATTCCCCTGGGAAGCCATCTGGCCCTAGACTTGTGTTTTGGGAGATTTTAATTACTGCTTCAATTTCCTTACTGATTATGGGTCTGTTCAAGTTTTCTATTTCTTCCTGTTTCAGTTTTGGTAGTTTACAAGTTTCCAGGAATGCATCCATTTCTTTCAGATTGCCTAATTTGTTGGCATATAGTTGCTCATAGTATGTTCCTAAAATTGTTTATATTTCCTTGGTGTTGGTCATGATCTCCCCTATTTCATTCATAAGTTTATTAATTTGGGTCCTTTTTCTTTACTTTCTGATAAGCCTGGCTAGGAGTTTATTGATCTTATTAATTCTTTCAAAGAACCAACTTCTAGTTTCATTGATCTGTTCTGTTCTTCTGGTTTTATTTCATTGATTTCTGCTCTAATCTTTATTATTTCTCTTCTCCTGTTTGGTTTAGGCTTTATTTGCTGTTCTTTCTCCAGCTCTTTAGGTATAAGTTTAGACCTAACTACAGAGGTAAAGGATCTGTACTCCAAAAACTATGAAACACTCATGAAGAAATGGAGAAAAACAGAGAAATAAAAAAACATTCCATGCTCATGGAATGGAAGAATAAATATTGTTAAAATGTCTATGCTACCCAGAACAGTCTACACATTCAATGCAATCCCTATCAAGATATCATCAACATTTTTCACAGAGCTAGAATAAATAATACTGAAATTTGTATGGAACCAGAAGAGACCCCAAATAGCCAGAGGAATGATGAAAAAGAAAACCAAAGCTGGTGGCATCACAATGCTAAACTTTAAACTGTATGACAAAACTGTAATCATCAAGATAGTATGGTACTGGCACAAAAACAGACACATGGATCAGGGGAACAGAATAGAGAACCCAGAAATGGACTCTCAACTCTATAGTCAATTAATCTTCAACAAAGCAGGAAAGAATATCCAATGGAAAAAGGACAGTCTCTTCAATAAATGGTACTGGGAAAATTGGACAGTGACATGTAGAAAGATAAAACTGGGCCATTTTCTTACACCATACACAAAGATAAACTCCAAATGGATGAAAGACCTAAATGTGAGACAGGAATCCATCAAAATCCTAGAGGAGAATACAGGCAGCAACCTCTTTGACCTCGGCCACAGCAACTTCTTGCTAGACATGTCTCCAAAGGCAAGGGAAACAAAAGCAAAAATGAACTTTTGGGACTTCATCAAGATAAAAAGCTTCTTCATGGCAAAGGAAACAGTCCACGAAACTCAAAGGGTTTGCTAGAAGATACAGGATGGTAGGAGATATTTGCAAATGTCTTATCAGATAAAGACAAAATCTATAAAGAACTTATCAAACTTAGCACCCCCCCAAAAAACTCTGTAATCATATGTGGAACATAAGGAATAGCACAGAGGACCACAGGGGAAGGGAGGGAAAGCTGAGTGGGAATAAATCAGAGAGGGAGACAAACCATGAGAGTCTCTGGACTCTGGGAACCAAACTGAGGGTTACAGAAGGGAGGGGTTGGGGGGAGGGTATAACCAGCTGATGGGTATTAAGGACGGCATGTGTGGTGATGAGCACTGGGGGTTATACGCAACTAATGAATTGTTGAACACTACATCAAAAACTAATGATGTGCTATATGCTGGCTAATTGAACATAATGATAATTAAAAAAGAGTTTGTAAGTCAGTTTCTCACTTTTTTGATGGTTTATCCTGAATTATGTACCCTGTCTGAATGTGATTTATAAGTTTCTATATAGTACAATTCCGTTTAGTGTACAAAATCCACATTAGAAAAGACAAAAAAGAATCTAAATCATAGATTGATTTAAGAAATTTACCTGTATGTCTTTCTCAAGGACTTAACCTTTAGGAGCTGAGCCATTTAAAAAAGAAAAGAGTAAACTTGTCAAATCACTATGTTGTACACCCTAAACTAATGTAACATTGTGTGTCAACTATACTCAAAAAAAAAAAAAAAAAGAATACACTTAAAGCTATGAACACTGAGTAATGTATAGAATTGTTGAATCATTATTATTGTATAAACTAACAACACTATGTTAACTATACTTCAATTTAAAAAAATTAAAAAGAAAAAAGGCCTATGGAGAGCAGAAAGCAGTCCATCATAACTACTTAATTACAAACATGGGGCTATAGAAAAGAAAAGAAAAGCATTTTAGAGAGCAGAACCGAGAATCCAGAGAAGGTACCAAGAATTTAGGAGAACGATGGATTAGGGAACCAGTCTTAGGAAGCACATAGGGACCATGATCAAAGAACATTATCTTCAGAATTACAGCAACTGGCAGTAAGTGATGGGCTGGATTTCAGAATTACTCTGAATCAGTAAATTCCATTCACATTGAAGTTATATGTTCACATTATTTCTATTGAGGTTATTCTGCCTCTGTATTACCAATGCTAGGTGGAGGCTAGATGGATGGATGGATGTGTTTGGGGGTGGGTAGCGGTACATCACCTTCTTTTTAGCTTATAGATCTCTGGACAAAATACAGATCCTTAGATACTGGACTCTGAGCTCAGTGCTACTTATGTGCAATACGTTCAAGGGTCTTGAGAACAGATAAATGTATTTTACATGTGGGAGGATTAGAAATACTTATGTAACCAGAGGACAGATTGTGATAGATTTAATATGGCTATAAATTCTTTTTAGTTTCTCCCATCAAGCAATAGTTTCTTTTACCAATCCTTGAATCATAGGTGGCATTGTGACTTATTTCAAATAAAATGTATCTGAAGCAATGTGTGATCTCCAGAGTCTAGGCCTCAAGATATCTTGCAATGTCCTTCTTTGTCACCTTGGAATGCTGCTCTGAGACCATACTCTCGCTAGGTCAATCTCCCCTGCAGAAAGATGGACGGACATGTTGCAGGAAATGGAGGGATACCATCTGGCAGCAGCACAAGCTGCCAGGCGTGGGTGAGACCACAAAGGCCCTTCCTGCTGAGCTCCCCTCCCAGCTGAGTGCAGACACATAAATGAGAACAGACAAATTCAGCAGAGGAACCTCCTAGACATGGCTCAGAAACATGAAAAATAATAAGCTGCTGTTGTTATCCACTAAGGTTTGAGGGAAGTTTATCACAAAAAGGCATTTAACTGGAAAAAAGACACAATGTTCTATAAAAGAGAAGAAAAGATGCTTTATGTAAGGAAGGGCCACATTTCATTTAGGAGAAAAAAGAAAATGCTCATGAAGCATGTGCTATTTGAGGCTTGTACTCAAAGATGTGTCTGAGAGATAAATTGGGGGCCTGGTGTAGAAGAATTTGAAAGCCACGGTGTGGTATTTATACTCTGAAAGCAACGGGAAGCTGGCCTTGTTGGTTGGGAAGGGCAGTTTAAATACACTGCGTTGTCAGTAACCAAGAGAGCAGCTAGAACATTGAAGGAAACTCGTTGTTTCCTTCTGTTGAATGAGTGACCTGAATTTTTTTCTAATCTATTAGGTGTTACAACCCAGTGAAGTCCTTAATGCCAGTTTAGTCTATTGTGAGAATGTGTCAGAAGGTGTTAGGAAGCAAAACAGTTTAATGTTCATCAAAGGGCCCGAGAACAGAAGTGAGTAAAATTCTTCATGTTGAATACAGCGTTGAATATATTGGAGTGCTGCAAACCTACGTGGAGGGATGCATTTTGAACAGGTAAAAGAAAGAGGCTGCAGCCAGAGTAAACAGGATCACCTCTGTGGCGAAATGTACCACTCTTGTATGCGTGGTCACAGGATACTTTATGACCCACAGCGTACACGTGGAAAACATTTGCCCTCCTTGGTCATTTGGATTAATTCGTCCCATAAATGCATCTTTTACCATCCTGTTCCCAGATTCATGGGCTTGATATATGGCACCATTTAAGTCTTTATTTTTCTTCTTAACTTCCCCTAAGGGAGTCTTCCAGTGTGACCATACTGATTGATGACCACCCTCCCAGTGACTAACTCCCCAGTGTGTATGTGTGGACAGCCTTACGGCTCATGGAACTCTGGGAACATTTCCGGTCACTTTCTTTTTGTTTCCCCTTGTTTCTTGCTCTCTTTCCTAGTTTGAACTTAGTTTCTTACTCTATTTGACTTTCTCTGAGTGAGAACCACTCTTGAGTCTTGATTTCAGATACTGCATCCTTGTCTTGACTCTTGCACTGCTCCCGTCAGTAGGCATGCGGCATGAGCTGATTTGTGCTGTTATCTGTCATTGGCTCTGTCTCCCGACCCTGGCTGTCATTGCCGCCACTTCTTCAGCACAGGGTTGTGCCTATCAGAGAGACTCAAAAATATTTTGGTTTTTGTTGATGATAAGCTTTTATATTGTGTCAATACATTTTATTTTCCCTGCGTTATAATTTACAGCCCTTGAGGCGTATGTGGTGTCAGTCTGCTCAGTTTGCTGAATTGTCAGTGATTTTTACCAATTAGATTATTTATTTCCTATGCTTGATTATGCTTTCGAAGCTGTTAACTAAATCTGTCCTTCTCATTGTCATGTTCTTTGCTAATTAAAGATACAATAGGTGTTTTTCCAGTCCTTAGGCATGTCAGTTATGAGTAACCTAGAACAAGGAGGAAAAGCTTTTGGCTTGAACTGAGTCCCAGGAGCGTACAGCTAAAATCCAAGCTGCTTTTACGCTTTACTCCCTCTTTCCCTCCTTCCTCAACTTCCTTCTCCACTTTCCTTTTTCTCCCTAAAATAATGTTGTTTAACCTTTCCTTGTCTAAGTTATATGGCTCCACCAAAAAACATTTTGGAAAATAATACAAAGTATGGAGAAAACCTCCTAAGTAATTTTTTTTTTTTTTTTCCTTGAGGAAACACCAGACTGTATTTTTTTTTGAAGAGACTCTCTGTGCCTGGAAGCAAATACTAAGACATAGTCTCTTTTCTACAGTCAGTGTTGCCCAACAGGTTTTTCTGGCCTGTAGAGACGATGATGATGATGGTGGTACCACTATTTACTGTACTCTTGTCATGCATAACCTAATTTACTCCTATTTCCATTTGTGCTGGGTAGTTGGATCATCACCATGTCTTCCTGGGGTCTCCTCTGCCATGCAGAAAAGCCAAAGCCTTCATTTTTTAGAATCTCTCTGTAGATTCCTAGTTGACCTAGGCCGGTAAGAAGCATTTTCATTTGACTAGGAAGGCAGAAGCAAGGAGAAGCCATTATTCTCTGAAAGCAGTTTCAGCCAGAAGCTGTGCAGATGAGACATGGACACCGATTTCCTGCCTGGCTCCTGAGAACCCCCATTTCCCTGCTGTAGACAGAGAGTCAGTAGGAGTTTCCATATATGTGCAGGAGCTAGCTGGTCAGCTTAGGAGAAACCCTTAGCAGTGCTCCAGGCTGAGATCATCAGGGTGGCTTCCCTGACCTTCCCTCCCCTACTCGTCTCATGGTTGGGTAATTCTCTCATCCTTTGTATTTAACCCTTCATGCTTAGAACACATAAAATTGCTTCTAGTTTTCCAGGAAACCGTGCCTGGTAAAAATAAATTCTTTAAGTTTGGTTGATATTCTTATTCTTGAGTTAAGAAAACAGGTTTAGGGGGTGTCTGGGTGGCTCAGTTGTTTGGGCGGCTGCCTTCGGCTCAGGTCATGATCCTGGAGTCCCTGGATCAGATCCCGCATCGGGCTCCCTGCTCGGCTAGGAGTCTGCTTCTCCCTCTGACCCTCCCCCCTCTCATGTGCTCTCTCTCTCATTCTCTCTCTCTCAAATAAATAAATAAAAATCTTTAAAAAAAAAAAAGAAAACAGGTTTAGTGAGTCCTCTGACTTAACAAGTACACAGAACTACTAAGTGAAGGAAGGAGATGAGTTCGGAAGTCTGTCTTTGGGTTTATACATCACTTGTGTGTGGCTTATAGGGGCTTCCTGGGCGCAGTTTCAGCAATGCTGTCCTCTCTGTCCCTTCATGTCCTGTGGCTGCCCTGCTCCTAGTACCCATGTCAGCCATCACTGCTCTGTCATATGAGCCCCATTTTACTCTCAGGGTCCTGCCCCGGCCCCGAATTTGGGAAGTGAGGAGTATCTCTTTCTAATGCATGCTAAGGATAAGAAACTTGTGTCCTTTTTTCTGCCACCCTCCCCTCCCCCAGAGGTTTTACAGGGTTGTGAAGATTCCACCTCTCTGCTTTTGTTCTGAGAAAACACAGGATTGATAATGAGCCCAAACCTGATGATTGATGGTGGGGGGCGGGGTGATGAGTTTCATTTCTGCCATCAACCAGATTTTCCCGGTTTCAGACATTCCTTGACTTTGTATTTAGTATATAGATTTTATCTTACAGTTGTTGGGTTCTTTCCTTTTAAATAAAGGGTCAAATCTGAGGTCAGTTTGTGTTTCTTATTTTACTGTGTCTCTTCTGACTTTTTTCATTCTCTTTTATGCCTTTTTACTAAAGTTCATTGACCTTCTAATCTGATAAGATAATTTTCACATTTACATTGGGATAACGACCCTAAAATCTAAAGATGCTGGTCTGGAATTTCATCTTGTGACCTGTGTTACTAATTATTCAGGGTAAAGAGTCTGCATATTTACAGTGAGCAGTTTAACTCTGGCATAAATCTGGCATCGTTTGTTAATTTTAGAAGTCAGACATCAAAGTTATCCAATTTTTCTTGTCAAAGATTTAAATTATATGACAGCTGAAAATTCATTGCTAAATATATCAGTAACTTCATTTTTCTTAAAAGATAAGTGATTCATGAAAAAATGCGGAATAGGGTTTCAGTATGTCTTGCTTTATATCATGGGGATTTCCAATTAAATGCATGCTTTTGCTATCAATTATCATGGGAAGATAAGTTAAATCCACTCAATTAAACAATCACTTTTGAAGTTTCTGGGTCTAATTTTGACGCATCTTAATGTTAATTTAGCCTCCTTTCAAAGGGAAGTAAATGATTCACCTAAAGATTTCTGTTCATTAGTACTAATTAGTAAATCCATTTGACTATGTCAAGAAGAGGTAAGAGATAGTTTGAAGAGGAAAAGCAATACCTTTTGATGGACTATGATAATCATTAATTTATCTCTATTCACTTTATATTGCCATCAAAATATACAAATGCTTTTGCCTATTGGCCTCTTTAAAATTCTGTTGTTACACCTGCCACTGTAGCAAGTTATATATGGATTATAAAGAAATACTACGCTCAGTTTCATTACATGGAGCTCCTGACTTTTTTAGTCAGCAGATTTTAGATATTTTCTATCATCTCACCTTGTTTATTCCCTCATTCCAGACTCTTACCGAGTCTCTGTTGTAGGTACTAAGTATACCCCGGCCACCAATCAATCAGTCAACCAGTCAATACATACATACACACTTGTACAGATACATAAACACTAAACGTGGTTCTTGACGTCAGAAACTCAGAGTGAAGGCTGGAGCAAACATGTAAAGTAATAAATTATAATGAAACTAGAAAATTTTGAAAAAGAAATATGAATAAATTGGGTTATCACAGAAGAGGAGTTGACAAAATTGGCTTTAATTGTCTAGGGAAGCCACACCTGAGGGCTGATATATTAGCTGGGACCTAAGCCGTATGAGCAGTTCTTCAGGCAAAAAAGTGGGTTGGAGGGCGCCTGGGTGGCTCAGTTGGTTAAGCGACTGCCTTCGGCTCAGGTCATGATCCTGGAGTCCCTGGATCGAGTCCCACATCAGGCTCCCTGCTCGGCGGGGAGTCTGCTTCTCCCTCTGACCCTCTTCCCTCTCATGCTCTCTCTCATTCTCTCTCTCAAATAAATAAATAAAATCTTTAAAAAAAATAAAAATAAAGCCTTCAAGCTTGTGGTAAAAAAAAAAAAAAGTGGGTTGGAGTGTGGGTTGAGAATAAAGAATCACAGAGGAAGGAACAGTATACATACTTACTCTGGGTTAAAGAATATTAAGAAGAATAAAGTAGTCATTACCTTCATATTTAATATTTGTAGTCAGATTTAATTTAAATACCCATTTTATATCTCCTCTCTTATATTAGGCTTCCCATAATCGCTTATCATGTGCTTGATGACACATGAATATAGCTTCAACATCTTCTTAGTTGTTACATAATTGGAAATTCTTTATTTTAAGCTAAAGTAAATAAGGAATATATTAAGAGCTTAGTATTCTTATAATTACCATGGGTTAAATTTGGGGATAATAACCTCTCCAAACAGACCTTACAAATGATGCTTTCAAAGAGTTTACAAGAGCATTAAAACAAACAAAAAAACAAACTTGCTCAGGGTGATTTTAAAAGTTAGTAGTCCTAAAAAAACAACAGTATCCTTAAAGATTAGGCAAGAAGTTTGGTTGGGGTGGGGGATGTATCACTTCAGAAGGGAGTGTGCATTAGTGAAGTCTTCAGGTGCCTTTCTCTGCTCTAAAACCACTCTTCCTGAAACATGAAATCTCTGTGGCTTAATGGGCTGAGGTCACTTCCTTATCAAACAATCGACCCAGGAGGACTTGGAATATGTAAGTTCTGGTACTAATTCTGGCACCTGCTAGCAATGTGGTCATGGATAATAAACTTCTTTGAAGTGCTACGGTTTCCCTACTTCTGCATGAGCTTTTCCCATTGTGAAAAAGAAATATATAGGAAAGAGGTCTCTAAATTACAAAGTAGTTTATCAACTCCCTGGGCATTGCCAGATATTCCTAACTCAAGAGTATGCATAATGTGGAAGGCACCATTTCGGGATAGATGAAGGAACCACATGATGCACGGAGTCATTTAGACAATGCCAGAGCAGGACCAAGATGCCTATCCAAAGTCTCTTCGGGATTCTTTCTGCTACAACATGTTGAGTTTTTCTGTGAGTTTGTGTTGGAGAAATGGACTTACAATATTGCTGTGTTGGCAGTTTTGCCACTAAAAATGACCACTTAGGAAAAACGTATTTGTGGCCCATCTGCTCTCACTGTGGGAGCTGTAAATGTAGGAGATACATTACTTTCATTAATCTGTGCCTAAGAGTGCATTTCTTTAAAAATTCTTAGAAGGATCTGTCATTTTATTCTTAATACTATACTAATTCACACTAATGACTTGAGAATTCCCAAGAGGTGACTAAATTGTGCAAATGAGTAGCAATGAACATTAAAAGGCAACATTATAAAATCAGCAATGTGGAATCCCGAGATGTACTTTATTTATTTTGACAAGGGTAGTTTACTTTCGGTAACTCATAAAGTACTGCTGTAGAATAGTAAATGTACTAAAGTTGTTTTATTAAAGTAATAAAGCATGAATGGGAGTCCTCACTGAAGCCCACCACCATTAAATTTTTACTAACTACTGAGTTAAAGATGCCAGGTTATTGTATTTTTTATTTTCTGTGTAAAATTTGGTTTAAAATTATGAGGTTTCCAGAAAACACGAGTTTGATGGCTCCTCTTCTTTTCCACACTTGCTTTGGAATGAAAACATTTTTCCAATTACCTGAACACTTCCAAACTTTCATTTTCAATTGCTTAGAATACTTCATTAGTTAAGACTGAGATCATGACCAAGTTCACAGAAGAGCTCAACATTGAGAGTATGTGCTTTACCTACCCTCACTGATAGCACTTTTGCAAACACAAAGCAGAGGCACAAGAAACAGTGGGGTCAATGGGTGGATTCAAGGAGGTACCCCTATACCATATACAGTCTAGCCACTGAGCTCTTCCTGGTCGGTTTTGCCTAATCATGGAGTTCATGTCCATTCACTCAGTTTTACTGTGGTCATATTTCTCAAAGTTTGAAGTGATACATTTTGTCTCTTCTGGGTGTTCTCTGGGCCCACCCATGATACGTAGAGATCTTTAACACATGGTGTTAATCATAAGAAGCTTGATACATTTTATTAATCATGGCTAAAAAGAAGGGAAACTATATTTTTTACTTGGCTTGTAAATGTTTGTCTTCCTGTAAATTCTGGTATAAAGTAAAGCTAGGGATTCATAGAGAGAAGGGAAGAGGCAGTTGTGGTACCTGGGAGAAAGACATGGGATCAACATTGTTACTTATGATTTTAATAAAGCACCCTATGGATGAGTTTGAAAGGCCTAGTAAAACCTATTGCCTCATCTGGAAAAGTAACCCAAAGTGCTACTGACTGGCTATTGTGTCCTTTATTCTAGATAATCAATAGCTCTTTTCATGAAGAGTGTGGAACCTGAAGCTATACATAAATGATTTCTGTACTGTATTCATTCACTCCAGTTTTGCTTAAAGTCATGTTAAGCTGAATTCTGTTCTGTCATTCTTTATTGAGTGAAAATCCAGTTTGTATAAGTAGGATTATTGTTAGTTATTCAAAACTCCTAATAGGCTATAACCCATACAAAACAAATAAAAATAGCAAGTCTGTGGTATATTTTCTCCTTTTATTCAGTTTTCTTTGTTGGCATGGTATGTAATGAAATAGTGTGAATAGTAATATATAGTTTGTGGTACTTGTTTTAATCATAAATTTTATTTAACCTCTTCTTAATAAATGAATTTGTTTATCAACTGCTAGCTGTAGTTCACCAGGTTACAAAAAAACAAATTTCTAACATAAAAGTATAACAAGAAAGCATGAAATGCAGCAAAATTATATTGTTACTGTATTTTTCCTCTAGTTCTTGCTCCTCTTTGGCCCCATTATGTATTATGAATTCAAAAATGGAGGTAAATCGGTGGTTTGTGAATTTTTTTTTTTTAAGATTTTATTTATTTATTTGAGAGAGAGAGAATGAGACAGAGAGAGCACATGAGGGGGGGGAGGGTCAGAGGGAGAAGCAGACGCCCGATGCAGGACTCGATCCAGGGACTCCAGGATCATGACCTGAGCCGAAGGCAGTCGCTTAACCAACTGAGCCGCCCAGGCGCCCGGTGGTTTGTGAATTTTATAGAATGCAGAGAAAAAACTGCAACCTCATTTTTAGAGTATGAAATAATAGAGTGTGGCCAAGTTTAAAAATGCTCAAATCCCTGTTAGAACAAAGTTCCAAGGTCAGCTCAGGGTTAAAATATTTCGGACGAGTGATAGGGTCTGGAGCATTCTTGCAGATAGTGGATTTTAGGTATTTCACAGGCTTAGATTTGTCTGGAATACTTCGATGTGAGTCAGAATTTTCCCTCTGCAAATGTCCTATTTCAAGTTTTCCATCCCTTACTATTATAGAGTATACAACCCAAGAGGTCTGAATTCAAATTTTTTGAATTAATAATTAATAATCATTTATGACTTATGTGACTTTGGATATATTAATTAACCCTTTGAGCCTCAGTTTCCATGTTACTTTGGTGGAATTAAAATTTACTCCTTTTTCTTGAAAATGCGGTGAGGATTATATGGTATAATGCAGGTGTTATTTTAAACTTAGATGTGGTCATATTTTAAGTGTTTCAAAAGTCCACATATTGAAGGGAAAATGTATTGTTGATTCACCCAGTCCTTTACCCAAATAATCAACCACCTAGATAGAGTCTATATTGTAGTCAGGTAGTATAGTAGATTTGAGAGAAATCTGGTCCGTCCCAGTGACTGCTTTAGTGAAGCATGAGAAGTGAAGCTAGAGAAGATGTGTAAACAACCTATTTTAATACAATGATACAGGTGCTATATGAAATACATACGAAATGCCAATGTGGCCACAGAAAGAAGAAAATGTCTGCTGAAGTATAAACAAGCAATACAGAAATCTAGAAGGATGGTTCTTAAATTGAATCTAGAATGATAAGAGGAATAAATCAGGGGAACAAAGAGTTGTGGTATCCTAGACATTCCTTTGAAAAAAAGTCAAATGCTACTAATAGCTAAAGTTGCATGGAGCTTGGAGAATGGTGAGCAATATCCACATGGCCAAAAGAAATCTGTTGGACAGGAATAGCTTTAAAAATGTACAATTTGCAATATTTCTGTTTTTTATCAAGATTTAAATAAACAACAAAGCAATAAACTTCTCTCAAACTTTTAACCTGGTCTAATTTTTAGCTGGTATGAAGTTATTTATTCTTTCTGCTTATGAGGAATTGAACTAAGATAGACACAAACTTCTACAATTATTTTCTCTTGTTTTATGTGAATAAAAATTATAATACTTGTAACTCTGGGTGGGAGCTGTGTTCTAAGGAAATATTTAGTGAATACACTTTCTCTTTGGCCATGGAGATAAAAAACATGTTGGCAGAAGGTATGGTTTTTATCTCTGATCATAAGCTTTACAAAATAAACTATTTTCTTTTATTAGAATTTTCACAAAAGAATTTATATAAACCTTGTTTTTGTTTTTATTTTTTAGAGAGCACACACATGCACCCATAGGCATGCGAGTAGAGAGGGGATGGGCAGAAGGAAAGGAGAAGAGAGAGAGAATCTTAAGCAGGCTCCAAGCTCAGTGCGGGGCTGATCTTGATCCTGAGATCATGACCTGAGCTGAAATCAAGAGTCATCAATTAACCGAAAGAGCCACACAGGTACCCCTCCAACCTTGTGTTTTTTTGTTTGTTCGTTTGTTTTTTTAATATTTTTTCATTCATGAGAGGCAGAGACAGAGGGAGAAGCAGGCTCCCTGTGGAGGAGGGAGCCCAATGAGGGGCTCGATCCCAGGACCCTGGGATCACAACCTGAGCCGAAGGCAGATGCTTAACTGACTGAGCACCCAGGTGCCCTTCAACCTTGTTTTTTAATTAAAAAAAAAAAAAAAATGATATCTTGTATTCCACACTGAGGTGATAAGTTCTGTAATAATAAGTGTGTCTAAAGTGTTAAGTACTTTCCTGTTTTTTGTTTTTGTTTTTGTTTTTAATGCCAGAGCATGCGTTCTAGTTAAAATTTTACTAAGGCTGTAATTCAGTAAACAACAAACAAGACCATGTGAATCGTATCATTGCTGTATGTGTATGTGAGAGAGAGGAAGTATTTTCTCTCACTAACATGCTTTTAAATAAAAGATCAAAACTCCTTTTCATAAAAATATTCAACTAACCATTTTTCTTTAAAAAGTATACAATCCAAATTCCAGTCCTCTGTGTTGAAAAGTTAGAATTGAATAATGCAGTGTGCAATATTGAGGACTACTATCTAAAATTATAGATGTGTTGTACTGCTGATTCTCAGTAAACCCAGTGCAAATTATTCAACTTTTAAATTTCCTAATTATTCTTTGAAATAAGTTTTAACTTGCATACATCAAGGTACATTATACAGAGCAATTATATGGGCTCTGTTAAGAGAGACAAAGCTAAACCAAGCTCGTATGAAAGCCCAGGAACCAGCATCACCATCCAGAGTGTGTGTTGGAAATGCAGAACCACGGGCACCATCCCCAAACCACTTAATCAAATTCAGCTTTTTAACAAGATCCCCAGGTGATTCATTGTACATTAAAGTTTAAGAAGCTCTGTTGTAACTGCATTCTTATTAATAAAAAATGTGAAGTAGATAGTTAAAATTCCTGATGAAATGCAAAGGCGTTTCACCTGTTTATTACTGATACACCAAAGTTTCAAAGAACTAGGGCAATCCTTTGGTACATGAAACAACTTATAAAATCTATGATGGCAGACGAATATTCTGAGATACTAAACTATTTCTATTTTTTCACTATTTTGTTTGTATATTTTCTCCTTTTCCATCACTCCTCTCGAAACACTAAGTAGATACTGTGTTCAGTTGCCTTAAGGGAGCAATGTGATGTGGTACAAAGCAGAAATTGTGATTGATCATGGTTTTCCAAAGGCAAAGCCCTTAGACCAGAGGTCTCAAAATCATGATCTTCAGGTTAAAAGCATAGCACAGATGTGTTTTCTTTCTTGGTGAAGTGCTTGTTTATTTTAGTTTTTAATGGAGAAGTATGTAGTAAGGGGACTCCTTTTTACCTGCCTCCATTGCCAGGAAGAAGGTTGGGAAGTCCTTAAAAGGCCAATGCTGAACATCCTTACTAAACTAGTGGATGCACCCAAAATGAAGATTAAGTTATTAAAAAAAAAAAATTCCTAGCGTGTAATATAGCACTTACTATGTGCCAGGAATTGTTCTAAGTAGGCCTCATGGAGGGAGTGAGCCACACAAATGTCTGGGGAAAAGTGATCTTGGTGGAGGAAACTGTCACTGTGTACCTCCAACATGGCGGCCTGCCATCCTGTACTGGCCAAGGAGTCCTGTGTGTCTAGACCAGAGTAAGCCAAGAAGAAATCAAAAGAAGACTAGGTCAGAGAAGTGACAAGGACCTTCCTTGGTTTAGGGCCTGGAAGGCCATTGTAAGGGCACTGAAGAACCATGTCTTTCACACTGAGTAAAGCAGACATTTCATCTTTCTTCGATCTTCATAGCATTTGTTCCTTACACCATTTAATTCTTAGCCCTGAGTTCTTCTCTGCAGACAGATTTTCTCTGATGACCCAATCCAATTTCCTTCCCATCATAATCTCTAACCACTTAACTTGATTTGAATTTTTTGTTTATTGCTAACTAAAATTGTTTTATGTGTTTACTTTTCATCTGCCTCTTTTGTGTATAGATTTCATTTGTTCGAATGAAAAAACCAGCAGGACATGGCTTTTGTCTTGTTCATTTCTGCATTTCTCAGGCCTAGAACAGTGTCTGGCTTATAATAAACACTTAATATATGCTAAATAAATTATTGTGTCTACATGGCAAATAATGAGTGTATATCTATATTTTATTCAAGAATGTTGAACTCCTGAGAACCAGCCTTGGAAGGATAAGAAAATTGGGCTTATGCAAGTTTGGGGTTGGTTTATAGAAGAAGAGCAGTCTGTAGGATTGTGAAGATGTTTTAAAGAGAATGATAGAATGATTAACCTTGTGCATTAGTCACGTTCTCCAGAGAAACAGACAATAGGAAATTTTATACACACACATGTGCGCTCATATTATCTCCCCCTACACAGAGTAAGAGAAAGAGATATGTATGTTTGAAGGATTGTCTTACATGATTATGGAGTTTGAATGAAAGCTGGAACCAGAAAAATGAATAATGCAGTTCTGGTCTGAGTCAAAAGGCCCGAGAGCCAGGATCACCTGTCAGGAAAAGACCAGTGTTCCAGCTCAGCAGTCAGGCTAAGAGATTGAATTCTCCCTTTTGACATCTTTTTTTTTTTTTTTTTTTTTTATGTTCAGACCCTCAGTGAATTGAATGATGCCCACTGACATTGGAGAGGGCCATATGCTTTTTTAGTCTATTGATGCCAATACTAATACCATTAGGAAACATCCTCATAGATATACCCAGAAGTAATGTTAAGCCTAATATAGGAGCAAGCCCTGCCCTGGTCATTGGCACACAAATTCGCCATCAGAGCATGAAATTTTTTTTTTTTTAAGATTTTATTTATTTATATGAGAGAGAGAGAATGAGAGAGAGCACATGAGAGGGGGGAGGGTCAGAGGGAGAAGCAGACTCCCCGCGGAGCAGGGAGCCTGATGCGGGACTCGATCCAGGGACTCCAGGATCATGACCTGAGCCGAAGGCAGTTGCTTAACCGACTGAGCCACCCAGGCGCCCAGAGCATGAAATTTAAACTAGCTAGGAAAGCAAGTGAAGATAAGAGCATGGTGATGTAGATAGTGAAATTTTCAGTTTTGAGGTCAAAGCATTGACTGTAGAAATACTACTGGAGGAAGAGAACATGGTGCCCAGTGGTGCTGTTTAAGAGAGTGAGAAATTAAAAAATCAAAGGCAGCCCAGTTATTGGTAAATGTAGTGTTTGGGTTTGTATGGCTGAGGATGCAAACTTTTGGAGATGATAAGTTCAAAGGTCCAAAGCTTAGGGTGTTCTATGAGTCACTCCAATGCTGAGGTTACCAAATAGTTGTGATGGAGAGGAGGATAGTGAGTCGTGCCTGAGATCCGTATGAATGGGTGGGCTGTGATCGTGTCAAAGGCTGTTGGTGCACGGCCTTAATTTATACCTTCAACATTATTCTTGTTAACTGTAATCCCATGCTCCCAGTCTTAAAACTCAACTGCCAGTCTCACAGCCCAGATCCTCATAATGACACAATTAATGTTGCAGGTCTACACTCACAGTGTTTTTTAGAGAAAGTATGAATCCCATTCTCACTAACTCCTTGCCCTACCCATCTTACTCAGTGCTATGGCTGAAGTTCTAAACATCATAGACCACAGAGAGGTGACTTCAAGAGAGAGTGATGGTGTTGATAGCAGAAGTGGTGGTTGTGGGTGAGAGTGATGCATCTGATCTCCTGCAAAATCTTCCCTTACTTCTTCATCTACATCTATCCTGCCTGAGCCCCTTTCCCTGGTTATGCCATCAGTAGTGACTGGGAACATGGAGACTCATCAGCCTCTCTCTATAAGGGATAAGTGTTTACTATCTAACCTCATCATTACAGCTAAAGAAAGATGCACCCCTAGGTATTAAATGGAAGCTGGAAGGTATTGGCCTATAAAATGAACTACATATGTACATTTATAAAATAATAAATCCATTTTCTCAGCTACAGTATAGGGATTCTAATAATACCTCCTCATCTGATTGTGCAGGGTAGCTAAGAAAATACCACTTGTCAACTACGGTAGCAGGGCTTCATATTGGCTTTTGAGAACACTTTTTCCCTCCTTTTCTCTTTTTTTTTTTTTTTAATTAAGATTTGTAGGCCAACCTGGTATGCAAACTGTTATTTCAGTTGGAAAAGCTTGCTTTTGTAGAAAAAACAGCTCCACGTTTCATGAAACTGGTTCACAAATTAATTTAAAACACGTGACTATAGAGAGGGAATTGGTAGGATCTGGTTTCAACAACTGGGTAGGAGATTTGTCCCAAATGTCAGGAATAATGTTCCAAGACATCTTCCCTCAAAACGCTTAATTTATGGCTTATTTTATAAAAGCTGAAGAAGAAGAAGAAGATAAGTCTGTTGTATTTTGTTTTGACCTTGATCAGGAGCACAACACTTACTACAACAGACAACACAGATGTAGGTAAGAATGCTCAGGTTAGAAGTTGAGGCATCGCAAAAACACAGAATATTTTCCTCTAATGAGTGGTTCGGATTACAGATTTTGCAGAGAGTACTAAAGGAGAGACATTTTCAAAAACAAAATGTACTAAATGTGAACTTTTAGCAGTTGCAAATCCACAAGCTAAGGTATTTCTTCTTATAGAAACAGACAAGTTTGGCCTTCACTTCCCATCAGTTCTGACCTTGAAGCTAGAGCCATCTTTTCAAAAGAAGTTTCTCATCATTCCATCTCCCTGCTTTTGAATTTTTTTGAGGGGTACCCAATATTCTCAGAATAAAGACCACGATCTTTACCATGGTCAAAAGATCCAGAATGATTTTGTTCCAACCCATCATGCCCACTCTCACTTCACACCATGCTCCTCCTTGCTCACCCCACTTTAACCATTAAAACTTTTTTCATTTCCGCTCAGGCAGTGTGTCTCCAAGGCCTGGAATATTCATCTCCCCCAATGGTTCTCTTTCACACTGGAGGGAAATGGATCATTAATTCAAGAAAACCTCCCCCTAACTTCCTTACCTAGGCCAAATTATCCCTTTGGTGGCCCTCATGACTCATTTCCACGTCATTCACAGTGGCAACTCACATGAGTTTAAAAGATGATGGGAACAATATCTTATTCTTCCAAATTAAATTTTGAACTCCGTGAGGGCAGGGACCGTGGCTGTTTTTTCCTTTCACTTATGCTTCCAATACCTTCCATGGTGCTAAGTCCTACTAGACACACAATAAGTATGTGTCTTCTATTCCAAATGACCCTTCCTTAGCAAATCAGGTAAGGTGAAACCACAAGTCACACAGGAAGTCATTAAAGTCCAAGGAGAGAGGAATTAAAATTTTAGTCATAAGGGCTAAAGTTTCTCAACATTTTCTTATTGAGGAATAAAGTACATATATATTCAGAATATAACATTAAGAGTTGATAACTGAACGTATTTATAATTATATTAATAAAGATATGTATGCCTATATTTTTACATTGAAATTCTTTTTCTGGGATGAAGGGTCTATTAGTCTAAAAAAAGTATAGTTGCTATATCCAACCCATCCAGGTACTGCCATAAAAATTCCTGCAATTGGTAGATGTGATATTCTTAAGAAAATATTATCATCAAGTTTCTGTTTCCCAAAAAAAATCTTAAAAAGAGATAATACTGCTTGCAGAGTACTGTTTTATTAAGCAGGAGTTCTTTACAGATGGGCATAGTATCTATGTTTGATTGACAGTATGGCATTTTTACATGTATTAAATTCTCACTGAAAATAACAAGGTTCATAAACATGGAACAAGCATCTGGCTATCTATTATATGCAAGTGATACAGAGAAAACAATTTAACCAGAAATTGGAAAATAAAAGGATAGACAAAATTATGTAAGGAATATTAAAAAGAAAAGAGGAGTAGAGATTTTAAATTGGAGAATTTAAAACTAAAAAGCATTAATAGAAAACAGAAGACATGATTAAAGTTGAATTTTTCTGAGAAGATGGTAACTTATGACCATTTAACACTTGTTAACATAGCAAGGAATTATGTAAATCCAAATGCAAAGTGATGGATGGGGAAAATGAGAGGTGTACTTCAGCCTGATTCTCCTTTACTTGGAAGCAGCAGGGAGATAAAGTGTGAGGTCTTGCCATGAATGGTGACATGTCAAGGAAACAGACCTCTGTTCCCATTATCCAGCATTAAGTTCAAGGAAATATTTAGATCAGGCCAAATTGGCCTAAGGAAGCTGGGTGTGAAATAGGAGATACTTTGAACTTTTGTTTCCTTGGGAATTTTTTTAAGGGCTTTGTGTAGAGGTTACTGTTTCCAGCATCATAGAATGCATCCCATATGTCTCTCTGAGATTAATGAGATGAATGTGCCCAGGTAAGGAGTCTGCAGCACAAATCTGTCTCGCTGAGGCTCCATATGGAACAGCTCCATTAATACTGGACGGAGCTAGTTATGTTCTCATCGTGTCACATGACACACACTCAGATGTTAGCTTGTTAGTGAGGTCTAGGAGCCTGGGATTTCGTAGATCCATGCTTTGATTTCTTTGCTTTTGGAAAATTCTTTGCCCTTGTCCGTTTAAATTTTACATTGCCTCACTGTCTTTCTCTCATGCTGGGATGCCAATCCTGTGATCCTGATACTTTAATCTGGGTGTGTTTTTCTGAACTATTTTCAAGGTTAATCATTGGCTCTAGCTGTATCTGATCTGTTCTTAAACACATATGTATTGGGTTCTTAAATATATACTCATCTCCACTTGATTTTTAAAATACAGTTTTTAGTCATCTGTCTCAATTCTGCATCTTCTTTGTGCTCCTGAATGTATTAATTATAGCAAGTTTAAAGCCTGTGTGGTAACTCTGATGTACAGCTTACCTGTGAATCTGTTTTATCTTTTTTGTTTTGCTTTTGAGTAATTCTTGTCCTTTTTCATAACTGGTCATTTACTTTACTGAATGATGGACATTATGGGTGGAAACTTGTAAGAGTTAACTTGAGACTCAGGATAACGTTACTCATTGGAGATAATTTACTTTTGCTTTAGTCAGGGCATTAGGCTGGGGATAGATGACCTTTCATTCAGTCGGGGGTTGAATCCATGGTAGGAGAGCTTTAGTCCTTGTAATAGCTGAAAATTTCTGGTTTACTGTCATTCTTAGGGTTTGGCCTTTCAGGATCTCTCATAATTCAAATAAACAAACAAACACCTGCTATGTACCCTCTTCCCTGATGGCCATCAGACCAATTTCATTTTTCACTCTTGGTCTCCTGGCTCTGTGAGAGTTTCAGAAGTTGTTCTCAGTTTTCCAGCTTCTCAGTCATCTGCAGCATTAATAAACCCTGCTAAATTTATTTGAGCGCCACCAGTTTCTGGTGTTTCTAACCATTTTTACCTGTAGTACAGGAAACTTTTTTTACTTCTCTTTAGAATTTAGAATGCTCTCGGGGTGCCTGGGTGGCTCAGTTGGTTAAGCGACAGCCTTCGGCTCAGGTCATGATCCTGGAGTCCCGGGATCGAGTCCTGCATCGGGGTCCCTGCTTGGCAGGGAGTCTGCTTCTCCCTCTGACCCTCCTTCCTCTCATGCTCTCTGTCTCTCATTCTCTCTCTCTCAAATAAATAAATAAAATCTTTAAAAAAAAATTTAGAATGCTCTCACTTTCTTGGAATTTTGAAATTCCATCAAAAAGATGTAGGTGTGTGTATTTAAAAAAAAAAAAAAAGTCCTGATTGGTTCTTAACAGGCTCATTCCATGAGAAATTTTGTGATTTTTTTTTTAGCAATGACAAATTTTGTTATTTTTGATATTTCATTCTATTCTGTCTTGAATTTCTAATATGTAGATTTTAGATTTTTCTGAATCTATCCTTGTTGTTTTTGGAAAAGGCCGAATAGTGAAGTAGTAAAGAAAGTAACATCAAGTTTCAAATCTTCACTCTAAGATTTAGGTAACTGGGTGAGCTTAGGCAAGTTTAGAAAACTATCTGTGCCTAAGTTTCCTGTTCAAGTTCATTAATTACACATTTTACAAATGACTCAGAGAAAAAAAAAATTAGGTAAAATGTAATTATTAGCTCTCAATTGTCCAACACTTGGTGTTACTGCTTTAAATTCCAGATCATTAATTCACCCTTCACCTATATCCATTTTATTGGATTTTTTTTTTTTTCCCTTTAGCAATCAATCTTAGAATAGCTAACATCGCTCATGTAGTTACACAATTATTCCTTTTTGGAGCTTACCTTGCTGTGAATAGAGATTTGGATTTTGAAATTCTCTTTTATAATTTGCATTATGTTTCATTTTAATTCATCTTAGTCCCTTTTCTTTTATGTTGTTAGATCTTTACTCCAAATCTTTGATAATTCTTACTTATGTTTTTAAGAACTAGAGTGATGACTCTGGGTGACTAGTATGTTCTTAGCAATTTGCCAGTTAGTTTCCACAATAGCGTCTCTTTTCAACAGAAGACCTTACTGTGGGCTCTGGGTCAATGTAAAGTATGTCAAGGTAGTTTTGCCTCCTGGATGCAGTGATAGAAAGCTCAAACTGGAGATCACCTACTGCCAAGTGAGATTTGGAGAGGTGGGGGAATTACATGCGTGTTCAAAGTCTGCCATTTTGAACTAAAAATCTTTTGACATTTATAGTATAATAAAGGCAATGACAGTGCATTTAAAAAGAATATTCTTCCCACCTGTATCATGTTGTTAGGTTTTTATTTTTGTACTTAGAGTTATCTATGAATTACGATTCATCTACATCAATGACAGTGAACCAGAAATTTTCAGCTGTTACAAGGACTAAAGCTCTCCTGCCATGGGTTCAACCCCCGACTGAATGAAAGGTCATCTATCCCCTAGCCTTTGTGGGAACTTTCATAAGTTTATATTATACAACTCATTTTCTTTTCCACTTAAAAATAAAACATTTTGTTATAGTTCTCATTCAGATCTTGTGCAAGATCACTACATTTCTTGAGTGCATTTTTTTTTCTTTCACTGTTAAAATTAGTTTATTCTCCAGCCAAATCTTCCTAACAGTTTCTGTCAATTTATGTATCCATAAAGGAGGATATGTCAGAATCCATTTAACAGATTTCAGCTTCATTTTGAGAAGCTTTGAGAAAAGGAAGTATATGTATGGTCTGGAATGTCAATATAAAGTCTACTTTCTGAAATTTGGATAGATTTTAATGAAATTTTACTGGAAGATATAAAAAGACAAGGGAAGATACAAATTCATTTTTCAGATTTCTTGAGATTTTACTAGGCACATAGAGCCTTCATACATTTCCTTAAAATACTTCTAAAAAAACAACACAACTGCTAAAGAGTGCTCACTGAAACACTCAGCATATAGATCTAAGATGATTACATCACAAACCTCAGTATATTTCTGTTTGAAATAACAGAACTATCATCTTTCTAAGAAAAGGATTTGTGAAAAAATTCACAGTGTAATCATTTCATGTTGTAGTAAAAAGATCATGTGCTCAATAGAATAACAATGACAGTGATAGCAAGCTTTTCTTATAAATTATGTGCTCGTTATGGTATTGATTCTTGGATAATTGATAATGTTTTGTCATATTGATATATTTGTAATAAATGTATATGAAAGAATACTTACAGAAACTTCATAAAATTTGACCTAATTATAAAAGGCTACTTGCATAGATTATATCAAATTTTATTCCCTGGTTTTCTTATCCTTTTACCATTTTCTTCTTTGTAAAATGAGTGAGCCAATTGGTGCCTGGGTGGCTTGGTCTGTTCAGCCTCTGACTCGTATTTTCAGCCCAGGTCATGATCTCAGGGTGGTGAGATTGAGCTCTATGTTGGGTATGGAACCTGCTTAAGATTCTCCCTCTCCCTCTGCATCTCCCCATCTCTCTCTCTCTTTCACTCTCTCCCTCTCTTAAAAAAAAAAAATGAGTGAGTCAAATAAAAAGCAGTGTGTGTGGAAAATCTGCTTTTTTGTTGAGGTAAAGTCTACTTGAATTTTGACTGAAAGGGATATACATGTTTTTTTCCAGCTGGAGTTGTTTGTTCACATATGTATGTCAGGGCAGAAAAAACATATTTAAAATAAACCATCATGAAGGAAGGAAAGAAGAAAGGAGGAAAAAAGAAAACCTGTCTTCAGAAAAATCTTCATTTCAATGAATGTTCTGACTTTGTTGAT
This sequence comes from Leptonychotes weddellii, assembly GCF_054177405.1. Taxonomy (NCBI): domain Eukaryota; kingdom Metazoa; phylum Chordata; class Mammalia; order Carnivora; family Phocidae; genus Leptonychotes; species Leptonychotes weddellii. The sequence goes on along the minus strand of NC_138375.1, from coordinate 71,122,237 downwards.
GAATATATTAATGTGGCACATCATTTAAAAATTTTTCATTTTATTGGAATCTCATAAATGTATACAGATAGTTAAGATAAAGTTCAATATTTTAATATTTTTTTCTAATTATTAAAAATCTGTTTCAATTCAAATGGGGAAAAAGTCAGCTTCTCAAACGTGAGGTAGAATTAAAGAATTGGAAATAAACCAGTAAACTTAAATCCTTTATACACGTACAAATAACAACTGTTTATTTGTCCTATCTCTGACAACTCAATATTTTTTTCATGCAATAACGTGCTCATTAGTGACTGGTGTTAAATCCCATATGCAGAAAGCGTCTATCCTCTATCCAAAGTAAATAATAAATAGAGGATACATGATTTTGAGTACCTGAGACAACAACACACCCAGAATTGTGGGGGTAAATTCTCATGAATGACTGCCTTTTTAGTAGTTGGCAAGTTCTAATAGTACTCCTTTTAATGTTTTAATCTACATGAACCATTAAATTATACTATCTTTATCTTTTAATATTGATATGTATACACATACATATGTATATAAACAAATACAAGTATATACATAAATTTCTAGTTTCATTTAACTAACTGACATGTGTGTGGATAATTTTAATAGCCTCTATATGCTTTTCTCTCTAAATCTGAGGTATTCTTTTTTTTTTTTTTTTTAAAGATTTTATTTATTTATTTGAGACAGAGAGAATGAGAGAGACAGAGAGCACATGAGAGGGGGGAGGGTCAGAGGGAGAAGCAGGCTCCCCGCCGAGCAGGGAGCCCGATG
>NC_138375.1:71100105-71120951 GCF_054177405.1 Leptonychotes weddellii | reverse complement strand
GAAGGCAGACGCTTAACGACTGAGCCACCCAGATGCCCCTTGACTAATTATTCTTAAGAATGCTGTAGTTTGGGGTGCCTGGGTGGCTCGGTCGGTTAAGCGACTGCCTTCGGCTCAGGTCATGATCCTGGAGTCCCGGGATCGAGTCCCGCATCGGGCTCCCTGCTCGGCAGGGAGTCTGCTTCTCCCTCTGACCCTCCTCCCTCTCATGCTCTCTCTATCTCATTCTCTCTGTCTCAAATAAATAAATAAAATCTTTAAAAAAAAAAAAAAAAAGAATGCTGTAGTTTGGAAGGAAATTATACTTAAAGCATACCTTATAAGGAAAGTGAGAAGCAAACCCAATGTTTCAAATTACATATTCTCTAGGATTGTTATAACCTTTTTATAGAGAATTCATCTTCATCCTATCCTAGAACATACTTTTTTTAAATTGAAGCATAGGTTACAAATGAACAGGTCTTAATTGTACAGTGAATGTTTCTGAATGCATATAGGAGCAACCCAACACCCAAATCAGTGTAGAATATTTCTAGCACTCTAGAGGAACCATCTGCCTCCCCGGTCAATACTGCTTTCTTAAAGGAAATAACTTGCCTCACCCTAGTACCAGAGTTGAGCTTTCCCTGTTTTTGAACTTTCCGGGAGCATGCCATATACTATTTTGTGTCAGGGTTCTTCAGCTCAGTTTTATGTCTTTGATACACATAGCTGTTGCTTTTTCCATCGTTACATAGTACTCCACTGTATGGATATATCACAATCTATTTAATTCATTGTATTCTTATGGAGTTTTAGGCTGCTTTGAGAGTTTTAGGCAAGTATAAATAAAGCTGATTGAACATTCATATGTGTGTCCTTTGGTCCCAATATTTGCACTTATTTCATTTGAATACATGCCCACATTCAGCATAGATTTGCTGGTGACAGAGTACAAAGATGTTCAGCTTTAGTAAAAACTGCCAAATGGTTCCCCGTTGTGTTTGTGCCAATTTATACCCACACAGGCAGTGTATGAGAATAACTGCCTTTTCTTCTCTTTTGGTCTACCTCTTTTAAAGTTTTGAAAAAAAAAATTTTTTTTTTTTTAAGTTTTTAGTTGGAGTCCCCCACTGAATTTGTTTTCTTTTTAACAGAGTTTCAGGGGAACAAAGGTTAAGCTTTTAGAAAAAAGCTTAGCAAAATTGCTAATAGCATCAGCTTTGATATCATAAAAACCCAGTTTCTAATTGAGCTCCTTCACCTACTTCATGTATGACCTTGAGTAAGATACTTAAATTATGTAAGTATTGGTTTCCTCATCTGCAGTTAGTGAATACTCCACAACATATTCATTGAATAATATTTTTTAGGCCCCAATGAAAAGAAGTCAGGTACCCTACTAGCTAGACTGATGGAGTACTCAAAAGATGATACTAATAATAATAAGAGTAAAATAAAATTCTTATTTTTGTCTTTCATTTTTAATTCTACAATTGGAATATTCACATATAGTATGATCTCCAAAACCATTGGAATTTAACATGAGTTTTGATTGGTTCTAAATTATTGAAACTGTTCCCATGAGCATCGAAATGCTGCTTAGTATCTCTTGACTTATGAAGAGTTGATTACATTTAAAGTAGCAACCCAAGAGAGGTTGAAAACACTACTGGTAAACATTATAGATTTTGAGTATTTTATCTAAAAATAACTGTGACCAACCAAAAGTTTAAACTGTGTCTATTATATATTAAATTCTGTAATAGAAAGTGTCAAGGGCACTTCTGCACATCTAGGGGCTGTGAGTGGAGATAGATGTCAGAGGCAGAAGCAGAATACAAAACCAGGAGAGATGAAGAAAAAGCAAAATATTGAATGGGAATCAGGTAAGGACACTATGCAAATCCAAAAAGGACACAGGGACCAGTGCTCACTCCAAATCAAGGTACAGTAAGTAGTCAGGAAGCAGTGTGTATGTAGAAGTCAGTGGTCATTAAAAATCAATTCAAAAACCAAACAAGAAGTTCAGAGTCAAGGAATATACCAAATGTGCTTATGGGTGACAGAAAGGATGAGAGTGAAGCTTATTTGCCCACCCACAGAAATAAGAGCCCGAGAGTTGCTCAAGATCTGAGATAAACTATTCTCTTACTTATTACTATTACTGTGTTTTATATGACAGGATTTGTACCTGGAAAACAGTAGACATACTTCACAAGAAAAACTATAATGAATCTTATTTTCTTTTTTCTCCTTCCACTCATTTTTAAAGCAAGCCTCTCTTGAAAATAGCCTAATAGTGTTAGTAGATTATGATAGATATAATTCATGAATCTTAAACTATTCAAGGTCAAGTCCCCTTTATTTTAGCAAACATTTCTCCTTGAAGTAAGAGGAGTCCTAGCTGCAAAAGTTTCCTTAGGTACTCAGCGCTGAATACAAAGGCATTTTTATAAATCAGTGATATTGGAATAGTTTTCCCTTCATTTTCACCAGTACTTAATCTATCTCTTTGTAGGTCTATTTGACTTTGGGAAAAAATGAGTCCATCTTCACAAATTACTAGAAAGCAAATTTAGAACTTCTGGAACTCACTTCTCCTGTTGTCACCCTCTACCCTGCCTTGTATTGTTTCCTTCCAATTAATGGATAGATTTAATGAGTGAATAATGAAATGGGGTCCCTCTAAAAAACAGTTAAGTTATAACAATATGCTTATTTACTTTGTTGCTAGACAGCCAACAAAGCAGTCTGTTTCTGGTAAGCACTTCACAAATTTACTGTGACTGTTGGGCATAAAATGTAACAAAATTGATTCCTTTGTTTTTAAGACCAAGGTTATCCATTTGAAGGGGTACATAAAGATTAAATGACAGCAGGAGTATGGCTCTTTACTTTTGCATCTTGGTCTGTTGCTCTGCTAGCTTTTTTTTTTAATTTCATTACTTTGCAACATTAATTGATTCTTTTGAAGTTGATGCCTTATAAACAAGAGTCCTACGTGAGTTTTATTTCTAACATTATTGCAGTTTTAATAGCAATATGCAGCCACTTCTTTAATATGTGGAAAAACAATAACATATGGCAAGGTGAAATTATGGGCAGGGTGTATTGGGAAGGGCTGGAAACCAGAAATCAATCAATTTCCATAACTAGTTAGAGAACCCTGGGTAAATCATTTAACCTCCCTGGGTCTCAGTTTTCTTATTTATAAGAGGAAGAAATTTGTATTAGATGACCTCTGGATCCTTCCAGGTGGAAATTAGTTCTTTTATTTATCATTATTCATTCCAGGTCTCTTTGATCAATACTTTGCTTGAGAATCAAAACAAAAAAATGGCATTTGGTTGTAGGTGTTTTTTGTTTTCCCTACTTAATCTTTTATAGTGGCATAAATAAACAATTTAATTCCCAACAGGTAAATAGCAGGGGGAACAGAGGAGTATGAAACTGAATAATTTTTAAATTGGAAAAAATGAATTTATTATAGAGAGAAAATTGTTGTTTCTGGCCTCAGCTGGTTATTTCATTCTAAAACAATGTAAAATTTCTTTATAATACCTATATTAGAAAAAAATACTTTTATAGTTGGAAGATCATATCTAGGATGTTGAAAAAATATTCACACAGAGAAGTAAATTTATTTTGTCTCATGCTATGCAGTGCATTGTCTCCCTCTTCCAAACTGGATCTTATGCTTGATGCTTGATATTTGAATAGTATTCATTCAAACTGCATTTAGAGATATATGCTCATTTTTATTTTTAACAATTTGGCATTGTTTTAGGAGATGAATAGATCATTTTTACATTTGTTTGAAAAATCACTTATTGTACTGAGAAAGGATAAGAATATAGCAGAAAGATTTATTTATATTTATTTACTATATACATATTTAATGTAGGCCACTTTCAAAGTACTTCAAAACATTTTACATAAAATTTGAAAAGCTACGTACCATGCCATCCATAAGGTAGATGGATAATATGACAAAAGAAGGATAAAGAAATCACACCCATGTATATTTTATCCAAATGTAATCAAGGTAGTAATTTGGAAGAGTAACTATATTGGATGAACTTCAGATGGAAGGATATGTTCATATAGCTCTGACTCTCTGGTTTCTGCTTATTCTCAGGGTGATCACACATTCCCCAGGAGCATGAACTATTTTAAGGGTCTTGAATACACATGACCCTTCCTACTTCAGGGTCTTCCCCATACGTTCACCATCTTCTTGAAACCATCTTCTGTTCACTTTTTGCCTAATGAATTCCTTCTTATGCTTTAAAAGTTGACTCAGTCATCATTTCCAGGGGTTCTGTAGACCAAGAATTTCCTCTATATAATCACAATATTATCCTGGATATAATTTTGAAGTGAATAGTTATTGTTTCATTCTATTGTGAAGTGAATAGTTAAGCAATTCTTTAATATCTATTTTCTTGGCTAGGCTGTAGTCTTTAAAAGGTCAGGGACTCTGTTTTGTTTCTCTCTTAATTTCCAGCACCTAATAAACCAACTGCATTTTATACCTTATGGATATATAAAGAATACTGCATTTTACCTAATAGGATACCTGATTCAATACATACTTAAGGAATGCAACGCAATTTTATGTCCCTACCATATTGGAAAAGTAACCAGGAGCCATTGCATTTGAACCTTATAGATATTAGTAGGTGACTCTCATTTTGGGAGAAAAATACTGTATCTTATAGTTTCAGTGTATCTGTCTTATTTAAATTCAAGTCTCTTACAGGGCCCTAATAGTTCATTGCTAGTTTACAGGGGTCTTTAGGCATTCTATGTTAAAAAAAAATCTTAAATTAGAAATTCTGTACTTCTTTCAATTAAATTTTTATTTTGTGAATATCAGGCTAAAGGTCATAAAAAATTTATTCCAATTGTGTACTATAATTTTTCTTGAGTTAAAGTGTTTGTATTCCATTTTAATTAAAGTTATTGGCACTTGAGCCAAATGATAGCCCCCCATTTTTCATTTTTTATGTCTGAGTAGTATTCCATTTTATATAGAAGCACCATATCTTCTTTATCCATTCATCCTTTGATGGACACTTTGGTTGTTTCTATATCTTACCTATTGTAAATAATGCTGCAGTGAAAATAGGGAAACAAATAGCTTTCTCAAATTAGTGTATATTTGAATGTACACTATTTCAAATAGTGATTATACACTATAATAGTCACTATACACTGTAATATTCACTATTATGAATATATATTACACATATATTTCTGTTTTAGTTTGTCTTTTTTGATATTAGCCATTCTGCTGGTGTGAAGTAATATCTCATTGGGGTTTTGATTTGTATTTCCATAATGATTAATAGTGATGTTGAACATCTTTTCAAGTGCCTGTTAGCCATCTGTAAGTCTTCTTTGGAAAATGTTCAGATCTTTTGCCTATTTATAATCAGATTGCTTTTTTTTTTCTGTTACTGAATTGTATGGGTTTTTAAAATATATTTCATAGATTAACCATTTATCAAGAAATGATTTGCAAATACTGCCTCTCCTTCAGTAGGTTGCCATTCATCTTGTTGATGGTTTCCTTTGTTATGCAAAAGTGTTTAGTTTGATGTAGTCCCATTTGTTCTTTTATTTTTTGCTTTTGTGGCCTTGCCTCTGAGATCAAATCCAAAAAGCCATTGCTATGACTGATACGAAGTTTCTGCCTTTGTTTTCTTCTAGTAGTTTTATGGCTTCAGGCTTTACATTCAGGTCTTTAATCAGTTTTGAATTAATTTTTGTATATGGTATAGGGATCCAGTTCCTTCCTTTGCATGTACCGGTACAATTTTCCCAGCACAACTTATTGAAGAGACTGTCCTTTTCTCATTGTATATTCCTGCCTCCTTTGTCATGAATTAATTTACCATATTTGCATGGGTGTATTTCTCAGCTCTCTATTCTGTTCCATTGATTATGTGTCTCTTTCTATGTCAATACCATACTGGTTTGATTATTACAGCTTTGTAGTATAGTTTGAAATCCAGAAGCATGATACTTCTGACTTGGTTTTTGTTTCACAAGATTTCTTTGGCTATTTGGGGATTTTGTGGTTCTATGAAAATTTGAGATTTATTGGCTCTGGTTCTGTGAAAAATGCTGTTGGAATATTGGTAGGGACTGCATTGAATCTGTAGCTAGCTTTGGGTAGTATGAACATTTTAACAATATTAATTCTTCCAGGCCATGAGCACAGACTATCTTCCCATTTATTTGTGTCTTCTTCATTTTTTTTTTTTTTTTCCATCAGTGTCTTATAGTTTTTAGTTTACAGGTTTTTTACCTCCTTGGTTAAATATATTCCCAAGTATTTCATTCTTTTTGATGCAGTTATAAATGGGATTATTATCTTAATTTCTCTTTCTGATATTTTGTTCTTAGTATATGGAAATACAACAGGTTTCTGTGTATCAATTTTGTATTCTACAGCTTTATTGAATATATTTATTAGTTCTAACAGGTTTTGTGGGTGTGTGTGTGTGGGGGGGCTTCTTTAGTGTTTTCTCTATTTAGTGTCATGTCATCTGTAAATAGTAACAGTTTTACTTTTTCCTTACCAATTGGATGTCTTTTATTTCTTTTTCTTCCCTGATTTCTCTGGCTAGGACTTCCAATACTATGTTGAATAAAAGTGGCAAGAATGGACATCCTTGTTTTATTCCTGATTGTAGAAGAAAAGCTTTCAAGCTTTTTGCCATTGAGTATGATATTAGCGGTGGGTCTGTCATATATAGCCTTTATTATTATAAGGTATATTCTCTCTTTGTTGAGAATTTTTATCAGGTATGAATGTTAAATTTTGTCAAATGCCTTTTTGGCATTTGTGAGATGATCATACGGTATTTCTCTGACTTTATTAATGTGGTATATCATGATGATTGATTTGTAGATGTTGAACCATCCTTGCTTCCCTGGAATAACTGTGATAACTGCTACATGATCATGGTGTGTATCCTTTTACTGTATTTTTAATTCAGTTTGCTGGTATTTTGTGGAGAATTTTTACATCTATGTTCATCGGAGATATAGGTCTGTAATTTTCTTTTCTTGTAGTGTCCTTGTCTGGTTTTAGTATCAGAGTAGTATTGGCTTCATAAACTGAGTTTGGTGTAGTGTTTCCTTCTCTTAAATTTTTTGGAAGAGTTTGAGGAGGATAGGTATTACATCTCCTTGGAATGTTTGGTAGAATTTACCAGTGAAACTCTCTGCTCCTAGGCTTTTGTTTGTTGGAAAGTGTTGACTACTGATTCAGTCTCCTTACTAGTAAACAGTTTGTTCAGGTTTTCTATTTCTTCCTGCTTCAGTCTTGGATGATTGTAATTTTCTTTCTTTTTTTTTTTTTTTTTAAAGATTTTATTTATTTATTTGAGAGAGAGAAAGAATGAGAGACAGAGAGCACGAGAGGGAAGAGGGAAGAGGGCAGAGGGGGAAGCAGACCCCCCCGCTGAGCAGGGAGCCCGATGTGGGACTCGATCCCGGGACTCCAGGATCATGACCTGAGCCGAAGGCAGTCGCTTAACCAACGGAGCCACCCAGGCGCCCGGATGATTGTAGTTTTCTAGGAATTTATCCATTTCTTGTAGGTTGTTCAACATGCTGAAATATAATTGTTCATAGTAGTATCTTAAGATCCTTTGTGTTTCTGTGATATGGGTTATAACCCTTTAATTTCTGCTTTGATTTATTTGAGCCCTCTCTGTCTCTTCTTGGTGAGTCTACCTACAGTTTTGTCAAATTTATCTTTTCAAAGAATCAGCTCTGTTTCATTGATCTTTTCTATTCTCTCTTTAGTTTCATTTATTTACATTCTGGTCTTTGTTATTTCCTTCCTTCTACTAACTTTGGGCTTTGTGTATTCTTTTTCTAGTTTAGATATAAGATTAGATTATTTGAGTTTTTTTTAAATTAGATTGTTTGAGTTTTTTTTTTTTTTTTTTTTTTTCCCTTGAGGTGGGCCTGCATTCCTGTGAACTTTGCTTTTAGCACTATTCTTACTGCATCCCGATTTTGGTATGTCTTTCTTTCTGTTTTCATTTGTCTCTAGGTATTTTTTTTTTTTTTAATTTCTCCTGTAATTTTCTTTGAAGACCCAGTGGTTGTTGAGTAACATGTTGTTGAATCTCAAAATACTTATTATTTTTTTTTTAGTTGTCTTCTTGAAATTGATTGCTAGTTTCATACTCTTGTGGTAAAAAAAAAATTGCTTGATATGATTTCAACCTTCTTAAATTTATTGAAACTTATTTTGTGGCTTAACATGTGAACTATCCTGGGGAATGTTCCATGTGCTCTTGAGAAGAATATGCATTCTGCTGCTTTTGGATGTAATGTTCTGAATATATCTGTTAAGCCTGTCTGATCTAATGTGTCATTTAAAGCCATTGCATCTTTATTGATTTTCTGTTTGGATGATCTATCCACTGATATAAGTAGTGTTTTAAAGTCCCTACTATTATTGTAGTGCTGTCAATATCCCCCTTTAGGTCTGTTAATATTTGCTTTATATATTTTGGTACTTGTATGTTGGGAGGATGCATATTTATAAATCTTCTTGCTGGATTGATCCCTTTATGTAATGCCCTTTTTTGTCTTTTCTTACAATCTTTGTTTTAAAGTCTTTTTGTGTAATATGAGCATAGCTACATCAGCTTTCTTTTTGTTCCTATTTTCGTAGAATATCTTTTTCCATTCCTTCACTTTCAGTCTGTGTGTATCCTTAAATCTAAAGTCACTCTCTTATAGGCAGTACATAGAGGAATCTTGTTTTATTATCCATTAATCTACTTTGTGTGTTTTGATTGGAGAGTTTAATATATTTACATTTAAAGTAACAATTCATAGGTATGTACTTACTGCTATTTTGTTAATTGTTTTCTGGCTGTTTTTGTAGCTCCTCTCTGTTTTTTCATTCTTCTCTTTTTCTCTTCCTTTGTGACATGATATCTTTCTTTAGTGTTATTTTTAGATTCATTTCTCGCTTTCTTTTGTGTATTTGCAATAAGTTTTGGCTTTGTGGTTACTGTGAGGGTCACATAGAACATTTTACATATATAACAGTCTATCTTAAGTTGATAACAACTTAAATTTAAACACATTTTTAAACTCCAAAGTTTTACTCCTTTTATGTTTTGGATGTCAGATTTTGCCTCATTTTATTTAATTTTAGGTAATTTAACTACTTTTGTCGTTTAACCTTCATGCTAGCTTTGTAGTAATTTATTCATTACCTGTATTAAAATACTTACCTTTCCAGTGAGATTTTTACTTTTGCATGTTTTTTTTGTTAATTAGTGCCATTCCTTTTTAGCTCAAAGAATTCCCTTAAACTTTTCTTGTAAAGTGGGTTTAGTGGTGATGAAGTCCTTTAGCTTGACTTATCTGGAAAAGTTTCTCTCTCCTTCAATTCTGAATGATAACCTTCCTGGGTAGAGTACTCTTTGTTAGAAGTTTGTTCCTTTCAGTGCTATGAATATATTATGCCATGCTCTTCTGGCCTGCAAATTTCTGTTGAAATACCCTCTTTAAATTTTGACAATTATAGTGTGTCTTGGTGTGGATCTGTTTTAGTACAGTTTTTTTTTGTTGTTGTTTTTTTTTGTTTTTTTTGGAACTCTCTGGACTTCCTGGACCTGGATTTCTGTTTATTCCCCCAAATTAGGAAACTTTTTTAGCCATTACTTCTTCAAATAAATTTTTTGCACCTTTCTCTCTCTCTCCTCTTTTTGGGATGCCTATAAAGTGAGTGTTAGTCTGTTTGATGTTGTCCTTTAGGTCTCTTTAACTTTTATTCATTTTTTAAAGTTTATTTTTCTTTTTGCTATTCTGGGTGAAGTCCAGTGCTTTGTCTTCCAACTTGCTTATCTCTTCTTTTTCATCTGATCTGATATTGAGCACTTGTAGTGTATTTTTCAGTTCAGTCATTGTATTCTGTAATTTGATACTCTCTTATATTCTCCATCTATTTGTTGAAGTTCTCACTGTGTTCATCCCTTCTTCTCATGACTTTGGTGAGCATCTTTAGGACCATGATTTTGAATTCTTGATCAGGTAGATTACTTATTTCCATATCATTAAGGTCTTTTTTTCAGAGATTTTGTCTTGTTCTCTTACCCAGAGCATTTCTTTGTATCCTCATTATGCTTGACTTTCTGTGTTTGTTTCTGTGTATTAAGTGAATCAGCTAGCTCTTTTAGTCTTGAAGGAATGTCCTTCTGCAGGTGATAAAACTTCTTGCTCAACCTTGTCCTAATTCTTTGTTGTCTCCTTAACTTTTGTGATTGTCTAAATAGCCTGATTTATTGATAAGTCCTTATGACTGAGGGTGTGCCAAGACCTGTCATTGTCCCAAAGGGAGGGATTTCATTTAACACCCAGTTTCAGGCTTTTTGGAAGCTAGACCCTCAGGCAGCAGCTTTTAAAGTATGCAAATATATACAGACTTGAGGGGCCACAATCATAATCTCTGCTGACCTCCAGAACAGGGATCCAGAGGTTCTCCTGGGTAACACTTGTAAAAATCAGGGCCCCAGATAAGTGTATAAGCTCTTTTCTGAGAGGTCTTGTTGAATTGTAGTGAGGTGCATGAGGATAATGCTGTCCTGCTTATGTTCTCGGCAAGCCACTCCATATTTTCTAAAAGTGTGGGAAACCTGAAGCCTGACCCTCAGGCCGAAGCTCCGGGTTTATTAAATAGGCATTTTCCTAGGAAGACTTGTGTTGTGTTTCAGTCTGTTATCTGTGCAGGGCCCTGGGGATGTTGGCCTCCCAAGAACTATGTTTCTAACTGTCATGGTGTCTGGGAGCTGAGGAACACTGGACCCCTTGGCCACCAGGGCCAGGTGAACAAGGGGCACCCCCTGTGTGGTTTGCACGTGTCTGTCAGCTTTACCAAGTAATCTGGGGAGTGTGTGTGGGGGGGACACACTCACTGGCTTCAGAAAGGCAGAGGGAAAATGCCTTGATTGAACATACCCCCAGGCTTCAGCGATGCTGCTAGAAGAGTGTCTTGTCTTTGCACATGCATTGGCCCCAGGTCTGGGGCAGGAGGATGCTAAACGGTTTGTACTTGCTTGCCCCAGCCAGAGAGTGGAGGATCACTATGACCACTTGTACTGTTGAGCCTCAGTGGGGCAGTGAGACACTGGTGTTAACATTCTCTCCTGCCAACTCAGTGGGGTAGTGGAAGGGTCCAGCATCCCAGAAGGACCACTAGTGGTAGCAGGATAGATGGAGAGTGCACAAAAGGCATCTGCCAGCACTTGCATCTCCAAAGAGATCCCCAAATTTCCCCTGCCCATTGAGAAGATGCCGCCACACTGGCCAACGAGTCTCCTCCACATACAGTACAGATCCTTTTCAAATTGGTGCTTTTGCCCTAGATCCCAGGGTAAGACTACATGTGAGTCTTTTGAAAGGAAATTCTGTTTCCTCTAGCACTCTAGGTCTCTCAGAAGTTAGCCGCATCGGTTTTCTGAGCCAGATGTTGGGGGAACTCATCTGGTGCAGATCCCAAGGGTTGGGGTGTCTAATGTGGGGCACCAACCCCTCACTCCTAGAAAAAGTGCTAGACTGGTAAGATTCCTCCCTGTATGTTGTCACGCTTGGTATGGCACTTTTTTGCTAAGATCCTGTCTCTGCCTCTCATATCCATCTTGATGAGGTTCTTTTATCCTTTGTTGTGGAGAAGTCTTTCATGTAGTTTATAAAAGCTTTTTATAAAAAGTTTATAAAAATCTTTTTCAGAGGGAAATGATCCATATGTAGCTACATGTCTGCTGTATTCATAGGAGGAGGTGAATTCACGATTTTCCTACGCCACCATCTTTTACCCCTCCTCTCTCACAGTTTTAAAAAATATTTATTTATTAAAATTTGAATTTATTAAATTTAAATTAAAATTTATGAACATTGACACATGTTTTGAGCTCTAAATTAAAACCTCACTAAGAAAAACTTTTCCAAAACTATTTTGGGGCACCTGGGTGGTTCAGTTAGATTCTAACTGTTGATATTGGCTTACATCATGATCTCAGGATCAGGAGATCAAGCCCTGTTTTGGGCTTTTTGCTGGGCATGGCACCTGCTTGGGGTTTTCTTTCCTTCCCCTCTGAGCCTCCCACCGCCTTGCTTTCTTGGGCATGTGTTTTCTCTCTCTCTAACTCTAAAAACATAAAAAGATAAAAATAAATAAGCTGTTTAACATTAAATAAAATGAATTAATACCTACTGGGAACCTATTTTTGTAACTAAATAAATTTTTTTCAAGTTTGTTGGTTAATTGCTATAGGCAGAAGAGTTAAAATGAAAAATACAAAAGAGAACATGGTAGGCCCTGAAATTAAACATAGTTCTATACTGTCCACATTCTTGAGACATCATAGTTATCAGAGTATCTCAAAACTGGAAGTCTATTTAGAGACCATCTGATCTCAATCTGATGGACACTCTTTGCACAATAATCCCATAAGTGATTTGAACATTTCTGAAAACAAGTATTTCACTACCTTCTCAGGTAGTTCCTTATGTTATTGGGTATCCAATATTATTAGAGAGTTTTCCTTTATGTTGACATATAATATTCCATTTAACAACTTCCACACATCCCTACCTTTTGTTTTAGATACATACAAAGCACAACACATTTAGTCTTTGTTGAACATTTTTAGGGCACATCTTCACTGCTGTATCAAGATTGCTATTGGTATTGGAGGAATTTCTTTTGAAATTAGATCTGCTACTCCTGAATGTAGTTAATTTAGACCAAGAGACTTAATCTCAGTGGTAAAGCTTAGGTGTCCTCATGTTGTTCACCATCTTGATCTTCAGTTTCCTCTTACATGTCCATTCATGCCTAAAGATTATCCTCTCTTACAGAGAGGATAGAAGCAAAATAGGAAGAGGCAGTATATCTCAGTGTCATCCATCCTATTGTGGTAGCCATGGATGGGCTGTGCTCTGGAAGGAAAGAATACATGCATAAGTCCAATCTTGTTGGGCAGCATCATGTCAGAAAATAGTAGGTCTGTCCTATCCTCCTTCTTTGCCTTAATTAAACTAAAGTTTTTCTTTGCATTCCCCTTATTGTTAACCACAAGTCTATTCATAAATCATCTCTTTTACTAGTGATATACTTAAAAATCCAGGTTGGCTTTTAAATTTCTTCAGTTTAAAAACATTTTTAAAGATTTTATTGAGAGAGCAAGCAAGAGCATGAGAAAGAGCACGAACAGGGGAGAGGGGCAAAGGGAGAGGGAGAAGCAGACTCCCTACTGAGCAGGGAGCCTGAAGCAGGGCTCAATTCCAGGACTTGGAGATCATGACCTGAGCTGAAGGCAGACGCTTAATAGACTGAGCCACTCAGTACCCCTAAATTTCTTCTTGATTATATATCTTATTGAAAACGGACATAGGCAGTTTAAACAGTAAATAGTAAATTCTCTTTGGGGTAAATATGACTAACTTCCAATAATTAGAGATGGAAGAGGCTATTGTCACCCCTATAACCCAGGTAAAATGCAGACAGGCATTCTGCTGTTAATTAGCAAACAGACAAAATTAAAGGACCTGTGTGACCTGGATGACTTCTGATGATTGATTCTTTTAAGGCTCAAGTAACATCTGGTTTGTAGATCTAAGACAAATTTAACATAGTTTTAGTAGCAGGATTTGTCAGTACAGACTCTGATAACGATCCTCTGAATTAGTGTAAGGATATAAGTGTATTTAAAAATCAAGGATTAAGTAAATGGATGATAAATGGTGGTAACTATGTTTCTCAAACTATCAGGCAGGTTTCAAGTAAGCAAGGTAAAAGAATACAATGACTCATGTGGTATTGAATTAGCATTGAAGATACTTGTATGAACTAATATTTAACTTAATATTGATACTGATAGATACATAAATTATAAACATGTCTATTTTACAGAGGCTGGTATATATACACATATTTCCTAGTTCTGTTCACTCAGAGGGCTCAAAAGCAATGATACTCCAGGGACAATGAGACTATTTGTTGATTACATCTTAGTTTCTGGTGTCATTCTCTAATGAAAGGAAGCAATGCTTTTTAGATAAATGGCTGGTTCTAAGACGTGGACAGGAAATATACAAAATAAGCTTGGAGCATCTTTTACAGCTAGAAAGTAAGGAAGTGCTAAAAACAACAACAACAAACAAACCCAAAACTATGTGGTATGTTAAAGAGATGGAGGAGCCAACTGGAAGAAGTCTCAGTGGCTAAAGCTGGAACAATATGAGTAACAACAACAACAACAACAAAAGTTAGTAATGGGGGCTCCTGGGTGGCTCAGTCGTTAAGCATCTGCCTTTGGCTCAGGTCATGATCCTGGGGTCCTGGGATCGAGCGCCGCATCGGGCTCCCTACTCTATGGGAAGCCTGCTTCTCCCTCTCCCACTTCCCCTGCTTGTGTTCCCTCTCTCGCCGTGTCTCTCTCTGTCAAATAAACAAGTAAATAAAATCTTTAAAAAAAAAAGGTAGTAATAGATTATAATTAAAATTACATAATAAATATGCATGAGTCCATAGTGGTACATAACTGATTGTTTTAAATAAATAGATGAGAAAGAAGAAACAAATTGCTCAGATAATTCCAAATAATTTATGTAGATATACTCCCCTTCCAAAAGTGATGGAGTATAACTTTCAACTCCTTATTGGTGGGTATAATTAGTAATTTGATTCCAAAGAATATAGTATGGAAAGGGAAAAATTAACTTTATAGTGGAAAAGTCTAGAAAACAGTCATTTAGCCAGGTAATCAAGGTTAACATCATTAATGATAAATATATTGAAAGCATATGTTCTTGGGGCACCTGGGTGGCTCAGTTGGTTAAATGTCTGCCTTCGGCTCAGGTCATGATCCCAGCATCCTGGGATCGAGTCCCACATCAGGCTCTCTGCTCAGTGGGAGCCTGCTTCTCCTTCTCCCTGCCGCTCCCCCTGCTTGTACTCTCTCTCTCTCTGTGTCAAATAAATAAAATCTTTTTTTTTTTTTTTAAGAAAGCATATATCCTTGATATATGTTGAAAATGGAACTTCATCTGTGTGGTCTTCTACCCTGAAACCCATAACTTCACTCTAATCATGAGAAAACACCATGCAAACATCACTGGAGGACATCTACAAAATACTTAGCCAGTACTCAAAGCTGTCAAAGTCATCAAAAGCAAATAAAAAATGTGGGCAATTGTCAAAGCACAGAAGAGCTTAAGGAAACATGACAATGGAATATAATATAGTATCTTTGATGGCATCCTGGAACTGCAAAAGTACACTAGGCAAAAACTAATGAAATCTAAATCCAGTGTGTGTGTGTGTGTTTATGTGTGTCTATGTCTGTATCTGTTTATATCTATATATATGTGTATTAAAACTTTTAATGTCAGTGTGAATATATATGTGTATATGCATACCAGATTGTTTTATACATCATCTGGTAAAGAAGGGCAAAGTCCTAACCATTTCTTTTTTTCGAGAACAAATTTATTTTCCTCAATAAATCCTGAGAATAAACTAATATACCAATAAAACCCCACTCCTAATATACATTATGCTAATTAATAAAAATTCTCATAAAGTTAGTCAAAGCACTTGTGAGAGTTATCTTTAGAGTGATATATACTTTGGAGTATGTATTTCCAGTTATGTTTACTAAGTGGACCATGGATATGGATTGAAGACCAGGAAACGGACACAAACACTCGCATCCACTATCTATGCTGAAGTGTTTTACAAAAAATCATTGATATCACAATACTCTTATTTTTCCTCTTATCTTTTGAGGTTGTCTCTTTTATATATAACTTTTTCCATAGAGCTTTCTGTGCAGCCTCATCTTTCTTTAGACATATTTGTCATGTTTTATTAGATGCAGTTACTCATGACTTCTGGTCAGGACTTTGTTTTGGAGGCTTTCCTAACTCTGTTTTCACTTTTAAATGCAGACTTTGCCAGTATTAGCCATTTTGTTGTCATACACCACACCACAACAAGTTGTCCCTCCCTGAAGCTTCCTGTAATTATTTCTTCCCCAACTGGAACTGACCTTTATATTCATATTATGCCCAGAAAGTCAGCTTACTTTTCTTTATTATTTTTTTTTGAAATTGAGATATAAATGACATATAACATTATGAGTTTAAGGTGTACAATGTGTTGATTTGATATATTTTATATTGCAATATGATTACCCCTGTAGTGTTACCTAATCCCTCTATCATTTTACATAATTGCCATTTCTTTTTTGTGATGAGAACATTCAAGATCTTTATTTTCTCTTTTCACTTTCTGTCAGATATAATTTTCAACCTGTCAAATTTTTCAGATGTTTTATATTTAACCAAATGAGATACTCTTCCATGTTTTCTTTCATCAAAAATTTTGAAAGACTTACTATACATGGTAAGCATAACTAAGATACATATTTTGCCACCAAAAGTTTTTAGCATCATGTATGGGTACAGACAGATAATAAACAGATAGTAATAATACTATATGACAAAATCTCGGGTAAATTTGTGCATGGGTGTTTATGAAAACTTACTGAAGGAGTTTTTATACCAGCCTTCCTGGGAGCGATTTGTTATAGAAGGCTTTCCAGAGGAGGGGTCGCCTGAAATGAGTCCGAAAATATAAAGTGTGCTGGATAGAGATATAAGCAAGAGGGAAGACAGGGTGAACTCGAGTTCAATGCTGAGAAAGATCAGTTCATGTTCTGGGATGCAATTAGATCAGGAAATGAAGGTTGGATGTAATTGAAGAATAGCAAGAGATGAGACTGCAAAGGTAAGCAGAGAATATATCATATGGTTTTCTATGTCATGCTAGAAAGTTTGAGTTATGTCAGGGGCTTGACATAATCAAGTTTGTATATTATAAAACTCATTCTAGGAATAACAGACACAATTGAAAAGGGCATAATAAGAATCAGGTAGAACAGAGCTGTTACTGGTAAGATTGAGTGGAAAAATGAGGTAATGAATTACAGCAGTGGAAGTATGAATGGTGAGACGATGAATCTCCAGTGTCAATCATCATTAAAGTCAGTACTTAATAGAAAATTTTAATAAATGAATCAATTAATAAAATTAAGAAATTTAGGCTAGAGATTTGCATAGGCATCCAGCATGGACACTAGAAAGTCTGACTTTAATAGTGAGATTTGCAATGAAGAAAACTTTGACTTAAGCTCAGGTAGAGAGGGTAGAAGAGCCAAATGGCAGGAGGCTTAAAGGAACACATTTCAAGCAAAGAGAAAAGTATCATTATTAGGGTTCTAATGTGTCCAGAAATACGTTGTAAGACATAAATCTTATATTTCTGATATCTGATTGGGCAATTCATAATGAATTACCATAAAAATACAAATTTTATGTTATGTTATATCCACCAAAATGTTATCTTCTGATTTACCAACTTCCATATAAACAGTACTCCGCTTTCTTTCTAGTCTCTCTCTGCTTATTTTTCCTTCTCCTTTTAACCCATGTAGGTCATTTACCATGTATTCTACTAGCCTATCCTGAATATAACTTGCATGACTTTAATCTTTGCCCACAACTTCTAACCAGTTTGGTCTACTGAGGGAAAAGAACCAGATCATGTGTTCAAGTCTGTTCTGATTCGACAACCTGCCAAGCCATTTATAACATTTCACAATATCTGAAGACACCATTGCCCACTAGGTACTATCCCACTCCCAAGTTCCTAAGCATGTCTCAGAAAGAGGCAAATTGACCTAGGGAAAACCTTAAAGAAATCTACTTCTACCATGGAAGTTAGGAGAATCCACTGTAGGTTTGTCAGCAGATAAATCCACAGGGAACACTATGAAGATAAATTATTAAATTTACCCTAGTCTCCTTGTATTTCCCATTTCTACAAAATGTCTTCAGGATTTCTGGCTTTGTATCTGCTCTGTTATGTTTATTTCTTACCAATTTGGCCTCCTCTAAGGTTTTATTTTCTGATTTAGAACTGGTCTTCTCCATCCTCCTTAGCTATAATCTGAATAGTCAGTAACTCTTCTGACATCTCTGGTTTGATTTTATCCCTCCATGCATTGGCCCTAACTCTCTCGGGCCAGCCTGTATTTCTGTAATTACCCCCTGGATGACAAGGTGGGACAAGAATATCATGGAAGTGATGGAGAGGAGAGGCCTTTTACTTACAGGTATTGTCTTTTAAAAGTATTCCTTCCAGAGGCACCTGGGTTGCTCAGTCTGTTCAGCTTCCAACTCTTGATTTTGGCTCAGATGGTGATCTCAGGGTCCTGAGATGGAGCCTGAGTCGGGCTCAGTGATCAGCGCAGAGTCTGATCATCTCTCTCCTTCCCCCTCCCGCCCCTCTCCCAGCTGGCGCACCAGTGCTCATATGCAAGCATGCTCTCTCTCAAATAAATATCTTTAAAAAATAATAGAATGAAAGTATTCCATCCAGATGCCAATCATTGTCTTAAGGAAAATAAAAGCTGATGAAATAAAAATACCTGTTTTTATAGTCATCAGGTTAATTATATTTGATTTGAATGAGCCCAAATTAAAGAATCTCTTTGGTATTGATATTAACTGATCTATACATGATTTGAAAACAAAATCCAAGGTCAACCATATATTTATTCTTAGTGGCATAATCTTACCTGTATGGCTTATATTTTTAAAATCTCCATTTATATATATGGAAATGAGCTATATGGTAATATACAACTTGATTAAAGTCACTCATTTATATGCTTCAGCCTCCCTACCCTCTCTGAATTAGAAATCTATTGACAAGAGTTCAGATTTCCAATTCACATACTGTATTTCATCATGATAAACAGACTCTATATATGATCAGACATAAAATGTTGACTGATACGCATTTTAAGATTTAATACATAATTTTCTTAATTTGAAAGTGGTATCTTTTGTACAAGTAAGTTATCTTTAGAAATAAGATTAAATTTATTTCAAAACCCTAAAATCATGAGTGGATTATGAACTTAATCTGTTAATTGAAAGGCCACAAAACATGATACTTAAGAATTTAGTCTTGAACTTGATTACCTAGGTCAGTTTCTGGGATTGCCACCAGTTAGCTGTGTGACTTGGGACAAACTCTCCTTGTTTAGTCTTCTTCATCTATAAATTAGGAATAAAGTATCTTTCCTAGAGGGTTGTTATAAATATTAAAGAAGATGCAAATAACAAGCCACAGGCCCATAGAAAATAATACCTACACGTGCTTGTTAAATGATTTAGAAAATGCTCTGTCAGTAAAATATTGTATTGAGTGAATGATTAAGAGATGTTCTATTAAAGAAGTGGTAATTTTCTTCAACTTGGAATAATACTCAGGTTTCTAATACTGGGAGGCAAGAGAAAAGCCATTCTAAGAAAATTAGAATTTCAATGTTATTTTCTTTCCAAATACATTGATTTTATAACTTGTATTACTATATATTACCAATATTTTTTATTATCTGTTTGAAATGTAATATATTGTAAAGTGATCAAAGTACAAGTAAAAATATTAATAATATGGCCAGCAACACCAAAAGGACTGGCCACATTGCATGTTCATAAAATTTGATTTATAGCAATTATTACCAGTGTTGTTCAGTTTCATATATAGTGTTTTATCAATAAACAGTATGACTCCTGAAGGTCAAAATTGAAATAAAAAATATTTTGCACATCAGCTACTTCATTGTATTTTATATGGCAAAGTGGTTGGCAATTGCTTCATTGAAAATTTAATTTCCCTTTCATATCTTTCATCCTCTGTGGTTATATAAATGACTGTATTTGCAATCATGCTTTTCCACAGATAAAAGTCCTGTGGGTTCAGTCATTGGTTAAACTTTTAAAATAAATACTGTTAAATGAATTCTCTATGCCATATTTTTCTCATTTACTAAATCCAATTATGGCCAAATTCTTTCTACTATTGAAACTTTATCAAATCCTTTTACATTGCTGCTATTTGGAATTTGTTTTCTTAACTTCATTGCTGTACTGGTTTTCCTTTTCTTATCATGACTGAAGAATTATATAGAAAAAATACGTATAAAATAAGGTAGCCTTATTTTTATAATTTTATAATTTTTAAATATCTATTAATTGAACTTTCTTGATCAAAATGTATTCTGTATGGTACAAAGAAATTCAAACATCCTCCTGTTTTTGAGTAATTATTCTCACAGTAAAAGATAAAATATGCTCAAACACAGCAAGATATTTCTGTTTTGTGTTAAAATGAAAGAGAGAAATGACATTTTCGTATTATGCAATTTTTTGATTGACTTAACAATATTTACATATTCTGCTTAAAAAATCCTTCTTGTTAAAATATGAAAATTCTTGCCCAAAGTCTTTGGATTTTCATTTTGATGACTCAAAATGCACTTGGATGACTTTTTTCCATCTTAATTGCCACCACAACATGTGGTTTATCTAAATAGAAAAGTGTTGATTTAAATGTCCTACATGACTAAAGTCCTTTTCTGATCTATTCTCTCTCAGATACAGAAATTCCTGGCCATTTTAATTTTAGCTGATATATCCAGTTGTGGTCTAGTGAAGCAAAAGCAGAGGGGCTAACTCAATTAAAAAAATACCTAAGCAAACATTGTTATAGATCCATCCACATTTTGTTTACAATATAGGGAAATATTTATATATACAGACACACTGAGATCAAGCTATACTTTTTGTGTATAGATCTTTGCATGGTATGTTTTTGTCTTTTAATTCTTATTTTCAAGAGAACTTCATATCAGTGTATGTCCTCATTTTATACGGCTAGTGGGAGACTTTTACCATCTGGT
>NC_138375.1:71085128-71099605 GCF_054177405.1 Leptonychotes weddellii | reverse complement strand
ATTTATTTATTTGAGACAGAGAGAATGAGAGAGACAGAGAGCACATGAGAGGGGGGAGGGTCAGAGGGAGAAGCAGGCTCCCTGCCGAGCAGGGAGCCCAATGCGGGACTCGATCCCGGGACTCCAGGATCATGACCTGAGCCGAAGGCAGTCGCTTAACCAACTGAGCCACCCAGGCGCCCTTCAGCCTTTCTTTTTATGTCTTCATTTAATCCTGATATGGCTCATTCTGAAATAGAAATTTCTTTTACAAAAGTTCACATGTTGGGGCACCTGGGTGCCTCAGTTGGTTAAGCCTTTGCCTTTGGTGCAGGTCATAATCCAGGGTCCTGGGATTGAGTCCTGCATCGGGCTCTTTGCTCAGCAGGGAGCCTGCTCCCCCTGCTTGTGCCCTCTCTCTCTCTCTGACAAATAAATAAATAAAATCTTTAAAAAAAAAAAAAAAAAAAAACTTATGAAAGTTCATGTTAATTGCATACAGTTCCCAAGGCCTACAATTTTCCCAACTTTCAACCTCACAGTATAGAACACCGTTGCACTGTTGTTCAGTAGAACATTAGGATCCCTCAGTTGGGTCTGGGAACTAGAAGATATTTTATCTTAGTTGAGGATATCTGTAATTTCCATTACCATGTAAAAGGCTATAAAATGTACTCCAAAGAAACCAGCTTAATTTTATTTACACTAGTGTTTTCCTGTTTTAGACTATGATATCTTTATTATTATTTTCTTTAAGTATCAGGTAGTAGTGTAAATAAGTACTCTATAAAATATAACTGCAAAGTGTTGTAATTTCTTTAGCTCTATTAACGCCATCCTTATAAATACTCCACAGATACTTGCAGAGCTACAACCTAATGGGTTGAGTTTCTTCCCCACTGTCCACTTCATGAAATACGCCTACTGTACGTGCCTAAGAATGAATGTCATTCTCATCTTTTCAGCAGTGGTGGGAATTTATATAAACCACCTTGAACATAGGACAGAATTAATTTCAGGCTAAGTAATACATCAGTGAGTCCTCCTTGCTTAATCAAAATAATTATTTTGGTTCCTTTAGTCCACACCGAATTAATCTTACATTATATATACTAACACTATGATTTTGCTATTTAATCATGTCATACTAAGCTTTTCTGTTTGAAATGACTAAATGGACTAAATAGTTGACCAAATTATATATCGATATTTATATCTGTATACACATTTATGTCTACATACACACACGTACACACACACGCACGCACACACACAAATAATATTCACTATAAAATATCTACCAAATGCCAGACAAGACAGGCAAAGCAAACTTACCTTCCTGGAGTTTAGAAACTATATGTACACTCTATGCCTCTCATTTGCTCTGTGTTGTCAGTCACAAATCTCTACGCTGTTTTTGTAACTAGGAAAGAAGTGAATGCCTACTTAGATATTGAAGAAAGGTTCTAGCACCAACATTCTACCATGGACATTAGCCCAGGAGAAAGAGATAGCAAAATAGGAGTCCAATCTCCTTTTTGATGCTGGCAGGTAGGGTGAGACGAGTGTCCCTCACGTGGCTTTGCGCATGCTCTGTTGAGGATGCTGGGTGCTGGTGCGGTGCTGCGGGGCGTGGGAGAGCCTGGCAGAAGTGATGCTAGGGCCTGGATCCTAGTCTGAGTCCTCCTTTGGTAAGGACTGGGGTGTTTGCTGCCACCTCGTCACCATCCTTCTTTGTTCCCACTTATTTCCTGGGCCCGTTCACTGGGTGTTTTTTCAATTCTGGGACTTGCCTGCTATCCTTAATGTGATACATTTGCTTCTTAACTTAGAATTGTTTGTGTAGCTTGATTGACATACCTATCGGGAAAGGCCTAGGGTAGAGGGAATGCAGAACAGAGGAAAATCAATGTGTAAAGAACATCACATTAGCTGTGAGAATTCAAACCTCAGTAGTCAATCCCCAGCTACAAAGGGAGGAAGAATCTGAAGTACGCTATTTGAAATGAACTGAAATATTTTGTTTCTATAGGTTCTTCTCTACGAGGCATTGAAAGCCATGTATGCATGCTCATTGCTGTGTTTCTCTTGGAATGCTCTGACATTGATAAGAACAAAGACAATGATTAAAATTTATGTTTAGAATACCTTGTTAAGGTTAGTTTCATTTGCACAGCTACCTATAATCAAATTAAGTTTACCTATTATAAATGTATTGCATTTACTGGACATTACACTTCTTTTTTTTTTTTTTAAAGATTTTATTTATTTATTTGAGAGAGAGAGAGAGAAAGCATGAGGTGGGGAGGGTCAGAGGGAGAAGCAGACTCCTCGCTGAGCAAGGAGCCCGATGCGGGACTCGATCCCAGGACTCCAGGGTCATGACCTGAGCCGAAGGCAGTCGCTTAACCAACTGAGCCACCCAGGCGCCCTGGACACTACACTTCTTAAAAACAGAGATTTTAATTATATATTTTATTTTCTCTATGCTTGGCAGTATTTTGTACAATCGCTGTGTGTGGATGACTCCATTAAATTACATCAGCTTCTCTTTCCTTAAAGATTTTGCATAAGTAAATAGGTCTAAGGTGTATTGTAGAAGGGGAATTGTGATTTTGGAACTCTGCCTCTTCTCCCCTTCCCTTCCCGACTCTGGTATCTCTTCTCTTGGGCTTTCTTGTTATTGCTTAGGGTGCTGTCAGCTCTACTAGTTAATGAAACTTCAATTTCTCTTTGAATCCTCCATCTCCTTGGTCTCTCTTTGTAGTCAGTTGCTGAGTGATGCTGTCTCCACTGGAGCTTGATTTGTCTTCTCTCTCTTTTTTTTTTTTTTAATTTTTAAAAATTAAAAAAAAATTGAAAATTTATTTATTTATTTATTTATTTATTTATTTATTTATTTATCAATTTGACAGAGAGAGAAAGAGAGAGAGAGCACAAGCAGGGGGAGGCAGAGGGAGAAGCAGACTCCCTGATGAGCAGAGAGTCTGACAGGGGGCTCCATCCCAGGACCCTGGGATCATGACCTGAGCCAAAGGCAGATGCTTCACCAACTGAGGCACCCAAGCTCCCTGATTTGTCTTCTCTTGCTGGAACTAGGCTTTCATGATTTTTAAACTAGGCTCCTATAATTACCCCATGGCTTTCCCACTTGATTTCACTCAACAGTTTACATTCCTGGTTTGCCGCTTCCGATTCTTGGAAATGAACTCCCTTTTTCGGACATGTGTGGTCTTTCACAGTATGTCTCACACCATGTGTCCAGGCTGATGATCCTCAGTAGTTCTCTTAGGATTTTCCTGTCCTGTATTCAAACTTACCCACTTGTTTAAGCATAATTTAACTTCCCCACTTCTGTGGGTTTTGTTCTTGTTGCTTTTTCTGCCACAGTTCAGAATAACTGACCTGCACAAAAATAGCGTATTATGTTCTGGGCTTTCCCTAAGCTTTTCATTTGTTTTATTTCACACCATCTTCAGAGTAACCCTGTGAGGTAGAAACTGAAATCATACTCATTTTATAGCTCTGGGAACTGAGACACAAAACATGGAAGGAACGCGCTCAGGGCAGCACAGCTTGTAAGTGGAGCTGCCAGAATATGGCCACAGAGAGCCTGAACCAGCAACAGCACCTAATTAACGAACATATGTTGGATAGATAAAAATATGAGAGAGGACACGTTCATTACTTCATCATGGTTACCATTCAGGCTGGATAGTAAAATGGCATTTTCTTGTTACTGTCCATAATTAAGAGAAAGGGGAAGAAGTGGCCCTGATACTGTGTATCAGAATTCTACTTATCTTTCAAATTCCATGTCAAATGATACTCCTTGCAGGAAGATTTTCTTCATTCTCCCCAGATGAAACCCATTCTCTTTTCAAACTCCCATACTATTTTTTTTTCCTATTTCCCTTATCCACTCTATTTTGGCATGAATTAGGACTCTGCTTGTGGCTCATATTCTCCCACTATGTTCCCTCCGGACTGTTAGCTTCTCAAGCTCACATCTTCCTTATCCTTTCGACCCCGGAAAGCAGTGGGTACTTGAAAGTACTTGTTGTTAGTTTCAGACTTTTATGGACACAGAATTACAAACAATAACAGCTAAGCTTAAAATGCCTTTGATGCCTTTGATGTCTAAAATGGAAGCACTCTTATTATTTACTTAAGAAATTCTCATACTACAGAAGTATATTTTAATGTTTATTCACATTTTGAAAATAAATACCCTACATGTTTTTCTTTGTCTTTCATGATTGAAATATGGGAGTGCTAGCTACATCAATTTTTAAGGAGGGCTCCTGATTTTAGGTATCTAGCTACAATTTTAATCTCTGGCTTCATTTATGAGCTGCAGGAAGATGTTAAAGCCAGTTTCCAGGGGCGCCTGGGTGGCTCAGATAGGTAAGCATCTGCCTTTGGCTCATGTCATGATCCTGGGGTCCTGGGGTCGAGCCCTGCATGGGGCTCCCTGCTCGGCCGGGAGCCTGCCTCTCCCTCTCCCTCTGCCCCTCCCTTTCCCTCTGCCCCTCCCTTTCCCTCTGCCCCTCCCCTTGCTTGTGCTCTTTCTCTCTCTCTCTGTCAAATAAATAAAGTCTTTTAAAAAAAATAAAGCTAGTTTCCATATGATCACCTAATCAGGAAGAGTACAAAATTATCCATGCACAGGGGACTAAGAAAACCAATGTAAATTTGGGAAAAGGTGAGAGATATATATTGGAATATCTTTCACATGTGACCTGGTATGATGGTTTTAGATGGTGTTTGTTTTTCAGGCTATACTGCAGAATGAAAAACAGCAATGTGTGCAAATAGGCATTAATACATGAGATGGTAGAGGCAGGAAAGCAGCCATATAACGCTATTTAGATGATTAGTATGCTAAAATGAAGAGCAGGTATCTGGGTGAATGCCTTTTTCTCCCTTCTGTATATGATCAACTGGTACAGAACAATGTTACCAGGGAGTATAGCTTTAAAATTAATTTCCCCTCTTTTTCTGATAATGTGATTTGTCAAATTGACTGGATAAGTAAAGATGCATAAAAGAGAAAAAAGAAAGTGTATTTTCTTTACAGTGTCAGAATAAGAAGAATGTTGACTACGGTGTAAAGGATAGATACATATTGTTTCTATTGTTTATTCTCATCCTAGTTCCAGCATCTGCCAGAGGGTAAGAATGCCCGGGATCATTTCATTTTTTGACATTCTAGTATAATGAAAACAAGAAAGAAAGAAAAAAAAATTGGTAATGCAGGCTGCAACAATAATTCTACATTGTATGACTCTGGCTTTTGCAAAGCCTGTATTTTATCCTACCTAAGCTTGTCTCTAATGTCCCCAGAATCATACACTTGGCAATGGCAAGAAAATTCAGTGTTTTAAACAAAATATTTCCTTTCCTTCTTACATGCCAGAGACTTTTGTTAAGTTTTTACACATTAAAGTTTTATAGAAAGAAAAAGAAAAAAATTAAGGGAAGTGAAGGGAAGGAAAGGAAGAGTTCAAATGAGGTCCATGATGGAAGAAAAGGCACTTTGGCATTTGCAAAAAAATAGAGGATGGTGCTCAACAAATAAGATGAATTTTGGAAAATGCTCTATCCAGGCCCATCTTAGAGCAGTGAGGCTTCTTTGTGGTCAGGCAATTCATGATAAAACTTCAAGAGTTGCAAATCTTTGAAAATTCCCCTCCTTTATCCAACTTTGAGGAGAGAAGTTCAGCCACACAGCACAAAAGCACTAATGTGGGAAATTGTGCCAAGATTTACAGACAGACCAGAAGTGGCTGGAAGGTTGAAGTGTTAGCGGTGAACGAGGTGGTGGGGTTTGCCCTGAAATGTCACCTGAATGCCTCCAGAGCTTCAGTGGCCTCTGTGAATGAGGATTAAGGCCATTTAATGCATTAAATTCTTTGTCTGAACATTTCCCTGAAACATGTCCTCATCCTGGTTGATTAAGTAATTCAGAATTTGAGTTAAAATGTGAGAAACTGAGGTTGTTAGTGCTTTGGAAAAAGGACATCAATTTGAAAGAAAACTGCTACAAACAGGGTGATCTGGAACTGTCCCAGTTCTTGCACTGCCTATCCTCCATCCCAACAAATACCTCAGGCTCAGGCTAGCCGGGACGGTGGGTCACTCCAGAGAGAAGTTTAAGGAGTAAAACCTCTCTAGTTTCAGAAGTAATTTTTTTTTTTTCCCTCAAGCAGTCTTTTCTCCTAAGCCTTCTTTAGCACAGGTAGTGTTTTCTAAATTTCAAGATACCATTCCAGGTCCATCTGTTTAGACAGGCTTTCCCCTGTTAATGGGGGAGATAAACTACCGTTATTTCTCCTTTGCATTAATGAGGCTTTTTTCTCCATATGCATAAAATACTTTCTAAATATCTCACTAATCCTCACAACATCCTTGTTGGTAGGGGAGCAAGCATTATAACTTCAGGTAGTGAAGATTCTTGTCACTCTAATAATAACATTTTATTACTTAGCTTAATGTGATTTTATTGCAATTTCCTGGAAGTTTGAAACAGTGTCTTTTGCAAATGGAGATAGTAAGTAAAGAAAAATATCATCTTGAATATAAATGCTTGAGAATAAATGTTAAAGATTGACTGTGAGATTTGAGATGATAGAGCACATGGTACTTTCTCTTCTATTTTTGGTTTGCATTCAGCTTTTCCTCTTGAAGTCTGTTAGTTTAGCTAGCTTAAATTTGTTTTCTATGTAAATGCTTAAAACTTCTCAAGATTTCACCATGTTTTAATGTGAAATAGGCAATTTTATTTTTTTATTTAAATTCAATTTGCCAACATAGTACATCATTAGTTTCGGATGTAGAGTTCAGTAATTCATCAGTTGCATCTAACACCCAGTGCTCTGTTTTAATGTGCAATGGGCAATTTTAGAGTTGAAGGAGATGCTAGAGATCACCTAGTGGTCCACAGTAATTCTACTTCTCAATTTCTTGTTCAGATGAGGAAGGGTATTGTGGTGTAGTGCCAAGAGTTCTGACTGAATTTCTGCCTGTTTATGTCCCTGTCAGGCTATGGGACTGTTGGCAAAGCTTTCATTTGCTCTGAACCTGTTTCTCCATCTTGAAAATGAGAATGTTGAACTAGGTGATTACTGGAGTTCTCTCCAATTCTGAGACAATGAAGAACAGATGCTTTGGGAGTTAATGACGGAGCTGGGGTCATAGAGACAGCACCCACATCCAAGTCTCTGCATCCCTGTTCCAGTGAGCCTCACACATGGCTATGCTGTCTCTCCTTGTACATATTTAAGTTCTTTTTTTTTTTCATTCGTAAGTTCTTTTTTTTGCAAGAATCCTACTTCCCCTCCCCTGAAATACAGCTATATTGAATATTTTCCCTGTGGTTTTTCTGCCTCTGTCTTCTGAGATTGAAAATACAGTGAAACTTGCTTAGGAGACCACCTGGATTCATAGACCACCTGCCTAAACAAATTTGCCAAGCACTGAGTCTGTTTCCTAGAGGTGTGCTGCATCTGGTGGCCACCTGCTTTACGGATCTGTGAGCAGCTCACCAAGTCTGCTAGGTGGCAAAGGCAGGATGTTTTAGTAGGAACATAATAAAACCACAATCCCCCCCCCCCACAAAAAAATGGTAGGAAATTAAGCCTTGAGAATCACAAATATTTCTTGCTTAACAAAAGTTTGCTTAATATAGGGGCGCCTGGGTGGCTCAGTTGTTAAGCATCTGCCTTTGGCTCAGGTCATGATCCCAGCATCCTGGGATGGAGCCCCACAGTGCATCGGGCTCTCTGCTCCGAGGGAAGCCTGCTTCTCCCTCTCCCACTCCCCATGCTTGTCTTCCCTCTCTCGCTGTGTCTCTCTCTGTCAAATAAATAAATAAAATCTTAAAAAAAAAAAGTTTGCTAAATATAACTTGTAGCTTGAGAAATTCAAATTTCTACTCACCCTGATAATTAGCAATTCTGATCTACTTATCAAACTGCCCCCCCCTTTTATTTATATTGAAATCATCTTTTCCTTCCAAGGAGCAAAAACTGGTACACATTGTGATTGTTTTATTTGCATATTATCTCCCAGAGTCTGAAAACATAAGCATTTCCATTTTATAACCAAGGGAGTGTTCTCCATGTGAGGAAACGATGGAGAGATTAAGCAGAAATCATTTTTGGATTCCTGAGCCAGTGTTTTATCCATTAAGGTGGTTCTCACTTCAGTATTTCATCTCCACCTCTGGCAGGTTTTATAGCCCTCGTTCTGTCTTGGGCGGTGGTACCATTTTCATTCTGTTGTATAATTAAGATAGAATGGTCACACAAGTGATTAGCAGTGGCTCTAGAAATGGTAATTAAAGTTGCTACCTTTACACTGTCAGGCATTTATTTTTGCCCCAAACATCAAATGAAACAAACTGTTTAATTGCCTGACCAGCTATACTTGTCTCTTGGGAATTAAAGTTTGCATCCAAGTGAAGGTGAAAATAGACACTTGAAACAAGTTTACTGGTCAAGCAAAAAGCTCCCTGTGAGTAGAGATTGTGCCACTGGTCACATGGCTAACACATCCTAAATGATTTCACAGGTCTTATAATAATGTGTTCCCCTTTTTCATACTTTATTTCAAATTCTTCATTGGGTCACAAATTCCAAGATATGTTGGAGATTTGCTGCTGGGTATTACGATTAGGCTTACTACATTTCATCAAATCTAAGGCAAACTGTATTTTGTGAATGACCAAGAAAGTAAAAATCCTTCCAATTCAGCTTTCAGAGTTTTCAAAGCATAAAAAAAAGAGTGCATCCTAGAATTGGTGCAGTGTTGCTGTTGGAAAAATTTTATTATCTGTTGCCCTAGGCCTATGCCAAAGTTGTGTGGACTTACACATTGTAACTAAAGCAGTTGCCTGTTAGTTTAGCCAAGTCCAATATGGGGTACTGTTATAAGGACTGTTATTTCAGCTAGGAAAGTGGGAAAAGCAGGCTCTCTAGGCTGATATGTATTTTTTTCTGATGCTATGGACTAGAAGTAGCTATTTTTACATAAATAATTAAAATAATTTCCAAGGGATTCACTTCCTCTTGAATAACTCATTTGAGATCTGAAAATACTTTATGATATTTCAAGGGAGAAGGTGTCCTGATTGCAAGCAGGCCTTAAAGAATGCCTGAAACTCAATGCAACAAATCTTTCATTCCTTTTTTTTTTTTTCCTGGTTCATAAAGCTGTTGGGTAGGGAATACACAAATCTAGAAGCAAAGCATTGCTGTATTATTCGGTGCTGACATTTGTATGTGAATAACAGCATCATTTAATATTTTCTTCAATTATCAACCAAATGCTTTCTGACATTATACTCTAATTTTGCAAGATACAGAATCAGGTGTCATAAATGGCAGAGGAGGTAAGCTGCAAGAGTCAGTTTAATGTCTCATTTTTCTCATTTTCCAGGGGTTGAGATAGATAGAAACATTCTGAAAAATTCACTTCTGTGCGTATGAATCTTCAAAAATGCAAATTCTATTGACTTTAACATTCAATTTGCTAGTAAGCTTGAAAGGTTTGAAATTGCACTTGAAAATGCCTTCTTTTTGGCAGTCAACAATAAATATTTTCCAAGCAGCTGATGACATTAGGATTAAGTCAAAGTAAAACCACATCTCAATGCTTGAGAATTAAATGTACATTTCTATTCACAGTTGGCAGTATCATCATCTCTCTAATGTGGCAAATAAGGAAGCTTTGACACCATTTTGCTGTTTTCCCTAGCAACAAACTCACTTGATGCATAGTGTGTACTCAATATATATTTGTTGAATTAAATATATTGTCACTCAATAAATCATGAATTTGTTCATTCAAGAAATATCTTTTTTTAAAAGATTTATTTATTTATTTATTTGAAAGAGAGAGAATGAGAGAGAGAGCACATGAGAGGGGGGAGGGTCAGAGGGAGAAGCAGGCTCCTCGCTGAGCAGGGAGCCCGATGTGGGACTCGATCCAGGGATTCCAGGATCATGACCTGAGCCGAAGGCAGTCGCTTAACCAACTGAGCCACCCAGGTGCCCCCAAGAAATATCTTTTGATCACTTCCTTTTTTGCCAGTTCTCCAAGAAAACATTACAAGTGCTTTCTGCTTTCTAGCCCATTCCTGTACTTTCCTCTTTATATTTTTTTCTCGCTATAAAATAGACTTCATTATCTTCAGCTTGGCTGCTAGTACCTCATTTTCACTTGATTTCCCATTTCCAGGATTGAGTACTTTTCATCTGTCTCACTATTATTGTCAAAGCTGGCTTCTTCATCTGTCACACTGACCCATCTTTGCCTACCCGAAACCCTTCATCAATTTTCCATTGCATTGAACACCACGTCTGTAATATTCTCATTCCTAAAGCCTTTCACTGGGAAGATCAAATGCTTTTCCTTTTTCCATCCTCATGCTCCCTTTTTCTTGCCTCAAATTTGCCTTCTTGGGTATGTCTCAATTAAACTGTCAACATTTTCATCCTTGCGAAAGCATTTTGTGTATTATTTTGACCTGCCCTCCTATTCTGGCATGCAAAACATTATTTAGGCAATTATTTAATTATTTAATAATAAAAATTATTTAAATAGCTTCTGAAATTCAATTGTTTTCGCTAAAAATTCCTAGACTATTCAAATTAGTAATAGCATATAAGCATCCTGACCAATCAAGATAATGAGATTTCCTTTCATTGTGATATGATCTCTCTTGTTATAATGGAAATTACTCACCCCAAATTATGTTACATACAGCATCTTATATTTCAGTCAGTTCAGTATAGGAATTCCATTGTCTGCATGTCTTATGAATGGTTCCCCATGTCTATGTTGTCTCTTTGAAGTGAGAGACTGTTAAAATAAATTACTCTGAAAATATAAAACATACTATATATCCAATTAAGTACCTAAGTGATTTATTAATTATTCCTAGAACAAAGAATATGATAACCAGACATTCAAACTTTATGGAGAAGACATCAGCCTAATGACATTTTGTTTTTTAAAAAAGTTAATTTTGAGAGGGGTGTGGGGGAGCCAAAGTTTATACATAAACAGTAAAGCTCTGTCCATAGCACTTGATAGTTCTTTCTGTCCTCTAAAGCTGGGATTCAATATGCCTAAGAAAGATATAGGCGAACTTGCTAAAATTCCATAGTCTCAGACCCTAGCAGCAATAGTTTTAATTTGCTTATTCTGCAATGGATCCCAGGAATAAACAGTTGTAGAGTAAGAAGTTCTTTCCTGTCAGGGACTGGATGTTTGTGGCGCCTCCCCTGCCCCCCAATTCATACTTTGAAGTTTCCATATCTAATAGGATGGTGTTTAGAGATGAGGCCTTTGGAAGGTAATTAGCTTTAGATCAGGTCATCATGGTGGGATCTCCATGTTGGGATTAGGGTCCTTAGAAGAGGAAGAGATACCAGAACTTGCTCCCTCCATGTGCACACACCCAGGAAAGGCCATGTGAGGACACACAGCAAGAAGTCAGTGCACAAGTCAGGTAGAGAGCTGTCGCCAGAAAACCGACTCTGCGGGATTGGGCTTTCCAGCTTCCAGAACTGTGAGAAAATGAATGTATGTTGTTGAAGCCACCCAACCTGTGGTATTTTGTTATGGTAACTCTGGAAGATTAAGACTGTTTCTTACTATGCTTTCTGATAATTTGATTTTTTTATTAGCCCATGTCGGCCAGTTGATTTACTGCATTATTTGCTGGCAATAAAAGACTCACTGAAAGTAGAATTGTTATCCCTATTCCTTATTATTTTACATTACCACTGGATAGTAGATTCATATTGCATCATTTTACTTTTTCATTAAAATTTTTGTCAAAAATATGAGGCTTTCAAATTTTGTGCTTCATGCATTCTGTGGGAGACATTCATTAGTCTCCTACAATACCATGCTTTATTTTGACCTTTTTACAATTTTGAAATGAAATTGGCTATTAGTCCTATTGTATTATTTTAATAAATTCAAAACAGTCTTTGCAAAAGAGTTATCAGGGCCACTCGTGACAGGAGTGCATTGCCCAACAAATAGAAACTTCAGAAATAATTAGTTCTTCTTGATATTGGATAGGGGTGTCAAGCTGTGTGGAAATGAAACATTGTTTCAGCAGGAAGATAACACTGGAGGGGCATTTCTTTTAAATTTTGAATATAGTTAATAGCAACTTTTTTCTTTCCTCCTCCTCATATGCCTCCCTCTTCTTTCACACATAACAGAGGAGTAAATTTTCTCCCTATAAGGCATTATCTCTTCCGTAGCAACAAATCTACCATTCTTTCCCACCCTGTTCTATTTTGACCTTCCTTAACTTTGTCCATCTCCTGTGGCCAGAGAATTGTCACTTAAACAAGTGGTTTATCAGAATTTTAAAGACTTTAAGATATGTTTTCTAC
Organism: Leptonychotes weddellii; assembly: GCF_054177405.1. Lineage (NCBI taxonomy): Eukaryota > Metazoa > Chordata > Mammalia > Carnivora > Phocidae > Leptonychotes > Leptonychotes weddellii. The sequence continues at coordinate 71,087,204 of NC_138375.1, read as the reverse complement.
TTGGAATGTTTTCTTTATACCCATGTGAATGTTCACAATTTTATTTTTAGAAGGCAAATTTAATTTCTGTTTAGTTCTACATAATTATAATTCATAAAAAAATTTAGTGAGAGCAGGAATGACTATATGATATTTAGAGTGTTACCATTGCTTAAATACCTTCTTATCTACTTTGGTATTTTGTAGACCACTCAAAAAGGCATATATCTTGATAAGTCACAGATCTGGAATGAGAGCGGGTGTGTATAGTTCTTAGGGGTTTAGAAATTATCTCTCTAATAGTCACATGAAGACTGATCATAAACCTCTTGCTGGAACTTAAAAGTATTTAGAGTGTTCTTCCACTCATGGCTTAAGAAAGAAAACACATGAAAACAACAAAAAAATGAACAAAAATTTTATAGACATTTTAATAAAGTTAACATATGTCAGTTATATACAATGTACTATAAATATTTCAGTGGAATTCTGATATAAATTTTAAATTCCTCAGTACACACTGGTGAAAATTTATATCCAACTAATCCTTCAGAATTTACTTTACTCTGGTTGGGTCTCAATATCATTTTCTCTACACTTGTTCAAATTCTTCTGATCTTTTATAGGTAGGTATTATATTGGATAAAAGATCCCCAAGTTTGGAGGCAAGGTTACCTGGCATTTACTGTGCCTGGACTCTGATACTTGCTAATTATTCTACGTTAACCTCTTCACCCCTTCTGAGTCCTAGTTTTCTTTATATGCTATACAGAAGTAAGATCACATGATGTACCATGTATAAAATACATATTGGAATGCTCAGCACATAGGTGGCTCTTAGTGAATGGTAGCTGCTATTATGGTGGAGTTGTGATGATGATATAAACTCCTTTTCATCTTTAATATGTTAGCTTCTCTGAGTTAAGTCCTGACCTCAGAAAATAGTTTACTCCATAAATTTGAGGGTTTAAAAAGAAATCTTCCTTGGGGCACCTGGCCAGCTCAGTCTGTAGAATGTAAGACAATCTTGGGTTCTGAGTTTGAGCCCCACATTGGGTGTAGAGATTACTTAAAAATAAAAAAAGAAAATCTTAAAAAAAAATCTTCCTCCACTGTTTTAAAGAATTTTTCTTTGTTTTAATGTTCTCTGCTAAATGCCTACCTCGTATTACCCAAGGTGTAATCTATTTTGCCTTAATACATCTGATCAACCTTTTGGTTCAATAGTTGGGAAAGATGAATTATGTTACTCTGGTTTTATTGAAAAGACTGTCTTCCCTTGGTTGAAACTGAGGTGAAGGGCATCCCATATATATGCAACATGGCTCCCATGGCATTCCCCATGTAGCTTGATTTAACACCCTCTTGAGAACAGCCCCTAGATGCCAATGCCACTGCTATTATTGCTAGAATTAGGTATAGTGGAGGGTAGATCAAATTGCTTTGCAGGAGAAATCATTAACCTTCACCTCATTAAGAATGATTAAAAAAAAATTCACACATTTGAAGCGACTGGACTGGTGTTGGTGGTGAAGTTTCATGAACAGAACTCTGGCCTCCACCAGCTTGCATTCCCACCAACAGTGTAGGAGGTTTCCCCTTTCTCCGCATCCTCACCAACATCTGTCATTTCCTGACTTGTTAATTTTAGCCATTCTGACTGGTGTGAGGTGGTATCTCATTGAGGTTTTGATTTGGATTTTCCTAATGCTGAGTGATGTTGAGCACTTTTTCATGTGTCTGCTGGCCATTTGGATGTCTTCTTTGCAGAAATGTCTGTTCATGTCTTCTGCCCATTTCTTGGATTGGATTATTTGTTCTTCGGGTGTTGAGTTTGATTAAGTTCATTATAGATTTTGGACACTAGCCCTTTATCTGATACGTTATTTGCAAATACTTCTCTCATTCTGTCTGTTGTCTTTTGGTTTTGTTGACTGTTTCCTTTGCTGTGCAAAAGCTTTTTATCTTTATGAAGTCCCAATAGTTCATTTTTGCCCTTGCTTCCCTTGCCTTTGGCGATGTTTCTAGGAAGAAGTTGCTGTGACTGAGGTCAAAGAGGTTGCTTCCTGTGTTCTCCCCTAGGATTTTTTTTCTTTT